>NC_086155.1:130500869-131700869 GCF_035149785.1 Candoia aspera | reverse complement strand
AGAAATGCATGAGTCATCAATGGGCAGGTTATGAAGACTTCATGCATTAGGGCTTAGCCACCAGGACATTAAAGACCCTTGTCTACTTGCCATCAGTGGCTCACTATGAACATATACACACTAACGTTGACTTCCAGTCCATCTACTAGAAAGATGTTATCTATGAACAATGACCTGCTCCTGGGTGGCAATTACTCCTGTGGGACCATTGAGTAGCGAATTCTCACCTTAGAAGACTGAACACTAAGTAACTAAATTGTTTCCCTCACTTATGCCTCAAATGGCAATATTTATTTGTTTTGACCAGATGGATGAAGAACAATTTACCTACACCCAATTAAACTTTTCTTCTGTTTCTGTTTTCACAGTAGCAGAGGCAGGTTAGGAGTTCAGATTCATAAAGAAAACTTGGCTTTGCCCACCTCCAATCACAATTTTAATGTTTATTCTGTGACCTTGAAATATCCGTCCTTGAATTATAACATGCATATTCCATGCCTTTCCCCCAAGCAACCTAAACTGCAGGCACCCTAAACTATGGCAAATATCATTTGAAAAAATGAAATAGACTTTTCAAGTTTATACTCTAAATCAAAGTGGCATTTTGTAGTTTCAGTCCTTCTGAACTAACTGCAAAATATTTCATTATTCTGTTCTTTTGTAACAACTTTATAACCCAACTTTTATATATGTTTTCAGTGCTTTATGTGCAACAATAGGTATATCTCCAGGGACACAGAATCAGACTCCAGCCATAACTAATAATTAGAGTCTCAATTATATTGCAAAACAAGAATTTCTCTGCTGAAAAAAAGAAAGAGGCAAATGGGAAAACTCAAGGCATGACGATATACAGAAAATAAAAGCAGCAAATGGCTCATTTGCTTCTTTTCCATTTGCAGAATGCCCATAAAAATGCCAGAAAGATTGATTTTTAGGCAAACACTAACACTGCACTAAAGTCAAGATTAATTCACAATATTCCTCTTGCAACCTTGCATTTCAGCCACATTTTCAGGGCTGTGCTGATCTGAGGGTGCTTTAATTTCAGTAGGAAGGAGAGAATTTCATTACTGCATTTAAAGGGAATAGTCTTTTCTCCCCTCCAATCCCCCACCCCCACCCCTGTGACAATTCAAAGAATGCTGCTGAATTAGTTCATACAAGAATTGCTTTCTGCAATAATTAAGATTTTATCACCTGGAAAATTCCATGTAGATTGATGAGGTGAACAACTCCAGTATGCTGCAGCAAACTGACCATTGGATAAATTACAATGCAACCCCCCCCTCTATACACACACACACACACACACACTGTATGTATGTATGTATGTATGTATGCATATGTGTGCGTCTATGTGTGTGTGTGTATATATGTATGTATGTATGTATATATATATATATATATATACATACATACATACACACACATACATACATACATACATACACACACACACACACACACACACTGTATATATATATCTATATAAAATGTACATGTGTGGACATCTGTAAAGGAATCTATAATACATCATCATTTGCCATATCTTTTCATAAACAGCCATCAAATATTGACTGCATTAACAGCATACTGGCTGTGAGGGCAAGAATAGGCAAAGTCAGAACCAAAGAGCTTCAGACCTGACTGGTCAATTACAACCATTATCCCCAATTTACACAAATGGGAAAAAGAGGTGTAAGACTTCAGCCTTGTCTCTTCTATATATATGGCTTGACTTTATGGTAGCTGCTTTTTTTTTAATCACTAATGGCTTTTCTAATATTTGTAATACCATTACCTTACATACTGTGTCCTTGAACTTCTTCTGAAAGCCTCTTGTTTAAGGTTGTAAAGTAGGGACAGAGCTTCAGCCATGTGGTTGCAGCCACCATACTGACTTTCTTGATTGTGAGTTTAGGTATCAGGGTAGGTGAAGCCTGACACTGGCAAATATTCGCTATTGGGGGGGAAAAAAAGGCCAATTGTTATTATATGTAGTCAATATTCACATGAGAAGGGAAGGAGAATTTACAGGTTGGTATGCATTTCTACTGAATATGAAATATAGTGGGATATAGGGAAAAGTACAGTGTCCTTTATGAGATTTATGAGCATCACATACAGGTAGTCCTCACTTAACAACCATCCATTTAGTGATGGTTCAGACTTATGACAGTGCTGGAAAAACTGACTTATGACCGGTCCTCACACTTATGACTTTCCTAGCATCCCTGTAGTCACACGATCGCAATTTGGGCACTTGGCAACCGGTTTGCATTTATGACTGTTGCAGCATTCTGTGGTCACATGATTGCCATTTTCAACCTTCCTGGATGGCTTTTGGCAAGCAAAATCAATGGGGAACTACATGATTCATTTAACGACCATGTGGTTCGCTTAACACCCATAGTGATTTGCTTAAAGACCTCTGCAAAAAAGGTTGTAAAATTGGGTCAGATTCACTTAATGAATGCTTTGCTTAGCAACCAAAATTCCGGTCCCAAAGGTGAAGTCCAATCCTATCTTGTTCCATCAAGCAGCATACAAGTTTAATAAATAATAATAATAATAATATAATAATAATAATAATAATAATAATAATGCCATTGAACAACTTCAAGTGGTGCACCAATCACACCCATTCATTTCTGCACCAGAAGGCTCAGCTGATGGTCATTCATGCCACTGCTACCACCACCTCCACCAGCTGTGTTACTGCAGTGTGCTCTTGACCATACAGAAGCTCCAGTTGGTTCAGAATGCAGCAGTGTGGGTAGTTACCAATGTATCACAGCATGCCAATAAAACACCACTACTTTGTGAGATGCACTGGTTCCCAATAGACTTCTAAATGCAATTCAGTGTGCTGGTTATCACTTAGAAAGCCCTACATGGCACAGGAGTATGTTATTTGTAAGACTGTCTATCTCCAGTTATATGTTACCATCCACACACTCTTCTAGGTTCAGCTTGCTCCAGGTCCCTTCTTTGAACCAATGTCATCTGATTGGACCCAGGATGTGTACCTTTTCTATGACAGTACCCAACACCTGAAATTATCTCTCCACCCTTCACCCTCACCCCCAGATTTGATTGGCCCTGACCTTGCTAGCCTTTTTGGAGGGCATTAAAAACCTGTTTTTTCCTCTGGAGATTTGAGCCAGGATGTTAGATGTACCCATATTGGGAGATGGTATAATGCCATTGTATGTCTTTTAAAAATATTGAATATATTATTGGGGGTTTTGTGTTTTGTTAGCCTCCTAGAGTGCTTTGGCAAGTGGGTGGCCATATAAATAAATAAATTAAATAAATGTGTGGAATGTGGTGGAGAAGGCAGATATCAGTCTTAAGGAAGATGCTGATAGCCTTTGTAAGTCCAGTAGGCAAGAGGATATCCCACTCAAGGACCACTTTTTGTCATAGTGGGACCAAAATGCCCAATCTATTCCTAACCTGACTTATCAGGATATCTTCTGGAACCTCAGTAACAAATCAGCAACATGCCCATACAGAGACCAAGAATCAGAGATCCAGTATCTAAATAGTTAGACATCCAAATATGTTGCATGTCATGGAATTTTACTCATGAAAAGGAAGCATGATCCAGACCATAGTCCTAATGTAAATCAACAACAAACCAAACAGTCAGTAAGAAAAAAGTTGTTTTATGATTGTTTCATCAGAAAAGTTAGTGTGAACCTCTCTGCAGCTATGCTTCCTAAATTTACCATGGTTTCTCTCTGCCAAATTGCAGAGGTAAATATCCTTGCAGTGCCATCTAATTCTCTCCTAAAAGAACAATGTTGCAGGCATCTTTCTTTAAAAAGCCACATGTTTAACAGAACCCAACTCCAAAACCCATTCTCTTATTCCAGGAAATTAGATACATTTCAGCATCTCAGAAGTATAGAATATACATGCTTAAAAGGAAAAAGAATCACCCAAAATTATAGCTTTTTATTGTTTTCTCAAGGTAGTCAGTAGGAGGCTGGACTATCATTTTAGACTGGGCTTTGAGTCAAATCTAGCAGTCTACATTTCAATCCCAGTCAATTTAACCTTTTTTCTACAATGCCCAAACTGTGTTGTCATTCATGACTCCCCAACTCCCACCCCCAGTTCTTCAGTTCTTCTTTAAAGTCCTACATGGCATAGGCCAGGTTACTTGTGGGACTGCCTCTCCCTAAGGGTATTTGCCCATCCTACTAGGTTAGATAGGGTGGGTGAGCTCTGGGTCCCCTCCCTTAAATGTTGCCATCTGATGGGACCTCGGAGGCCTGCCTTCTTGGTGGCCACTCCAGTCCTTTGGAACAGCCTCCCACCAGAGATCAGAGAGATCCCTACCCTTTTAGCCTTCCGGAGAGCTGTGAAGACCTGGCTCTTCCACCAAGCATTGGGCTAGGATGGGGGGTTGAGCTGTAAGGATGTTTGGTCTAGTGCCTGTGGGGAAGGCTATATGTTTAACTATGTTTTATAGATTATTGTGAACCACCTAGAGTCATTGTATGAGATAAGCAGCCATATAAGTCCAATCAATCAATCAATCAATCAATCAATGAAACAACCCATTTCTATCACTTTGAGTTTGCTTGCTTTTCTGTGAAAATCTGATGGTTGTGACATGATAAACTTTTGGAGAAATGGAATAGACTATCCTTCTCTGAACTATAAGTCAGTCAGGAAAGGTTAATTAGTTTGCCTTAAATTCTAACTGTGTTAAAAGAAAAACACATTACTTAAATTAACTGGATAAGAAGCCCCATCTGGTTTTGCAGCCTACAGTAGTCCTACCTATTCTAGTCTTTCAGACTCCTATTCATTCTGCTCTATGTATTTATAGAGTCCTCTACTATAACTCACTTCAACGGCAAAGAGATTTTAGAAAAAAGAATAATCAGTAATCAAACTCCCCATTTGGGTGTTATTAGATGTTCTGATAATAGTGAATATGTGTCAGCTGTGGGCCTCTGAGTAATGTATACATTTTAATGTCCTTTTACAATGGGCAGAATAAACTTTTTTAATTGCTAGTGCCACATTCTTTGATGACCTCAGGTAATACAATCAAGGAGAGGCATAGCAGCTATTTTTGGGGGAAAATGTGTATTTAAGCCAAATTAACTTATTTAACGAGGGCTGTAGGAAAAAAATGGATCATAGCCCCATTATGTCAGTTAAGCATATTGAGAGGCTTAAGGGAAGAATAGCATGTGAGAGCTTTAATTAATTTCCACTAGAAAATCCTCTGAGATACAAACATACAGCTGGGGTGGGGAATTTGATGGCATTTTCTGTTCATAGTCTATATGGATTTCAAAGACATACAAGTACAATAAATTAGAGTAATACTGACACATTTAGCATGATGCTAATTTACATATTACTTTAGGTTTCATTAACTGATACTCATAACACTATATCTTAAGCTTGTCTGAATAATATACTTGAATTTACCTAGTGCCTTCTGAATTTTCACACTGTTTCAGATATGTGATATAAAAACATTGAAAAGTGATCTATTAGATATGGTGGATATATAAAGTCATATAATAAATTTATAAGGGAGATCTGAACAAAGAATATTCAGAATCATCCCATATTTTCTTGTTTATTACATTACATTGGCCGTAATTTTAGTCTTTGATTAATTTAAACTCAGCTCCTGTATAAAAGTACATGTTGATTACATTTATAAAATGCTTATCAAGGCTAATTCTCTATTACAAATTACAAGTTGAAATATAAAACAGTGATAATATATTAACTCTGAAAAAGATTAAAGCAAACATAATAAAACATAGAAGCACTTACTAGGCCAATATATGTTTAGAAAGTTTGCTTTAATTGCCAAAGACTGGAGTTGAATAAGCACTATAATTATCAGGGCAAGAATCTGAGCAATGACATACACCTCTCACTTCTTTCAGCAACTTGGTTTTATTCCACTTTATTCTTCTTCAAGAGCAATGTTAGCATAGCTTTATGATAGGTCTTGGGGTAAATTATTCTGGTAGCTTGTAGCTGTCTCCTTCAAATAATAGAACTATTTATTAGGATATTGTTTGCCATGATACAGTAACAGTGGTATGAATTTGGAACATGACCCACAAATCCAAACAAGTTATTGAGGCCAGTAGAAAAAAAAATAGAAATAACCAATATCATTTTCTTGAAAATTGCTCGAAGAAAATGATTTGATCTTCCATCAGAAGAGAAAGGTCATCTCTGTTTTGCTAAAGTGCTCTCCCAAAGTTCAACCAAAGTTTGTTCATTAACTCATGAAGCAGAGTCAGGGTCTAAGCACCACTAGAGTCAATAGATCAGTCTGTGACAATGATAAAAGCTGTGGTGTTTGACATGGATGAAATCCAGACAACAGAGCAGTTGGGACAATCTACCATAACCCCCTGAAAAGCAGATGTATCAAGGGAGTGACCCTAAATTAAAAGAAAGCAATTAATATTAATGCAATTGATAATGTTTGGAAAGGTCCAACAAAAATGAATTTTATTCTGTGGTGATGAGTGGGAATCAACAGATATAAATAATGGAAATATATACACACATAGCACTGTCCCAGAAGACAAAGTAGAACAGAACTTAATCACTCCTAAAATTTGCAGTCTACAAGTACATGTTATTCTCTTGATTTTGGCACATAATAGTTTACATATAACACTACTACTAATCTAACATAAGATAGTTATTTGTGAATTGTAGGAAACTGATGTTAAATTGGAAAGAAGATGTACCTAAAACATTATTCCCTCCCAAAACAGAAGAAAATGGGTCAAAAATTATGTCACCATCTCCTCTACTGACATCATATCACTGAACCACCACCTGCAGCCCTCAATCTTTTTTTTTTATTATTTTTTTAAATGTGCCTTCTAACAATAAATAAAAACATTCTCATGCATACTCTATGTGTTGGTTTCTTTTAACGGATTTCTTGATCAAAAAAGAATGGTTTGTTTCACATATTCTAACCCATAAGCCAAGGTTTTTTAAAAAATGCAATGGCTGGTTTCATACAACCCACTATGCTGATATCAATCAGCCATTTTCATTAAATGCTCAGCTGTCTCAGTGGTCTGGAATGTTTTTACCAGCTTTGATAATCTGCTACAACCTTTCCATAACAATGAATGCCTAATCTCTAATACTCTGGTAACTCCCAGGCTATAGTCCTGTAACATGTTATACAGTATGTATGGCTGGCCTTGAAGCTAATTCAGAAATTTTTGCTAATAGAGAATCTGACTGCTAGAGTATTGGCTGGTTTATCCAAATGAAACCATTATTTGAAGGAACTGTACTGGCTGCTTTAAGTTAAATTAAGTTTACTTTCAGCTGCCATCATAGCTTTTGGTTCACTCATCTCGTGGAAGTTTAGCTTTACCATATCCACCAAGACACAAATGCCAGTGATTGGGCTGGACCATAGACATTCCTATAGCCAAAATCCCAAACATGGAAAGCCTCCAGATGCCTGTCTCCAAAGGATCTTTGGCATTGATAGATTGTGTAAGAAATGAAACCATCCATCAGCAATGCTGAAATCAGCTAACAACAGCCAATGAGATCCAGAAATGGTAGCTAAGATGGGCACATTGGCAGAATGGATCCAGTTCAGTACCCATACAAGCTGCTCTGCAGAACATGACCTTGTGGATGGAAAGTTCGATGCATGGCACCAAGGAAAACCTGGATAAGTTAAAATTGTAACTGATCTAGCCCATTGCAGACTGGACTTGACTTGAGCCAAAATCTCAGCAGTGGACAAAACACTTTGGTGAAGCACTGTATCAAACACCCACAGCCCTGTAGTACCCACAGCAGCATATTGCTGATGCAACCGTATTCAGCTAATCATGCTCTAGGGAGATCACGCTCCACGAGAATATTGTCAGTGTCCATGATAAGATACGTTGGGAAAAGAAGTTAGATAGTATTTTAGAAGTGGAACTGCTAAAAATAAATTTAAGTTGCCTCTGTGGTGGATTGGAGATGAGACAAAGACAACGCTGTGTAAAGGTAACCTTTAAAAATGTTCAGTGGGTGATCTTCATGCTGTAGTTAGTGGATATGAGGATGAACTCCCAAACTAGCTTATGCTAAGATTACCAGCATGCAATCAAAACATTTTGGTTCTAGGAAAGGCTGATCCTGACATCAGCATGTCATACATATCCTCAGTTCTCTGCACCTGCATACTAGACCTTTACACTCTAACAGATAATAAAATAAATGGTCTTGTCTTAAAACAGGCTACCTTTAAAGCACCGTGAAATGATTATATAGTAATTATATAGTTCCCTTACATGAATTTATCCAGTTCTGCTGGATGGTAAAAATTATCAGACCTGTTTGAAGTATATGCATACATATGCAGGACACAGGTTTACTCCCAAGTGGCAAATCACAACTATTAAGAAGAATTCATTGAAACAAAGGAAAGTTTGATAAGGGGCAACCAAATAATGCAATCAATCCGGAAATGACCTGGGGAAGATAAATCTGCAGAGACAGAAAGGAAATAAAAACAACTCAAGGGTTCATGCAGCCTATCAATACTTTCAAGGTGAGAATATAAATGAAGGAGGAAAATCAGTCAGTAGATGAAGCTTTCAAAGCAAAGGCCAAAAATCTGAAAGCAAACCACAGAGAAGATGGTAATAAATGAAGTAATCAGTAGTTAATTTAAGGCTCATATAGGGTAAGTATAAAGTAGTTCTGTGAGCATAATTTTTACTCCAGATTATTTTATGAAGTGTCTGAGCATGCATGCATGTGTGTATGTATGCATGTATGTGTGTGTGTGTGTGTGTATTCTAAAAGAAAGCAAAAAAAAAAAAGAAAAGTAAAGTAAACATAGAATTCTGGAACTATTATTTTTTTAGTATATGTAACAAAAAAACCTCCTGAAAATATTATTTAATATATAACAGAATGAAGAGTTTTCTATCCCGATAATGTTAAAATGGCAAAGCAAAACAAACTGAGCACTTGACAAATATTAAAGTTCAAAGACATTAAAACCTATAATCTACTGATAAGTATCTCAACTGGGAATTCAAACAGGGTTACAAAGAGTTGGAAAGGTTCAGTATTACCCATAATGGAGGAATGGTTTGTGAAGATGATGGAACTTGCGAAGATGGCTAAATTGACTTCTTTGATCAGAGAAAAGACAATATCTATGTTTATTGCTGACTGGAAACCCCTTATGGACTTTTTGCGGAAAACAGAAAAAAATGAACTTATGATTTATGGTTTTGATGATTAGATGGAGTAGATTATAGAAAGAAGAAAGTCATGTTGTAAACATAGAGTAAGAGGTAAATTTATACTTGTACTTATAATTGCTGTAAAGATCAGAAGCCACTTCTTCGTATCTTTTTTCTTTCTTTTCTATTTTTCTTTTACCTTTTTTTCCTTTCTTGCACTTTTAGCTTTCTCTTTGATTTTTCTTTTTTTCCTTACTTTATATTAGTATTAGTTTTATCTCCTTTTTATTTTTTTAATACAATTTCATATACTATATAATAGAATTTTCATGCTTTTCTTCTGTTGTTCAGTTTTTTTTCTTTTAAAGTTGTCTAGTTTTTAATCAAATGTCTATAGTGAGGGGCAAATCTATTAAATTAAAATTATTTAATTCATTTTAAATTATCATGGATCAAAAAATCTATTCCACTGCATAAATTGAGAGCCTTTTCACACATCCCTTTAAAAATTCAAACCTATGCAATTTATACTAGCTATGTTTAAACTCTTTTCTTCCTGATTCAACTCTGTTCAGGTTTGGTATGTGAGTGGGACCAGCTAAGGAGTCATCAGGAGATCAAGTTCAATTGCACTGAAGACCTACCTGTCAGATTGCTCACAGCCCTGTCAATCAAATCCTGACAATGGACAGAAACCTGAGCCTAAGTGCAAAGACTTGCTTTTTTCACCTTTTACAACTTATTGTAAGTGAGAAAGTGAGCTTTTTAAAAGAAAATATATATATACTGTAGCAAACAAGAGAAAATGTTTGTGTAAACATATATAGTCGGGGGAGGGAGGGATTATCTGAAAAAGGGCATGCGATTTGCTAAGGAATAAGTGGGGAGAAAAATGGCTGCCTGGGATTTCAGGCATCTGATTGGCTGGATGCTCAGATTCCCATGGCGTGACCTAAACAGAGGATTCTGGGAGTAGTAGTTTCAGATGCTTTATTAAACCTATGTGACTGTTAGAGTATTCCTTGCAATCTACCATTCAGATGAAACCACTCTGGCTTTCAAACAAATTAATCTGCTTTTAAAAGTATGTGAGTAAAGGCTCTGAATTAAAATGAATGAAGACCTTACATTGTCATAGACTTCTGCCATTTAAATGAAAAAAAGGAATGAAGATCTTACAATTTCACTGTAATCATAAGAATGAACTGTCACGTTGAACCACTGGATGATTCTCACGGAACCTTGGGATTCTGGGCAACACGGATTGAATACCTCGGGGATAGAATGTTAGGTCTTTGAATGACAGAACTTCATTGATACTTTACTTCAGTGTGTTGTTATGAATTCTGTTATTAAGACAAGAAGATAACTTCAGAAAAAGATGGAACTGTCTTGATTATTACCTCATAGCTGATGGCTATTGATATTTTTCTTTAATTACTTCAGCAAAAAAAAAGAAAAAAAATTAAAACATATGCTCCAAAAAAAAAAAATACACAAGTGTGAGGGTGAAAAGTAGGAAATAGAGATGTTATCAGTTATTACATTAGCAACAATAAAAACAGTCTTGTTCTGTATCTCAAGGGGATAATAACACAGCTAACTCCATTTTCCTTACCCACACAGTTCATATATAAAAATGTTTTCCTGGGGAGATGCTGTGAACCCAACAGGTATTTTTTGGAAAAACAGCTCTCATGTGACAGCTTGTCCATGAATGTATTTGGGAAGTGGATTGTGTTTTAATCTCTTCAGTTTTCTTCACATCTGTGAAATTCACTTTTGCATATTTGTCACTCAGTGGTTTGCATGTATGGAACAGATGTCCTCCTTTGCTAAGCCCGTATCTGTACTTTTTGAATATGAAAAACATAGTAGGGCTCTGTAATGTACTTGCCTGAACGGCCATCAAATCAGTGAAGCACTGTTGTTAGGAAGGGCAGTTCATTTGGGGCTGATATGGAAGTGAGATTTTTAACTAAGGAATATTTAAAACTTTGCACCCTGGAGCAAATGTGGACCTCATAAATGGCAAACCCACACAATTCAAGGAAAAGGTTGGACTTCACTGAAGAATAACACAATGAATGCATGTCAATGACGAATGACAATGAAGTGGCAAGCATTGGGGAAACAATAAACTGTGGTGACACCTGTGCAGAAATTGCCCAAGTAATAATTTACTAGCACGGAGGGGACAATCAGAGGGGAACAAAGCCAAGGCAATTTATCAATCACTACCTTTAAAATTGTCCTGCAGATATATAGACAGATCTACTTGCCAAGCCTTTTTAGTGAGTCAGATTTGAACGTGGCTGTCAGGGCAGCATAAATTGTGCTGTCATATGTTTTCTGCCAACTCAAAGACTAAAGGAAAACCCATTCATGTGGCTGTGAGGAAGAACCTTAAGACTACTTATCAATGAGGAAAGCTGTTTCTTTGATTAAGTTTGGAAAACAGGCTATCTTGTTAGAAGATGAAACTGAACCCCAAAACATAATGGAAGCCCTACTTATATTAAGGTGAAAGCCCAAAACTCCTGTTCACTGCAAGGCCAAGGCCTTTGGCATTAGGTAGAGAATTCCCACCAAGCACTAGAAAAGGCAGGTGTTTGTGAGCAAAGGTTCCAAGACATGATATGTGCATGAGGAATGGGCAACCTTGGGAGAAGTGATTTGTCCACTTACATGTAATAGCTTCTTTTGAGGGGCTTGACTAATAGCAGTGGGAAAATGGGAGGAATCCCAGTAGCTCTGACTATCATTCACCACTGCCAATGGTGGAAATTAATGTCATGTAATCAGCTTGTGACCCTGATGTGCTCCTGATTCTATTTTCTATTTTACTTCTGGTCTCACATATACTAATTACTGACCATAATAAAGTCAGTCAGTCAGTCAGTCAGTCAGTCAGTCTATCTAATCTCATGTTTTGGGTTCCTGGACTGAATTGGACTCTGCTTTTGGAAACTGCTTCTGCCCATTGCTCAGCTGTTGTCATTATCCTTGCTCTTGACTCCTCAGTTGACCTTGGAGTTTTTCTTTCCAATAATATTCCCGTTTATTGCTTGAGTATTGAACTTCTGTAACTGGACCTTGGGGCTGTTCATTCCATTCCCTAGGTTGGTGCAGACATGGAGACAACATCTACTCAGCTTCCAGTTTCAATAAATAAGCTCCATCTTAACATCATCAAGAGCTTTGTTCAGGGGTCTGCCTGAATGTACAAGAGCTAGACATGTGCCCGTCTAGCTCTGTTTCCAACTCTGTTGAGCCTGGTTAAGAATGAAGACCTTCTTAAATCATGTGCTGAATATGCAAAGAAGGGGAGCAAAAAGCATAGCCTAGGAGCCCTGTGTCACACCAGCATAGCTTTTATAACCCCCCAGAGCCCTCTAGATGGGGTGGAACCAAATTTTTAATATCTCCTTTTGCATTTTTGAAGTGTTTGAGCAGTTTAAGAGGCAAAAAAATAGTTCTACATCTTGCATTGTCTTAAAGCCTCTGAAATACACCCTTCCTCCCAAGTAATCCCAGTCATGCACACTTTCACAGTATGGTCTTCAACATCTACAGCTATAGAGCTGTGGTTAGAATCTGAAAGACAGAGAAGTGGAATACTGTCATCTCAGACATTAAGCAAGGAAAAGATTAATGGCTAGATTTATTTTCTCATATTGATAAAGAATACAAATAAAATGTTGAAAATGTAGGACTTGATAAACTAAATACTTTCAAACAAATGTGCACACATATATATGTAGCAGCATCTCCAGAAGGAGAAAATGAAGTCCTTGATAATTCCAATAAATATGTGTTGAACTAAATTGTAAAATATTTGTCAATTTATTTGCAGTTTTCCAAGGCCAAAATGACTTCATAAATTACTATAAAGAAATATTTTTAAAGACTTAGGAGGAAAGCTGTCTGCTATTCTATTCAGAATCATGTGTCTTTCCCTCCCTTTCATTTAAAGCTAAAACATTGCTAACTATAATATCAATTCCCCTGTTCAGAATTGAAACAAGTTGAATACTCCCAATAAAACTGGGTTGTGTGGATCCCTGGAGGAGCCCTTTGATTTGATGGAAAGCTGCAGATGGAAGCTGTGCTGCTTCAGTCCAGATGCAAAATGGGGGTTCTGTTCATTAGGGGCAGAAGTTCCTTTCCACTGGAACAAAGCTGTCAGCTGAGTCAAGTTGCTCATCTTTGATGCTTTAATTTTAGCTACTAGGGCAGGGTGATTCGTTTTTCTGAGTTCAGGTACTGCCTTAAATTTCACTGATATGATCATCTGGATCAAGAGGATACCTTGAGGCAGAGCTTTACCCAGCCGTATTGTTCTACATCCATAGACCTAATGAACAGTACAATATTATAATAATCAGTTTTAATTAATATCATTACCTGCTACATGAAGCCTTTGAGTTGCCAGATCATTACTAGATCATTATCTACCACTACATTGTCTTAAGGAAAAAAGAGGGGGAATCAACAATTGTTCAAAGCAGAGCAAGAGTAATATACTCTCTAAAACAGCTGTTGTTTTGGGTATCTGTTTTTATTCCCTGACATATTGGGGGTCAATTCTTTTATGAAAGATAATCATAAACAAATGTGAGTTACAAGCAATGTTGTTAAATGCACATACAATCTTAGTTATCCTTTACAAGAGTAATACTAATGTATCTGCTGTACCTACAATATAGTTAACATTATATCACTTGCCAAAGCAGTTAAAATTCTTATTATTAAATATATATTTATTTATTTCATATGGCAAAGCAGAATACAGCATTATTGCGTAAAAGTTCACAGAGCAATATATAAAATGTGTATAACATACACAATGGGACAGTAGATTGTTTTAAAAACATGCATTATGAATATTGAGTAAAATTATGAATAAAACTAAGTTATGTATGAGCAGTTACCAGAGTGGCTAAGCCTATGGACGGATATCTAGATTGTTTAGCCATTGGACAGCACTGCCCTCAAGATGATGTAGTTCTTGCAAGGAGCCAGGGAACCTTCTGAGGGTGCAATGTAGACTAGCCTCCTCATGGTGCACCCCAGGCAATATGACTTGTCACAGCTAAATAGTCTACACATCTGGCTGCTGGACCTCACAAGGATTTCCCAGCAAGAAAAAACAGCATGAAAATAAAAATTATTGAAATAACAGATACCCTATTTTAATAATATGAAATGTAAACCAGAAGTCCTCTCCCTTTAAATGAAGCTGCATGGGGTCTTTACACTTGCTTCCAATGAGCACAAAGAGGTTGAAACATGACCCTTAATAATTACTTTTATTTATTACCTTAAGTGTTGACAATAAAATAAATTACTACAACTTTTAGCAAATTGAGAAGAGGAGAGGAGGGACAGGAGGAGAGGTTTTGGGGCTATCTATGGCCATGGATGTAAATTACCCCAAATTTAAATAAGCAATCTGGAATTAGGGTGGCAAACAGATTCTTGATACAAATTTGGAATACTTGCCTAGAACAATCATTGAAGAATTCTAAAGAAAGAAAGAAAGAAAGAAAGAAAGAAAGAAAGAAAAAGAAAGAAAGAAAGAAAGAAAGAAAGAAAGGAGTCAAGATATATGAACCAAAATTCAGAAAAGACTCATAAGTGGGTTAGCTTTGGTGGATCTAAGCTGCTATGTTTTGGCTTTAAATCAATATGCAGAATGACTGAATGGAAAGAAGAAAGTGTTTTGAATTATAAATACAAAATGAAAAGTAGGTCTGGATTGAAGCTGCATTCACCGCGTATGAAGGGGAAAACATTTAATCAGAAAAACTCTGTAGGCTAGAAGTCTCCTCTACGCAAAATAACAGTGTATGCCAATGGAATAAACACAATACATTTGAAGAACTAGGCACAGTTTTTTTTCCCCATTTCATTTAATTTCTTCCAAACAAAACTCTTTGCACTAGATTTACTTTTAATCCAGAATAGTTTGCTGCTTCTCAATTTTGTCATGACATGTATATATTTTTGACATTGCTATGTGGAATTTGTGAGGACTGACTATAAGTTTGTTTTGCAGCTTTCTGGAAAATTACCAACACCTCCCCTTCCCCATATATTAAGCGTTGCTGCACACAGAAACATTTATGTTAGGGTAAGCTATATGAAATGTGCATATTAGGGAAAGATATACATGACTATTAAGTAAAATTGGGGAGAAAGGGAAGGGGATTTAATAGGAAAACACTGTATGCTTTGGCATATCCACGTTATTGTATAATATGTCCAGTGCAGATTAGTTTCCTTTTATCTCTGGTACATGTCAGTACAATTAAGACAGATTTCATCTTCCTTTCCCTTTGTAAGCTATTTTATGTGCATAGAAAATAGCTTTCAGAATTCTGGTTCAACAATTCATGGAATCTTTCTAACTAAAGATAAGAGTTTTATATTAGTTGAAGTTTGAAAATGTTCTTTTTTATAGCATTGTTTTCCTATTGTAAACCATTTTAGATTTTATATAAATATGAATCTGTGTATTGTAGAAATATCTGCAATACGTTGTTGTGGTATAGCTGTGGTATAATTCATTTATTTATTTGTTTGTTTATTTATCAAATTTGTCAGCGCCCATCTCCTCCCACCAGAGGTCAAGGTAATGGTTAAGGTGTTAGACCAGGACTGGGCAAACCTAAGTTCAACTCTCCACTTGACCACATTGTTTGCTGGGTGACTTTTGGCTGGTCTCTCTTAGTTCAACCTATCTCACTGAGTTGTTGGGAACAAAATAAGGAGAGACTACCTCTTGTACTGTTTTGAGCTCCTATTGGAAAGGAGGGCCATGACTATGTATATGATGTAATCAATACAAAAATATCTTAGGACACACAATTAACAATTGTTCATAAATTGCAATTGAATTCATGGCTTTGTGAACTGTCAACTAATATGAAAGAAGTGAATTTGTTTTTGCTCTTTTCCCCAACAGGGATAATTGTACAGTAATACCACAGTATGTATCTAGAATAATTGATAACTGTTTTGATATAATTCATTATGACTGAGTCCCTAGCTAATGGGTTACAGGGCCCAAATAGGTGAGTGAGTCCACCTTCTGCAACACAAGGCTGATAGTACAGTTCTTTAGTTTAAAATTGTTGTATCCATGTCTGTGCTTAAAATCCAGTGTGCAAATGGCAGTTTTTTCATCAAAGATGGAATAAGCCAATGAAAAACTAAACAGACACTTGTGCATCTTGGCTTACTTTTACCCAAATGACCAATAGTTTCCAGGAAAAACAAGCAGAACATGTTGTCTCTAGTACTGTATAGCCATCAACTAATATTTACTTCTGTGAATTAGTGGATTGTACAACACAATCCATGTAAGGCACGAATGTAAATAATTCAAGTGGATGTCTTAACAGATGTGATACTAGTCATTGACAGATAACAAACAACTGCTTTATAAGAAAAAGAAAAGAAAAGAAAAGAAAACACCAGATGTATCAATGGTGCCTCCCAACTTATTCAGTCTATTAATAGTTGTGTGAATACTTAAATTTGCGAACAGATGTTTCAAATGTTACCACTTTGCATGAGGAAGTGCTGTGCATGATCTTTTTATATACATCATTTGAAAAACAGCACTGTTGTGGTCACCCAAGCCAGTTGCTCCCTGCCTTCCAGTGTTTGTGGCATTTATTAATAATATTGTGGAAAGAGCAAGAATGAAGATTCTGTAGCTTCTAGCTCTCTTAGTGCCTTGAGCCAAGCATAATTGAAAATCTGCTTCAGGCACACAGTAACCCAACTGCTGGTAAGGACGTATAGATAGGAATCAGCAAGGTTTCAGGAAAAGCAACAACTCAGAATCAATCACCTCTGGGTCAGTCTCATAAATTCTTGTTAAACTCCAAGTAGTGGGAAAAGAGCAATAATTTAGTATTACATAAAGGGATTTTTGGCTTAAACCTAAACCAGTGTGACTGATCTGAGTCTATACTCACTCATCAAACTTTCTGAGCAAACTAGATGACTAGAAGTCACATCTTTCTAAGAGGCCTCCTGGAAAATAGGCTGAAGTGGGGGAGAAAATCATGTACAATTTACCAAATTTCTTCATAACAATGATGAAAAATGCATATGTGCATTTAAAGCAAAATATAAATACTGGGGGCATTATTTATTGACAGATCTATAAATCAAGCAATCAGGATAGGAAACCTGGGGTTTTCAAACAAGTTGGTGGAGTTGTCTCTTCTGATAAGACTTCTTATTTTTAAGAGCTACAGGGCAGGGGGATAAGACATATTCTCTTTCTGGTGGTCACTGAAAATGACAAATACAGGTGGCTGAAAATGCTATTAAATTGATATTTTGATAAGAATTTATCCAAATTTGCATTTCTTTTTCATTTGATAGAAAAAATTTGAGATTTTTTTTAAAAAGAATGTAGTAAAAATTGTCCGACTCACTGATCCCTAGATTATAAACATTTATTTTGTTGAAGTAAAATGTGGAGTCCTTTTTGTAGCAGCCACACAAATGAAAGGAGTTGTGGAGACAGCAATTCTGTACATGGCTGAACAACCAGCTGCATCAGCTAGACAGATCAGGGGGAGCTTCAATTTGTTCCCCAAAAGGACTCTGCAAAGCAGATTAAAGGGCAATCTTTGGCTACATTGAGAAATTACTGTAGGTAATTTCCAGTTTAGTTTGTACTCAGTACACTCCCAGTCAATCCCTAAGTCCAGAGCAGAGCAGAGCAGAGCAGAGCAAGCACTCACACCACTCAGTTCAGCTAGCAAATAAGATAGCTTGATGTTTATTTATTAAGCTTCAGCAAACATTGAAGACAGTTAACTTGCAAAACAGGATAAAAGGTAAGCAAAAGCAGGGAGAGACAGACATGAACATCAGGCAAGAGATGAAAGGGCAAAGGACTTAATATCAATAATATGTAGATATTCTCTATATCTATCTATGTGTCAAAAGACACAGAACTTTCCAGAGCCACTGGAAACAAAACTGTGGCTAATTAGCATGGACAGTCTCAAAGGAAGTGGTTCTTTGGTTCTTCTAGTTTTAATTATTTTACAGTATGTACATAATGCACATAACAGCTACAGAATAGAGATTAAATGTAAGTCATCAGATCACGACTCCTCTATTCTGTACCATTAAATAATTTGGTGTGTCTGGATGATATATCAACAGGCTAGGTCAACTAGATCAATTAACCGACCCAGTCCCTCTTGAATTATTTTCTTCTCTGTGCAGTGTTGTCAATACTATCATTTATTTGATTTAACAATGAATGCCAGGCATAATATAGAAGGTTTCCAGGTTCAAACGAAAGTTAGCAATACCACAGAAGCACATTTCCTACTAATGAGAAATCTTGATTTAATTTCTAATTCCTATTCTAGAAACAGTGCATTTGTATCTATTTTAATGTAATAGACTGATTGTTGGACTTGGGTCAGGTAGATCTGGAGATACTCACTCCACAGTTTGACTTATTGAGGGCTTTGGGCTAGTTGCTGTCTCTTCACTGACAATGTCTTGTGATAGTATGAATAAAATAAGACAGTCTCGTATAATTTTTCTTGAGCTCCTTGGAGAAAGTGTGGGATACAAAGGTGATAAACATGGATGATAAATCTTCTCATTCAGTTCCCTGTACTCTTTGACAAGCCACATAAAAATGAAAGCAGTGCCTGGATGTCTTTTAAATAATTAAAAAAAGTGCCTGGTGAATTTCTTTTCATGCCACTTTTCTTAAAATCAAACTTCTTATAGATTTTCTGCTAAAAGGCAAATGTCTTCAGGGTACCTGCTCCTGAATGAATGCATACATAAGTGATCCTCATTTTAAATTCCTCTCTGAACATCCAATAAAATAACAGTTTTGCCCATCAAAATCACCTGACACAGCATTTTCTCCTTTCTTTGTAAGACAGTTCTCTAGAGCTGAAAGCAGACCTGCTGTGCATGGCATTGCGACAAGTCTGGGAATTCAGTTACATACTTTTTAGGATAAGTAGTAACTTAGAAAAGGGAGGGAGGAAAACATTATCCATTGGCTTTGCTTGTAACTTGAAAGGCATAGCTAAACTATTAATAATGACTGGAAAACTGGAAATCTTCTTTGCATTCTCTAGTTAACTAGTGCAAGACCTAGACTGGGAAAAGTAGTGTGCATTGTTAAAATAGGCACACTTCACTATCCTGGAATGTGGATTTCCAAAGACAGAAAAATATATATAATTCAAAAGAGATGGCTGCTACTCAGTGGTCCACTTCTTGCAGCTTTAGCCAATTTAATATTCCATACTTCAATAGTCTTCAACAGGGCTGTTCTCCATTAAAAATGTTCTGTATTCTAATAGCAATGCTATCACATTGTTCTTCTTTTAGAAGTATATTTAATTAGTGAGAAAAGTGAATTTCTCATATGCCTTGGTTTCCATTAGCCTTCATTATTACTGCCACAGAGTAATGGCTACAAATAACAGGCATATAAAAGCTTTTGAACACAAGACATCTAATGAACCTATTGTACTTGGGAAAACATGCACCTTTTAAGCAAGTGATGAAAAGCTTTTAAAAGGTACATTTAGATTAGATTTTTTTTTTCTTTTTTGCCCTTAGGAATGTGCCAAACATTTCCAGAAAACAAAGACTGCATTTACTCTACATTGAGAATCAGGGCTGTAAGCAATATAACTGACCTGCTGCTTGCAAACATGTTTAGCAAATGTATGTGAAATTGGGGGTTTTAATTTTTTTTCCTCCAATCCTAGAGAGAAATGCTATGTAGCTGCAGTTACTCAAAACAAAGTCAATATTTGCAAATGAAGAACATTTTGTTCCATGCATACCTATGGTGGTAGTATGGATCTTTTAAAGGTATTTTCTTCAGTTTCAAAGCACAGGAAAAGGATGGAGCAGTGTCACATTCCTTCATATCTCTTCACCCACTGTACTGTTCTGCCAGCTGTAGTCAAGACTAACTCCAGAGACACCCCAAAGCAGGCAGAGAGAAGAAATAAACAGTTGTGGTATAGTAAATAAACATGACATTGAACAAGGAACTTAGTGCCTTAGAACAGTGCTTCTCAAGCTTGGCAACTTTAAGCTGTGTGGACTTCAACTCCCAGAATTCCCCAGCCAGCATGGTGAAGCCAGCTGGAGTCCATACATCTTAAAGCTGCCAAGTTTGAGAAACACTGCCTATGACCAAGGATCATAGGACAAAATCAAAATTATTTGCCTGATATTGAAGATATTTGCAAAATTTTCAAACAATATCACTCTTCTCATTATTGTTTTGTTAAAAATATAGTTCTTTCATGAAAAATATTTTATTTATGCTAATATCTAATGAGATTAATATTGTTATTTTTACATGATTCAACAAATAAATATTCTACAAATGCATCAATGTTAATTTTTAATATGGTAAATACTGATAGTAGATATAAAAATAACTTTACTAATATGGTTAATATAACCCATACAAACAAAAGCTCCTTTTGGGTCCTCCATAATTTTTGAAAGTGGGAAGATGTCCTAAGAGAAAAAAAAGTTGAAGAAACACTGCCTTAGAGCATTTAAAAGACTCAGCTGCCATTTTGGATTTATTTTTACTGGCAGTAGATCATGAACAAACTTTTTTGCAGACAGGGCAATTAGATAAAGGCAACTGTCAGTACTTTTCTGGCCTTCAAAGAAAAAACAGTGATGCCTGAGGAAGTGAGGGTCCCTTCTTCAGTCTTTTGGGAAAGTTAAAGGCAAAATAGTTTCATTTCATGAAGCCCAATGGAGACTTCACACACCTATTTTAGCTTGTATTGTTTCATTTTGTTTTTTAATTACAATTTATTGAATAGCCCGGATGGAAGCCCATCCGGACCAGGTCATTTTCCCGTTTTTAAGTTAATGATTAACTCGACAATTTAATCTATAGTCACTGGAGGCCACAATGGTAAATCTGAAGAAATAGAGTCATTATCCTCAATATGGGAGGCTACTGGGGCATCATACATTGTTGAAAAATGTGCCACCCATTGCTGGGGTGAAATAACAGAGTCAACAAAAGAAAAATTATCAGCAAACTTACTTGTAGTTAATCTCCAAAAGGTCTTGCTATCATTAGTTTTTATTGCCCTATACAACTGGTCCCATTTACCCTGAAAATATAATTTCTTTTTTCTTAAATATAAGATCTTGAAAACTTTTCTTATATTTTAAAAATTCATTAATTGGTGGGCTCAGCCATTGGCTACTCTGTTTATACTTATTGACCACCATGGCATTGTCCCAAATGCTTGGCTTAATCTGATAATAAGCCCAATTTATAAGAAAGGAGGGTTTGATCAGCTTAGTAACTTTCATCTTATTAGTCTTTTATCAGTCTTGGGCAAGCTTTATGCTAAACACCTTGAACACTGTTTATTAGACTGGATACATTTAAATGATATAATTGGTCCTGAACAGATAGGTTTCTGTAAAGGAAACTCTGCCATTGACCATTGTCTTACACTGAGTTTCCTTATAGGAAAAGTATCTGAATTTAGGAAGGAAAAAGCTCTTTGTAGCATTTACTGACCTCAAAAGTGCATTTGATCTAATTCTGAGGGACTTATTATGGGCCAAAGTGATGAATCAAGGAATTGACCAGAGATAGTTGTTTCTGTTAAAGAAACTTCACATGGCTACCTCCTGTCAAGTAAAATATTTGTCTAAGGGTCATTTAACAGAGAGAATATCTACTCAGAAGGGGGTTAAGCAGGGCTGTATTCTTGCCCCTCATCTTTCTAACCTCTTTTTGAATTATTTAGCATACTCCCTTAGCTCCATCAACGGTCACCCTCCTAACATTGGTGGTCTTCCCACTCCATTATTACTTTATGCTGATGATACTACAATCCCTTCTTATTAGAAAGTGGTTCACAAAGATATTTGGATGCATTTTATAATTACTGTCAACGCGACTCACTCTTTATAAATTTTTCTAAATCAAAGGTAATAGTATTTGCCAAAAGATGGTACTTGCAGAGATGGTTCATGGGTAATACAGAAATTGAACAAGTTTTAAATATCTCGCCATCACATTTAGTTGTAATCTCTCTTGGGTTACTCATCACAATAAGTCAATTCACTTGGCCAATTGTTCGGCTGCTCAGATTAAACATTTTTATCATACAAGAGGAAATCAATTTGTACCTGCAGCGATTAGAATATTTAAAGCCAAATCTTTATCTCAAATATTATATGGTATCCCCATTTGGTTAGAAGCTTTCAATCGTAAAGTACAGGGTACTCAGGCAACCTTTTTGAGGCAGCTTTTAGGGGTTCCCAACTGTGTCTCCTATTTATAATCTGCTTAGAAACTGGTCAAAGTCTGATGGAAACCAAAGCTTAGTTAATAACGATCAAATATTGGCTTAGAATCTTATATAGGGCTGCTCCTCGAAGTTTGTTATCACATCTTAAAAAAGATAAATATACTTCGCTCTGGTTTGGACACATTATGTCCAAGCTTAGGCAAATTGGGATTGCAACTGATGACTTATCTTTATCAGATGAAATCTATGTATTTAGAATTATTAGACAGAGATTTTTGGATCTAGAATATCGCAAATTTAGACCTGCTCAACTCTGTATTTGTTCGCCTATGTTAGATATTGAAAATCATTTGGGTAAGATGGCACATTATTTATATGATCTTGAGGTTCCATCTCAGCGTAGGGCCTTCTTTTTGGCTAGAGTTAACTCTTTTCCATCCGAGGTACTTTTCAGAAGGTACAAACATATCCGCAATCATGAGGCTCTGTTTGTGTGGTAGTCCTGATACAATTTGCCATATAATTTTTGACTGCCACTTATTTGAGTCCCTTCATTACGAATTACTTTTAAAATCTTTACAAGGTAAATTTCCACTAAACACTGTAAACACTATACTATCCTGCCAATATCTATTGAGAGATGTTGTACCTGAAACTACCAGAATAGTTGCTAAATTCTTGGATGAAGTTCTTAAAAGTAAACGTAAACAAATCTCTCATTAAGTATGCTGTTCCCTTTGGTTAATATCATGATATGTTAATGTGTTTTGTACTCCTTGTCCTTTTAATGCCAATAAAGGTTTTCTGAGTATGAGTAAATTACAATTAATTGCTGATTGGTCACTGAAATTCAGGATCATGAACCTGGAGGGAGGTCTAGGGGCAGACTGCTGATTGCTTATCCTGTCCATAGTGGGAGGGCTTTTTTTTTTTTTTTAAAGTCTTCAACCTTCAGTTTTCTAAACCTTTGAAGGTAAAAATGGATTTGAAAACCAAGTCAGTGTTGCTGCAGTTAACAGATAGGTGGTTTCAGAATCATGTCTTCAGATATGTTTCTGTGGCAAGACCAACATAAATAAAATTACCCTTCTACTATGGATACATTAGGTCCAAGTATTTATACCATCCTTTCTCAATCTTTTGACCCTGGAGGAACCCTTGAGATATTTTTCAGGCCTTGGAGAACCCCTGCACATTCAGGCTCAAATATAGGCCAGACGTTACAAAATTATTGTATTTGTTTCATGTGTACACCTGTATATATGCACTGACAGTTTTCTTAAACTAAAAATAAAGAATGAAACTTACCTCTTTAAAGTGAAGTTGCCCGAATTTTACATAAGTTTTTTTAAATAAATCATGATCTCCCAGGGAATCTCTAGTAGCCTCTCATGGAAAAGAAGATATTTATTTTTGTTGTCTCCTTTGGACTGCAAAAATGTAGGAAGGGGAGGCATGTCCAGGTACTCAGAAGCCACAATATGTAATCTGTATTCTGTTTGAGGCATAACAGTTTGTGAAGATCTGAAGGCTCATAAAGAATTATATGGCCTATACTGTAGGAGCAACATTCAAATCACAAACACCTATAGCTTCAATTAAAATAATTAAAACATATCTGTCCTATATCAGGATTAGGAAATGAGATGGCACTCTTCCGATGTTTTAGGCTATATCTCCTACAAACTCTTGCCACTGACCTTATTGATTCAGACTGATGACAATCTTAGTCAAAAATTCTGGAGGCCACCAGATAACCTATTTCTTTCCTATGCCTTAAACACTATGTAATCTGCCATCTCTAGCATTTTTTTTCTACAGAAGATAGCCAAAAGCTAGAAAATCACAGGTAAAATGCACCTTATTAACATCTGTTCAAGGATTACTACTTTATATATAATTCATCAGTTTGTTTATAGTTATATCTGCCATTTGAATGAAATCATGTGTTTTTGTTTTAACCTTTGCATGAGCAAATATACATTTCTCAAGAAAATGCTTATGTGAACAGTTTCTACTTGTAAGGTTTTTTGCCCTGTCTGGTACTTTTAAAAGTCCTTACTGATTATGTTTTCTTACACAATTTCCTTATAAAGGTTGCTAGCAGCCATTTCTTTCCCCTAGCAACATATTAGCTGGCCTCCACAGTGAAACAAGTTTTCCCGTAGCAAAATCCAAAAGGAACTGGGATGGAATGGATAGGTGGATAGATAATTCTAGTCAGGTTCCTATATCAGTATAAGAGCAAACAATTCAGAATAAATTATAAGAAATTGATCTCATTTTCCTGATAAGAATAATTAATGTTACAATTTTATAAATAAACTGTGTGGAAGGAAAGCCTAGCAGTGACAAGCATGAGGTCTTCCTGCCTTTTATTTTTTGCCTGGGACTTTAAGGCAGCCTAAATAGCACTGGACCACACCTGGATTCCAATTATAAAAGGGAAATGCTGCGAGCACCAGAGCGTGGGAGTGTTTGTGAGGAAGATTTGTGTCAGCGGACCGGGTGACTGGTGGTGAAGGAAGAACAGGCTTAAAGGTAAAAGTTTCCCTTGACATTAAGTCCAGTCGTGTCCGACTCTAGGGGGTGGTGCTCATCTCCGTTTCAAAGCCAAAGAGCCGGCGTTTGTCCGTAGACAGTTCCATGGTCATGTGGCCGGCATAACTACACAGAACGCCGTAACCTGCCTGCCGAAGCGGTACCTATTAATCTACTCACATTTGCATGTTTTTGAACTGCTACGTTGGCAGAAGCTGGGACTAGCAACGGGAGCTCACCCCGTCATGCGGATTCAAACCGCCGACCTTCCAATTGGCAAGCTCAACAGCTCAGCGGTTTAACCCGCAGCGCCACCGCGTCCCTTCAGGCTTAGAACAGGCTTAGACTTCAGCAAACCAGACAAGCAGAAAGGGGAAACAGACCAGTACCCTCACCACCCCAGCAGAAACGCTGAGAGCCTACAGCTAGTTAGCAGGTCAAGCACCTTCCCCCCCACCCCTCACTTGCCCAGACTGAGAAACTACAAAGCTAATGCTTTAGCAAAAATTCAAAATAGTAGCTGAGAGCAACAGGAGTCAACTGATTTGACTGGGACTAAGCCCCAGTCAAATCAGTTGGCTCCTGTTGCTTTCAACTATTACTTTGAATTTTTGCTAAAGCATTAGCTTTGTAGTTTCTCAGTCTGGGCAAGTGAGGGGTGGGGGGGAAGGTGCTTGACTTGCTAACTACAGGTCAAGCACCTTCTCTTAGGCTACAGAGGAGAATATAATTGTTCATAGGACTGTTTAGGAATTCAATAAAGACATAGGTATTAGTATTACAGTATAGCATAGATTTAATGGTAACTGTGAAGGTAGAGGTTAGAAATAAGTAGGTTTGTTAAACTTGTATATAATAAAAGCCTCTCTGGAAACAGGGAAAATAAGTCTCTTTGTTGATGGTCTGCACCATTTTTCAAACAGCCCCCTTGCAAACTGCAATACATTACTGTTAATCCATTCTTGTCTGTTTGGTTTTGTGTGATATCCTTAGAAGTGCAAGATTATTGTTTATAACTGCCAATGCTGACAGCACTTATATTTATATGAAACATTCCTAATTAGAAACAAGTTGTTCCTAAATAGAAACAATAATTTATTCCTAATTAGAAACAAGAAGTAATGCTGACTGGTAACATCTAGGCTGTGGCCTCACTGTGAGCAGGAGCTTTTGCTCTGGTCTCCAAGCCAGTATTCCCACTTTAAATTGTAACATACAACTAATGAAGGACAAACTGCATCCTATTATGTGCAACACATTTTAATGCAATTCTTAGGACTAAATTTTGATTGAGATTTATGGCAGTGATGGAATTTTCCAACAGAGAAAAGAATTACACTGTCACATTTTTTTTTATTTCCAGGAATGCACAATACATAATATTTATACACCCTTCGTATGAACTGAAGAGATGTCTACATCAATGGGATGAAATGAGTTTCCTTCATTTCTCCAGTTTTGTTTCCACTAGATGGAGCATTGTTACTATAATCACATTTTTGGCACCTTAAAAGACTCTTGAGAGGAAAAAAGAAACTAAATTGCAAATATTTGAATTCAAACCCACTTTAAAAACCAACATTTTTTTTAAAATTTCAATAGCCATTGGTAGTTATCCTTTATGATCTTTATGGTATTGTGAGAATATAATCTGATCATCTTTATAAGTAAACTATCTCAAATTGTTAAAACATAGTAAGTTATATAGCAGCTTAAAAGTTTTAATGCATGGTAGCAACATGTTAACATCTTAACACAAAATGCTGTAGGTTGATTGCATGAAATGAATACTTGTGATCTATTTTGCTGATCCAATGCAATCCGAAGGTCTGTTACACAGATTGTCCTTGCATTAAATATTCAAAATACTGCTTCATCAGTGGTGTCTGTGTAGAATATATCTCTGTGTTTGTGTTGAAAAAGTCAGAGTAGTTGTGGTAGCACAATTGAAGCCCCAACCCTTTGTACATACATAAAATATTGATGCACATACAAAAGGGGTGGGGCTTTGCCATGATCTCTAACTTGACTTTGTTGGCCCCTCTCCTCCACAGAAACTGAAAAGTTAAGTGTTTAATCTCTTGAGTTTGAAGCAATAGTTTCTTTTGCTTAATCTAACAAAAACAGAAAAATAGTTGTGGGAAATTTGGTAGAAAAGAATGCTCCCCCCAAAAAGTGTGCGGTGTGGAGCAAAATGCAAATGTGCCCCTCTGCACATAAAATTTTGCATTTGTAAAATATTTCTAACCTTGTAGAAAAGCATCAAGGAAGAAAATGATTTCAAGTTTATAGCTGTTGTATTTGTACTAGATCTCCCACAAAACCTTTCAACCCTAGGAACTTCAATCATATCCTAACCCAGTCTTATATGAATCTTACTTCTAGGCCTACATGAGAAAGGTATCTTGAACTGTAAGTTATTCATGCCCCAGAGTAAATTGGAATGTGTTTACCTTTATAGCTGCCCTCATTTTTGTATCCTTGAACATGAAAACAGAGACTCACAGAAGCCCTTCTGTATTCAACTAGTCATCTTTCTTTATTTGAAGTAAAATGCTTCTCTATACAAGAACACCAGTCTATCAATATTAGCATAAAAGCTCCTTGACAACATAAATGACATTTCTACTAAATAAAACACACAGTGCCCAGCCTAAGAACAACTGATCAATACTGAAGAAAATATTTAACAATATCCTGCTGAGAAAAGTACCATCTATTCAGCATGGAAAACATCTAAGGCTGTTGGTTCCATTTGTTGTATCACTTCATAGAATCTGAAGTGGCAAGCATAGCCCATTTCTATTTAAATCCATGGGGCTGTAAAGGAATCAGGTGTTCTACAGTCCAAGGTTAGGCACAGTGGCTTGTTCTTGTCTAACCTAGAGAAGAA
The DNA here is from genome assembly GCF_035149785.1 of Candoia aspera. NCBI lineage: Eukaryota > Metazoa > Chordata > Lepidosauria > Squamata > Candoiidae > Candoia > Candoia aspera. Next base: position 131,672,859 of record NC_086155.1, on the reverse strand, counting down.
CCTTCAGCCTCAGGAATTCTCTAATTGCAAAGACAAAATTAGAGGGACAAATCTACAACTGCTAATACCTTTGCTATTACCACTCCATTGTGCTATTAGCAAGCTTAGCATGATAGAGAAGAGGGAAGAAAGGTTTCCTGCATGCCTTTGGTGCTACTTTAAAGACAAGCAAAAGTGTGTGTGGATGGCAGTAAAAATAGGTGACTAAGTGCTGAAAGGTTGTAAGATCTTTCTGAGCACTTAGATCAGCTTGGAAAATTGGTCCAGGTTTTCCTAGAGGGCTTGTCCAGCTGTAATTGCAGCACATATACTGTATGTGTAAACATCTGCAACCATTAGCTGGGATCTAAAAGCTATTTTAGACATTACCACTTAGATTTTTTTCTTTTTTTTCTTCTTTGAAAGCAAAATTCTCACCCTCAAACCATATCACAGCTTGCTCTTGAAATTTATTTTGTGACGTGGTTTCTAGAGAAATGTTTAACCCCCTTTTTCCCCTTTCTATGGCCTTAATGAAGATTGTCTTTATATATTCTGCTGTTTGTTAATATCATGATTTTAAAAGTGATGTCACCTTTAATGATATGTTTAGAATCACATCAAGTTTAACTCTCAAGAGCCATGTATACTACACCAAACTGGAGTAATGTCTATTATGTACAATGACAGCTAATGAATAGTGTGTTGTGTCTGATTAATTCCAATCCCAGCACTATTTTTTAAACCAACTGCCAATATGCCTGGACATTTTAAAGCTAACAGTCATTTCAGGAACAGACTACAAGTTAGACTGCCTTTGAAATTGATATTTTCTTCTAATTGTTGCATTCTTATTGCCTTTATTTTCTTATTTTAAGACATTTGGTTTTATTGATCTTTTTTTTTTTTTATTGTTGTTCTTTCCCTCTTCTGGGCTCAGACAGAAGGAAGAATGGTATATTATTTTCTAAAGGCGAGTTAAATAAAAACAAAACAAAATAAAATAAAATGAAAGCCACAAAGAGAAAAGCAAATATAGACACAGGAGATATCTTGAAATTTACTGCAATGCACATTCAACTACTTATCCAATATGACTTTCTTCTGTTTCTGGAACTGAACTGTCAACACATAATAAATGCTGAAGCAAAATGAACTGTTCTGCATGCCCGCTCAGGACTCACATAATGTTTAGCTCATTACCGAATAACAACTGAGAACAGTTACATTTAATGACTTAAAAGACAAGACAGTCAATAAAATATTTATGGACATTGTTAGAAGATACATTAAGAGGAGCCTCCAATGTTTCTTCTAAAATGGGATTTGAAGTAAATTAGAAGGTTCTTCCTCAAGCAGATCTTTACAGAAATGTTGAGTAAAGCCCCAAAAGTTTCAGTAAGACTCTTTCTGGAATCTTGTCTTACTGTAGGAGGAGAACAGTAGCTAGATAGTGCTGCATTCCCCAGTGTTATGTCAGCAAAACCCTAAAAGCAAAATATATTTTTTCAGGACTAGTATCAGGTTCATCTTCTGACTTGGAAGTCAACGGTTTAGCCACCGTCTTGCTAACTACTGCCTTATGTTCACCCTCTGCTGGTCAATAGGATGTCTCACCTCCAAGATTCCATCAATAGTTCTGGATATCTGAGAATCGCTAAGACCTCACTGATCTGGCTGGTAATTACAATATATACCTCATATTATATGATTGAAGTCCTATGTATTCCCAGTAGAATCTGTGACTTGTCTAACCTAGAGAAGAACCTTCAGCCTCAGGAATTCTCTAATTGCAAAGACAAAATTAGAGGGACAAATCTACAACTGTGACAGGAAAATCAGTAAAGAAGCAACACTAATAGACATCCATACAGAATCGCCAAAGCCCAAATGCCATTCATACGGACATAATTCCATACAGGTAGTCCTTGGGTTACATCCATTTGTTCAGCGACAGTTCTAAGTTACAACATAGCTGAAAAAAAAAGACACAACTGTTGCAGTGTCCCCACAGTCATGTGATCAAAAGTTTGGTGCTTAGCAACCAGCCTGCATTTACAACCATTGCGGCATCCCACACTCACATTCTCCTGCCTTGTGCGAACTGCCTCCGCTTCAACTCCTCCCCACCTCCCTTCCATCTCTGCCCTTTTGGCCACCCTAAACAGCATGGCTGAGATGAAGAGGCCACTGTATTCCACTGCCACCACCACCCCAGCAACAAATCATTTCAGCAGGTGTGGAAAGAGTCCAACCCACAGAGGTGTCCTCAGAGTGACCAGCAGGCAAAGGCTGGGAAAAGGGACATTTCTTGGCTGCTCTCTCTCCCACTCCCCCTGCCAGCCAGGATGGGAAGGGCCCAATGAAAAGCTGGATGTGGAAATGGTACCAGCTCCAGGACCCAACCACCCTCTCTCCCTGGCCTTTCTCTACTCTCTTTGCAGCTCTGCAAGTGAGAAGCCCAGAGGGTGGCCTGGTCAGGAGAGCTCCCTCTTCAGAGGCAGTCTACCCTTGTGGATCTGGGAGCAGGAAGAGGAGTGGCTTCCCACCTTGCAAGCACCTCAGACCACAGTAAAGAAGAGGGAGGTAGCAAGGGGGGGAAGGAGGGACTGAAGCAACATGTGCATGCACCTGCTGCCCAGAACTGGTGTGATTTGGACAGCTGCTGCCAGCCTTTCTGCCCCTGGAGCCATTGCCAATGCTGAGGTGGTCCTGGACGAACTGGGTGCAGAGTGGGCTTTGCAAGCCAAGTGCAGGTTACTCGCAAGGAAGCAGCAACAGCACAGGTAGTGGGCATAGCCTTGGAGGGGGGATCCTGTGGGGTTTTCCTCCTCTGCTGCTGGCCCCAGAGGGTGGTTCAAGTGGGACACCCACCTATCTCCCCCCATGTCTGCCTTTTTGGCATGAGGTGGAGCTGGTGCTGATGCTAGCCCCACTAGCATTTGGCTTGCAAGGCCCCCTCTGCACCCAGTTCCTCTGGGACCACCTTGGTGTGGGCACCAGCACCAGCAATGGTCCCAGGGGGTGGAGAGGCCAACTGTGGCTGACCTAATGACACTGATTTCAGGCAGCAGGTGATGCATGCATTGCTTCGGTCCCTCCTTCCCCCCTTGCTGCCTCCCTCTTTCCTACCGTGGCCCGTAGGATTGCAAGGCAAGGAGCTGTGCCTCTTTCTGCCATGGGATGTGCAAGACTAAACTGCCCCTGAAGAGGGAGCTCTCCTGACCAGGCCACCCTTCAGGCTTCTCACCTGCAGAGCTGCAAAGAGGGTAGAGAAAGGCCAGGTGAGGTAGTGTCCTGTCTCAGGCCAGGCTCACGCAAATATGCAAGACACAGTTGCAAACTTTTACTTATAACAAGCACCAACAAAAAATAATGAGCAAACACATGCATGTAAAGGCAACCAAGTTCTCCCAAGTCCAGCAACTTGCCTAAATAAAGAGCTCAAAGTCCAGGGAGCAGGCACAAGAATGGTCAGGCAGTCCAGGAGTCCAAAGCATTGGGGAGGTTGTCAGCCGGTCCAGGTTCAGAGTTAAAAGGCAAGGCTCAGGGAGTCGGAATTAATGAACAGTTGTTTCCAATAGCAGTCTTGGGCTCATAGCTCTTCTTAAATAAGAGCAGCCCCGGTGGGGCTCATTTAGGAGGGTGAGACTGCTTCCCTGCAAGTAACCTCACTGACTTCCTCTGCTCGGCTCTTCCTCTTCGTTCTGCTCTCTGAGCTTTTGCATTGGGAGGGGATAGCAATTCCGAGTCCTCCTCTTTCCTGAGCAGTGGCAGCTGGCCCCGTTGATCACTGGCTGGCCCCGCCTCCTCTGCCTGCCCAGGCAGCTGTTCGTCCAGTGACCCCAGAGCTGCCTGCTCATCCTCCAAGGCTGCTTCAGGAGCTGGCTGCTCTTCTTCACCTTCTGACTCTGAATCCAAGCCCCCCCTGACAGAGGGGGTTGGGTCCTGGAGCTGATACTGTTTCTGCATCCAGCCTGACATTGGGCCCTTTCCACTCTGGCTGGCAGGGGGAGTGGGGGAGAGACCAGCTGAAAAATGGCTCTTTTCCCAGCCTGTGACTGCCAGTTACTCCAAGGACAGCCCTGTGCATTGGACTCTTTCTCCTCCTTCTGCTAAAAGGATTTCTAGGCTGTTTGGAGGCATCGGCAGTGGTGGAACACAGCAGCCTCTTCATCTCAGCCATGCTGTGCAGGGCAACCAAAAGGGCAGAGATGTGGGTGGTAAAGTGGTGGCAGCTCATGCAAGGCAGGATAAGCTCACTTAATAACCACAACTCAGACTGCCAGACTGCTGTTCATAAGCGGCATGGTCATGTGATGTTTCGTTTAATGACTATTTCACCTAGCCAGTCCCAAATAGGTCAGGATTACCTGTATATGAATGCTATTTGGGCTTTGTCAGTCATAGAATCAGGACTCATAGAATGTTAGGATAAGAAAATACCTCTAAGATTGTCTACTCTTCCCAATGCAATATCCCAGTTCTACAGCATCCCCAGTATGTCTGTCTGTAAGAGCTCTGAACCACTCTGTCCCATCTTCTACATGACAGCCTTTGAAGTTCTTGAAGACAGTTAACATTTCTCCCCCTAGCTGCCTCTTCTCCAGGCAAAACACATCCAGCACCTCAAACTGTTCCTTGTAAGTTTTTCCTTCCAGGCTCCTATTAATCTTGGTGGATCTCCCTTGAATAATCTCCAGTTTGTCGATAGCTTTCCTGAAATGTGCCACCCAGAATTGGATGCTCAACTCAACAACATAATTTATTGTGGTCTTAGACTGGTACAAGGATAATGTTACGTGAAATATACATAGTCTGTCTTAAAATGATAACAACATAGAATAAAATAGGAGGGTAAAAATTCAAAGAAAATTAAAAAGTACATTTATAGACTAACTAAACTCTATAAGTGCAATCTAAGATACAGCCTATACTAAATAAGCACATAGACATTAAGAATATATTAAGTATATAATGTAAAACACGAGTATCTAAAATTACCACTATATTATATATATAAAAAGAAAATTTAAATGGTTTACTATTACATGGAATACATTACAGAAATTAGCCCATCAGGGTCTGACAGATCTTCATTGCTGCAGCACAGAACCTTGCTACCTGCGCTGTGACGATAGAGTTTTCATATATGAGCAGCAATTGAGTGTAGTCAGAATATGTATGACTGGGGTATTTACTAATCGGGTATGATGAGTTTGGTATGAATGTCTCTATAAAATATGCAATGCAGAAGAACATGGTCTATATAGTTTCCACCTCTCCGGATTCACAAGGACAAAGCCTTGCGGCCAATGGTATTTTTTTTATATTTATCATCCAATACCACAGAGGGGAGAGCGTGACAACCAGCTAAAGAAAAGGCTCTCCAATGGCTGGGTGTTTCAAGCTGTGTGAGATAACTAGCTGCAGAAGCAATATATTTGTTGTGCACTGGAGATACTAAGAATAGAGCCTTCCCTATATCTGCTTGCCTTTCTGTATCCTCCATCCTTCATCCTTCAGCTCTTGTTTGGCTTGGTTGAAGTCCATCTCAAGGACTGTAGATGGGGAGTATCCTAGCTTTAAAAGGTTTGAATCAATGGCCTTGATCCATGTGGATTGAAAATTGTCCTGGAAGATGAGAGGTGCAAGGCCCTTGAGGTAGAATTTGAACTTTAGCCAAAGGTCTAGAACGGCTAAACACACTCTTGACTCAACCCTTGTCATGCCTGTTTCAAGCTGTAGGTGTGCAATTGAAAAGCATCGAGGCATCTGGCGTGCTGCTCTAATGATTTTGGCTTGTACTCTTTCGAGAGGTGTAAAACATGAGGATGGAGGGCCTACTAAAGTCCCATAAATAAGCTGAGCTAATGACTTGGCCTGAAAGAGTTTGAGTGCGGCTGGAACATAAGATCCCCCCTTGCAATGGAAAAAAAATAGGATAGCATTGGCAGATCATTGTTCAGAGGCTGCAGCATATTCACAGTGAGCTTTCCTCAAGCCTGTGGCATGGATAACTAGGTCTAAATACTTGAAACTGGTCACTTGCTCTATTCTATGATCACAGATACTCCATGAACGGAATTTCTGTCTATTAGTGAAAGCCATTATCTTAGTTTTCTGGTAATTTCTTTCCAGTTTATCGCTGTCACAGTACTGAGCCAAAGTTTTCAAGGCTCTTTCAAGGCCTATGGGAGTTCTAGAGAGAACTAAAGCGTTGTCTGCATATAGTAGTGTAGCAATACTACAATCTCCTAGTTTAGGTGGATGAAAACCTGGATTGTTTAAGCAATTTGCCATATTGATGATATAAAAATTGAAAAGTGCAGGGGGGGCAGAATTGGATGCAATATCTCGGTTGTGGTCTGACTAACACAGAACAGAGAGGAACAATGATTTATTTTGATCTTGATTTTATGCAGCTAGAATTTAATTTGCTTTCTTCAGAGATGCATCATATTTCTAGCCTGTACTGTTTTGTGAGCTATCAAGACTCACAGTACTTTTCCATATGTACTGCTGCCCAGCATGGTTCCTCCCACCCCTCAATCCTATGCCTATGCCTTTAACTTGTTCTTAGTCAGATGAAGAACTTCGTATTTGTCCTTGTTGAAATTGCATCTTGCTGTTTTCCATTCATTGTTCCAAGTTGTCAAGGTCCTCCTTGAATCTTTGTGTTGTCTGCAAATGTAATAATCATGATTTCTAACCCCTAATCAAGTCATTTATAAATATATTGAACAGTATAGAGCCTAGGAAAGAGCCCTGTAGTACCCCACTCATCACTTTCTTCCAGCCTGATGTGGAACCACTGACATATGCATGTGGTATGATTATTAAACCAATCTATCTATATCCATCTAATGGTAGCATAGTCTAGCCCATATCTCATTATCTCTCTCTACTCAAATCTCATGGACAACTTGCAAATTCTTTGCTAAAATCAAGTTATATTATGTCTACCACATTCCTCTGGTCAATTAAAACTTGTCACTATGCCAAAACAAATCAGGTTAGTTTAGCATGCTGGTTCCTGCCAGCACTGCATTTTTTTTTCTAAATGTTCACAAACTGCTCCATAATCTGTTCTAGATTTTTGCCTAGTATCAATCTCAAGTTGACATCAATACAAGCTGCTTCAAGATTCTTGGATGTCCCTAAACTGGTCCTGGGGACTTAAAGACATTCATGTTGTAGAGGTTTGATTAACTAATCTAACAGAGCATAGGCTCTATTTAAATATTAAAATGCATGAAACTCAAGAGTTCAGTACTGTGGAATGGAGATGGGTAATAGAAACCAGACAATTGTTTTTCCTCCTAAGTATGAATGGAATGGTGTGAAAAGATGTAAATACTGTTAGAAGGAATTCTTACCAGGGTTCGTCCCAAGCAGGGAATGAAAGGACACAGGCAGTTGCTAGAACATAGGTTGAAGGTTTATTTCCCAAGAGCGAGTACAGAGTATGCTGGTTGGAAGGTGGTCACATCTATATTTCCCCCACAAGCCCTTTATATAGGAGAGCTTGGCTGTTGCTATGCAAACGTGTTCCTGCTCCCTAGGAACTTGAGAAAAGTGCAGTTTACTGGATTTCAGAGAGGAGGCGCTCTGTGGTCGGGCCCCCTGCTGTTGGTGTTTCCTGTTCTGATGGTCTGGGTTCCCTGTGGGGCTGTGGCTTTGTCTACTAGCTTGGAATGTTCACCTTGGAAGGGATATTTTTGTGATTGGATTATGGAGATCTGTTTGGATGGGGAAGAAGCTTACCTGAATGGGCTCTGCTAAAGTCTGTGAATGAGCAGCCTTTTGTGTTCCAAGGTTTCTGATTGAATTGGAAGGGAATCCTTTGTTCAAACAGTTGGGCTTCCTTTTACATATTAATCTCTGGCATCTCCTTTTTACATCAAACTCATTCTATTTTGTAACCTTTAACCTTTAACCTTGCTCAAGGGGAAGGCAATACTGCAGGAAGACAGTGTTCTGGGAGGAGACAACATGGCGGGCAGGGAGAGATCTTAATTCCTTCCAACAATACGATCAACAATGCTGTTCATTGTAAATGTTAATACCATCTAGAAGGCAAGGATCCTACTAGTGTGAAAAGTAACAAGGAGGTCATCCTAAATAGTCTATCTCTCTAAAGCATTCTGGAATAATGGTCATATTTTTATTTTTTTCTATTCTCTGTAGTTTAACAAACCAAACATATATAATGTGTAGAGCTGTTTTATACAGGGCTTTCTCTTCAGTTGTTTGTTGGCAAGGAGCCCGGTGAGTGCTATAGAGCATTCCAATAAAAGTACACTTTGTTGCATCTATCTCCTAATAATTTGGTTTCTTATTTAAGGGCAGCATTAAACATTAGACATAAAATCTGTTAGAAATTAGGGTAATGAGCTTTTAATATAGTAAGGATTATGTATCCAGGTAAATAGAAATTATAGTAACAGAACTTCAAGGAGAAAAAGAAATAAAAGAAAGAAAAGAAAGAAGCAACTAAAGTGACCTAGATCTGGCTCTTTGAAAGGATTTCTTTATACTGTTATTGTGCATATAGGAGTGATGAAAGAAGTCCTTATCTCTTCCAAGACAGTGCAAGGCACTAAACTGGAGGCAGAGGTTTTACAGCATGATAGTTTCCTTAAAAAAAAATCTTAAAAATGAATGACAGAATTGGAGAATGCAGAGCTCATAAATGCCAAGGAAGATGTCCATCAGTACATTAGCTCCAAGGCATCTACTTCCATATCTCTCATATATACAGAATATGCAGTTCCTTCCAGCTTACCTAAAAAGTTCAAGGAAGGGCTAATCAAGTCTTCTCAGAAACAGAAATCTATCATCTTGCCATGTTAATTTAGGGTTAGGGCAGTGGTATGCTGGTAAATGTTTAAGAACTATCTTTGCTGGCTTCATTGCTGCTGCTGCCCCACCACTAGCCACAGAACAGCATGAGGAGTAGCAGCTCAGAATTGCTCTCAACCACCTCACAAAAATTCAGAAAATTTAACAATTGGCTCTCATGAGCTGGTATGAACCAGCTCCAGCACACCAGTAGGTTTGGGTTAACTTAGGAGATACTGCCTTGAATTCCAATCACAGTCTATTGGATCCTTTCTGGATATAATTCAAATACCTAATTATGATTTCTAAAACCATACCCAACTTAGACAATTTTAAAGTCTGCATACTTACATATAAGTTTTTTTTTAAATGTTAGGACATCTGTCTTCCTATCCTGCTATTACTGGGCACAGAATTTGTGGAATTCTTCTTCATCCTGTATGTGTTTTCAGGTTGGAACATCCCATTAAAGCAAGCATGCTTAGCTGAATGCCCTTCCACCCACCGCCAAAATAAAAGTTAAACAATCATGGTATTAAATTGTCTTCACTGTAGACTGCTGGGTGCTATTCTGACTTTTTTTTTCTTATGTGCTTCAATTTTGATTTGTATTTTATCTTGTATTTCACTGTTTTGGCCCCTCTGAATACTTTCAATAGATCCTAAGTTAGATATAAGCTTAATAAACTAAAAAGTTAAATTATGAATACTGTTTTAGACCACTACAATTTCTATTACTTTATTTAATGCATCACGGACATATTCACAGGCTGCAAAATTAAAGGTAAGGCTATGTTCTAATATTAGATTTCCACATTCTGAAACTTAATTTCAAATCTCAAAGTATTCATTATTATGAGATAATTGTGGAGATAATTCACAATCCTCCAATTTTCTTATTTTGACGAACTGTAGGTGTTGATGTTGAAACTATTTCCCATTCTTAAGGTAAGATGGGGATCTCCAATTCAATGTTCCATTCAGTCTTTAAAATTTGCATATCCAATTGATTTATTGATAATAAGTATTTATAAAGACTAATTGTGGTTTTGTTTTGTTTTGAGGGTTTTAGCGATCCCTTCCCTCACCTACATAGATATTTATGAAGCCAAAAATGCCGCTGTGCAAATTGAGCTATCAGTAAATGTTGAACTTGTAAACACTGCCAGTGAATGACAACAGACAAATGGTATTGAACTTTTAAAATAGAAAATGAGAAATTCATCATTTTCATCTACTAGTTGATTAAAAGTAAAAAAAAAAAAAACAAGCCCTGAACTACATGTTATTTATTTCAAATTATTTATATCAAATTTGTATCAAATTTGATTTATATCAAAAAGTAAATCATGTTAGAGATACAATGAGATAAAATAAGAGCTTCATTAAAATATTATGTTTTTGCAATGTCCTAAAATTAATATGTTCTAGAAAAATGTAATTATACATATTAATCTGACTCTGAGATAAAGTTTACTATTTTCAGATGGCCATATATTTTTAAACTACATACTTATTACATGGAACTTGACAACTGAACAAGAAAAAATGATTCTTTGTATCCTTATTTTTAAGAAACTAGTCCTTAAACAGTGGAAAGTCAAATTATTGGCCCCAGTTATTCAGTGAAATAAAGACCTGAGTGACTTATGAATGCTTATAGATGTAGATTATCTATGAATGATTACAGTGAAATTCAATCATCCTTTATTGAAACTTTTAGATAAAATGTTAGTTATTTATATATCTTTGAAACACCCTTATATATATAATTTTGTTGCTGTTGATGCATTCTTTGTCTTTTCTTTCTTGTTATTTTATTAATTTTTTTTTTTTAAAATGACAGATTGTACACTTCCTAACTTCATACCCATTATCAGTTTTGCATTAACTTGGTCTGTATGGATATACTAAAACTAGTAATTCCATAGTGCTATTCAAACATAATCTACTGATCTGAAGCTCTGCTTGACGTAGTTTCAACAGAATTTACGTATGTAAGCAAATTCTCAGCCTGTGTAATTTGTTCTGAAATTCTACACTTTAATTGTTGATCAAGGTTTTTTCTTCTTCTGTGATTTAGCCCAAGTGGGGTAGACTAATTAGCCTCTTGTCCTGCTGAAGAATATGTTGTTTTCCTCCTCTATTGCAAGGTGTAACATTTCCCTTCTCTTGTAGAAATTATTTAGCAAGGAATTGTGTAAATCTATTTGTATTTATTCAGACATCAGTCCATATATTTTGTTCCGTTTTTGGTTATTTCTAAGATAATAATGAGGAGGAGGAGAAAGATTAAATCCCATTACATTGTTACACTGAATGGCTCTTATTCCCAGGTAATATGCTTAGATTGTAATCCAGTACATATTTGTCTTCAACATGCTGTATGTATATCCGCTATTAAGCAAGTTATAATGTCACTTATTCCCTACTTTCCCCCCAAAAGGTACATTAATACTACAATTGTATATAAATTTACCCGACTCAGTTGGTTTTACTTCTGAACAGAATAAGAGGGCATTGCTCATGTTTTCAAAATATAGAATAGCTAATGAGAAGGGTTGTTCAAAGCTCTGATTCAAAACTTCGGTTGAAAACTTCACATTAAATTTCCTTACAGAATCAGAAAAAAATAATAGAATTTTCAAAATGAACTGGATACCTCCAGATCAATTTGAAAACAGAATTAATGTAATTCAACAATTTGAATCAAATCTTCCAACTGAATCCAATTAATTTCAGTTTGAATCACTGAGCAGGACTGAGTACTTTGGAGTCAGTCCATACACATACAGCTGATCCAAACAGATACATTTATTTATTTATTTATTTATTAGATTTTTATCACCTCCCATCTCACCCCCCTCCCCACAGGAGGAACTCTGGGCAGTTTACAATAAAAACAAGTTAAAATTCAAGACAATTATAAATTTAAAAATGCAATAAAAATGAAAATATAATAAAATCTAGATGGCTAAAAGTTCTCTATCAGCCCATGAATATAAGGACCATTCCAGGGTGCCAGCCATCCCCAGGAGTGGCCATTCCTCTTCACACTCCAAGCCTGCTGACAAAACCAGGTTTTTGGTTTTTTATGGAAGTCCAGGAGTGAGGGGGCCTGTCTCACCTCACCGTTTTTTAGCTATCTTTGGTATTCTTGAACATCAGAGTTCAAAGACATCAATACTTTTTCTGTCCTATCTTTTCAAAGTTCAACTTCCATAGATTATCACAAGGAAATCCACTGTCTGCACAATTCTGATCTTTGTAGGTATAGATACAGCACAGCATTGAAATAACTTTTCCAAGGCCTTCCTTGCTTTTCTACCAAGTGCTACTCTATAGAGTATTTCTTGGCAGCTGTTGGTAGACAAATCCTAAAGGCAGAAACTATCCACCATTCCAGCATGCTAAGGTTGGTTGCTGTACTTGTTGTCATGAGTTTGGACTATTTTATATTTAATCTTAGTCCCATTTCTTTTCATTGTGTTCCTTGACTTTCATTAAGAGAGTTTGCAGATAATTTGCATTTTCAGTGTCATCACCATACTGACTTGTTTTTGTATCCTTTGCCTTTCTCAATTATTCAGAGTGCCTCAGCAATAATGTCTTGTGAACTTTCCTAAAGCAAGCTTGAACATCTAAGATTTCCCTGTCCATATAGGGTTCTAATCTGCATTGGATGATCCTAAGCATTTTATTTATTTATTTATTTATCCATCCATCCATCCATCCATCCATCAAATTTACATAGCCACTCATCTCACAAACAAGTGACTCTGGGTGGCATACAACAAAAATTTACTAAGCAAAAGTTTTACTAACTTGTGAAATTAAGGATATTGTACAATAGCTCACACACTGTTAAGTCTCCTTTCTTTGGTACTGGTATTTATATTGACCTCTTATAACCTGTTTCCCACTGTATCATTCTCCAGATTTGTTGGCATGGCTTGGTTAGAACTTTTACTGATTCTTCTTCTTCTTTCTTGCCATATTTCTGTAGCTAGTCTATCCATTCCTGTAGTATTCTGACTTGGTAATGATCAGAGTGCTGATATAATGTTATCTTCTAGTATTACAGGTTCTTGTAAGTAGGAAATATCTTCTAAGATGCCTTTGATGTTGACACCTCTACTGTACATAATTTCAATATACACCTTCCATTTTGCTTTATCTTTTGATCAATTACTATTTGTCTATCGTGTCCATTAGCATACCAATTTGAAGTTGGAATCATCTTCTTTGCTCTGATACCTTTTGTAAGACTCCTTATTTTTCCATGTCAGTTCCTATCTTCCGTGTCTGTACAGATGTCAACTATAATACAGCTTATTGTCTCTTCTAATAGCTCTCTGAAATTCTTTGTTAAGTTCCTTCCTGAGATCTTTGCCTGTCTTGGCTTTGGCTTCTCTTCTGTTTTTGGCAATTTCCATCATCTGTTCTGACATCCAGTTTGTCTCTTCTATTTCTTGGGTTTTTTTTTCCTTTGGCAGCCTTAAAAATGGGCATGTACTCAAGATCATATCAGGGAAATTGGTTGGCTTCCTTCTTCCACTTTAGTTCGACTTGGAATTTGCACCTAAGTGATTTGGGATCTGTTCTACAGCCAGCTCCTGGCTGTCTTTGCTGTTATAACTAAGCCCTTCCATCTCCTTGTATCAATAATATAATCAATTTGATTTCAGTGTATTCTCTGTGCTGTACATGAATATATGTGTCATTTTGGCTGTTGGAAGACTGTATTATTAATAAAAAAAAAATCATTGGGCAGAAATTGGAAAGTCTTCATTTCTGTTTTGTAGGCCACACAGTCCAGTTACGTTTTCCTCCTCACAACTTCCAGCTTTGGCATTCCAGTCTTCAACCACCATCAGCACATCTTGCTAGTATGAACTGTTGATTTCAGATTGATTATTTTTATGATCAAATTCAATCTCCTTTTCTTCTGCATCAGTGATTGGAATATAAACTTTGATAATCATATAAAAGGGTTGTCTGAAGTCTAATTGATATTATTTGGTCATTAATTGCAATGTACCCAAATACTGTCAAAATCCAACTTAAACAGAAGTTATGTTCCTGACATTTTTTGTTTGAAAATATTATTATTATTATTATTTGAAAATTATTATTTTTCTTTCTAAATACAAAGAAAGAGGGAGAGAGAGTAAACTAAGTAATTTATTTTGAACAGTAAAAATTACTTCAGAATAAACGTGGATAACTTGTAGCATTTAAGATGAGAAACAGAACATTAAGCACTTGTCATGGTTCCTGTTCCAATATTCCTGGAAAACATAATAATGGGTTCCCATGCCATGGGGCTGGCACAAGTTGCTGTACGGGAGGGGGCTGCTCCTGTTCCTTGTACCAGGCTGTGATGCGGGGAGTGAAGAATGAGGAATGCATATTTGGGTTATCTCGCCTTGTCAAGGACGTTTCCCACAGACCGGCAGGAACCGTTAGGGGCACTGTGGGCATGGAATTGTACTGACTTTGGGGGGGAGGGACTGGGAATTGCTTGGGGGTTTATTGGGAGACATCCCACACTTTCACTATTTTCAGCTTTGCTTGTGATCCTGCATACTATTCATTATTAAATCAGATATCCATGAAAGCCTTGTGTGAGTCTGATGGTGATTTTGAATAGGCAATCATTACATAAAGCTGAGAAACCTATAAAACTGTTAGCTCCTACCAAGAACCACTTCTTGTGAGGGATTATAACTAATGATGGCTGAATTGCAAATGAGCGCTGGACATTTCCTCAGAGCCGTCTGCTGCCCTGAACCCTCCAAAAGAGTCAGAGATACAGAATTGGACTCAGGGGAGTCAGAGAGCAGTGGGGTGTTGAGAGGAGGACCAGCACCCATGGAGTCAATTAGCGAGCTAATTGTCTTGGATGAGGTGGATGACCTGCAGCCTGGGACATCAGGGACATCCTGGAAGTACCAATCCCACTGACACCAGAGAAGGAATCCACCATGCTGTTGATGGATGGGACACCAGGAGGGCAGGTAAGAGGGGACTCCCCAACCCCCCAGAGGCTGTGAGTGCTAGAAGCAAAAATGGAATCCCTCTAGTGTTTGTTAAAGAACCTGTCCATGTCGATGGAGAGCCAGAGGGGATAAGGGGAGGATACCCATCAGCAACCTTCTCCCATACCTCTCCCAAGTCTGGCAGCTGATCGGGGATGGAAGCCTACCAGGGGTGGGTCCCCATCGCACAGAGCCTGGTCTTCCATATCCCTGCCACGCAGGACCAGACCTTCCATCACTTGGAGTGACAGCCCCCAGGTGGCTGCAGGATGGTCCAGCCAGGGGAGGAGTGAGAAACTTTTCAGTAAAATTTAATGGAGCCCCGATGAAGCTGTCATTCTCTCTGACCAATGCCAAGAGTTATATGAGAGAATTTGATGCATGCTTCCCCACAGAGGAATCCAAAATTAACACAATTGCAACCAAGATCAAGGGCAGAGCAGCAGACTGGTACATCCAACTACATGATGCTGATTCCCCTGCTCTAGATAGCTTCAATGATTTCCTGTGGGTGCTGAAGCTGCGCTTTAAGGACCCACTGGCTAAGGAGCAGGCCAAGAAGGCTTTAAAGGAGCTCTCCCAAGGCCAGATGTCAGTGGCTGATTATGCGTTAGAATTTAAGGCACTAGCTGGCAAAATCACTGATTGGTCAGAGTCAACCCTGATCAAATACTTTAAAGAGGGCCTTCACAGAGACATTCTGAGGTGGGCATTGGGTAGAGATGACCCCACCTTGCTGTACGATTGGATTTGGCTGGGAAGGCTGAGAATGCCAGATATACTTTTTTACAAACCCGTAAACCTGAGAGAGCTCACCTGACTGCCAGAGGCCCCAGGAGTGAGGCTACAGCTGTTAAATGGAGCCCCAAGCCCTGGGACGAAGAGAGGGAGCGCAGATATGCCAGGGGTCAGTGTCTTCATTGTGGGAAGGAGGGGCACCGTGCAGCTGAATGCCTGAGGGGAAGAGCTGAGTCCAGGCAGGGGAAACCGACAGCCAAGTCACCACCAATTATGCATAAAATGACAGCAGTGAAGGGAACATTAGAGGCTGAGGATTTGGTGTATTGCTCAGGGGAGTCAGAGGGCAAAATAAAGGAACCAGCGGGAAAAGCTGGCTGCCTGCTGTGTAGGGTGCCAGTGAGCAGGCAGAGGATGATGGGCACGAGGACTCCATGGTGAGTGATGATTGCCCCACTTTGATGTTGAAAGTGAAACTAACATCCAAAATGAAATTTACTGAAATTTGGGCTTTGGTTGACTCTGGATGTTCTAGGTGTTTGATTCAGTCCAATCTAGTCACGGCATTGGACCTTCCAAGCTTCCCTCTAAAACACCCATTAATATTCACCCAACTGGATGGCTCGGAAGCTGCAGGGGGGTCTGGCCACTCATTTCACTGGGGCTGTGACAATGCAAGTGGGCAGCCACCTAGAGACTTTAAAGTTTGTGGTAGCCCCAGCAGGAAGCCTTTCGGTCATATTGGGCATGCCCTGGCTGAAACATCAAAATCCTTATATCAATTGGGAGCGCAGGACTGTGACTTTCAAAGATGGAATTTACAATGGCCCCACAGAAATAGTGGCCACATGAGCCAGAGTTTGTAAGGTGGGGGTTGGCCAGGCACTTACCATATTGCTGGGGCTGGAGGAGTTGCCTCCCCAATATCATGAGTTTGCAGACATATTGGGGAGATGGAGGCAGATCAGTTCACTGGAAGACTGACTCTGCTATTGAACTGGTCCCAGACACACAATTGCCCAAGCCAAAAATTTACCCCATGACCCAAAAGGAGTTGGATGCTCTGAGGGACTTTATTGATAAGAATTTGGTGCACAGCTTCATTGAGCCTGCCAACTCCCCGGTGGGGGCACCGGTATTCAGGGGGAAAAAAGATGGCACGTTGAGACTTTGCATGGACTACCGTGGATTAAATGGGGTTTCCATCATGAACAAATACCCCCTCCCTCTCATGAAGGACATGTTGGCTCACCTATCCAAAGAATTTTTTTTTTTCCAAATTAGATCTGCGAGAGGTGTACTTTGGTATTTGCATAAAGGCAGGAGATGAGTGGAAAACTGCTTTTAATTGCCCATTGGGGTCATTCCAATACAAGGCCCTCCCTTTTGGGCTAGTGGGGGCATCCAATGTGTTGATGCAATTAATCAAAGAAGTACTACATGACCATTTGTTTAAAGGGGTGTTAGTCTACCTGGATGATGTCTTGATTTACACCGAAACAGAGGAAGAGCATGAATGCCTCCTGAGGCAGGTCCTGAGCAAACTTAGGGAGGCAAAGCTTGGCACTCAGACAAGTGAGCCATCAACAGGAACATAGAGGTTAACAACATTTACATACCATTCAAAAGAGACAATAAAAAAGCTAAAAAGGAAACCAAAAGACCAGAACACCTCCTTGCCAGCAATCAACACCCAGATAAGCAAAGATTAATGCCAAGATTAACACCAGATGAACAATCAAGCAGTAAGCAATAACCTAATCAAGGAATTACCAAGTAGTAAACAGTTTAATCAAAGAACTACCGAAGAGAGAACAACACCCCCACCAACACTTTCAGGACAAGCCACTGTATATAAACAGAGAGCAAACTCCACTTGCTTCTAGCACTGAAGATGTTGCCTAGTCAGGCAATGAAATGTCTGCAAGCAAACAACCAAGCTCAGAGACCACCAAGGACTCCATAAAACAAACTCTCCATTAAGGAATGGGTGGGGCTGTTTTAACCCTCCTTCCCAGCTAGCACCAAAACTCCCACCAGGAAGCAAAAACTGCTTGCTCACTCCAGGTGATGAGTTCACTCTTTCATAAAGCACATGAGTGTCCTTATATTGGAGAGGGCATATTGGATCCCACAACATGGCTAGAAGAAGTTAGGATGCTACTAAATTCAAGCCCAAGAATTGAATGTGTGCATGATTCAGTCTGCAGGGATGATATATTAATTACATCTGTACAAGATACCAATCAATCACACTGATGTAAATGGAAGAATAAGGTTTAAATCAGTCCAGATTCTGTTCACTGTCTGTTCTATATACTTTGGGCATCCCCCATTTATGTTTAATTTTTAGACTTCACAGCTTTTAAAGAAAAAAAGAAAAAAATAAAGAACTAGTCAATAACCTTGTGCCTGGCTTTCATTCACTAATATGGTCCTCTCTTTGAAATGCCTCTATGCAATCACCAGACTTCCACTGCACTCAGGCAGAAACTATATAGATACTTTATAGTCCTGCTTTGCTTTCTAGCATGGAGTGTTTCTTTACAGCTTTTGGAGTGGAACCATTCTCTGTATGAATCTGTGAAGCATGGAGGCAATTTCTTTTCATTCCTGTCGAGCATAACAAGTTCAGTCAAAAAAGTACGAAAACCTTCCTTTTGCAAGTTTTCCTTCACAGCTCTTGTGAAGATAGGGATTATCATAGAACAATATATATATATATATATATATATATATATATTTATTTATATATATATATATATATGCTGAGAGCTGTGACTGTGAAAACTGTGTATATGATAAACTAAATAGAATCACAGAGTCAGAAAGGACCTTACAGCTCATCTAGTCCAACCCCCTACTCAGTGCAGGATTTCAGCACATTTGGCAGTACAAGTACAGTACAGTACCGTTCCACTGGTTAATACTGTTGGGAAGTTCCTGCTGATGTCTACTCTAAACCTACCTTCTTGTAATTTTCTAGTCCTGCCTTCTGGGTTAATCCCAAGTAAAGCCATTCCCTTTTCAGTGTGACAGACCTTCAGATCTTGACTGTCACCCCAGTCATCTCTTCTGCAGGCTAAACATACCCAGATCCTTTAACCATCCTATCTTAACATGGCTTGCCTCATTCTGCTCCTTTTGTATGCCAAATGGTATAGGGAAGAGAACAGTGGAATTGAAAGCTTGACAGGTTCTACATGGAGCAGCTCAATCTTTCATCTCGCATGTGTTCTTTCAAAAATGGCCTGAGATCACCAGTTAAAAAACAATTTACTTGATTCTGATTAATGCAATTAGTTATCTTTCAGTTTTCAGTTTTTCCTCTTCCCCAGTTACCTCCTCTAGGTTGTCTTCAGGACTGTGAGGGGAAGTAAAAAATTCAAGATGGTGGTGGCAACTGGGTTTCTTTCTTCTCATATAAGCAATTGGCTCCTCCTCCTCCTATTCCATGATTATGATCCCATACCTTTCATGATATGCAGATTCCTTTTGGGGCTTTGAAATCGTATCTAGATTTGGATAGCTAGACCAATGAGGACAAACTATGGTCATGTTACAGTGGCATAATTGCCCAATTTATATAGAAGAGAAGTAAAGTTTCTTAACTAACACAAAAAGAAGATAATTATTTTGTTAATTATAGAGTTTTCTGAAGGGTGTTAACCTCTCTTCTTTCCTTTTAAACTATTCCATTATATTCTTACAGAACATGTTATGTTAATGTTTTGTTGCTAGTAAATGTTAAATTATGGAGCTCTTCATAAAGGTAAACTCTGCTAACACCCATTATGTGAAGAAAGGCTTCAGATATGAGTGCAATAAAGTCTAAATATGTGAACAGATAAAACAGGGATTTACATCATGAAGCAAACAAACCTTTTCAAGTTTAATCGACAGTGGCAGTGGTGAGTGAAAAAGCTCTTACAGTAGATGACTGCATCACTTTGTGGGAGTGAGACCCAGTAGACATCTTGAGGCTCTAGCTCTTCTCAATAAGGAACCCAGGCAATTCTGTTTTATTTTATATACAGTTGGTATTATTAGACCAGTATGGTTCAGTTTCTATGAATGTGGCTGAACTTTGCTTTCCTATTTATAAAACCAGACATACTTTGATTGCATCAATGGTCTTGCCATAAACTATATTGTATGATTCTGTTTCATCTGATATGATTACCAAGATTCTGTGTACGCCATTAGGCTATTTCTGATGTGTGAAGAGAGAATAACAAAAAACTATCAGTCAGTAAAAAAACTCTGTTCACCAGTCTCCATGATTTGACTTTCTATACCAGATGATGTGCTGGTATATTCTGTACTGTGACTGGATAGTCACCTCTCTATGAGACCTCATTGACATTTGAACACTTTAACTTGTTGCACTGGAGATCTCTGTGTTCATGCCTAGCCATCTCAGTATTCAGTGGTTCAAATTTTCATAGTCCCATTTCTGTTCATTTTTGAAAGTACACTTATGACAGGTTATAGCTGATCTATTGTTTTTATAGATAGGACATGTAGGTGAATAGGAAGTGAAAATGAACTATTGCAATTAATTTATCCTTACCTGGTCAGTTCTAGAACTGCTCTAACTCCTAGACTCAGTAGGATACAGGACTTCAGCACGCAGACATGGAAAAGCTATGGATGCTCTTCTGTTGAATCTCTGGTTAATCTGTAGAATGAGGAGGAAAGCAGTATGATTGATACCATAATTTCTTAATACCTTCTTAGGCACAGAGCACAAGTTTCTTAGATTTCTGAAGACCTTACAGCAATGAAGCAGGGGAAATACAGCTGAACTCAGTAAAATGAATACTACTTTGTATATAGCAATGGGGGAAGTATTTCCCCACCTTCTTTTATCAAAATTGTGTCATTTAGAGAGGTTATTTGGGTGATTGTAGGATTTAGTGATTGATAATTGGTATTCAGCTCAGAGTGACCTTTGTGATCAGACCACTATAAGTTGCCCGAGTCACAGAGTGTTGGATGGATGGTAAGATCATGTGGCCTCTCAGACACTGAGTGGGAAGACAGACTGAGAGTAGGAGGTATGACGGGGGTTCATATTACAAAAGATTATAGGAATCAAAGATGTCAAGTCTCCAGAAATACTGGGGAAAAAGTAAAATATTTGCAAAACTTAATTTTAACTTTATAAAGTCTTATTGTCACATTACACATAATTTGGTTGCTAAACTAATATTTACTGAGATTGAATTTAATTTACAGTGTTTTTAATTTTTGTTTTAAATGGGACTACAAACTGTTAACTTTTAAAAACAAACTAAAACTCTTTTTAAAAATCCCTTCAGCTTTGGTCTCTCTGAGTTTTCTCAGGTTTGGTTGTCTGATTTGCTGCAACTATACAGACTTATCCATCACACAATTTGGGGGAAGCAACATTATGCAGAGTTAGAAAATGCATAAGAGATTGTAAAGCAAAGAAATTAAAATACAATATAAGAAAGAGGTACATAACTGAGACTAGTTTACCCTAACGTATCTATATAACTTCATATCTTTCTACTCTTGCAAGCCATCCTTACTTCCACCATCTCTGTCCATACAGACATTGCATTTTTTTAAAACAGTTTTCCCAGCTTTCTTTTTCAGAAGGTTATCAATGCCATCCAACCACAACTTCTTTGATCTTCCTCTTCATCTCTATCTATTCACTATTCCTTCATAAATTCATCTACTTGCTTTAGATTTTTGCCATTTGTATAAAAATTGCAATCATTTACTTCATTTTCCATGGCAAACACAGCTACCTTAGACTCTGAGACATTATTTTTTAGATCTATACTCCATGATGCATCATACATGTAACATTTGCTGAAAATAATTTGAGTTCTCAGACAACATGACATTATCATCATCATCAATAGACAGAAGTACATGTCTATTCATACCCATAGCCTATATACCTCTACCATCACCACAAGCATTCCTTATACATTTATCCATACATACATTAAACAACCAATAAGACATCCCTATTTAATGCTGAACCATTCACTGTATTCAATTTATTCTCATGCATGCTCTACTTCCATTATGCTCTTATTGCATTCAACAACCAACTTTTAACTTCATATTTGCATAAATCATTCCATAATTCATGCATATTTACTTTGTTATTTCTAAACCAACAAACATGCAATACATTTTTCACATTCATACATTTCTCAGTGACTTGCTGAAGGTAAAAAAAAAAAAAAAAAAACTGCCCTGTCATAAAGCCATCCTGCAGTTTCAGTCAGAATTCTGCAAACACATTCCCCAGGACACATAGCAAATTAGTCCCACTGTAGTGTTTGCATTCATACTTGCTACCTGTCTCTTTATGAAGTGGAACAGTAATGACATTCCTGTAATCCTGAGTCACAGATGTAGTCTTCACATATACTTTAATAAGACACCAAGTCATCTCATTAGCAAACCACATCCATATTTTACAATTTCTCCAGTTGCACCATCTATATTTAACTGTACTTAGAAACTAATAGGTGCTTACCAGAAGTTAGTGTTAATGTGTTAAAAACAGGTTATGCCAAACAAATCTTATTTATAGTACTTAGAGTGTACTTAGACTTCATCAAGGCATTTGGTAAAGTAGATCATAGGCTTCTTCTTGATAGTGGAACAATGTGGGATGGATGGTCCCACTAGCAGATGGATTCACAGTTGGTTGAACAACCATAGCTAATCCATGGCCCTTAATGGGCCTATGTCCACATGGAGAGAGCTATTCAGTGGGGTACCTCAAGGTTCTTGGGCCTAGTGCTCTTCAAAACCTTCATACATTACTTAGATGAGAAAATAGGATGGATTCTCATAAAATCTGCAGATGATGCAAAGCTGTGTGGGGGATTGCTAACACGCCAGAAGAGAGGCGGAAGATTCAAAAGGATCTTGATAGACTTGAACAATGGGCTCCATCCAATAAAAATTTCAATGTTAAGAAGTGTAAGGTTCTGCACTTATGCAGGAAACACCAGGTATATGATAGGTGGTTAGCAATAGTACTTTTAAGAAAGTGTCTTGGTAGATGACAATGCAGAGACATCGCAGTTTTGCATTGCATCAACAGAAGTATACATTAGTGTCAAGATCACTGGAAGTGATAGAACCACTCTAGGCTGCACTGATCAGACCACACCTGGAATACTGTGTCCAGTTCTGGTTACCAAAATTCCAAAAAGACTCTGAGGAACTGGAAAGAGTGCAGAGAAGAGCAACAAAAATGGTGAGGGGCTTGGAGGCTAAATCATTTACAGAGCAATTAAAAGGTATGTTTAGCCTAAAAAAGAGAAGGCCAAGAGGAGACATAACAACAGTCTTCCCACACATGAAGGGATGTTACATGGAAGAGGGTGTGGATTTATTTTCCAAAGCACCCAGGGGTAACTAACAGGTGGAAGCTCTCCAGTGAGAGATCCAAACTTGAAATAAAGAGGAATTTCCTGTCTGTGAGACCTATTAAGCAATGAAACAGCCTGCCTCTTGAAGTCATGGGTACTTCATCAGTGGAAGTTTTCAAGAAAAGATTGGAAAGCCATTTCTCTGGGATGATATGAACATTTCTGCACTGAGCAAGGGGTTGAATATAAGACCTCCCAGGTCCCTTTTAACACTATGGTTCTATGATTCTACCTGCAACTTACCATTTTCAACAGCCTTGCAACATTTTTATTTCCTTTTCATCATTTCCCCCCTGGACACTAATACAGCATCCATTTCTGTTCGACTTGTCAATATATCACTATCATTTCCACAGAGATCTCTAACATACATCTTCTAGCTTTCCCCCACTTACTCTAAGTTTCATTTCAAATCATTCCATCACTGCTATTTTTAATAGCATTCACTCTGGTGGAGGTTCCTTGTTTAGCCCTCCACCTTGTCCAAAATCCTCAGCTGCTTTGAGGAAGGTTATCCCTAAACAAAATCAAATGCATCCATTTGATTTTGAACAACAAGGGGGTACAGGGATCTGGATGGCAGAGGAGAGTCTGAGGCTTGTTTTAGCAATAGAAAGGCCTACTATACATCAGAATGCATTTGAATAGGGCCTCCTTCTTAGTAAGCTGAGTTAAAGCTATTGTGAGGACTGCAAAACCAAGGCTTAAAAGAGATAATCTGTAAACAATCTGCAACTCCTTGATATTTGAGAACTGCCAGGATAGAATAGGGTCCACTTTGATAGGGTCCATCTGGATACCCTGCGAAGATGACTTAGATAATTCAAAATAGGTATAGCGAAGAAACATTTCTCTAGCATAGCATACAAACTGTGTGTTAGAGTAACTCAAGTACATCTCTAGCCTGTTCACTGTCAATAGCTAGATTTTAAGAATATATAAATGCCATCCAAATAAACTACCAAATAAGAGTAAAATGTATGATTCATAAATCTCAAACCTAAAGGTTACTGCCCATCATAGCAGGGATTGGGTGAAGGATACTGCTAGGTGCCATCCTAACATGCCTTGACCCACGTCCAACTGACAATACCCCTTTCTTCAGCAGCATAATCAAACTGAGTATTAAATTTGTATGAACCATTTTTGAATGGACAGGAGAATAAATACATATAATGTCTTCCCTGGGTTTTCATGAAATGCCCTGCCTGGAGCAAAAACAATCCCAACAAAAATTCATGTTGGTTGTACTACAAAAAATCACCATTATGAATGCTTCATGGATATTTCCACCTACCAGTATGCAACATGCTGTTATAGTTTTCTCTCTGATAAACAAATTATTTCCTTTAGAAATTTCTTTTTTGAAATACTTGCCATTATTCATGGAAGCAGCATGTATAGACATCTTTTTCTTCCAGCTATTCCCAAACAGGTTCACATAATATTTAAGTTACTTTTGCATCTAAGCTTAGCAGCTACTTAAATATTCTGTACTCTGCTGTAAAATATCTTTATATTTCATTCTTCAAAGACACTTCATTTTTCATTAAGCATTAATATTCTGAACTTGACATCTTGCTAGGTTACTACTGCACATCCATAAAGTCCTTATCAAAGCACAGAAGTGGCAAGAATTACTATCCAATTGGCTAGGGATTCAAGGCTACTCTACTTGCAAATTCAACCATATTAAACAAGAACTATGCAAAATCATTTCTACACCTTTACCATTGGCCCTGCTGGCTAGAAGTGATGAGAATTGTAATCCACAATGTCTGAAAGGTAGCAGATTGCCCATCATTATATATTATATGCTCAGTCATCATGTAATATTCATATGGTTGAGTGTTGAGTAAGCTGTTCATATAGCAGTAAGATATCCCATTGATTTTTAGAGATGTTTATGAATTCTTGTTCATAACTGTTGAATCTTTGGGACAAATATCCACAAGAACATGTATAAAAGTTGATATTATGCCATGAGTTGCCATTGTATTCAGCATAGTTATTGTGGGGGGAAAAAAAATGAGATAACCTGGGTGGGAATCCTCTAGTTCATTCACTGGTATCTGCATTTAGCAGATAATATGTCTGTCAGGAGACAGACATATTATCTGCTAAATAAAAGGATTTAGAGATATATGACTGGGGTGTAAAAAGACAAGTATAAATTATTAAGGATAGAAAGCATGCCTCTCTGAACCTTATTTCATCATGGTGGGGGAAAGAAGAAGAACAAAGTTATCTTATCTTTCTAAAGGAAGGAGCCTAAGAGTATCTGCCTTTCAACCAGTGACTAAAGCTGATGAGGCACAGACAGGTAATTCCTATGACAGAGAAAACCATTATGTCAACAAGTATCAGGTGCATTCCAAAGCTACCAGCGGAACAACACCAATGTGAAAAGGCTGGAGGAAAAGCCTAGAATTTAAACTGAAGAACATATATGTATGTATATAAGAACCTTGATTCCTGTGTACTTCAGTAGACAAACTTTCTGGGTGTAGATAACTCCTTTCTTTCTGCAGTGAAGAGACTGACTAATTTAGCTGGGTCATGTCTGTGAGCCTACTGCCAAGTAAGGTAAATTTGAATAACAGGTTAAGTGTCTGAAGATTCAAGGTTTGCAGCCACACCTCTGTGAAGTCTGAGACAGTGGAAAGAGAAGAGAGACAAAGAGGAACAAAGAGAAACTCTTTAGGTTGCTCTTTCTATTCCTAATGTTCCTAGTGGATAAAAGGTGTACAATTGATACTTCAGGAGCTGTATCTCCAGATTACACCTGTGTGCAATTGATTTATATGCATTTCACTCAGTCCTGTTCTTGAAAACTCAAACATTTCAGTCAGAGCTGTTTACATCTGCTTAGGAACAACCCAACTCAGTTCTACACTGTTCAGTCCTTTCCCATAATAACTCTTTCTTAAATGAACCCCAAGACAGATAACCTTGACAGGTTATTATAATCACAGAATTAAAGGATCTTGGAGCAACACTTGGAGGGCTTTCATGTCAATTTTCCCCATCCCTCACCACTTTTATTGGATATTCATGTTGTACTATAGTTCCACCTATTTATGCATGATAAATTTCACATCCTTCACAATGCTAGTATAAAACAAGTTATACTCTATGTGCCATGTGGGATTATATAATGTATTTTTAAAGCCAATAAATATGTAACTAGCATACAAGCTGTAGGCAGGGTTTACACAGGTCCACTAAAAATGTGTGCTTCACAATCTGTCAGAAGAGTCACTGATGCCCTCAGCTTTTGATAAAAGACATAATTGACTGAAACTCATTTTATTCAATTGTTTAAGTGTCAGCAATATATTTTATGGTTTGACCTACAAGGACATATCCTACAAAGCATAAAAATGAAGCAGGGAGAAAAAGAAGCAATTCAACATATTGAGTGATATGAAAGTTCTGGCATCTATAATTAAATGAGTATGTGCATTCAACATCCCTCTCCCATTTAAATGAAATGGACTTCATAAGAAAAAAAAAAAAAGGTTACAATAACCATCTTTCCAGGTTCTCATTCTATGCTTTCCATCTCTTCTTCTTGCTTTATTTTATAGCATTTCTGAATACTTTTTATTTGCTACTGTTCCTACTGTAAAGGGAATTCATTAATCTAAAGCAAAAGTAATTATAAAGAAAGAACATAAAATATCAGATTATTAAGATGATATCTTCCTCTATCTAGATGGATTATTTCTATCCATTCATCATTCAGTAGGAATGCTGAGTTGCTTAAGGAAGAATGTGGTAAGAATATACCAGAGGTGAGTGATGGCAATACAATGGACCATGCAATAACAAATAAGTAAACACTTAGAGGCACATGCAGTACTGTCCTGTGCATGATGTTGCTAATCAAAATATTTGAAGGAGAAAACTTCGGAGGCCTTGCGAAGTCAAACATTTTTCACTTGCCCTCTCCTTTTGAATTGTTTATTGCACATTTTCTTTTCCAGGTCACAGTAACAACTGTGAGACTTATTAGAGATGAGGAACTGTCTCACTTGAAAGGATTTCATTTCTTTCATCAAACGTCTGAAATGTTTCTTCTGACTGTGAACCATATCTCCCTTGACCTTTCACTTTAGACTAAGTTCTCTTGACAGGGTGAATTCTGGACCTATTAGGTGCTGTAAAAGTGGAGGTAAAGTGAAAATATGATTTTTTTTTCCTTCAGTTTTTGATCTACTGAAGAATGAAAGAATGTGGTTCAAAATAGTTCTCCAGTATTATTAGCAGAGGTGAGGATGAGAAGTGAAGAGACACAATAACCTCCAGTTCCAGTGAATTATTTCTCACAATAACACTTCGATCAAGAGTTTTGCCAGAGAATTGTGAGCTACATTTCCTTGATATTAGACTATATTAAAAAAAAAAAATTATTACACCACACTATTTTTCTCTTTATAATTGACATAGAAAGATCTGCAACTCTGTGAATATTGTTGAACTACAACTCTCAGAAGCCCCACCCAGTATTACGAATGACATGAGGTGTGGCAATTATATTAGAAGCATTGACTAACAAAATGAATGAAGGCTATTGAGCATCCTGCTTTTTTCTGCTGTTCTATGTCACCTACAACACATCTCAAGTGCAATGCTGTCAGAATACTCTTAAATATTCATAAATAACTCCCAAGGAGACATCAGAACCTTGAATGACCCTCTCTTCACTAATGTAACAGCACTAAAACATGATAGAAGAATTTTTTAAAAAACCAACAAACAAGTTCTCCTTCAGGTCAAATCTAACTACTGGTGGCTTCAAAGACAGATCCATCTAGTTTTCTTGGCAACAAGATTGAAATCACCTTCCAGATTTTTTTTCTCTTTTGAAGGGGGGAGAGTGACCCTGTTTAGCTTCAGCCTTGATATTTCCTGTGGACTCTCATCCATGTACTAACCAAGTCCAACTCTGCTTAGCTTTTGAATATCACCTACTATAGGTAGCAACAGAAGAATCTTTTTTATTATTATCATTACATTCCAAGAGATAAAAAATCAGCTTTGCAAGATGCATAAATTCAATAATTAGTTTACTCAAGTCATGATCTGTTTGTGGAAGAAGAGATACCTGGCATTTATGTGGTGGGTATTTCTCTATTAACTCCTCAGATTATACATTGAAGGTTTTACAAATAAGATTGAGTGGCACACTTGAAACTATGGAAAGAGAAGTTTTATACAGAATAAGATTTTTTTTTTTTTGCAAAGATTCAGTAGATTATAGGAAGGAAGAGGCAGACAATGATTAGGTTGGGGCTACTTTGGTCTCAGATAAATTTAATTCTATGAATCAAGAGATTGATGGAATCTTTTTTGTTCAGTTTTGAGAAACCAATTATCAACTATTTTCTGCAGCCCAAAGAGTTAAACATTCAATCAGTTTTGTTGAAAAGAAATATAGGTTATCTTGCATTGGAGTTGAAAGAAGTTTTGAAGTCAGATTTAGGCATGATTTAGGCATATGATAAAATATGAAAACAGTTGTGGAGATCTGGGGAATTCTCATCTGTTTCAGTGAATGAATTATATCAAAATTGTAAATCCTTGGTACTGAACACCTAAAAGAATCTCACATATAGCACATACAAACCTTATGAAGTGCTAGAAAGATTGTAATACTGCTCAGAGTCCCCCTTTGGGGGGAGATAGGCAGTAGCACAAATTTGAGAAAACAAATTTTTAAAATAAAATAAATAGAAAGGGGATGTTCTTCCATCTATGGTGGGAATGTAATAAAGTTTCAAATTTTGGGAGGAAGTTCTTAAATGACAGTAATAACCAAACAAATAATCAAATTCTCACCAAGTTTAGGCCTACAGCATATATTCAGTGGAAGAATCAAGCAGTCACAAAGTAAGAATGCTTTGTCGTATTTAGCAGTAGAGTTAATCACTGCCTATCATTGGAAACATTTAGATAGTCCCCAAAATGATTTGATGAGATTTGGTCAATAAATCTACTTGAGAAGGTATCTTATAAAATTCATTTATTCAGAAAACAAAGGTGAAAATATTAATGTTATCTGAACGAGGAGTAAAATAAAATGAAGACTTTAAGAGGTATGGACAATTTAAAGTACTTGTTACAGGAATGTTTAGTATAAAAAAAAACTATTTGTCTAATAAAAACATATTTTAAAGAAAAAAATCAGAGAAAAAAGAGTTGCCTTTTATTAATAGTATAGTTGCTAGAGGGCTGAGGGATAGCTTTAGTCAAGGCTGAAAATCCTCTCACAAAGAATGGGATCCAGTAGAATGGACAGGGACAAAAATTATATCCAAATATATTACACCTTGTTAAGAACCTGGTGCATGTGTGTGTGTGAGACAGAAAAAAAATATATAATATTTAGTTTAGGACTGATGCTTTTCAAAAATGAAAATAAGCCCTATGGATCCTGAATTTTATTTAAAAGGGAAACGGGGGTCCATAAATAATCTATTCAATTGCTTATGTAACTAGTCTGTTGACAGGTATTAATTTTTCTAGCAAAGCTAGCTTCCTAACTTGCTATTTCATATCCCTCTTTCTCTGTTGCTTTTATCTTGCCATTCTGATAGATGATCAGAGCAAAGACCTTGAGAGTAACCTGCTTTAGAGTGTACAACAGCTCATGCTGAATATGTACAGAGTTAAACATGGCCATGGTTATAATGCAAAGATTCAGTGGAAAAGTGGTGAAGCCACAGTGCAATTGACATGATTTTGGGGGGGGGGGGGGGGGAGTTATATTTAAAAAATGTAGACATCAAAGGTGAAGAGTTGTTAGAGCTAGAAAAGTCCATATTTTTCAGTCCTTTTTTCTTTACGCTGTTCATTCACACAAAGGATGTTCAGAAGAACATATTTATATTGTCACTAAAGACTCCAAAGAACAAATTTTAGAATAGTCCAGTTGATTTGATATTTTTTAAAGGCAGTTCCCAGGCACAGAAAATTTACTACAAGATTTTAAAAGGAGGAGGACGCAAAAGAATACCCTCCAAACCCCATTTTAGAACTATAGGTGCACTTTGATCTGCAATAAAGTAATTTACCAATGCAGAGGAAAACTCCAGTGAATGAAGCAGCACTTATATCTTGTGCCAAAAAAAAAAAGCTTCAGTGGGTTATTTTCTTTCTGTTTTTCCTTTAAGAAAGGAACTATGAAAAATTCAGAAAAAACTAAATTAGAAGAAACACAGCTTGCAATATTGTTGGTGAAATCTGGATATTCATCTTGAATGTCTAATTTAGCACAAGCCATAGCTAAGAGTAGATAACTAGATGACTCTCCTAATTCATGGGATGATCAAGTCCTCTGGAAATAACAGTAACAGTAACAATAACAATAACAATATTTTGTTATTTATATGATACACTGCTGGAATTATTAACTGCACATAAGCTGAACTGAACAGTTTGTACTGAAAAACAAGAAAACTCATGACTATTCACTATGCATTAGATCCCTGTAGTGATATTGATAGGTTACCCCTATAATTAGCTATTTAAACTAATGCAATCAAGGTCAGAATTGAAAAATCATCAAATGATTCAATGTGCAGATTGTGCAAAAGAGGCAAAAGAAACAGTAGGTCAAATGCTCAGTTCATGCAAGAAGATTGCACAACTAACTATAAACAATGACATACAACAGTCACCAAAATGATTCACTGGAACATCTGTAAAAATTATCATTTGCCAGTAATGAAAAATTGGTGGAAACATAGTTGAAAAAGTAGTTGAAAAAGAGCAGGTCAAAATATTTTATTATTTTTTGTATACCAGCTTCCTAAAATTAGTACAAAAGCTATATTTATCAAATTTATATCCTGCTGCAATCAGAAATAAACTCTGAGGCTCAGAAAATAAACAGTTACAATAATATAATATAATATAATATAATATAATATAATATAATATAATATAATATAATATAATATAATATAATATAATATAATATAATATAATATAATGTTCAGAAACCTGCCAAACAACCTTTGATGTCAATCCCCAAATGCCCTCTGGAAAAACATCATTTCCAACTCCTTCCACAAGACAGGCAATACTGAAACTAATCAAATCTCCAGTGGGAGGCCATTCCTGCTTCTTCTGCACAAAGTCGTTGGGCTGACTCCTGTCGAGAGATGCGCTCCTGCAGGTAACCAAGCACTAAGCCTAAAGAGCTTTATAGGTTAAAATCAACACATTAAATTGCACTTAGAAACAAATAGCAACCCAACACAGTGCCCACAAAATGGGTATAATAATTGCCCACCATGAGCACCTGGGCCACTGCATTTTACACTAATTGAAGCTTCTGGGTGGTATTTAAAGGCAGTCCCACGTACAGTGTATTTCAGTAGTCTAAACGAGTGGCGATGAGATCATAAGCACCTTGGTCAGTTCCTCCAATCCCAAGTAAGATGACACTTGGGTTCCCTTGGAACCTATTATCTCCTGTCCAGACCCTAACGGTCTCCAAACACTAGGGTGATACATCAGCTGATGATACTGGACACTGAACTATTGGATGACCTCCCCCAGTGGTTTTGTATAGATATTAAATAATAGTGGAGAAAGAACCAACTTCTGTGGGCTCTACTTGGGAGGTACCATTGGGCCAATCTCTCCTGCCTTTCTTTATTCAGAATTAATAGCTACTGTTTGAGCTTGTTAACTTTTGAGTCACTCCTCTACACTTTTGACCAGCAGCAGTTAACTGGTTATCTTTTCACCATGAAATTTAACTGGTTAATTCTTTCATTTGAAACTGCTATTAAAGGCATACAGACAGCAGTAGGAAAGATGATAGCCCTCAGGTGCAAATGAACTATTGGCTGGATTAAGGTAAATAATCACTCTTGGCAAGATAGAAGCACTGCTGTCAGATGTTTCCCTTGTCCAAAAAATTAGGAAGAGCTCCTGTTAGGGATGGTGTAATACCCCTCTTAAAGAAGTATATTCATCATTAAGGTGTTCTTAGGTCTTTTCTGCATAGCAGCATTATAGTGTGGTTCTCCAGTGTGAGATGGGGCAGAAAAGTATGCTGGATTAAAGAAGTGCTTCCCATACTTCTCAATCATCTTCTGCCTTGTCAACAAAGCAGAATAAAGGTTCTGCCCACATGTGAAAAGGGGAAAAGAGAGAGGCTGGGTGGGGGAATACTCCTTTGGTGCCAGTTTTTGAAGCAGAAGACCCACTTCTGCAATCCCATGGAGTGATCATTCAATGGAAGTGGAGAACTGGCACCAAAAGAGCTGTGATCTCTTCCTGCTTTCACACCCAGCTGTTTCTTCCACCAGGGCACGAGAGGCAGGTAGAGAACAGATCTGATCCCTCCTGTCTCTCCAGCCCATTTATCATTCCACTCATGGCAAGAGGAGAAAGAAAAGGAAGGGATGGGATTCTGTGATGTCAATTTTCTGATCCTGTGAATCCATGGGACCAGAGAAGTGGCACCAGAGGAGTTATTCTCGCCACTTCTCTCCCTCTTACTTCTCCTGCCATCCATGGGGGGGGGGGGGGAGAGAGAGGAAAAAGGAGACCTAGTTCCCACTTTTCTTCCCTCTGCTTCTCTCACTATGGGTAGCAGTAGAAAATGGGGTGGGGTGGGGTGGGTGATGGGAGGTAAGTGTGTCTTTTTGGTGCCAGTTCTCCCAACATCAGAATATTCTGCTTCTCCTAATTATCTTTCCATGCAGTAAACTGGAGTGTAGTTTAACTGCAGACAACACCTAAAGAGCCACTTTCCCTTGCTTTTCTTTCTCTGACAGTTGTCCAATCACATGAAACAGTGATAAGAGATGATGGCTTAAGAGAAGCTCCCCCTGTCTCAATCTTGGCATTTCGCTAAGCCCTAGGAACATGGAAATACTGGCAGAAGAATTTTTGGGAGAGATGTCTAACTCCCCTACTGCCAAATGACCCTGAAAACCAGTGGCCAGTGACTAGAAGGAAGATAATGCCTGCAGCAGTGTCAGATGGCCCATGAGAGAAGGACAAGGTCATGTCCTTAATTTACCTTGATCAGATGTGTCATAGATCAATTGTCCAGCATGACTTGTGTTGGAAGAAGCTGGATCACACAAGTTTAAAACTAGAGCAGGAAAAGAGTTCAGGGTTTCTTCTTGGTGGATGAGGATATGTTGAAGACAACATTACCCACTCATTTCCTGTAAATATGGTTCCTGAAGCATCACCAATTCATGGTCAGAAGATCATGGGTAAGAGCCCTTAAGGACATCATGATCAAATGGCCTCTGTGACAAGCTGCTTCTGCTAATTTGCCAAAGGTGGATGTTCCTGGATAGATCTAGCCACAGTGAGTTATGTTCTGGAACCTCAAGATTTAATTAGTGGGATATTATTTATATTTAGCTCCCTTTGAAGCTGTTTCAAAATGTTGAAGACAGCAATCTTCTCTGAACATATTGCATTTCTTGGAAGGAGCACCATTTACAGTCAATTCTGCATGGCTTACACAATTTTGTAAAGTCTATTTAGGAGCTAAATACCTGGTGGATCATTTTGACCCTTAAATGCCTCATAGGGATTCCTCCTTGGTGGTACTGTATTTGCCAAGAATCTGCTTTGCTGTGAGCTAAAAAGGGCTCTTGAATGAGAAATTCAGCCTGTGTGAACCCTTGCTGTGTTTGCTCCTGTAAGTTCTCAACTTCATAAATGCTGTTGTGTCTCTGCTGTTATTCTGGTCATCCTGGTTGTAAAGTGTTGCAGTTTAAAGACGGTGCAATATAATTGTTTTAAAATAATAAAGCTCAAAGTTTTTAATCTTACTGGTAGAAACGTTATGGCAGAAACTTTAAAAGGACTGCTGAGTTAATTCTGCAGGGGTGAAATTGACATGAGTTGGGTCTATTTCTTATCTGGTTCATTGAATGGACAATAGCAAAATGACTCTTTTCAAAATCGTTTTTCAGATTAGCAGGTAGTGTTGGTGTAGAAGTACAGTGAACATGTTTGTTAGCAGCTTGTGTTAATACTGAATTTACTCTACATCATAATGGTTATTCATGAATGATGTGGCTATTAAATGGTCCTATAAGTGAATATTTAGAGAAAGGCATGGGAATATTATTTTATTTAGTCATATTTATTATTACTTAACCATGGTAGCTTTTAAAGATACAAATATTTTTTTTTTACTTTATGATATACAAGCTAACATATTTCAGCTAGGAAAGAAAAATGGCTTTTACCATAATGTACTACAGCTACAGTATATTAATCGATGACCAATTGCTGCTGAGCTACAGCAGCCCCCAGCAGGGGGCACAGTGACTTTTTTTCAGCCAGATCCTTTGTCTGCAAGCTTCAAAATCCAGTAATCAGAAAAGGATGATGTCCCAAACACCACTGGATAGATAAACTAGCGCAGAAAGTTTCCTTTGAGGAGACTTCAAACACTTTATTCATGAAGAAAATAGTCTGCCTCAGAAAATGGCCATCAGTGGTTTATATTAACAAAGCCATGTGGAAAATTTCAGAGGATGGGGGAAGCAGGAGAAAAAGGAAAAAACAAAAACAAAAAAACAAGCTTCATGGACAGTTGGTGACTGGCTATTCATTAAAACTCTTGGTAATAGTGGCATTGTACATACAAAGGAGGGCTAGTCAAGTCCTTTTTTCAGGCTGCTTCTAAAAGCAACATATTGAGCAAAGCAAAAGGTAAAATGAAGGTGTTGTATTGCTTTGCTTTTGTTTTGCAAAATGATTAAAGTGCCTCTGGAATCCTAGATGTCAAAAAGTTTCAGCTGGTAAATTTTTTGCAGGTGATTTCAAGCTTGCCTGCCTAAAGTGGGTAATTTTATTTGTCTACTTGTTAAATGCTTTGCCTGGTTCTTGCTGGGCCCCTAAACAAGCCAGACAGTGCTGCTGTTCAACCCACTTCAGCCTGACTAAAGAATGTAGCTAAAAATGAGGTTTCTGCGAGAAATAGACAATAGATGCAGGTTAATGTCAGTTGTATTGTATCATGGAGAAGTTAGAGGTTGAGTGTTGAATTATTTCCATTCTCTGCAATTTATATTACTCTTACTTGCTATTTGTCAGTTATAGTTGAAAGCTGTTATTATACGCTGTTAGAAATGGGAGAATATGCTCATTGAGGCTACTTTTTTTTTCTTTTTTTACATTATAGAAAAAAAAAAAAAACCCAAACAACAACAAGAAACCCCATTTTAATCTACTAATCTACTTAATCTTCAAGTTTTAGCATGTATCAATCCCATATTTCCTGAAAAGAATAAGTCTTAAAAGTATTGAAACTTGATGGTCCTCTCTAAGATCAGCTGCAATATTTCTTGTTTTAAATTTCTTAGCTTCCCAGGAAGCTTGTTAAGGTGTTTCAACCCAGATCTTGTGCCAAGTAGTGACTTTAATGTGAAATACAACCAGCAACTATACTGGTTTTGAAGTTCTAATATTTCAGTTATGCACATAATTGCAGGCTTTGTTTCAAAGATGAACTTAATTTGCAAAGGGTTTCAATCTAGGTATGAAGGACCCAACACTGAATGGTTTAATCATTTGTAGATCTAAAGGATTTTATAGTGAATTGATTAATCAATTACATATTTGTACAATTTTTGTCAAGGCACATTCCAGTCTAAGTACAATGTCAAACTGGAAGATCTTAGCAAAGCACAGAGTCTAATATATAAATAAATCAACTTGTGTCCAAGACTAGTATAAAATGTCATCAATAAGAATTACAACTATTTTAGTAACAGTGAAAATATGAAATACACATGGCACAGATATTAAAGCATATCCCCAGACATTTGTGAACATACATTATTTCTCATCTTAACTCATATAGGGATATTTTGTTTTTCTTGAGGGGGTTGCATCACTAGTCCCTGAGCAGAGTCATGGCTGATTTTAGAAAAAGCTAAACAGGTTGGTTGGGAGATCTGAAAAAGAAATAAAATCTTAAAGAAGGCACTTCTATGCCGTAAAACTACATGGTCAAATTTACATAATCAACAGGAGTTGTGAACTAACTTGAGGGATCAGTTACCTTTTTGTACTGTTTTTAGCAGCTAAAAATGTAAGCCATAGGCAGCAAGTGAGAGCCAGTTTGGTATAGTGGTTAAGGCACCAGGCTAGAAACTGGAAGACTGTGAGTTCTAGTCCTGCATTAGGTATGATGCCAGCTGGGTGACCTTAGGCCAGTCACTCTCCCTCAGTCCTAGAAAGAAGGCAATGGCAAGTCACTTCCAAAACTGTTGCCAAGAAAACTGTAGGGATTTGTATAGGTAGTCACCAGGAATTAAGACTGATACAAAGACACTCAGCAAAAAGGCAACAAATATATGTTACATTTTTTTTTTAAAAGCTAAGTGTTTTTAAAAAGTATTTAGGATGCATTTATTTTATTGTATGCATTCTTATGTATAGTTTTTAATATATTTTTTCCTCTAATATGCTGGATTTTTGAGCAAACCTTTCTAAAATATATGCATTTGTAACTACTTTGGTTAATATGCACACATTTTGCATGCTATTTTTGGAATGGTAACTATCAGAAAATTCAGAAAAAAAATATAATTTTTAGTGTGAATTCCAGTTATCCTAGTCTGAGAGTCCCAAGTATGATAAATTCATATTCCTCCAAAATGATACTTGAAATAGCTCCCCTGCCTCTGGAAGGCCTTGCTTTGACAGTAGCTGCCAGTCAAAATAAATCTATCGGAAGAATTAGTATTTTGATCATATATGGAATAGTGTTATATGTTGGTATTATGTTTATAACATATAAGGAGATTTACTTTAAACATTAAAATGCTAGGCATTCTGAATTGAATGCCTTATAGAAAGACTAATAAATTTGGCTGTGTTACCCTTTATAAAGTAAAGGTAAAGGTTTCCCTTGACGTAAAGTCCAGTCGAATCCGACGCTAGGGGGCGGTGCTCATCTCCGTTTCTAAGCCTTGGAGCCGGCGTTGTCATAGACACTTCCGGGTCATGTGGCCAGCACGACTCACGGAACGCCGTTACCTTCCTGCCGAAGCGGTACCTATTGATCTACTCACATTTGCATGTTTTCAAACTGCTTGGTGAGCAGGAGTGTGACCCTTTAGACTTTAATATTATTAATGGTGGATGGGTGGGTGTGGAAAGAGAGGTTACTTAATGTGCAAGGATTTCATCTTTATTTCTCCCAGAAATAATATTTTTTCTTTTCTCCTTCCATGTGCTCAGATTACCAGCAGAAATTTGAAGTGTGCCTGTGTTTGTATATGTTTTTGCCTTAGGATTAATAAAAGGCAATACTATGTTAGTCAATGATGACTATGCTCTTTAAAAATTTATAATTTCTTAATAGAATACACTGATTGGAAATCTTAGCCTGCAGGACACAAACCCGATGGAAGACAATATTGGATAAACTATTCCCTCTGGAAGATTCTGCTTGCCTACCACTATTGTTGGGGAAGGTTAATAATGAAACAATGTGACATACCCTTTTTGTCTTCTGAATAAATAAAGGATATTAAAATACCTGATGTTGACTCCAGCTGTTTCCTTCTCAGGTGGCATTCATATGGAAGTCACAAAATCCTGCAGTTTGCCTGAACTACTTCATAAAACAATAAAAACATTCAGCAACAGAATTAGTTTGTATGAGGGACGAGCCCAACAGAATGACTTCCAGCTATAGGATACAAAAGAATCTCTCTCTCTCTCTCTCTCTCGCTTGCTTGCTTGCTAAGTGTGGCAGAAAGATAATCTCAAGAATGCTTTGTGACCCTACACACACTCATTTATGTTATAATGTTGTTATTAAATTCACCGTTATTCCCAAACTGCAGGGTGGGGGGCAGAAGGAAGGAAGGAACCTTGTAGAATCAAGGACTAGGAGGATATTCCTTCCTAAACTGATGCACTTTGGATGTGTTGAGACTCCTCCTCCCAAAATTCATGGCTGGGAATATAATACGTTTTTTTTTTCCTTCTTTATTTCCTTCCCAGGCAAAAACATTGTCTTGTAATCATTTAATGCCTTTAGAACATGTTTGTATCTTTCAAATTATGGTGTGTCTGCCAGTTCACCAGGATCGAGCCAATACCAATTTTCATTAATGTATGTCATGAGTTAGCATTTGGTCTTTCCTTAAGTGTACCACCTCTTTTTGTTGTTGTTGTTGCAAAGACACACTGCCAGCAGAACCATTATCATCTGAATCTATCAAATTAGAACTGATAGAACTGATATTACACAGCTGATGATAACCTTGACCACACTGATCACATATAACCATTTCACTGGGTGCTTCTGAATATTCCTCCTGACATATTGTACTGACCATTTCCCCAGTTTCAGTAGCTCCTGTTTGTATGTCCTTCCAGAGAACTCAGGACTTGGAACTGTCTTCAAATATAATGAAGCAGCTCTGCTTAAGTTTATCTTTTTGATAGTTCCAAGACAAAACAAGCCATCTGACTATCTAGCTAGGACATCTTAACCTTCTTCAAATTTGCACACTGGCGCTTTGGATTTTTATCCATTCTGTGAAAAGAGTTTGGTCAAGGATGTTGGTGGTTTTTGGTTTTGGTGCAAAGGAGACCACTTGTGGACCACTGAATTACCCACCCCCATGGAGTCTCTCATTTAGTCTCTCCAGTTGGGCCACCCACTTCATACAGGGAAATCAGTGCGCTTGATGAGCTCTGCCTGAGAAGCTGCCCTTCAGCCTGGCTTTTCACTGCCGTCCAAGGGGCAAACATGCACAGGTGAGGGGAGAAGGGAGGGAAGCAAGGGACTCAAGCCCAAGGCAGCCTCATGGACAGCCAAGCTACACAACAACCCTTTGCAATTTTGCTTTCCCATGGAGGAGAAGATGGTGCATTGTGGGAAACAGAAAGGAGCTGCTTCAGCAATGCCTATTAAATGAGTAGCTTCCTTCATCTCTCCCTCCCTCACTTTCTGTATGATTTTTTGTTTTAGAGGGATATACACTATATTTCCTGATCAGTGATTCCTAGCTCCAATGCCTTTAATGCACTTGCTTGCACTGAACTTTTTTTTCTGAAGTTCATTTACTCAGTTTGAAGATTTATTTACTTTATTATTTTTTTTAAAAAAAGTTCTATTTACTGTATATGGCCACCTATCTCAGAAAGTGAACTTGTGTGACAAACACAATTTAATAATAACATTTAACTGACATTTCCTGAACCTCCTTAACACACTGAACAGTTTGTTACCTTCAACCATCAAACTTGGCCAGGTAATGCCTCTCCTCACTTACAAAAAATTAAAAAGCATTTATCTCAGCACTGATCCCTGCAGGCCACACATGAGCATCTTTCCAGTTTGAAAATTGTCCAGTACCTCCATAATGCTTTCTGTGTCCTTAGTCTGTTACCCATTCATTAGACAATCCAGGCTCTTATGTCATATCTGCTGAATTTGCTCAGGAGTCTTAGGTGAGGGATTATCAGCTCTACACGTTGGACCAGAGCTGGAAACCAACTCGATAGGAAGACTAAAACTATATTTTATTGAGATGGGCTATAGTAACAGAATCTTACAAGTCTGCCTGTATTTTCCTTTCTCTCCCTCTTATATCACAAGGAATAAGGGAAGGGTCACTCTAAGTCTCTTTCTCATACTCTACTGCCCACCTGGGCTTAACCCATGCTTCTTCCGCTTATTTTTTTCTGATGGCTTCTGGCTGCTTTTCCTCCATGGCTCCTACAGGGATATTACTACAATCTTTTTGAAACTCCAAGTATAGATTATCTACTGCATCATTCTGGTTTTTATTTTTTCCTTCTTTTGCCAGATTTCCTATTCTTTTCCCCCAGCCCACTTTCTTTCTTGGGAAAGAATCTCATTTGACTTTCTTTTGTGATTGCTGCCCTCTTACTCTTATGACCTGGAAATGTATGTCATAATTCTGAAATTATGAAAGTTAAATTTGGGGCTTTGAAAGTTGCATTGTGGAGAACTTCAAATTAAAACAAACAAAAACAGTGCTACTGTTACTGAGTGCTCCTCCCCCAAGAAACAATTGGAGAATTTCTCTTTACTCTTACTGCAGTCACAACTGCCTACAAGTAGAATAGAGAATTTTGAAAGGGCATTTGCATCTCTACTGACTATATTTCTGTCTTTGTTTTCTCCATTCTTCAAGAAAGTGTGGGATTCTCTGGAAGATGTAGGGAAATGGAAGATAATCTACCTAGAACCTGTCTAGAAACTGTTTTTTCCCTCATGAGAAGGAATTCTTTAACGTTGCTACCAAAATGCAAATGAGGACAATATCTTTATGTCCATGTCTCCATTCACATTGCATATGGGTGTCACAGTGTATAGCTCAGTGGTAATGCTTGTGCAGAAGATGGCTACCCTGTTAGGGTATTCTGCAGAAGATGGCTACCATGTTGGGTGGATCTGGCTGAAATTCCACAGAGCTGCTAGACAAAAGGATTGCATGAGTATAAAACAGCTTCTTATGTTCCTGTGCTCCTATATTAGATGTAGTCATAAAATACTTGCTTTATTGAAAAGGAGTTCATTGACATGCTGTCCCCCTCCCCTGCCCCTTCTAGAAGACTTTGAGAAATGCCTTGCATCTGTAGAAATTATTCCAGAGACAGCAGGAGTTGCTAAAATAGATTAAATTAATGGACCAGACTCACTTTCTCACAGCATGATTCACTTTAATTGATTATACTATATACAAACTTAAATTACTAATATCAGTGCTTAGAAGAAAATGAATATTTAAAGAAAAATCCTTTGTGTAGGCATAAGAAATTAATATATTTGAATAAGTTATAATTTGTGATAGGCATTAAAAAGACTTTTTAAAATATATTTCAAATAGCTTCAAGAAAATAAATATACACACAAAAAGAAAATAAGTTTACTCTCTCTCTCCATATATATCAGTCCTATGGCAAAGCTGTGATTTACCCTCTATTATGGATTCATTTTGAATTCTGAAAGCTAAATCCAGTTTAATGAAATATAAGAAGACTCTTGAATGCAAAACTGACAACCAATACAAGATTAGTTGAATACGAGCATTATTCCCACCCACCCCCACAACGTTATCCACAATATACTAGCCTACCAAAAACTTGTATTAACTAGAAGTAATTTGCTTAAATTACAGATGTTTTATTAAAAAGAGATTACATGAGAGAAGAGAATATACTATGAAACTGCCAAAAGAATTAATTCTTGCCCACAACATAGTAAATTTAGTTTACTGGTAAATTATAGAAGTTAATGGCATTTACAGCATTGATAGTGCTGATCTGTGTGATTTCTTGATTTTATACATACATTTGTCTAGCTTTTAATAATTGACTATCATAAGTCAAGAGAGCCAGTTTGGTGTAGTGGTTAAGGCATCAGACTGGAAGACCATGAGTTCTAGTCCCACCTTAGGCACAAAGCCAGCTGTGTGACCATGGGCCAGTCACACTCTCTCAGCCCTTGGGAGGAAGCAATGGCAAACCACTTCTGAAAAACCTTGCCAAGAAAACTGCAGGGACTTGTCCAGGCAGTCTCCGAGAATAGGACACAATTGAACAGATAAAAAAAAAAAAATAGTAAGTGAAATAACATTTCCCTAAAATAATGAAATGATTAAGTGAAATTCTGATCAAATACAGTTATAAGTCAACAAATATATTTCTCAGTCCAAATTGGCTTTTCAGGGTCAGTTCAGAAACTTATTATTATTAAACCTTAAAGCTTATTCTTTTCCAAATCTTCACTGTTTGTCTGAATTATATGCCAAGCCACCCAGCAAATTTATTTGAATATCTCTTCTCTTTTGGTTAATATACTATAATAATATGGAAGAAAGGGGTGAGGTTGTAAATATTTTATATGCACATATTCCTTCCCAAATATAAAATGTTCTTGTTCTCATTGTTATTATATTAAATAATAGTAAAATACAAAGTGGATGCAATACAGTTCATGTAAAACTACAGTGATAATAGGAGAAGTGGTAATGTATATGTATATCGGGGTGGGGAATTTTTGAATTGCTGGGGGAGGACTTGGCATTCCAACCTGACCAAAGGTCAAAGGAGATTGCATAGTAATGCTATGATATCACCAGGAGGATTTGAGGGTCCATCTTTCTTTTGAGGGTTAAGAGTTAATGAAAACAATTTCCTCCCCACACATCAGTCCCCTAAAATGACTAAAGCCACAGCAGCAATGTTTGCCACTAAATGTTGGTGGTGTGATCTGGGGATGATGGAGTGCCACAAATGAGAGACTGAGAACTGAATGCAGTCCAAAGACTGCACGCTGGCCACTTCTGATGAGGATGATGACATCAGCATGCATGTGCCACCACAATGTTGTTCAGTAGAGAAGTCTCAGAAAACTTGGGAACATTTTCTGAGGATTCCCTGAGAAAGCACATACCGTATCCTAAGTTTATTCTATGATTTACACATCATTGTCATCTGTTTCATTCTCCCGGATTCCAAATTGTGCCACTGTGTTTCTCAATGCTTTTTAGAAAGAACTATTTCAGAGAGTTGTGAGAATCAGGGTCAAAAAAGGATTCAGGGCTAAAACCTGCTGATTTTTATTTTATTTTTACATTTTGGGGGGAATTCTTTGAGGAGGAGACTTTAAATCAAACCAAATGGATTTCACCCACTGCTAATTGGGACATCTGCTAAAGATGCCCGATTATCACTTTGATTTACTAGTATCCCCCTTGATTTTTTAATAAGTAATAATAGTAAATTAAGAATTATTGATAAATAGCTACCTAAGCTAAATTAAAAGAATAGCAACAGTAAATGAACTTTGATATTACAGGAACTTTTCATCATTTCATGCTCTGAGTAGAATAAGATATATTAAGAATAACTAACTAATAGTTCAACGAGACGTGGTGGCGCTGCGGGTTAAACCGCTGAGCTGTCGATCGGAAGGTCGGCAGTTCGAAACCGTGCGGCGGGGTGAGCTCCCGTTGCTCGTCCCAGCTCCTGCACACCAAGCAGTTCGAAAACATGCAAATGTGAGTAGATTAATTGGTACCGCTTCGGCGGGAAGGTAACGGCGTTCCGTGAGTCATGCTGGCCACATGACCCGGAAGTGTCCTATGGACGCCGGCTCCAAGGCTTAGAAACGGAGATGAGCACCGCCCCCTAGAGTCGGACACGACTGGACTTTACGTCAAGGGAAACCTTTACCTTTACCCTAACTAATAGTTCATTTGGTAACTGGGAATATCAATAGGAACTGAGGAACAGAGGGAGGGAGTGACTATGTTGACTGTGAGCATGTTGAGTATTATTTTATTCTGTGAAAAATTACTTCTGTAATTTTTCAGTGATCATGACATAGTGATCATGACATAGTCCTATTTTAACAAGGGAAATAGCCTAACTCTATTGAAAACATATGCTGTGTATTCAAACAATTCCTCAATGAAACTCTAGTATCCAGTTTTAAGGAATGAGATAAGTAGGGGAAAAAAAAAGTCTTCCTGAAACTTCAGATGGCTACTGCCTGGCAAAATAGACAAGCTTTCTGACTTAGCATGTGTCTGTGGCTGTTTCTGTATGTATGCCTGTAAGTATGCATACAACTCTAATTGTGTTTGTGTGTCTCTGTGTGTACATGCATGCTTTGGTTTGTACACATTTTAAATATTTTCTTTCATTTTGACTTTCCACTTCCTTCATCAAGAATGGTCAGCTTGCAGCCTAAAATGAATGAGTGAACAAAGGAATGTCCCCAGTTGTTTTTAACAGTCTGCATTTCAGACATAATTTTTATCTAATAATAAAAGCAATTTCGCTCTGTACTTTGCTGCTTGTGATTTATTACAAATACAACTATAATGACTGTGAACATCATGATTTACCAACTTTTGTCATATTTATGTAATAACAATAAAATCCTCAGCAATTGGCAAGATACATAACATGGGAGGAGCATGCTGAGAAAAATGTTTTGCACCTTCCTGGAATTACGTCAGAAGAAAAAAAGTTTTTTTTGCATTTAGCCTTTGGTATTTCAGACCATGGAAATCTATTTCCATGTCCATCCACATCCACCAAGGATAAGAGACAGAGAGATGAGTTATACATTGGAATCAGAAAAATCCTGACTTCTCAACTAGAAGCAGGGTATTTCAGACATTGTTTTCTGCTCTGTCCTTATCATGCTGCCTCTACCTGGTCTCCAATTATGAAACAGCCTTAATCATCCATAGTTATATTGGTGTTAAAGTAGCAACTTTCCCACTTGTTCTTGTCCCATTCAAGGACATTTATTTATTTTAATTTATTTAAAGCATTTAAGGCATTGGACAGTGTGACTCTAGGTGGTGTACAAAGGAAAGGCTGATGCATTTACAAATTGCTGGA
Source organism: Candoia aspera (assembly GCF_035149785.1). Taxonomy (NCBI): domain Eukaryota; kingdom Metazoa; phylum Chordata; class Lepidosauria; order Squamata; family Candoiidae; genus Candoia; species Candoia aspera. The sequence goes on along the minus strand of NC_086155.1, from coordinate 131,628,404 downwards.
ATAATAAAACCTGATCTCAAAATGAGGGAGGGATATTAATAAAAATGACAGAATTTCAAATGCTTATACAGAATCAAGACCGCTTATTAGGATGTATATATAAACTCCTATTTAGATATGACATGGTGATCGAACAAATAAAAATATGTATGATAAATTGGGTACAAAACTTCAAAGAAACAGTTTTAGTATACCAATGGGAAGAGCTGTGGAAAAAATCCATAAAATTCACTCCAAGCTATAGTTTGAGAGAGAGCTGGTATAAAATGTTTTACAGATGGTATACAACTCCATCAATAATTGCCAAAATAGATAAGTCATACAGCAATAAATGTTGGAAATGTCACGAAACAGAAGGCACATTCTATGTAGTGGAAATGCAACGCCCCCCCCCAAAGTATTGGAAAGATATCCAGACAATTTGGGGGGTCAGATTTGAAATGAAACCACTATTTCTTTTATTAGGTATAATTCCATAACTTTCCATAACATCTAAAAATAAGATTATTAAAATGCATGTTCATGGCTGTGAGGTAAATTGTGCACAATACTGGAAAAAAGACATAGATCCGATGATATCATACTGGGAACTTAAACTTGGAGAATATGCAGCTATGGCTAAGTTAACTGGATGGATGGATGGATGGATGGTTATCTCAGAAGTTTAAATTTAAGCAAGAATGGCTTCCATATATATTAAATATTACACAACATGGTAAATACAATCATTTAGAGTATGTCAATAGGCCCTGCAAGTTGGTTGGAGTACAAAGAAGGGGGAAGTCATAAATTAAATATTTACCTTTATTGTTTTTAGGGGGGTTTCTTTCTCTTTTTCTAAACATTTATAAACAATAATATAGTGGAGATTTTGATATTAAACTCAAAATTGTATTCTTTTTAATATAAAAATAACTTAATGTACTCTGCTTGGAACCCTTACTAATGTCATATTGAGTAATAATTGTACAGCCTCTGGAATTATATATATTTTTGATAGATATCTTTTTTTTTTTAAATATACCTGTTTTAAATAAAACAAATAATGCTAAGAATGCTAATAATACTAATTATATAAGTGCAGAGTACTGTTGATATACTTTTTAAAAAGGAAAATGAATATATATATATATATATGGATGCAGTGGCACTGCAGGTTAAACTGCTGAGCTGCTGAGCTTGCCGATTGGAAGGTCAGTGGTTTGAATCTGCGTGACGGGGTGAGCTCCCGTTGCTAGTCCCAGCTCCTGCCAACCTACCAGTTCAAAAATATGCAAATGTGAGTAGATTACTAGGTACCGCTTCGGCGGGCAGGTAACGGCGTTCCATGTAGTCATGCTGGCCACATGACCACGGAAGTGTCTACGGACAAACGCCGGCTCTTCGGCTTTGAAATGGAGATGAGCACTGCCGACTAGAGTCGGACATGACTGGACTTAATGGCAAGGGAAACCTTTACCTTTACCTTTACCATATATATATATATATGTATGTATGTATGTATGTATGTATGTATGTATGTATATCCTGTATCATTGTTAAAGTTTAAAAAAAAAGAAGGAACACTCCTGCCCAAAAAAACCACAACTAACAAATACAGAAAATACACATAAAACCAAGTAGACAATAAATGCCAAACATTTCTTTCATATAATTAACTGATGTTAGCTAAACTGATGTTGGTTTTGCTTCTTGTAAATGTCAGACTCCCTGATCAAATGTTCCCAGAACATGGGATGCATTTATTGGACTTGCATCCATCTGCATGAAACCCATGTCAGCAGACTGTGATTCGCCAGCAGGGAGGGGGACTTTGACTGGAGTGTGAATTATTTTGTTTGGGCTAGATACCTCTGCCCAAAGTTAACAGCCAGCATACTGTTCAAGCCATCTGCTGGTACGGGGAGGTGCATGCCTTGGAGGGTAGTAAGGGGGGGAATTAGAAGTCTCTGTGATTTTAAACTGCAGAACGCATGGGAAATGCCATTCACAACTTTTACCTTGTACCAAGCGCTCCGCTTCATTAAACAGTTTAATGAGCAAAAGTCTCTGGACTGTCATTGAGTGAATGCTCGAGCGTTCTGGTTGTTACAGTAAATCTAACTGATTTTTGACTAGTTGGGGCTTACTGTTTTGACTTATGAATTCTACTCTGTAATGTCTAATACAGGAACACTGGGACTGCCGGCCACTGCTTTCAAGCACCACAGACAATTGGAAAGAGTCACAGCATTTATTGTTTCTATACTTATATTACAATCCCCAGGAAAATCAGCTCCATTATATTCACGAAGAAGTACCATCATTCCCTGCAAACCCCTCTTCCCTTTGCACAAAACCCCTTCAGTCTTGCTGCCTGAAATTTCAACAAGTGTTCCACATCATGGCTACTCTTCTTGCAAAGTGCATCATATTTTGTTTCTAAATAACATCTTTAGCATTTTTACTGACAGATTGGAAAGGAACATGTCTCAGAAATACTGCACAGATCTCTATATAATTTGGTAGGCTTCTTCCCTTCATGAAGGTCTTTGTATTAATTGTGTGTGCATGCAATTAGAGAAGCAGAGGAAAACTTATACTCATTGAATGTAAGTGCCTACCCGAGGAAGACAGCATGCAGAGAATACCCTCTATGGCACTCATTTAATTATCCAAATAAACTGGATAATTTTGAAATGTGTAACTTCATGAAATTACAAAGGGAGTTAATTATGAAGCAGTTACTGCAGAAAACGCAGCACATTTTTTAAATGGGAAAGGAGAAAGAAAGCCATATTTCACACTGGGCACAACAAAAGCAAAAAGCTGGGTCCTAATGAACTTGCCACTGTTACTTGGAATGGAGACTTTAATCTCTCTGTTTGAATACTAGGGTTGTAATATTTATTTTTCCACAATTAAAACTTTAAAAGTATGTTGCAGCACATTAGTAAAGGGAAAGCACTACATCATATGTCCCTAAAGTTCATGATATAGTGTCTAAATTTTATAAATGGGATAACAACAGCACCCAGCTCGCTCTCATTTCTTTTACGATTTGATTCTCTCATCCTACAGTCCCTATTGCCCGACCAGAGCTTCCTCTTGTTCCCTTGTTCCACAGCTCCCACCTTATCCACTGAACAAGCTGAAAGGAAATTGTGGAGTGATTTAGCACAGTTTTCTTTATGACAGTATTGGAGAGTTTTGCCATTGATTTCTTCCAGGATAAGTGTGTACATTTTGGTTCCTGGCACCTATCTGGAGGAGTTCATGAAGTTTTTCTTGATAACATTTTTGGAAGAGGTTTGCCATTCTCATCTTTGTAGGGCAGAGAGAGAGTGATTGGGCCAAAGTCATCCAGCTGGCTCCATGCCTAAGACAGGACTAGAACCCATGGTCTCCTGGTTTCTAGCCTGATGCCTTCACCTAACTGGGATGGATGGATGGACAGACAGACACATACATAAATACATGTATACATATTACTCTCTGTCTAGCCTATAGCATTGAAATTCCCTGGTGGTCCTCAGCTGCAAACTCTGGAGCTCAAACAAAGTAGCCAGATGCTGAGTCAGCTTTTCACTTATCCAGGGCAAAATAGAAAAGTTTGAACTTGTTGTTTCAATATTGTAGGGCTCTATGGTTTCCAATTTTTTGGAAGCACAGTACAGGTAGTCCTCAACTTACCATTCATTTAATGATGTTTCAAAGTTACAATGGCCTCAGAAAAAGTGCTTTACAACCTGTACTTGCACTTTCAATCATCGTACCATCTCCATGGTCACATGATTGCGATTCAGGTACTTGGCAACTGTTTGCAGTGTCCTGCAGTCACATGATTGCAATTTGCAACCTTTTTTGCTGTTTTACGGCAAAAAAAACATCCATTGGGGAAGCTGCATTCACTTAATGGCCATACTGATTTGCTTAATGGTCCCATAAAAACGGTTGTAAAATTGGGTCCGGTCACATGGTGACTCAACTTACGACTGCAAGGACTTATGATGGAAATTCTAGTCCCAATTGTGATAGTTAAGTCGAGGATTACCTGTCCTGGTTGGAGTTCAGTAGTATTGCAAAAATATGTCTTTTTTATGATGTATGTAAAACAGCATTAGATTCAGTGATCAGCATCTCTGAGGATCCTATTTTGATTGCTTGCTTCAAAAGCTCATCCTTTTGCAACCATTTTTTAACTCCCTTACTTCTCCTGGCAAACTCCTACCAGTTTCCATCAAACTTTCACTCCTTTAATTATTCCTCCACTCTAATGAAACTAAGTGGATTGTTAATATATAAAGACAGAAGCAGTGAAATGGGGAAACTGTAATTACAGCATAAACCAATGGGGGAGAAGAGGGAAGTTTCTCACAAATAAAAAATAAGCATAGAAGTCATATTTTAAAAGGCTTGGGAAAAGCTTTACTTCATCTTGAAAATATGCATGAGTTGGTAAAAACTCAGGCAAGCTTTCCTGCAGAGAGCACTCTAAATGAAATATTACAACAAGAAGATCTTTTCTCTGTTGTTGTTTGCCTCATTTTAGCTGTAGCAACCTAGAAAAACATATTTGAAGATCACCCTAGTGAACGGCCACTGTTTATTACCATTCCAACATACCTAGAGGGTACAAGAAAAACCTTAATAGACAGATCTCTAGGAATATGTGCCCTAAGGCTTGGTTTTTTGAGCCAATGAGTATCCAACTTAACCCCATCTATGAAAATTCCCATCAGCTATTGATTCTTCTCTTTTTCAAAACCAGTTGGGCCCAACATTTCTCTTTCTGTCATCATCAGGCATATTAAAATATTGTGAAGATTAGATTTTCTTGTTGTTAATGACTGCAGCCAGGTGTTGGAGGAGACATATCCATCAACTTCATGCCCTTTGCTTTAGTATTAGGGAAGTGTGGTTCAGAAACTGATCCTGAGGTTCATTCATCTGAATTTTTCAGAAGTGCTAGAAAAGGTACACATCTGGGTTATTAGATGTAAAGCAGAGAAGTGTCATACCTGATCTTTTGTAGTTTTATTCTAAAAAAATGAAACCTTAGAGGTAAATAAAAGAGATTTTGTTACTGATTCTACTGTAGAACGTACTAAAGAAACTGCATTCTGATTTGTGCAAAATTAGGAAAAGTGTGTAACAAATTTTACAGCAAGAAGAGGAGGAGGACGATGTATCCAATGTCCTTAAAACTCACACACACTCACCCAGACTTCATAATACTGAAAATAATCATGAGTTATAGAGGTTAAATGAACAAAAAACCCTTCAAAATTCTTATAACAATATACAAAATTCTATATTATAAACCGCCCAGAGTCCCTCCAGTCGGAGGAGATGGGCGGTGACCAATTAGATAGTTAAATAAATAAATAAATAAATAAATAACTTCTAGCAACGCAAAATCTTCCATTAAAAACCAGTATGTCATTTTGCAAGGACACAGTGAAACTATAACAAAATTATATACATACAAATGTGTTCCAAGTTACATGTGATAAGTGGAACACAGGAGAGGGTGGAAGACCAACATTTTTTTTCCTATAGACTGATATGCGACAAGCAATGAACTTCCTTCCAGGTGCCATATTAGCTTCCTCAAGCCCATCATTTAGAATTGGCCCAACTAATTTGATCATGCTGGGAGAAGCAGCTGGTTTTTCCCCATTTTGGGGAGGTCAAGAGGACCAAAACCTGGAAATGTTCCATGATGAGGCCTTCTGGAATGACCTCCCATTGGAAGTTCCTTTGTACCAGGCATAATATGTTTTCCAGAAAATGTAGAAAACAAAGTGTTTCCAGAGGGCCTTTGGAGTAGAATGCTGAGTATGTTATTTGTTTATTTGTTTATTTATTTATCTGTCATATTTCTTTACCACCCAACTTGTATTATAACAACTCTGGGTGGTTTACAAACAATTAAAAATAGAAAAATAAAATGTCATTAACACAATACACTACCTATCTATCTATCAATATAAAAGTATAAAATAAATAATATAAAATTCAAGATGGTGAATAGCTATGTTATCATTGGCCCCATCAAGGAGCCAACCACCTCCATGATTGGCTATCCCCTCTCCCACCCCAGGCAAGGTAGAACAACCAGGTTTTAAACACCATCTGGAAGGCTGGGAGAGTGGGAGCCTGCCTTACCTATTCCAGAGGGCGGGTGTCACGGCAGAGAAGGCCCTCCTCTTGGACCCTGCCAGTCAACAATTTCTCATAGGCAGGGTCCATAACATGCCCTCTTTACCTGAATGGATGGGACGGGTCAATGTAACAGGGGTGAGGTGGTCCCTTAGGTAACCTGGACCCGTGCCATGTAGGGCTTTAAAGGTGATGACCAACACCTTGAATTGGACCCAGAAGCAAACTGGCACCCAGTGCAGCTCACACAGCAATAGTGTTATATGTGCCCTCCTTGGGACTCCCAAAACTATTTGTGCGGCTGCATTCTGAATCAGCTGTAGCTTCCACATACTCTTCAAGGGTAGCCCCGTGTAAAGCGTGTTGCAATAGTCTATACAGAAGATGACCAGGCATGAGTGACTGATCGGAGGGACTCCCAATCCAGGAAGGGGCGTAGGTGGCGCACAAAACAAAGCTGTGCAAAGGCTCCCCTGGCCATGGCTGCCATCTGAGCAGGAGTCATGAGTCCAGGAGAACCCCCAGGTTCCACACCAGATCTGTCTGGGGCAGTGCAACCCCATCCAGAGCCAAAGATGGCAAATTCCCAGATGCCCGGGAGCCCCCAACCCACAGCCACTCCATCTTACCAGGGTTCAGCTGAAGCCTGTTGTTCCCCATCCAGACCCACACAGCCTCCAGGCACTCAGAGAGGGTGGTCACAGCTTCACTTAAGTCACCATGGATGGATATAATTCAGTATCATCAGCATATTGATGATACCTCATCCTGTGGTGATGGAGAATCTCACCCAGCGGTTTCATGTAGATGTTAAAGAGGAGCGGAGAGACTACCGAACCCTGCAGCACCCCACAAAGGAGGGGTCATGGGCTGGATCTCTTGCTCCCTATCAACACCAATTGGGACCGGCCCTGGAGGAAGGAGGTGAGCCAGCACAAAACCGTGCCACCCACCCCCAACTCCCTGATACAATCCAAAAGGATACCATGGTTGATGCTATCAAAAGTGGCTGAGAGGTCAAGAGCAAGGATGGATGCACTGCCCCCATCCTGCCCCCACTAGAGATCATCCAAAAGTGTGACCAAAGCTGTTTCCATCCTATACCCAGGCCTGGAACCCAACTGAAAAGGGTCCAGATAATCCATTTCATCCAGGATACCCTGGAGCTGCAATGCCACCACTTTCTCAACCTCCTTCCCTAGAAAGGGGAGGTGGGAGACTGGATGAAAATTGTTTAAGATGGTGGGGTCCAGCGACCGCTTGAGAATGGGGCATACCAGTGTCTCTTTAATCTCCCAAGGATGAATTCACCATCACCTGGACCCACCCACATGTCACCTTCCAAGCTGCCTTCACCAGCCTGGAAAGACAAGTGGTGGTGTTTATAGACTGGTGAATCCTGTCCTCTTCCTCGAGCTCAACAGGATTAAACTGCTCCCAGATAACTGGGTAAGAATGTTCCCCAGGCATGTGTCCAGACCCTGCTGCACACTTGGTGTCCAACTTGGCATGAATCTGAGTGATTTTATCCTCCAGATGTCCCCAAAACTCCTCAGCATGTCCCTGTAAGTGGGTTTCAGAACCCACCTTCTCCAAAAGGGATTGGGTGATGTTAAACAGGGCCATCAGCCAGCATTCTGTGGATGCAATAAGAGCAGAGAAATACTGGCGTTTTGCCATTTTTGCCACCACAAGGTAGGCCTTAACACTATGAATTTTTTTACTGTATCTTCTGTATGTTTTCACTATTTTTTATGTTTTTTTTTCTTTTTATGAACTTCTGAGAGTCAGTTATGATTGTGAAGGGATATAAATCAGATAAATAAATAGTTTAGTAGTACCTTCAAGTACGTGTTTGTGTGTGTGTGTGCACACTTTTTTTTTTACCTCAGCCCAAGAAAGGGAGGAAGGCAGAATAGCTTTGCAAGTTTGAAGCAGAAGCTATGTATAATGTGCTAACAGCTTCAAATGATGTCATCCTCAAATTCCCTGTCCCTTTAATAAAAAAGTACAGGTAATCTTCATTTACCAATCATTTGTTCAGTGACTGTTTGAAGTTACAATGGCATTGAATAAGGTAGTAGTATAACTTTACTGATTAGTCAATCGACCATATCAAAAAATTGGGCGTCAGCCACAATAAAATACAGTAACATAAGGCAAGTAAGATACAGTCCAGTGAGGTAAAATAGACTACAGTTAGTTAAAATACGATAAAATACATTAAGGTGAAATAGAGATTAAAGAGTAAGATAAAAGAGTATAAGATAATGCAGAGGCTTATAACAAGGTGATTAATAAAATATAAAAACAACATGTGTTTAGGTGAATTCATCACCTTTACATGCCACCCCAATGTGTTCTATAAATTGTGTTCTCAGTTGGACAGCCCTGACTATAAACCTAGCAGTTCTCGTGACTATATATGTGTTTGTGCTCTGAAGGAAGTAACTTAGTTGTTTGTTACAGTCCCAATATACGGTTCTGTCAAGTGGTGTCTGAAGGTACTGAGCCCTTGCTGGGGCATATAATTGGCAGTTAAATAGGACATGCTCAATGTCTTCTATTTCAGATGCTCCACAAACACAAGTTCTCTCAAAATATGGCACTTGGTGAAATTGTCCGTATTTAACCATAGAGTCTAGCTGCTCGAATCTTGCTCTGGTACGAGCTATCCTATGGTATTGAGTAAAATCCATTGTTAGGTATTTTTCTGTTTAAAAAGACATTTTATTCTTAGCCAGCCATTTCAGCAACCTAATGTTTGCAAGTGACTCAGTATCGATTTGGGCATTTACATCCAAGACTCTTCGTTTAAATATTGCCTTGGCCTGATGTCTGTCTGAAAGTAAATATTGTGTTGAGAAGCCAAGGTGTGAGGTGGTTTGGAAAAACATTGAATAAGGAGACTTACAAATGGACCTCAAAGTTGCGGCCATCACAGTGACTCTGCAGTCACATGATCACAATTTGGGCACTTGGCAACCAACATGCATTTATGATGGTCACGGCATCCTTCAGTCACATGATCACCATTTGTGACCTTCACAGCCAGCTTCCAACAGGCAAAGTCAATGGAAAAGCTGGCAGGAAGTCTCAAGTTGCAGTCATATGACATTGTGCTTAACAACCCACAGTGATTTACTTAATGACCACAGCCAGAACTGACATAATGCTGTTATAAGTTGGGTGTGGACATTTGATTTTTCACTTTATGACCTCATCACTTAGTGACAGAGTTGCTGGTCCTAATGGTGGTTGATAAATGAGGACTACTTGTATGCTAATATGTACAAGTGTTTTTGAAGTTGCTACTTTAAAATACAAAATACATCAAAAGATATAAACTTTTTAAAAAAGGAATATCTTGCCTGAATGAAACTGAAGAGCAAAACTGAAAGTCTGAATCTGCTCAGTTTGCAATACTTCAAATACTGCTCAATCAGAGAGAAGCCTTGCTCATTCAGAATACAGAAGTGTAGATTATTGTAAAACCAATGTCTATGCTGTACATACCCATAATGTGATTTTTTTCGGGGGGTGATTCTGTTTCAGGAAAAAAAAAAGGCCTTGCAAACTTGCAGTTCTTACTTTCAGGGGTGTGATACATGTGAAAAAGGAATGGGGCTTCAATCACACTATGAACTTTTTTTGATGCACACATCCTGCAGATGCCCCTGATATATGGCTTCTAGATTTTTACTTTAGGCCCATTACATAAATTGCACACATATTGCTGAGCAACTTATGTAAATAACTTTTATAGTTGCTTTTTTTCCTGAGGTAGGCCAGCATGCTTTTTTTTTTTTTTAGAAATTTTCCTTAACAGGTATTGATTTTATCTAATTTCCTAAAATTAGGCCACTGAGTGAGGTGATCCAACAGTCTGGGGTGAGGTATCACCAGTATGTGATGATACCCAGCTTTATATCTCCACCCCAAGCCACCTGAGTGATGCTGTGGATGTCCTGTCCCAGTGCCTAGAGGTTATGGGGGCCTGGATAGGGCACAACAGGCTTCAGATCAACCCAAGCAAGACTGAATGTCTTTGGGTGTTTGGACCATCTGGTGCAAAGGACTTTCTATCTTTGGTCTTGGATGGGGGGACACTGCCTCAGAAAGACCCGGGGTCCTCTTGGACTCATGGTTCCTGCTGAAAGAACAGGTGCAGCTGTGGCTAAAGGGTCCTTTGCACACCTTCAGGTTGTGTGCCAGTTGCATGCATTCCTGGACAGGAGGCCCTGCTCACCAACATTCATGCCTTCGTGACCTCCAGTCTGGATTACTGCAATGCACTCTAAATGGGGCTGCCCTTGAAGAGGATTCAGAAGCTTCAACTGGTGCACAATGCAGCTGCACAGGTAGTAAATGCTATCAGTTTCTCAGCACATGTAATGCCACTACTCCGTGAGCTGCACTGGTTGCCAGGGTGCTTCTGGGTGTAATTCAAGGTCCTGGTTGTTACCTTTAAAACCCTTCATGGCTTGGGACCAGGTTACCTGAAGGACCCTTTTTTCTCAGTTGTTTCTATCTATCATATCCAGTCCAGCAGGAAGGGCATGCTTCAGGTCCTGACAGCCAGGGAATGCTGGCTGGCAGGGTCCAGGAGGCATGCCTTTCCTGCTGTAGCCCCCACCATATGGAGCATCCTTCCTCCAGAGATCAGGATGGCCACAACCCTGCTGGCCTTTCATAAGGCCCTTTCCTGGATCGGGAGGCCCTTTGAACAGTCACTCATGCCCTTGCTATCTCCCATATAGACTATTGAAATGTGCTTTACATGGAGCTACCCTTGAAGAGTATCTGGAAGCTTCAGCTGGTCCAGAATGCAGCCACACAGGCTATTTTTGGCACCCCTAGAAGGGCGCACATAACACCTTTGCTACATGAGCTGCATTGGATACCAGTCTGCGTCTGGGCCCAATTCAAGATGTTGGTTATCACCTTTAAAGCCCTATATGGCATGGGACCAGGTTACCTGAGGGACTGCCTCTTCCCCGCTTCATCAGCCCATCCCACCCGATCATGCACAGAGGCCATGCTACGGAACCTGTCAACAAGAGAATTCCATCTGGCAGGGTCCAGGAGGTGGACCTTCTCTGCAGTAGCACCTGCCCTTTGGAACATCTTGCCCCCAGAGGTGAGATTAGCCCCATCACTCCTAGCCTTCTGGAGGAATTTGAAGACCTGGCTCTGCCACTGGGCTTGGGGCAGGGAGGAGAATAGTCATACTTGGGGTTGGCTAGTGCCTTGAAGTACCCCTCCTACGCAATGACTGAATGAGACCACAGCCATCTGGATTTTATTTTATTTGGTAGCTCTGTGAAATTGTTTTATAGTGTGTTTTATATTGAAATTTTATTATATATTAATTGTTTTATATGGTAAACTGCCCAGAGTCCCTCTGGTCAGAGGAGATGGGCGGTGACAAATTTGATAGATAGATAGATAGATAGATAGATAGATAGATAGATAGATAGATAGATAGATAGATAGATAGATACCTGGTTGTGTGCCTGGGCCTGGGGCCTGGAGTGTGTTAGGGTCCCATCTCCTGATTGTGTTACCAGCAATGGATTGTAACATTCTCCTCAGGTGCTGTGTTTTACTTTTTGTATTACAATGGAAATTTTGTTTTTTAATTTATTTTATGATTGTTCACCACCCAGAGTCACTTGTTGAGATGGGCAGCCATACAAATTGAATAAATAAATAAATAAAATATACACTGAGTTGATACTCATCTTTCCCAACTACACATTAACCTATACAAATTTTCTTTGCCAGGAATGATAGTTGCATATTCAGCACTTACTCCTGTTGTACAATTCAGAAAGTCCATGTATGTAAAGGTATAAACAAAATTTGGATAGATTTATTCCCCCTATATCTCTTATTCTGATATCTGGTGTGAGTACTACTGTTTGCTACAAATGTTAATTTTCCACAGTTTGTAGGTGACTAGCTGTGAATCTCCCAATTCAGAACACGATCATATTCAAAGTTCTAATGTAATTTATCAACTACTAGGGGCTTTTGCTTAATGTGGAGTTGCTACATATGGGCCTAAAAAAATTAGGATATAATCCTTGGCACATTTTTAAAAGTTAATGCCAAATTGTAAGATACAAGTGATAAAAGGACAAATATTTAATACACAGGAGTAATAATGGTAAAATTATAATAATGGTAAAAAAAAAAAAACCTCCCAGAGTCCCTTTTGGGAGATGGGCAGTGATAAATTTGATAAATAAATAATAATAAAAATAAATAATAAAATTATTAAAAAGTAATTTAATCTTAAATAAAAAAAATAATCCAATTTGGATTTTGTCTTGGCTGTTCCCACTCTATTCTGGCACCATCTACTTTTGAGAGTGCAGCTCCTTACATTCCATTCAGAAGAAAAGGATGGCCTTAATCCAAAAAAAGTTTGCATATCCTACTATAAACAACAACAGTGACTTGTTGGCTTTGGGGCAAATGGGTAGCAGTAGTGGTAAAGGTTATTCAAAGTTTTTGACCATTCAGATGCAGCATCCACAAATACAATAAAACATTAGAGAAGTCTTGTTTGAAACCCCAGTTCAACTGTACTCTGTCACCCATCTGAACCATTGTGTGAATACACATCCTTTATCATTTTCTTCATAGAACTTACTTTCTTTGTGTTGGGAAATACGAGAGCCTTCCTATATAAAAAGAAGAAAAAAGCTGTTGGTTGAGACTCTTTTTCATATTTGCACCAAAAGAATAGGTTAGCTGTGTCTAGACAGAGATTTTAAAAACCTTCAGAAGTAGCACACTGAAATGAGTGTCAGGATAAGAATAGAACCTACAGTAGCCATTTATCTGAGAGAAGAAATGCACCCTTTTAAGTATATTAAGACTGCATTTCAAAACAACATCCTGGGATTTGGCTGGAGAACTTTCATTAACGTCAATGGGGGTTGGAAGGCTTTTGTATGCGTGTATGTTTTTGAAAATGTCCCCTTTTGTGGAAGAGGCACAAAATGTGTTTCACTGGGTTTTTTTTAATAAAGAAATTGACGTATTAGAAACCTTGTAATGAAGATATAGTTACTGTTTGTAAAATGTGTGAGATTCATGAATGCAAAATCATAAGAAATCGTTAATTAGTCCACATCATCTAGTTTATGCAATACTCAAACTATGACTATTAAATAAAATTTTGAATTGTATATATTAGCAAGATGCACTGTGATTAAAGAAAAATGCTACAATGAAAAAGGAAGCATTGGAAGTTAAAACTGAAGATACTGAAATATTTTAAATATATATTTTTTTCCAGAGATGAAAGCTTATTTTATAGTGCAAATACTTCTTAATTTAAAAATCCACATTTAATAGTCATCTTCAGTAGGTTTACTTGCACTGTGAGACTAGTCTAAGGATATGTAACAATGAGCCTGAAGTGCCTTTTCTTTAAAATATTACTTGAAATTAAGGGTAATCAATAAGTTTCCAGCCTAAATTCAGAAAAGGGTTAGAATAGGTAAATTTTCCAATTCCATCTATGGTAGTACGGACCAGCAGAGAAAAAATGGGGAAGTAAGAGCTTCTCGGCCTCTTTTGTGGTCACCATAAAAACTAGGTAATTAGAGATTGTACTCTAGTCACTGGAAGTGAGTTTATTAACCATGCGAGTCATGTCATGAAAACAGCCAATGAATTCAATTGAGAAGTATCCTTCTAGTAACGGAAAGAGCCTTACTATTTACAGAAGCATCTTTGATCCAGGAGACGGTCCTTACTAATGAACAATGAAAGATAATTGTCAGTAATCTCCAAATTCTTGCAGATCCTTTCACATCATCTCCCATGCTGTTCTTGAGAGACTTCTATCCTCTATAGCAGACCTGGGAAATCTGATAAAAACGATTTATTTTTACTGTTAGTAGGTGCTGAGGACATCTTTTTTATGGACAGTGCTTGATTCCTTATATCTTAGTATTCAAACCACTGCTAATAATATCAGTGGAAGCAGATACAAAAATCAGAAGCTGTGTAAAGCCTTTGAAAAAAGGTGCCACATGTATTTATTTATCAAAAATATTTACATGGCTGCCCAACTCAGGGTGACTCTGGGCATCTTAGAAAAATAAAACCCCAAACACAAAACACACTACACCCATACCCCTTCTTCTAATATAAGACAGATATTAGAATGTTCAAATATTTGTTGTTAACCTATTAAAGCAGCCACGTCCTTTGTAAGGCTCATCCAGCTGCTTTGAGGACCTTGTGTCTGTCCCTACATACAAATTCAATGTTTTCCTAAGAACTGCCCATCAGCTATGATCTTCACCAGAAACTTCAGAAACTTTCACTTCCACATGAGTTCTGTATAGAATTGCTGAATGATAATATTCTTAATAAGACACACAAAGAAATGGTACAATATTATACTAAAACAATACTAATTAACATTAGGTATATTAAGATCTTGTGCTTTATATAAGATGCCACTTATATTCCTCATAACATGTTTGTGAAACATACACTGATATGGGCATATGTGAGCTGCAAGCCCTACCTATCAGTCACAAAGGATTATGCTATGGCAGTATGATAATCAATTTAAAATGACAAATGAATACAATTCATAGGTACCCAGGGTGGGGAGTCAAGTAGTAAAAGGTGTGTTGATACGTTGCAAATCAAACTTGCCATTAACATGTAATATAACAATGCAAGTACAAATGGGCAAAATAAACATGCCATCATTTTAGCATCATCGTGGTTAGGACCAGATAGCTCTATTATAATTAACCCAGAACACATACAGAAACATATATATATACATATACATATACGTATACGTATACGTATACATATATATATATTATGAATAAAATATATTGACCCAGAGACGACTTTGGAAGGTTTCACTTCCACCTAGGTAACTGAGATGATCTCTGGTATGTTATAAAAAAAGAAGAAACACAGAAGTATTATTGTTATTATTTATTTATATTTAATTTCCTGTATTGTTTTAATTGTGTGATTGCTTTTATTATTGTTAGCTGTTTGGACTCACGGGTCTGAGATGGGCAGCTATTTAAATTGAATAAATAAATAAATAAATAAATAAATAAACTTTATTAGCTGTCCAACTGCAGTTGACTCTGGGTGGTGTACAAAAACAAAAGCAAAACCATAGAAACAGCTAAAAACATTAAATGAGACAGACAGCTCAAACTAAAATGATCTAATAACCAACAAATCTACAAAACTAAACAGGGGTTTAAACAAATAATAAACATCAACCCCAGGCCTGGGATCAAAGCCAGGTATATTATAGTATAGACATATCATAAAGGTGCAAGTACAGACATATGGAATAATTAAAAAAATATGCTTATTGTATAAAATCCAGATAGAACCAGAAGCCCAAGCTTAATTGACAATGTAAACTTGGAAGGAAAAGCATTGGAAGGAATGACATATCAAAGTTGGCCCCTCAACACACCAGCATATGCTCAGGATATAAGCGGTCACCACAAGAACATGTGAGCATTGATCACAAGGCCTGTGTATCTTTAGTGTTAGGCTTGTGAGCTGTCAACCACAAGAAGCAAAAGAGAACAAAACTTTTCTGGATCCCTGAATTTAAGTTAAAAAAAAAAGCAATAAAATGGACATAAGTAAAATCTTAAAGAATGAAAGGCTGCATATCTTGACAAGAGAGCAAAAGAGAGGAGAGATAAATATCAAAGAAAAGAGCAACAGTGGCATAAAGGCATCTAAGAGAAATGGAATGGCATTAAGCTGGAGACAGAGCAAATAGAAATGAGGGTCTCTAAGTTGTAGTGACATGGTCACCAGAAGTCCGTGTTAGAATTGCTTCGTAAGAGGCCAAAGTCAAGGCAAGCAAGACAACATAGTCATGGTCTTCAGAAAGTGAATCGTAAATCTGGGCAAATAGAAGTCTGCAGAGGTGGAAACAGGGGCATGTGACAAAATCCAAACTCTGCCTCTTGTGTGAGGTCGTGATACAAGTATGAAAGTGCAGAGTTTGTGTTGTGATGTTGTGACTCATGGTTTGTCATTTTGGCATCATTGGGGTTAGGAGTGGACACATATGCCAGGGAAGACCCTACAGGTGTTAGATTTTATTTTTTAATTTTTAATTTCCTTACCAGGTTCGCTTCTGAGCCAGGATCAAAGAAACAGGCAGTTGCATGAAATTAAATTCTTTATTTTTCACCCAAGAACAAAAGCAATGGCAGCAGGTGTTAGGTGGGTGATCACGCAGGACCCCTTCCTTACAGCATGTTATATACATTCCATTCAACTCCTCCTTCAGAATACCACCCCTTACTCAGTTACCCATAATCCACCTTAACCTTATTCCATATTAGGAACTTACTTTCTTCATTCTATGTTAACATCATTCCATATAAGGGACTTCCTTCCATCCTTGCTAGGGCCCCTTGACTGTTACTAAACAATGCCTTTCCTCTGGAGAAGCTATCCTTGGAATGTACACCTTATCTTGTTTCTATGGGCACAGCTATCTATCAAGGCCTGTAGGCCTGTGAAAAAGGAAGAGTAAGAAAGTCAACAAAACTCTTCAAGGAAATAAAACATGGTTTCAGAGACATAATAAAAGTTCAAATGTTTCCAAAATGTTACTACTAAATATAAAATATACAAATATGAAATATATTTGTATTTAAATACTGTATATGTAAAATCTTCTATCACAGGTCCAACACATTTATTCACACTTCCTCTGGGTTAGCCAGCAAATGAAGTAGCTGTACATAAATGCTGCACATAGACAGTTGAGGGCAGGGTTTGAAGCCATTGTGTAAACCTTCCAGAAGATGAGTGTGCTTTAAATTTTTTAAGGAGAGGGATTATGAAAGTGCTAATAGAATTGTAAAACATTTCTTTCAAATGCTTTGCACAGTCCTAATAAATATAACTTTAAATAGTTTTGGGATTCATGCAGTTTTTATTTTCCCAATTTTTTTCATGTGCTTTTAGCCAGGTTGCGGGATTTTGTTTTCATCTGTTCAGTAGAGATAATATGACGATTTTCCAGGAGATGGCAATTCAGACTTATCTTTAAGGAGTCTTGCTATAGGTTTTCTCTGCTATTCAAGGGAAGATAGACAATCTATTTTTTTTTTCATTAAACATGAAAAATCTAAACTGAAACTGAGTCATTGGACTTTTTGAAAAGATAAGGTAACTTTTTTGTTTTGTTTTGTTTTTTACATTATAGCAGGCAATTATAAAATATCAGTAGCCAATTCAGTAAATAGCTAAAGGTCACCAGTTAGAATTTCCCCGGGGGGGGGGGCGGAATTGCAAATGTCACATTTACACTGAAATAACTATTCAAGAAAAGCAATGGCTGTGAGCCAATTTTGCTGTAGTTTCTGTTTGGTTTTGTGTGGGTTTTTTTTTTGGTCTCTCAAACATCTGGCAGAGTGTTTGGGTTTGGGAGAGGGCAATATATAAAATACAAAAACAGACAACACTGTACAATATACTTCTATAAATAAATAAATAAAAAATAAATGGCACAAAAAGTTGGAACATTGCACAGCAGAAAAGAAATTATGAAACTACATACAAAGCATCCAACCAGGTCCTTTTCTATCCACTGTGGAAGTATAAAAGTTCTCACTGAACTTTAAATTGCTCCCTCTCTTTGTTCCTCTGCCATTGGCACGTTAGTATGCTGCTAGTCCACAATTTAATGTCAAACAATACATTCTGCTAATGAGATTGCAAGAACATTGTCTCTCTCCATCCTTTTCTTATCAGTGACAGCCAGTCCATTAAGTGTTGTAACCCCAGGAAGTGAACTCTAATCCTTAACTTTTGTATTCTGAAAATGGCCTTCTCTCAGGTCTTAACAGATAAGATAGATGCAGAGTTTTGTGGTAGTTCAAGATATTTGTCTTTCATGAATGGTTCTGAAACCAACAACAGGCCTATTATCTCCTGTTAGTATTTTTCCTTTCCAGAGCAATTAAAAGCTTTGTGTGCACCTATTGTAAGTTATCTACCTTAACTTCCATCAGCCCCTGATGGATGTGAAGGTCTACTTTTTCCTTATTATTTTTAATAGCACTCTTATAACTAAATGTCAAGTTTTTTCAAATGCAATTCTTATCTTTGTACTACTAATCTACATGTAAACAATGTGGCTACTAAATCTCAAAGGTTTGATCTGATATGAAAATATATTTATTTAAATTAGGCCTGCTCGTCTTGACTTACAGTATAAGCACAATTAGAACTTGCCAACTGCCAGGGGCACAACAATTTCAGAGTATTTGCACTTTCAGATAAACAAGATAAGTTAGTGTTTTACTTAGCTGGTCATTATACATAGTCAGGCTGTGTTCAATGTGATGATTTGCAAATTCTAGAGGCCTGATTTTGAATTTTAAGTCATGAGAGGTTTCTATCTTTTTATTTAACGTATTATATAAAACCTTGTGTTCAGTGGTAGTGAATAATGATCATGATATATAGCAAAGTAGATCTAGTTTCAAATAAATAATGACATTAAATAGCTGTTGATAATATTTAGCAGCCACTCTGGTAAGAAGATTATAGAATGGCCTGCCTTCAATAATTTATCCATCCCAACTGGATTTCAAGACAGGGTAGAAGAGTCTGCAGTACTCTTTTGTCAAAATTATAAATGAGACATTGTGCTATTGCAACATAAGCTCTTCTTCTTAAGTAAATGGGTGCAATGTCCCAATGCATGTAAAAAAGGGGTAGAGCTTCCAATACATCACAGTGACACTGCTTTTGTTAATTGCCCCAATCTCTTCCCCCACTCCCCCAAACACTGTTGGGAAAGGGTGTCAAGCTTCACACAATATTAAACTTCTAATTGACATATGAGCTTCATATGTGGATACACACAAGACAGTGTTTTGCCAAAACAGAAAAAGATTTCACTATGGTACAGATCAAATTTCTGGTGCATACAATGAAGGAATTTGGATTTCCTGCTGAATTTATTTACTTTTTTAACAAAATCACTTTGCTTATATAATTGCACATAGCATTATTTTTGTAATTGAAATGTAGATTGTGTCAAGGATTGTCTGCATCTTCTTTAATATGTAACTTTGTTTTGGAACTCCTGCTGGGTTTAATAAGACAAACAATGATATTCAGAGAATGCTTGGATCTGAATTCAAATATGCAGTAAATTATTGTTATCTGTAGGTGACACTTTCTTTTGTTTTTGTTTTTAATAATTATCAAAGATCTTTGCCTACTCAATAAACTGGAATGACTCTAATATCATGCCAATTAGTTGTAAGATTCCTAAAGATGTAGGTTAAAATTAAGGCTCATTTATTGTCCAGAATATATAAAATAACCAGGGATTATAATTCCTAGGAAAATACCTTGTTTAGTGGATATAAATAATTTAAACTGTATTACTGAGATTAAAGGGGGTATCAAGAAATGGATGAAAGTACATTAATGGAGAAGGCTAAATGTGGTGAGAATGAAGATTGCATCAAAACTGATATCAATTTTGACAGTAATAATAATGCTGAGTCCACTTAAATGTTTTAAGCAGGTTGACAAATTTATCACTGATTTTGTAATATAGGATATTCCAACTCTTTGTCCTGTATTTCTTGTATGTTATCCAAATATGTGTTTGTGAAGTGTTTTAACTTTTTTATAATAGACCATTGTTTGCTTAGCCTCTATAAAAGCCTTCTCCAACACAAACCATGCTTCCAGAATTTGAAAGCCACTAGAACATCAGGTCCAAACAATGAAACTAATAAGTGTTTCACCTATGGATATTGCTTGTTTGGCTGTATTAGAAAAAATGGCAATTCTTGAAAGCTTCAGGTTTTAAGAAATGTTAAATATATTTTGTGCGATTGAAAACTTGTTTCACTCAGAGGAAAAAAAAATGATTTCAGGTTTTCTGGACTCCTCAAAGGATGTTTAAAGAATATCAGCTGTCATCTATTTTATGCTAGAGGTATAATAAATTTGAAGGAGCTCTAGTGCACTCTAGTAGTTCCTTATTCAATGGATACTATTACTATGGTGAACTAGGTGCTTGGAAAGCAATTTAGGTTCATGTCAGAGTGGTATTAAAACATGTTCCCAACATTTGTAGTGCATCAATTTATGAAGTACTTTGATAAATTATGTCTAGACTGCTGCAAAGATTATACTCCTGGAAAGATGTTTGTGTTAATGTTAGTTTGGTAAAATTTGGCAAGTCTCAGCCTTTGAATATGTTCTAGGGTTTAATTCATTATTCAAAATTCAAAATATAACCTGTGAATGCAAGACTTTTATTGAAGAAAAATAATCAAATCTCAAAATTATGAATTCTTTTGTTTTTTTTCTTTGTTTTAGATTTTTAAATTTATTTTTTTCTTCTTTCGTTTGTTCTTTCATTTTTTTTTTCAATTAGCTTTGCTTAGGTTTTTCCTTTTATATATTTCCTTTCATAATATCCACCTATATTTATTATTAAGTGTTATCATTTGTATTATCTTGATCAAACACTTTTAAAAGTTTCAAATAAATCAAATGCGTATTTGTGTCTGTGTTATAGTCTTCTCTTCCACAGCTAATTCTGAATAAGCAGATCTTATAATAAATTTAGGTGTCTGAAAAACCTATGTGGTTTAATCATGTTATACAGGTTGTCCTCTGGCTACGTGCATTCTTTAAGCAACCGTTGAAATATATGATGCTGAAAAAATGGACTTTGCACTGGTCCTTGCACTTACAGCCATCACAGTGTCCCTGAAGTCACATAGTCAAAATTTGGCTTGGCAACTGGCCCTCAGTTACAACTACTGCAGCACCCCTTCATCATGTTCTCCTATCCTGCACAAACTACCTCTACTTCAACCCCTCCCAGCCACCTATCTTCCCCATCTCTGCTCTTATGGCTGCCTTGCAGAGCATGGCTGGGTGGGGGTGTTGTTGAACTGGAGGTAGTTTGTTCAGGGCAGGAGAATTGTGAGGTCCTTGCCTAATGACTGCACTGTCTTCGTCTAATGACTGAAACCAGGACTGCTGTTGCTACGCAGCACAGCCATGTGATGTTTCACTTAACAACCACTTCACTTAGCAGTGGAAATTCCGGTCCCAATTAGGGACATAACCCAAGGACTACCTGTAGTTCTGAAACTGTATCCACTGTCCTATAACTCAGTGGTCTGTCTCTGAAAGAGGAGTGTTATTGAGATATGTTTTATATTGATATTTTTCATTGTATACCATATGGGATCATTTGAGTGAAAAAGAATATCAGTTTGAAGAAGGGAGGGAGGGAGGGAGGGAGGATCACTATGTGAGCTTCATTTTCATGTCCCTTTTATGCTTCCCTTTTAATAAACATATCATTCTAAAATGCAAATACCTTTTCAAATGTTCCAAAACAATTATTCAATCAAGTTATCCAACCAATAAATTGAATTAAGCTTGTGGATTAGTTCTATGTAAACATATTAATCTAGATTTAAAGCCTAGATATTATAAAATAATTTGCTTGTATTCATCCCTTGTCCATTTCATATTTCTGATTGTGCCTTTCCCTTGTTGTATGCCTAACTAATTAAATTCAGATTGTATATTCTTCAGGGCAGGGATCTTCTATGGGAATACTAATTTGTATCCTAAATAGCTTCCCTGTTCATTTAAAAAGAGCCAACTTCCACCTTCTTTTGTATCTTGTTCTTCATATTTTGACATCCTTCCCATTCCCATAATACATTCTTAAGAGGGAACAGCAACAAGTCTGTTATGAAGTTTGCATCTTGGAATTAAAATTAGAACTCAGGGCATCAAAATAATTATGCACGATGAATGCTACATTTGGCTGTATTTTTAATTCCTATCTTAATGATTTACTGCATAATTGTCATTTCTCATTGCAGCAAGATAGTCTACCCACTAGTTTGAGAAAGTGTCTGGGCAGAGTCTGCCACGAAGACAAATATCTTGCAGAGACTAAAAGCAGCTTCCAAAATATAATACAATAATAACAGGTAACCTATCTAACACAAATTCAGTTGGAGAAACACAGGGAATTAATGGCCAATAGGATGTGGAAGTCATAAAGCCCTATATAAACAAGATCAGGAGGAAACAATGGATGAGAAGAAGCAAATGCTCTTTGTAGCAGTATCCAAAACTGGATTAGAAAGAACAGGGAATGGTAACCAAAAATGAAAAAGAAAACCAAGTGGAAATTTAAATTAAAAGTAATATGAGGAGGGACTGGAGAGGAATAGACTACCAGATGTGGTAAATAGCCAAGGACAGATATTTCACAGGTCTCCCCTTTATGTTTTCCCCCAGTGTTTATTTCAGTTGTGAGAAAAGAAATTTATCCTCATGGAAAATGACTAGAGGTTGACAGAATACAATTCCCTGACAAGAACACTTTTGCTCTAACCCTTTTAGAGTCCTTTCCATTCAGTTGATTTTGTATCAGGCTGTTTTCTAAAATAAATATATATTCAACAAACCTGACATCAATCACCACTGATTTTTTTTCCTGACTTTTTTTTTAAAATAAAGTTTGGGATTTCCATTCTTGGAGGACATAACTGTTTTTAGTTTGGGTTAGATAAGGTGTCTGACTCATCCTTATGTTAGATATGAATTTCAGCTGTAAGCAAAACAGATATTGGCTATAGTATTGCTTCTGTTTTATTACCACTAGTAACCTCAGGGTAATTAGTTAATTAATATGGTAATAATAGAAGAAAAAGTCATCTGATATAGTATTAATTAGTCATATAAAATCTCCCATGGTTAATGAGAAAATTTATGGCCCAAGAGAAGGGAAAATTAAATGAGGGCTCAAAAGGCTACTTAGTAAATAGTTACCTTCAAGTTTTTGTAATTTGTTTATGAAAAAAAGCAAAGCTATACCCTTAGTGATGCTAAGTTGATGTTTGCAATGGGTAGTTAAGAAAATACTAGCATGAAAGTCTTTTGCCCATACCTAAAGTTTAGAAACCTTCACACACACACATACAGAGAGAGAGAGAGAGAGATACTTACAGGTAGTCCTTGACTTACAACCATTTGTTCAACGACTGTTTGAAGTTACGACAGTGCTGAAAAAATGGACTTACAACTGGCCCCCGAAATTATGGCTGTGGCTGCGCCCCTGCAGTCACATGATCAAAATTCAGGTGCTTGGCAGTCCGCCCTCACTTATGACCACAGGGAACTTCAGCTCCCCCTATCTTCCTATCTCCCCCTATCTCTGCCCTTTTGGCCACCTTGCACAGTGGCATTCCCCAGCAATGGGGGCAGCACTGGGGCTAAATTAGAGGCCTGGGGCCTTCAGCAGTCTCCACTGGCCACCACCATCCCCAGGCCATTACTTCAGTCTCAGCACAGCTGGCACTGTTGCTGGGGAGTACTGCTTCAAGCCCTGTGCCATGGCCAGCCACCCCAGAGCCATAGCCCAAAACCCTGCTGACCTGCCATGCCCAGCTGACTTTTGCTGTCTTCTTGCTCCTGACAAGGTGTGCCTGGCCTGGCCCTTTGTGCCAAGAAGCACTTTTGTGCTGTACTGCTGGGCTGGGGCTAGACAGTGTCCTGCAGCTCAGGGGCTTCTGAGGTCCCTCAGGGTAACTTGGGTTTACATATTGCAGGAATGGGGCATGCTATTTGGAGAATGGCAGGTACACCCTGTTCCTGCAATACTTCCTGCCATTCTCCAAATTCTCCAAATTCTTTGGAACATCCTTCCCCCAGAGGTGAGACAGGCCCACTCACTCCTGGACTTTTGAAAAAGATTAAAGACCTGGTTTTGCCCGCAGGCCTGAATATCCTCTACTTTAGAGTTAAAGAATCTTAGCCAAATAGGAATACCATACAGTATTTGAGAGATTTGGCTTTAAAAATTCTAATCGCTGCAGGGCAAATTGGTTACCTCTTGTAAAATAAAAATGTTTAATCTGGGCAGCCAAACAATTGGCCAAATGAATTACCTTATTATGATGAGTTACCCAAGAAAGATTATAACTAAATGTAATGCCAAGATATTTAAAAGTTTTAACTTGTTCAATTTCTGTACTACATATGAACCATCTCAGCGAACACCATCTTTTGGCAAATATTATTACCTTTGATTTAGAGAAGTTAATGGTGAGTGAGTTACATTGAGAATAATTATAAAATGCCTCCAAGTATCTTTGTAAGCCCACTGTGGAACAAGAAAGGACTGTAGTATTGTCAGCATAAAGTAACAGTGGAGTTGGAAGACAGTGGGGGTGAACATTCACTGAGCTAAGGGAGTGAGCCAAATCATTCAGAAAGAGGTTAAAAAGGTGAGGGGCAAGAACACAGCCCTGCTTAACCCCCTTCTGAGTGGGTATTCTCTCTGTTAGATGACCCTTGATCAAACATTTAACTTGACAAGAGGTATCGATGTGAAGTTTCTTTAATAGAAACAACAACCTCAGGTTGATTCCTTGGTTCTTCAATTTTGTCCATAGTACATCCCTTGGAATGAAATCAAATGCACTTTTGAGATCTATAAATGCTACAAAGAGCTTTTTCCTTCCTGAATTCAGATATTTTTTCTACTAGGAAATTCAGTGTAAGGCAATGATCAATTGCAGAATTTCCTTTACAGAAGCCTATCTGTTCTGGACCAATTATGTCATTTGTATACATCCAATCTAGTAGACTGTATTCAAGATGTTTAGCATAAAGCTTGCCCAAGATAGATAAGAGACTGATTGGATAAAAATTACTGGGCTGATCAAACCCTCCTTTCTTGTAAATTGGGATTATTATCGAGTTGAGCCCAGTATTTGGCATTTTACCATAGTGATCAATAAGCATGAATAAAGAAGCCAATGGCTGGGCCCACCAATTAACATATTTTTTAAATAGTTTGGCTGGAAGCCCGTCTGGACCAGGGAATTTTCCCATTTTTAAATCAACAATTAATTTGGTAATCTCATCTGTACTCACAGGAGGCCACCGTGGTAGTTCTAAGAAAATGGAATCATTATCCTCATTATAGGAGGCTACAGGGGCATCATACATTATTGAAAAATGTGCCACCCATTGCTGAGGTGTAATAGCAGGAGTGGCAAAAGAAGGATTATCAATAGAGTTGCTTGAAGTAAGTTTCCAAAAAGATTTGCTGTCATTAAATTTTATAGCCCTATACAATTGGTCCCATTTACCCTAAAAGAATAATTTCTTTTTCCTGGTTATAAGATCTTGAAAGCTTTTCTTGTTTTTTAAAAATTCATTATATTTACTAGAGTCCCCAAATTGACATAGTTCTTTAAACTTGCATCTCAATTTCTTTTTTCCGCTATGATATTCCTGATCAAACCAAGTGGTAGATTTTGAAACAGCTACCTGTACAGGTTTAGCTTTTAAACTACATTTACTAATTAATTGGGAGTAATTAGAGAGAGCTTCTTCAACCCAGGTTGAGTTGGTTAAATCCAATCACAATCTGGTCATTGATTCAGATCCAAATAAAATATGAAAATCCTTTTCTGAAGATGTAGACCATCTAATTCTTTTAAGAATATTATCTGAATCATGACTGTCATAAAGTGGTATACGGTCAGGGTTTGATAAGTTACATTTAAAACTATAACCAAAGGTAAATGGTCATTTTTAGTATGAGTTTCAATAGTAAAATAGGAAATATCTAACAGTAGGCTATATGAGCAAAGAATATAATCTATTACACTTTGACCCCTGACAGAGCTAAAAGTGCAGCCCTTTGAATCAGGAAAATCACTTAAACCATTTAGAATTATCATATTATACATGATGCAAAGATCTAGCATCTTCCTCCCTGTGGTATTAAAAACTACATCGCTACATGAACAGGGTAAGCAGAGGATCAGCGGTAAAATCTCTTCATCATCAAAGCCTAACTTTGAAAACCAATCATCAGTGCTATTTCCAATTCTATCATTAAAATCACCAGCCATAAGAGGTTGATCTGCAGGCAACTTTTTAGTTAAAAACGAAATGTAGTTTAAAAGCTTATCCCAATTGGTGATATAGTCACCACCTTCTGCAGAGTGAGGTAAGTAGACATTAATGATAATAAAATTTATAGAAGTTAATACCAGCCTAAGCACTTGGGCTATTGGGGGACAAGAGTCTAATGATAGAATCTGTACATCAAGGTTAGCATTCACTAAAATTGCCAAACCAGCCCTTACTAAAAAGTTTGTAGGCTGGAATAAAAAAGTTTCTAAAGCCATTTAAATTAAAGGGATTTGATGACCAAGTTTCCTGTAATAAAACACAATCAAAGGAAGTTAAGACATTAATAAAATCTGAGTCATACATTTTGTTTCTCCACCCTGCTATATTCCAGGAAACCAAACTCAAGGATAGAGAGAGGGTATGTATTCTTAGTCAGTCCAGCTCAGTTATCTGATTCAGGGAATTGGAAGTATTGTCAAATATGCAGCCATTTTGAGAGATGGACTTTGGAGCAGAGTGTGCGGCTTCCATATTTACAAAATTCAAATCAATCAATGGATCCTGGGTGTTAGGGATGGCCTGTCAGGAGACTGAGCCTTTAGGAGTTGTTAAAATAGACTTCGCGTAAAGGCTCGATGGGGAGAGGATCACGGTCTGTTTGTTTTTCTTTAAGGAGCAGGAAGCCTTGTCATCTGTTATACTTTGAAGTCTATTTTTTTTTGTAAATTCTAATCTTTCTAAAATTGTTTGTTGGTCCAAGGTAGATAAAGTTCCAAAAGAGTGAAGAAGATCCTCTTCAACTGAGTTCTCTAAAAAGTTATAGAGTGTACAGTTCTGAACTTGAGTCCACTGTTCATCAGTACCTTCTAGTGGGTGTTGGGATTCTTTTGCAATCCTGTCAGTCAAATCATTCAAAGCCAGCTGAGGTGACATTAACTCCTGCCATTCTGATTGAAATTCTTTGTTGGCTGGCTTAATTGCTGACATCTTAGGGAGTAGAGCTTTGATTATTGTGTTGACAAAGATACGTGCTGGAAAAATCCCTTTTGTCCAGAGGTACTTTTTATGTTTTTGGATTAGTGAAGGCAGTCTTGCAGACTTAAATACTAACATAGTTCTTCATGCCATGGGGTATAATTAAGGGGTTCTATTGATACCAAATCAATCAGTTGAAATTTAATACGAAGAGAATCATGAAGATGGGATTTAACCTGGGATTTATATTTCCAGCTTGGTATTTTCCCTTTATAGCTGCAAACTGTTAAACATACTTTGGCTGGTCGTAGAACCAAAGATTGAATCTTGTCTTTACACTCTAACAAAATCTCTGGTTCACTATTTCTCTGGGGTTCACTCTCCTGACAATAATTTGGATTTCAAAATAACCGCTGGGATCATTGTTTAGATGGCAGAGAAGGAGCCTGGTGATCCTGATGTATTTGAGCAATTTTAATATGAAGCTTCTTCATTTCAGTGATAAGACTGGAAAGATGAGATTCAATTTCTTTCATATTCACAAAAATACGCTTCACTGTTTGAGTGATTAAGTCAAAGTGAGACTGCTCACAGGTGAGCATGTCTAACTCTTCCTTTTCCTCTAATTCTTTCCCATTTTCTTTGTCAATTCCCTCCGACTCCAGCATCCTATTAGGAAAAGATGTATACTGCTTCTTTAATTGCCCCTCCCCAGGACTGGCTACAGCATCTGTTTGCTTCTCCAACACAAACCTAGATACATCTCTGTCCTCTGGCTCTGCAAACTCATGACAGTTTGTTGCACTGATAGCAGAATCCCACTGACGAGCTTCATTTTTATCATTAGAGGTAAAAAAAAGTCTTCTATTTTGGATTGTTTGCAAGCTGGTAATAATATCAGCTCCTCAAAGCTCCTGGAACACTTGCCAGGAATCATATTCCCTCTCCTGCTTTTGGTTCTGAGCCAGCCAGCAGGGCATAATAAAAAGTAAATTATCTCATCTCAAGCTTACAAAGGCTTGCCAGTAAGATAAAATAAGCTAAAATTTAAAACTATTTAAAACTATTTAAAACAATAAATAAGAAAAGACTGGTGAAGAGTAAACGTTGAGGAGCTCTAGGTCTGCTGCTCCCACCTGCTTCCGTCATATTCAGGCAACCTTTTTGAGGCAGCTTTTAGGGGCTCCTAATTGCGTCTCTTATCCCACAATTTGCTCAGAAACTGGTCAAAGCTTAATTGAAACTAAAGCTTGGATAATAACAATTAAATATTGGCTTAGAATTTTATTTAGAGCTGCTCCTCAAGGTCTGTTATCATATCTTAAAAAAAAATAACTATACTTCGCTTTGCAGACAACATATTACATCCAAGATCAGGCAAATCGGGATTGCAATTGAGGATTTATATATCTCAGATGAAACCTATGTATTAAACAGAGACTTTTGATACTTAGAATATCATAAACTCAGACCAGCTCAACCTCGTGTCTGTTCGCCTGCTACACTTGGTATAGAAAATCATCTGGGCAAGATGGCACATTATTTACATGATCTTGTGGTGCCATCTCAGCGTAGGGCCGCCTTTCTGGCCAGAGTAAATGCTTTTCCTTCTGAGGTACTCTTCGGAAGATACAAACACACTCCCATCTATGAGACGCTCTGTCTCTGTGGCAGTCCAGATACAATTCATCACATCATTTTTGACTGCCACTTATTTGTGTCTCTTCAGCATGAATTAGTCTTAAAAACTTTACAGAGTAAATACCTGTTAAATGTTGGAGATACTGTATCATCTTGCCAATATCTACTGAGTGATGCTGTATCTGAAAACACCCAAATTGTTGCCAAATTCCTAGAGGAAGTACTTAAAAGGAAACATAATCAATTTTTTTCAATGAGGATCGCTCTTTCTTTGTTACTCTCATGATATGTTAATGCCTTTTGTATTTTATTGCTTTTATACTGCCAATAAAGCTTTGATTGATTGATTGCCAGCAGGCTTGGAATGGGAGGGGGAATAGCCACACCTGCGGGTGCTAATGTCCTAGAGTGATTCTTGATGGACCTATTACACTCATGGAGTGATAAAGAATCTCTAGATCAGCCATCTAGATTCCATTATATTTTTATTTTCATTGTATTTATCGTATTTATAAATGTTTCTGATTTTAATTTTGTTTTTTATTGTAAACCACCCAGAGTCCCTCCTTGGGAGGGAGATGGGTGGTGATAAAGTTTGATAAATAAATAAATAGCACAGCCCATTCCCATGATACTTCAGAAGACCTCAAAAGCTTTCTGAAGGCTTTCCAAAGTATTGGGGGAAGCCTTCTGACATCTTCTGAAGTATTGTGGGAATGGGGTGCCCTATAAAGAGAATGGCAGGCACACTGCATTCTTGCAATGTTTCAAAAGACCTCAGAAGTTTTCCAAAGGCTTTCAGAAGTATCGTGGGAACGGGGTGTGCTATTTGGAGAATGGTAGGCATGCCTGTTCCTGCAATCCTTTGGAAGACCTCAAAAGCCCAGCCCCAGCCCAGCCCAGAAGCATGGTGCAAAGGGCCAGGCAGGGCACACCTCATCAGCAGCAGGAGCAAAAATATGGCGACAATCAGCTGGGGTGGTGAAGTGCAGGGCAGCAGGGGTCTTGAAGTGCAGGGTGGAGAGGGCAACTGTAGGTGGGAGTGGGCTGGGGCAGCTGAGGCTTCCAGGAGTGGCTGTGGCCAAACCACAGAGCCACAGCACACCAAGAAACCCCTTAGCCACAGATTGGCAAGCAGCCCCTTGTGGGGTGGCAAGTCTGGGACTGCTTGCCACCCCACAAGGCAGGTTGCAGGATGGCCAAAAGGGCAGAGTTGGGGGGAGATAGACTGGTGGGGGGAGTTGGAGGCAGTCCCTTACCTTACTGATGCTTGGGGCTGGGAGGGACCAAGACTAGAATGGCTTGGATTGGGTGGGTCCTCAGCTAACAACCAGTGAAATTCGCTTAATGATGGCAATGGGGATTGCCAGGATTGCCATTGCTAAGTGATGCAGTCATGTGACATTTCACCTTACAATCGCTTAGTGACAGAAATTCTGGTCCCATTTGTGATCATAAGTCAAGGAATACTTGTATTCACTTGACTTAACTGAAGACGTTCTACTCTGCTATGAATGAAATTTATTTATTTATTTATCAAATTTTTATCACTGCCCATATCCCCCTACAAGGAGGGACTCTGGGTGGTTTACAAGAAAACAAAACTTAAAATTCAATATCCATGTAAGTACAGTAACTATAAATATATAAATATAAACATAAATAAACAATAAAATATAATATAATATACAATAAAATCCCGATGGCTAAAGTTATATCTCAGCCTGTGAATATAAACAGCCCTTCTAGGGCACTAGCTATCACCACAAATGACTGTTCCCCTTCCCGTTCCATGCATGATGACAAAACCAGATTTTTAATTCCTTACAAAAGTCCAGGAGAAAGGGGGCTTGTCTCACATCTGGGGGAAGGGTGTTCCAAAGGGTGGGAGCTATGGCAGATAAGGCTCACTTCTGAGACCCCGCCAGATGGAACTTTTTTATGGATGGGGTCCGTAACATGCTCCCTCTGCATGACCGGGTGGGATGAGCCAATGTGATAGGGATGAGACGGTCCCTCAGGTAACCTGGCCCTGTGCCATGTAGGGCTTTAAAGGTGATGACCAATACCTTGAATTGGACCCAGAAGCAACCAATGCAGCTCGATAGCAAAGATGTAACATGTGCCAACCTTGGGGCACCCAAAATTGCCTGTGCAGCTGCATTCTGGACCAGTTGTAGCTTCTGTATATTCTTCAAAGGTAGCCCCATGCAGAGTGCATTACAGTAGTCTATATGGGAGATGACCAGGGCTTGAGTGACCATTCGAAGGGCCTCTTGTTCCTGGAACAGGCGTAACTGGCGCACAACCCAAAGTTGTGCAAAGGCCCTCCTGGCCATGACTGCCACTTGCTCTTTGAGCAGGAGTCGTGAGTCCAGGAGGACCCCCAGATTACACAGTGCGACCTCATCCAAGACCAAAGATGACAATTTCCCAGATAGTGAGGAGCCATTAATCCACAGCCACTCCATTTTATCAGGGTTCAGCTGAAGCCTGTTGTTCCCCATCCAGGCCCCCACAGCCCCCAGGCACCTGGAGAGGGTGGTCACAGCATCCCTTACTTCACCCGGGATGCAGATGTATAATTGAGTATCATCAGCATACTGATGATACCTCATCCTATGATGACAGAAGATCTTGCCCAGCAGTTTCATGTAGATGTTAAAAAGGAGTGGAGAGAGGACCGAGCCCTGTGGCACCCCACAAAGGAGGGGGCACAGGCTGGATCTCTCACTCCCTATTGGGACCAGCACTGGAGGAAGGAGGTGAACTAGCACAGAACTACGCCACCAACTCTCTGAGATGACCCCAAAGAATACCATGGTTGATGGTATCGAAAGCCGCTGAGAGGTCAAGAAGAGCCAAGATGGATGCATTGCCTCCATCCCGCTCCTACCATAGATTATCCATAAGTGCGACCAATGCTATTTCTATCCCATATCCTGGCCTGAAACCTGACTGGAAGGGGTCCAGATAATCTGTTTCATCCAAGATCCTCTGGAGCTGCAATGCCACCACTTTCTCAACCACCTTCCACAAAAAGGGGAGGTGGGAGACTGGACAAAAGTTTTCTAGGATAGTAGGGTCCATTGGTGGTTTCTTGAGGAGGGAATGCACTAGTGCCTCTTAAAGGCTGACACAATGCCCCTTCTCTCAGAGATGAATTTATCATCCCCTGGACCCAACTACACATCGCCTCCCAGGCTGCCTTCACCAGTCAGGAGGAACATGCATCTAATTGTCAAGTGGTGGCATTTAAAGTCCAGAGGATCCTTTCCACTTCCTCAGGCCCAACAGATCAAACTGTCCTAACAGTCAGGAACCACGCTGAGACAAGGAATAGGTCTCTAGTGTTTTATTACTGCTACATTAGACAGAAAATCCTAACAAACTGAAGACGCGTGGGAAAAACCCAGACAGATAAACCCCAAAAGTTAAGGTGGGTCTGATCTGTGTCTCTTTGAATTGCTGCTTAACTCCTCAGTACTATGCATGCATTTTCCCCCCTGGATAGGGCCCCCCTCCTGCTCACCATCAGTACTCGTGACACAAACTGTTCCCAGATAACTGGGTAAGTACATTCCCCAGGCATCTCCACCAACCCTGTCTCACACTTGGAGTCCAACGCAGACCAGATCCAAGCGATTTTATCCTGCAGATGCCCAGAAAACTCCTCAGCACAGCCCTGAAGGTAGATTTCCAAGCCCCCTTTCCCCACAAGGGATTGGGTGATCTTGAACAGGGTCGCCAGGCGGCATTCTGTGGACACAATAAGAGCAGAGAAATACTGACATTTCACCATCCTTACCGCCACAAGGTAGTCCTTAAGAGCAACTCTAGCTTGTGTTCGGTTGGATTCGGTCTTTGTCTTCCTCCGGTGGTGCTCCAGACGTCTCTTAATCCTCTTCAAAACCCTCAGCTCCTCCATAAACCACAGGGAATGTCGGGTTTGATGGATCAAGACAGGCTGCACAGGCACGATCCTGTCCAAGGCCCTGGCCACCTCCCTGTTCCAGGCAGCAGCCAGGGCCTCTGCTGGACCATGCAGCAGATCCTTGGGTATAACCCCCAGCTCCCTCTTAAACCCAACTGGGTCCATCAGTCGCCAGGGCAGACCAATTGAATGGGTCCTTTCTCCCTGCAGAGAGGGGCAGAATAGGAGAATCTCAAGGTCACCAGGGTGTGGTCTGACCATGACAAGGGGGACAGGTGTAACTCTTCCCTCAGATCACATTGCCACTGCTCCAACAAGAAAACTAAGTCCAGTGTAAGGCCATTGTCTCGAGTTGGATCCCGAATAATCTGAGACAGGCCCATGGCCACCATGGTAGCCATGAACTCCCAAACTGCCTCTGAGGCACATCCCAAGGATGGCAAGTTGAAGTCCCCCAGAACCATAAGCCTGGGGAACTCCACTGCAAACCCTGAGACAGCCTCTAGCAGCTCAGGTAGGGAGGTTGCTATGCAGCAGGGAGGCTGGTACAGCAGCAACAGTCCCAACTATTCTCAGGAACCCAACTTGAAAAACAGGGTCTCACAACTGGCCACTTGTGGAGCAGCATCCCTGGAGGCCACTAGAGACTCTCAGATGACAACCGCCACCCCTCCTCCCCTGCCCTGGTGTCATGCCTGATGCCATACCTGAAACCTGGCCGGGCACATTTCTGAAAGGGCTACCCCCCCTTCTGGGCCCAGCCAAGTCTCGGTGATACATGCCAGTTCTGCCCATTCCACTGTGTTCAAATCACATATGAGGGGGGCGGGCTTGTTATTAACTGACCTGGCATTAAGAAACAGCAGCTGGAGACCCATGTGGATAATTGAAAATTACCATATTATTTTGCCAATATGAAAGGGAAAGAGAGAGAGGGAGTAAGTAATGGGAAATAAGACAGAGAGTTCTGGATGCCTAGACAAAGTATTTTGTTTCTTTTAATAATGGAATATGAGCTTTATTTATTTGTGACTGGCCTTATTCTTCTGCTTGTATAAAATGGTGAAGTAATATCTTTAATATCACTATCTGCAAAGGTTATTTGTTGAATTATTTGCTGGCCCAGTCCTCATATAGTAGTCATGAGCCAATGAGTGGGAAACACAAAGAGCATACTATTATGTATTGCTTCCAATCTGATTAGAGACCTTTGATAGAGTATTAGTAATTTCATTTTTGTCCAGAAATATTGTGAATAATTAAGAGCACCACTTGCATTTCTCAATGAAATTTACTTCTGAGAAGATTTTTTTGCTGCAAACACCTCTGAGAAAATAGGTATGAGAGACAATTCCAGATTGGGATACAACAAAATCTTAGAAATGCCTACTCAGAATGAATACTTTTGTGAGTATTAGATTTCAGTGTAAGGTTGGCTGTCCCATCAATCTAAATGAGACTTATTTTTGTGTAAGCAATATTCCAAAAATTGAATTTAATTATATTGTTATTAATGGGACATCACTAGTTCATGGCTGACACTGCAACAAAGTAGGCCAGAGAAGCCAGGCTTTGTTACTGTGAATTGAACATATGACAATTGTGAGTATGTTGGTTATAACTGCTATAGGAGAAAAGCTTTGTACTGATAGGCTAAAAAATAGGATGTGGAGAAGTCCATTTAAGCCTTCTTACAGAACAGTGGTAAAACTTCAAGCAGACAGCAGAGCCCACCCCCAAACACAAGTTTAACTAGAAAGAACTTCAGTATCATCCTAGAAGCAGAAACAGCAGGATGAATCTGAGGCAAAGGAAAACTGTTCCACAGCACTTTTCTGTCTTCAAGAAATTGCCTAGATTTAAATGTAAGAATATCTGGTCTGGGGAAAAACTCCTGAAAATTTATTATTTAGCTGGAAAAAAAAATTCTTGTACATCAAGAACTGTAACCAATCACTTTTATTATAAGAATGGTAGTTTTAATTAAGCTCAGCCTTCATTATGAAAGCCATACTTTATCCCCCCATAACTTTTTTTTTTAAAGTTATGGGGGGATAAAGTATGGCTTTCATAGTGAAGGCTGAGCTTAATTAAAACTACTATTCTTATAATAAAACTACCATAAAACTATCATTTAAAAAAAGTTAATAGGAGAAGTAGCAGTTGCATGTTTATTCCACTGAAACGAAGTTAAATTTCTCTAAAGTACTGAAGGCTAATTGTGGTAGCATCTAGTAAAAGTTTCTCTGTGAGAACTTTATTAGACCATATGACAAGGAGTTGCAAGAACCCAAAATAGCTGGCTTAAGTACTTGCTTTACAAGCTATGGATCAGGAAACCTCCAGTTCAAACTCACTTTGGCCAGCTCCCTAAGAATTGAAGGAAAGGCCCCTCTGATAGCTGTGTCAGAGAACCATTTGTCTATGATAAGAAAAGGGGTGTTGAATGGCTGCATCTAAGCTCTGAAACTTCCAGCCCTGGGAGGCCAGACTGGAGTCCCCTTTGCTGAAGTTTTGTCAACAAGGAAAGCCCTTAATTTTAGGAAGGCATTCTCTCAAGATATAACATATCTTTTCAAAAAAGCTATTGCTTGCTTCTGCCTGCTTTATAATCGCTTTTAGACATGATTGTATTTTTAGCTTTGTCTTTGTGCCTTTTAAAGATCTAACATTTTGTGTGTCATGTTCACCATTTCAATGTGTTGTTAACATCGTAACGTTTCACATGTCAAACCGTTCTTCCGTGTCTTACATGCTTGAACATTTGCTGGTATTTTCCATTATTGCTGTGCTCTTTATTTTGCTACTTTGGAATGTATGTTTGGGTTTGCAACTCTGTTCAAGGTTACTTTCCCAGGCAGATGTAACGGTTGCTAGCACCTGGGAGGGGGTGGTTGCTAACGAGCGCTTGGGGCGGGGCTGGGTTGGAAGCAAGGCTTTTAAGTTTGTATTTCGCGCGCTTTGGCTCATTCTCAGCTTTCTCTGTATTTGCATACTATTCCTTTAATAAATCAGTTATCCTTAAGCTCTGGCTTGTGAGACTGAGTATTTGGGATTAGGCAACCATTACAGGTAACGGCGTTCCGAGTCGTCATGCTGGCCACATGACCCGGAAGTGTCTATGACAACGCCGGCTCTAAGGCTTAGAAACGGAGATGAGCACCGCCCCCTAGAGTCGGACACAACTGGACTTTACGTCGAGGGAAACCTTTACCTTTACCTAACCATTACAGTGTGGGTTTATAATGCTGTAAACTCTCGGGAATGATGCATATCCATCAGACTAGCATAATAAAAAATGTTTATAGAAATAGATTCATAAACTAAGTTTTGTCCTTAATTTTTGAAGACTGTAAGCCCAAACTGCAGTTCTTCAGCAATCCAGGGAAGAGCCCTATATTGTGTTTGTGTGTTTTCCTTAGGCAACCTTGGCTGATCTCAGAAGCTAGGCATGGTCAGCCCCAGTTAATACCTGGATATAGGATGCATTTTCATATCCCTGCCAAAAAAAACCTGCATGGGCATAGTTTTCTTTATCAAAAACTCTATGAATTTTAGACTCACATTAGTATGGACATGACCAGAATACCTTATGGAGTTCTTTGCAATTGTCCTGCTAATTAATGTTAGTGTTCTGAACAATTAGTTTAATATTCTTGAGCAGCTGTATATTCCCAACTTTAAAGATTACACTATGGTGACATTTCAGCTGCTAGGGTCAGTACAAAAAACCCCACAAACCCTAGTTTATTTTAGTTAGCAGGAAAAGGCATGGAATGCCAAATAGCACAATATCTACAATGTACACTTCTAGCAAGTATAATAATGACATAATACAAGGTGCTGCTACATCTTTTTTTTTTTCTCTTGTGCTTTAAAGAGATATGGCCCCCTTAGTTCTCTGCCTGTAGAATTTCAATCAAACCAAGATGTTCGGCCAATCCATGACATACAAGAGGATCTGGTAATAGATGGGATATCTTAACACTTCATAAACCACTAAGCCCAGAACTGAAATATTTCATTCAGAAGCCTAGAAAGTATCTCAGCACACTTGAGGTAGGGAGAATAAATTTCTACTAGAGCAAATCAAAAGATTAAGGGTTCCTTTCAAGTGGCAGACAGGAGACAGAACGAAGTAAGACTGCCCTACTGAGAATACCTCCCTCAGCAGTACAAACAACAAAAAGGACTGTGAATTTATAGGAAGGGCAACAGCTGTTTTCTTGTTTGGAACTTTAATTGTCTCTGTGAAGTGTAGCTGATAACTGTATTTGAATAAAAAATAGGGTTTAAAAAATTGCAACCCCCCTTAATAACATTAAGTGTTATTACTCACAGCAATAAAAAATGTCACCTAAATACCTAGAAAGTGTGCATCTGTCCATCTTAGAGAAGATAAAGTAAAGGTTTCCCTTGACGTAAAGTCCAGTCGAATCCGACTCTAGGGGGCGGTGCTCATCTCCGTTTCTAAGCCTTGGAGCTGGCGTTGTCATAGACACTTCCGGGTCATGTGGCCAGCATGATGACTCGGAACGCTGTTACCTTCCCGCCGAAGCGGTACCTATTGATCTACTCACATTTGCATGTTTTCGAACTGCTAGGTGAGCAGGAGCTGGGACGAGCAACGGGAGCTCACCCCGCCACGCGGTTTCAAACCGCCGACCTTCCGATCGGCAGCTCAGCGGTTAAGGAAGGTAGCAAAAAAGCCAATGTGGTTACACAGAAGGTTTGGGAAGACTTGAAAGCAAAAAAAGATGCATATAGGAAGTGAAAAGAGGGCCAGGTTACCAGTGAACAATAGATAGCCCAGAAGCAGCAGGAGAGGCCAAAATCTACAAGGTGGTGAGCATGGGGTTCAAGAACATGTGCTATCATTTTTGTACATGGATTGACACTGCATGCATGTACAAAAGGTGCAGAGTTGGATCACAACATTGTGTTCTTCTATCTTGCAGGTTTTGATGTTCCTCCCCATGGATACCCATCCCAGAGGGATCCAGCAGAGCTGTGTTAGTAAAGTAGAATCTCAGAATGTGCTGAAGTTAGCAAAGATTGCTAAGAATAATTTTTAAAAGTACTTATTTAAAGAAGCCCTTTTATGTTCAAAATAAAAGGAGAAAAAAACGAAATGAATGAGTATATGCACTTCTCAGTAAAGATGTCAGAATCAGAAAACAAAAACAAACAAACAAAATAGCAGATTTTCTCAACTCCTATTTTGATTCACTCTTCTCCAGCAACAACAACAATTCCATCAGGAAGTTGTGAAGAGCAGAAGGAAGGGTCAGGATTAAGCTTGAAATTTATAGAAACATTGAATGAGTTAATCTCCAGGACTAGATGAATTTTATCCTAGGATACTGATGAAACTAGCTGAAACCTAACTCTTATACATTATCTTTGAGAAAACTGATGAAGTGCCAAATTATTAGAGAAGTGGAAATATTGTCACTATCTACAAAAAGAGGCTTCAGCAAAGGATAGTTACCTTGTCATGGTGCTGGAGCTTGAGCACCTCAATGATGCCATGAGCTAAACCATGAAGGGCCACCCAAGATGGGAAGGTCATGACAGAGAGGTCAGACTAAATGCGATCCCTCAGGAAGGTAATGGCAACCCACCCCAGTATTCTTGCTGTGAAAACTAAATGGATCAGTACAACCAGAGATATGTCAGTATACCATCGGAAGATGAGACTCCCAGGTCAGAAGATGGTCAAAATGCTACTGGGGAGGAACAGAGGATGAGTTCAACTAGCCCCAGATGCGATGACACAGCTAGCTCAAAGCTGAAAGGATGGCTAGTGGCCAACGATGCTGGTGGTGAACGGCGAATCCGATGTTCTAAGGATCAAGACACCATTGGAACCTAGAATGTAAGATCTATGAGCCAGGGCAAATTGGATGTGATTATTGGTGAGATGTCAAGATTAAAGATAGACATTTTGGGCATCAGCGAACTGAAATGGACTGGAATGGGCCACTTCACATCAAATGACCACCAGATCTACTACTGTGGACAAGAGGACCACAGAAGAAATGGAGTAGCCAAAGGTGGCGGACATCTATACAGTCGGTAAAAACAAGACCTGGAGCTGACTGTAGTTCAGATCACGAACTACTTATTGCACAATTTAGGATCAGACTAAAGAGATTAGGGAAGACCCACAGATCAGCTAGATATGAGCTTACTAATATTCCTAAGGAATATGCAGTGGAGGTGAAGAATCGATTTAAGGGACTGGACTTAGTAGATAGGGTCCCGGAAGAACTATGCACAGAAGTTCGCAACATTGTTCAGGAGGCGGCAACAAAATACATCCCAAAGAAAGAGAAAACCAAGAAGGCAAAATGGCTGTCTGCTGAGACACTAGAAGTAGCCCAAGAAAGAAGAAAAGCAAAAGGCAACAGTGATAGGGGGAGATATGCCGAATTAAATGCAGAATTCCAGAGGTTAGCCAGAAGAGATAAGGAATTATTTTTAAACAAGCAATGCACGGAAGTGGAAGAAGACAATAGAATAGGAAGGACAAGAGACCTCTTCCAGAAAATTAGAAACATCGGAGGTAAATTCCAGGCAAAAATGGGTATGATCAAAAACAAAGATGGCAAGGACCTAACAGAAGAAGAAGAGATCAAGAGAAGGTGGCAAGAATATACAGAAGACCTGTATAGGAAGGATAACAATATCAGGGATAGCTTTGACAGTGTGGTCAGTGAGCTAGAGCCAGACATCCTGAAGAGTGAGGTTGAATGGGCCTTAAGAAGCATTGCTAATAACAAGGCAGCAGGAGACGATGGCATCCCAGCTGAACTGTTCAAAATCTTGCAAGATGATGCTGTCAAGGTAATGCATGTTATATGCCAGCAAATTTGGAAAACACAAGAATGGCCATCAGATTGGAAAAAATCAACTTATATCCCCATACCAAAAAAGGGAAACACTAAAGAATGTTCAAACTATCAAACATTGGCACTCATCTCACATGCCAGTAAGGTAATACTCAAGATCCTACAAGGTAGACTTCGGCAATTCATGGAGCGAGAATTGCCAGTTATACAAGCTGGGTTTAGAAAAGGCAGAGGAACTGGGGACCAAATTGCCAATATCCGATGGATAATGGAAAAAGCCAGGGAGTTTCAGAAAAACATCTATTTCTGTTTTATTCACTATTCTAAAGCCTTTGACTGTGTGGACCATAACAAATTGTGGCAAGTTCTTAGTGGTATGGGGATACCAAG
Source organism: Candoia aspera (assembly GCF_035149785.1). Classification (NCBI taxonomy): domain Eukaryota; kingdom Metazoa; phylum Chordata; class Lepidosauria; order Squamata; family Candoiidae; genus Candoia; species Candoia aspera. The sequence goes on along the minus strand of NC_086155.1, from coordinate 131,588,468 downwards.
TCATCTTGTCTGCCTCCTGAAGGATCTGTACAACGACCAAGTAGCAGCAGTAAGAACAGACCATGGAACAACAGACTGGTTTAAGATTGGGAAAGGAGTACGGCAGGGCTGTATACTCTCACCCTACCTATTCAACTTGTACACAGAACACATCATGCAACAAGCTGGGCTTGAGGAATCCAAGGCTGGAGTTAAAATCTCTGGAAGAAACATTGACAATCTCAGATATGCAGATGATACCACTTCGATGGCTGAAAGCGAAGAGGAACTGAGGAGCCTTATGATGAAGGTGAAAGAAGAAAGTGCAAAAGCTGGCTTGCAGCTAAACCTCAAAAAAACCAAGATTATGGCAACCAGCTTGATTGATAACTGGCAAATAGAGGGAGAAAATGTAGAAGCAGTGAAAGACTTTTTATTTCTTGGTGCAAAAATTACTGCGGATGCTGATTGCAGTCAGGAAATCAGAAGATGCTTAATCCTTGGGAGAAGAGCAATGACAAATCTCGATAAAATAGTTAAGAGCAGAGACATCACACTGACAACAAAGGTCCACACAGTTAAAGCAATGGTGTTCCCTGTAGTAACATATGGCTGCGAGAGCTGGACCATAAGGAAGGCTGAGCGAAGGAAGATAGATGCTTTTGAACTGTGGTGTTGGAGGAAAATTCTGAGAGTGCCTTGGACTGCAAGAAGATCAATCCAGTCCATCCTCCAGGAAATCAAGCCAGACTGCTCACTTGAGGGAATGATATTAAAGGCAAAACTGAAATAGTTTGGCCACAAAATGAGAAGACAGGACACCCTGGAGAAGATGCTGATGCTAGGGAGAGAGGAAGGCAAAAGGAAGAGGGGCCGACCAAGGGCAAGGTGGATGGATGATATTCTAGAGGTGACGGATTTGTCCCTGGGGGAGCTGGGGGTGTTGACGACCAACAGGAAGCTCTGGCGTGGGCTGGTCCATGAAGTCACGAAGAGTCGGAAGCGACTAAATGAATAAACAACAAAAACAAAAAGAGAAAAAAGAAAGGTCCAGCAAGTTTCAGAGAAGTCAGGCTTCATGGATATCTGATTATAGAGAATATCATAAAAAGATTGTTCTGTAAGCATCTTGAAAACAATATGAAAAAACAGCATGGCTTTATCAAGAATAAATCTTGTCAGGTAAACTTGTTTCGTTTTTTGTTCAAATAATTTATTTACTAATATGGAAATGCTGTATACAAAATATATCTTCGACTCAGTAAAGCATATGAAAAAACATCACATCACATGCTGATTAGCAAGAAAGTTAAGTAAGGGCTGGGTGGCATGGTAACAGTGGAGATATATAGCTGGCTTAAAAATATCATAAATGATCCTCATCTCTGGTTCCTCCTTAGACTGAAGAAAGAAGTGTAAAAGGGGATGTTAAAGAGGATGTAATCCTCTACTCTTCAATATTTATAATAATGGATTAGATGAAGTTTAGATGAAGTTGGACAAGATATCAGATTTGCAGATTACACAGAATTGGGGGGAATAGTTAATATTCTACAAAACAGAAATAGGATTCAAAATTAATACTCCAATTAGTGGACTGAAACTAATAGAATGAAATGTAATATGAACAAGTGCAAACTTCTTCACTTAAGAAATAAAAAGTGCACAATATAAAAATATAAAAAGGGGGACATGTTGTTTAGTAATTGCACCTGTGAAAAATATCTTGGAATAGTAGTTGATTGCAGATTAAATATGAGGTAATATGGCTGGAAAACAAGGCAAAGTTTAGGCTACATCAGTAGAAATATAATTTATAAATCACAGTGAATAATCATTAGGCTTTAGTGAGCCCTCCTAGAATACTACATTCAGTTCCTTGTGTCAGGTTTTTCCTAGCAAGCTGGACTGGTGAAAAATAAGCAAGAATTCCTAATAAGTAGATTTATTGCAGAGAAGCTAACAAAGACATTGTGAAAGAATTGCAGCAACTGCTGTGTATCAAATGCAGGACCTGCTGATGAGGTAATCACATTTCAAATTCTTATGTCTCTTTCTTCCACTTACACAATGTAACAAACTGGAAGCCAATCTCTTTTGGGTGGGAAGGTCAGTTCTGGTAATTAAACTGATCTGGAATCAGGTGGCTTGCTTGTGACTGAGAACTGATTCTTATACTGTGCACCACATTTTAAGGATTCAGAGAAACTGGAACAGGTTCAGAGAAGGGCAATGGGGATGATCAGGAGACTAAAAACTCAGTCCGATGAATGGACAGTAAAGAAGTCAGTGGGAGATATGATATACATGAAAGGATGTCACATAAACAGTCAAGACCTGTTCTCTATTGTTTTGGAGCACAGGACACAAAATAATGGATTTAAGTTTCAGGAAGGCGGATTCTGAACAAAAGTGAGAAGAAACAGTAAGAACAGTGAAATCCATTACCCAGACATGTTCTAGACATCCTGTTATGTTCAAGCTGTGCAGTGCAATGGAGTCATTGGCTTAAAAAGCTCCTTCCAACTCTGTGATAGTATGTTTCTAGTTTTTCTAGCCATCTCTATATTGTAGAAAAGAGTCAAACTAGAACTGTTTACAATACCAATGCATAATAAAACTATAACCAGTATTTAATGAGAAGTACAATAAACAGACAAATATATAAAGGTGTTCTCTCCTCCTAGTTTCTGCTCATTTCTTCTTTGGCATTCATTTAATAATACCAATAAGCCAAAGGCCGAAATTAAGGGAATTTTTCACTGCTAATGCATCATGCTCATGGTCTCATTGATTCTAAAACTTAAGGGGGCATAATCTGCCCAGCATTAAGGCCTTTTAAGTCTCAATGATTTATCTGAGAAAATCAAACATGTATTTTAAGTCGAGGAAACTTTAAACACTGAACTTTGGCTGGATCAAGTCCAAAGGGAAAATGATTTCATGTTTCTGTTGGAATCAGAATTGACCACTTTATATCAAGGGATTTATCCACTAGAATATCAGTGATTAACTTGTAAAAAGTCAGACAATGTTTCATCTGGAACAATAACTCCGAAGTACTCCTCTATATAACTAAATTATATTACTGTAATATACTGTAATAGAGTAATATTTCTTCAGGAATTAGAACTCTCAAGGAATTACCTAATTCTATCTTTTTTTTAAAAAAGCCTTCAGTTACAAGAATGACAATTTAAATAATAGTTTTAGGTATTGGGCTTGTGTAGGCATTTTGCATTGTCTTCAGTACGGAAAAGAGAATCATATATATATATATATATATATATATATATATATATATATATATATATATATAAATTATCACTCTGATACTTGTTCTACCTGAGGTCAAGACTATTGGGTAAATATCAGATAGCATTAACCTGAATATGAAATATTGGGGATAAAGGTGAAACAGTGGGGTATAGTTTAGCATACATGATTTTATTTATTTGTATAATTCAATGCCTGTTGGCCCTTTTCATAGAAAACAAAAGAAAAATCCTTCTCGTGTTCTGTCTCCTTGCCTCTGCCTGTAACACTCCAGTTCATATTCAGTCTCATTCACACCATGCACTTTTTACCTTTGGCCTTTCCAACATATTTCTGAAAGCTAATGGGAGGCAGTTTCCAACAGGCCAGCTATGTTTTAATATACTGACTCTTAAATTGAGCAGGATCAGATGTAGAATAACTCCAGCAGCAGCATAGGCTTCGTGTGTGTGTGTGTGTGTGTATTCTTTAGTGTTTTCAACTAGGCTGCGTACAAAATCCCTTCATGATTCATGAAGAGATGGTAAATGGTATATAAATATGACCACTCTTTCGAGCCATAATTATTGATCCTGAACATCATCTTTTTTGGGTGAACAGGAAATAGGTTTAACAACCTTCAATTGTCATAAATTGTCCCTACTATGCTAATAACTAAATATACAACTATATTTTCTCACTAGAAAGCAATTAAACTCAGTGCGAAACCCATGACTCTCAAAATGTTATTGGTCTATACTGTAACTCCCATCATCATTAACCACTGTTAGAGCAGGCTAAGACTGATGGGGATTGGAGTTGAACAGCTGAAGGTCACTGCACTCATTAGAGGTGAGATGGGTTACTTTCTCAATCTTAATTTTACTCAGGGAAAAGTAGATGATACATAGAATCATATTATAATGCCCTACTTTTGGTTTTGAGGTATGTCGTTGTAAAACAACAACAACCCAGCAGCCTGATCTGGATTAGGATGACTGCATGTGAGTTAAGAGAAGGCCCTTCTTTCTTACTCTACCTCTTTTTAAAATAAATATTCATGTATAGACACTGAGCTTCAAAATTCAATTAGTACCTCTATCAAGCAGACAGGTTGGGTTTTTTGTAGAGGAACTGGGTACAGAACAGTATAGTATAGTCTGTTAAGAGTGAAGTAATGTCTGAAACTAAAGCAGGACAATGTTTTCCTCATATTTATTTTTATCTCTAGTCAGGTCCTCATTTTCCAGAATGTAGGTTTATTTCATGTAGTTTTCATATATGTATATGTTTGCCAAAAATCTACACCAAAGTATGTGCATGTTTTCATGCCTTTTTCTCCTAATATATACAGTTTCACAAGTACTATTTTTATAAGCTGTAATAAGGGAAAAGGCACCCTCAGGGTCAAACCAGCCCCACCTCTGGGGTCCTTCAGTTCTGAGGTAATCACAGCTGTGGGTGGATAAGCAGCAGTTGAAAAATTAGGTCTCCTTGCTGCCACCCCCACCCTGCCCTCGCTAGAAACCAGTTTCTCCCTCCACACCAGCCCTCTGGGGAACCAGGAGAGGACTGATGGGGAAATCTTCACCCCACCCTGGGTCTGCCTAAAGACAGAAGGAAAAACCAAAGAAAAAACTTTCGGGTCTGTAGCTCAGCCAAGCTGAGGTGGGTGATAGAAGGTCAGTTCTAGGATTGAAACAAAAATCAACTTTATTAAAGCTACCAAAAGAAGATAGGTTCTACATACAGTACAACACACAGTTTAAAAAGATAAAATACAAAAAAAACAACAACAACACACAACTTTAATGCAGTTCTAACTAAAACCAAACTACTCCGTTTCTAACCTTGCCTGAGGTAACCCCTCAACCAGGTCTCCACCCAACTTAAAAATCTTCCTGCCCAAAACCTGAGAGAACCCCTTTCTTTTCCTCTATTGGCTCTCAGGAATCAGGTGACTCAGGCTGGCTTATGATTTAAAGGGCCAGCTGCTCCCCACTACATAAGCATTTTCCTAATATAGTGTGCACTTCTGCTTCTCTTTTTTATTCACATGTAAACATGAACACACATTTGATAAGAGGTTTAGTGGTCTCCTGGAAGAATATGAGGAGCCTAAAAATGCCTTAAGGGTGCTTTTTAAGTCAGGCAATCCACAGGTAGATATTTCTGCAGGAAACAGGGGTCTGGTTTATCCCTAGCTCATGCCAAAATGGCCATAGAGGGCAGTGCCCCAGGACTGGAGGGAAAATGGCATGCCTGCAGCATCTTCAAATGTCTAATAAGAGCTTAGATCACCAACATCGTGAATGAGGCATCACAGATCCCTTGTACATAAAAGCACTACTTTGAAACCAGAAAACTAAGAACAATTTTAGGTTGCCTCTTCAGTGGGCTAGGGTATGTAGAGGGTATGGCCTTGAGGGACAGGAGGAAAAGCCAAGGTAAAAGTCAGATAAAAAGGGCCTGAGTCCACAGCAAGAGGGTAATTTGAGTAAATGTCTCAGACAGGCCCCTCTCTAGGTCACATGAAGATAAAGGGAGTGGTGGGAAGTGTATTCAGACTTCAGATTCTGTCATTATAGCTTTACAATAAAAGTAGTACTAAAATACAGTACATGGCATTGGCTTCCTAGTCTGACCTACCTTGATGGACTGACAGGATGAGACAAAGGCTGCATCATGAGGACACATCTTCTAAAAACAGTGGAGCATCTTCATGCCCAGTTAGTGAGATGAGCCCATTGTTACTATCTCTGTAACTAAATAAAATGCCTATTTGCATTTAATTCTGGACAAATTTCATCATTATGCATACCAAAGAGAAGAGATATCAGCCACATACTACATTGCTCCTTTTTCATTCCTACAAAAACCACTGCCTGAGACAATTTGGTTGGTGATTACCTTCTAGTCAGGGGACCAAAAGCTCTCCGTGAAGGAACTTGCTAATGTTTGAAGATTCCATGACAGTAAAGACATAGAAATACGACTACCTGAAAAGCTTGGCCATTTTTGTTCCATAAGCATATTCTAGGGACACAAGAATGTCCACTTTTCATCATTAAAATACTGTAGAGAACAACACTGAGCACAGTTTCGAATTCACGAATATTCACACATAGCTTTTTCAAGAGGAACAACTCCATTAGCTTAAACACTGCAGGAATGAGTGCCCTGTTTCAGGTCTCAAGCAACTCAAACTCAGAAGGTAGTAGAGTGGTTCCTACCTTATAGAAAATGACATGTTTGTATATAGGACCCTGCACATCTACCAGAGCCACCGAAGTGGAGCAACAGAAGGTAATAATCCAATTGGAAACCTTATCTATTTTTTTTCCAAACTGGATGTTCACTGGGACTGTATCTTACCACTTAACTAGGGTTCTTTCTTGAGCTAGGAATTCCATTATGTGCTACAACCATCCCTCATTTATAGAAAAATAGAACTATTGATATTGCCTAACATGAAAGAAGCAGAGTTTAATCTATGGCCCTGAGGCATTAATTGAGGGCAGTTAACAGGAACGTATTTATGTTCTCTTTCTTTCTTTATTAAAGCCTTCCTCCCGCTTCACTTAAAGGGATGTATATAAGAATGATAACCTTTTCCTCTATCATGCTTTGGGCATATGCAAAACTAAAGATTAGAGGCTGACAAATCCTCATGTAAAAATTCACATCATGCCTTTAATGTCTTCAGTAATTCAGCTCAATGATAACTTAGTTAATAAACTGTTCCTTGGAAAGGGCAGTCCATTAGCGAAAGTTTACTTTGAGGCCTTTAAAATTCTTCTCTCCTCTCTCTTGCTCTGGAACCTCAGGGGATATAATCCCTTCAAATGTAGCTCATCCTCAATTAGCAAGAAGAACATATGTACGTTCTTCATTAAAATCCCCAGGTATCCTACGATGCAGTTCACTTCAGCTTTTACAGTTAATTAAAGCTTCATACCCATTTTCTGTTTCTCCAGCTGGCTGTGGAAAGTTTGAAAGCAGAAACCACTTTAGCTATTATGCTGCTGAAAAGCTTGATAATAAACATTAATGTTCACACGACTTCCTTCTTGCTCATCTGCTGTACTAGAAGTGCTTGGCCATTAACTTAATTTTTGTCACACCAGGACAGGTTCGCGTAGGAAACAAAGTGGTAAATAGTTGCCTCTATTTGAAGAACCTTCACTAAATGCCTTTTCTCAAAGCCATTGGAAATGTTATTTGGTGCCAAAGTACAAAATCCTGAACTTCGGAATGTATCTTTATATTACTCCATGGCTGCCATCACAGAGAGAAAACAGTCCATTTGCATGGCATTGGAAGGACTAAATGTAAAAGTGAACACAGCCATAAAGGCATTAATGTTTTCTGCTTTAACACGTAAGAGTATTAAAAGAGGCTTCATCTCCTAACTGAGCAGTGAAAAAAGCTGAATTTTTCAGGATGAGCTTTCTGTATAAAGCTTAGATTGCCTCAGATCAAATTTGACTCCTGATGACTATATCGACATGTCTGTGAGGGTTCTTTGTTCTTCAAGGACTGGACACACACAGCGTAGCAGATCTGTACACAATGCTTTATTACAGTATACACCTTCCCCAACAACAGGCTATAATTCTCCACCCTTCTAGACTTTGCAGTGTGATGTTGCCTTGTAAATGTATCTTTAATATCCAGTCCATTAATAATTAGTCCAAACAGAAGTCTTAAAGTGGCACACAACCTTGCTTTCTTCCAAAATTCTTACACTAGTTGGGATGAGGTGCTGCCTCAGTGTGGTTGCTCCTTTTTTGATTACTGCCGAGGTCCCAGCAAAGCTCCAAGTTCTGCTCTGAAGCAGTGTTGCTCCTGAGCAATCCAGCTGAGCTCCCAAGCCAAGCTCCAGGCAGGAATCCTACCAGGATATGCTGTTCACCATAGTTTCTGGTCCTGGCAGTGGACTGATAGTCCTTTTGCCTGCCTGTAATAGCTGCCAATCTCCAGAGGTCACCTCCACTTCCCAGTCTGCTTGCTGTTTTCTTATCTCCTTTCCTCCTACACACCACTCACTCTCTGTCTTAGCATTTTCCTTTGTAAGCTAAGGGCCTGGGTGGGATGCAGCTGCCTCTGAATGTCAGCACATCCTTGAAAATGCCAGGCTGTGGCTCAATTATTACAGGCAGCTGGAACACAGACATGGATGCTTGTGAGTAAAGTTATGAATGAATGAATACTTGAGGGGATAAAAATATGTGTTCAACATAAATATTAAGTGTCCTGTGACATGTGCATACACACATGTGTGCATGTATCCAAAAACAATCACAGAATCACCCGAATATTATTTGGGAACATGGAATGGAAGCAGTCATCTAAATCCAACCATAATGAAATAAAAATCATTCTAGAAGAAGAAATAAATACAAAATACTTAGCTACAGTCATTATCTCTCATCTATGTTTTCCACTTCTTGTTTTGTTTGCTTTTGTCAATATCCACACAATAACAAGGAATTGGATGAACTTTAAAAATCAATAGTCAATCAAGGGCAGAAATCGTAAGAAATATCTGACTGCCATTTTTACAAATTATTTTTTTTTCTCCTGTTCTCTTACTAGAGGCAACAAAATTCAGCTACAATTCATTATTTTTGCCATTAAAGAAGTCTGCAGCCTGATTTTATGTGCATTTTTCTTAGAATAAGTTCACTGAGACTTACTACTTAGTATGTGAGTCAGAATTTAGCCAAAGGAGAGGCACTAAAGAGAGATTGCTCTGTTACTTAAAAACACTTAGTCCATAAGGATAATTCTAGCACCATTTTTGTTGAGTGGTGGTGCAGCACAGGGTATTCATAAATGAATAATTATATGTGGCCTATGTGAGAGACAGTTTAGGAGACATAATTATGGTCAATACATATATTGAGAAATTCAGCATCACTGACATTTTCAGGACAGTTTGACACATTAAAAATTCCCATCAGTAGCAAACTCATCCATATGCGCATTTGAATTTTGTTAGATACAGATGTGCAAAATGAAATTCTAAGGTCAATGTTCAGCTGAAGAGGATATTTTCCATGAAGATGTCCATACACATTTAAATGAGTATTTTCACTTCAATGTCAAAAGCACCCACTTTTCTTTTCATTTTTTTTTAAGAGACTCATAAAAGTGGCAAAAATGTATAAACCAAAAAAACACATTTGGGTTCCCTTGCATTCCTCCAGCACAAAAGGGGATCCATATAAATCTTGCATGTGCCCATACACATAAAGAAGACTATAAAGCCATGCGGATTGGCCTTATTGCTGATGCACTCAACAACTAAGGTCCATTTTGTTTGCATATTTGGTGCACATGAAAAGTGATTTTATGTATTCTGAATGTTCAGTTATAGAGATCATCCATGTAAAAGGAGAACCTGATTATGATTTCTATGGAAGGTTCTATAATGATATATACATTATCATACATTATATAATGATGTAACGGAGTGAACTCATTGGTGGGTGGTTGACAAAGGCATGGCTTTTGAGCATATTAAAACATGGGGCTATCCTCTGGTCGTACAGTTTGTTGGAGGATTGTCTCAACCTTTGATCAGCACTAGTAAGGTGCCCCCATGATCAAACACATAGTAAGGAATGATATGCTACATTCAATGCTCTAGAAAACTGCTGTTTTTTTTTCCAGTACTTCCCTCACCCTTTAATATCCATTACGTTCCTTCTCCTTCTCCTTCTCCTCCACAGTAATATCCTCATCACGTTACCTCTCAGTTCTAGCTGTTTGACAAATGTCATTGTTCCATGGAAGAAGACTGATTTGAGGGACAACATAATTGTAAAAAATTGTAACGACATTTTTTCCCTTATAAATGTGCCAGATGTTGAATCACACAATGTGAAAAGATTATCATTAGTTATCTTGATGACAAGGTTGCTACTTAAAAATATTTCTGAGCAGGTGTGTTCAAAAAGGCATGCCTGCAAGCTTCCAGAGTCAAATTAATAGCAATCAACAATCATTTGGGTAAAAAGGCTTGTGATGATGTTTTAAATATATCCTATTCCTATAAATCCTTTGTGCTTCTCCCCTTGTGTTGTTTATTCGTTCAGTTGCTTCTGACTCTTTGTGACTTCATGGACCAGCCCAGGCCAGAGCTTCCTGTCGGTCGTCATCACCCCCAGCTCCCCCAGGGACAAATCCATCACCTCTAGAATATCATCCATCCATCTTGCCCTTGGTCGGCCCCTCTTCCTTTTGCCTTCCACTCTCCCAAGCATCAGCATGTTCTCCAGGGTGCCCTGTCTTCTCATTATGTGTAACGATTGCCTAAACCCAAATACTCAGTCTCACAAACTCGGGCTTAAAGATAACTGATTTATTAAAGGAATAGTATGCAAATACAGAGAAAGCTGAGAATGAGCAAAAGCGCGCCAAATACAAACTTAAAAGCCTTGCTTGTAAGCAGGTCCCGCCCCGTCGCCCGTCAGGACGCTCCCCCTCCCAGGTGCTGGAAGCCGTCGGACGCGCCTGGGAAAGTAACCTTGAACAGGAGCGCAAACCCAAACATGCATTCCAAGCCCTCAAAACAATGGAGGGCGAAAGAATGGAAAAACCCCGGGTAAAGGAACACGGAACAGAGAATGACATGTGAAACGTTACAATGTTAACCAGACATTAGAATGAGAACATGACATATTGCCCCCCCAAAAGAAACTAGGGAGCTGGCTTGTCAGGATAGGCAGAGTGAAATTGGTGTACGAGACGAGGAGAATGCACGTCTGGAGCAGCAACCCATTCGGGATGAGGGAAATGTTTCCAGCGGACGAGGTATTGTAAAGCGGAGCGCTGGCGTCTGGAGTCGAGGATAGACGTCACCTCGAAGTGTTGCTGGTTGTCAATCATGAGGGGAGGTGGAGGAATGGGTTGCGGATGCCAACGGTCCGACGACAGGCAGGGTTTGAGTAAGCTACAATGGAAAACAGGATGTAAACGTTTAAGGTTGTGAGGCAAATCAAGTTTAAACGTAACAGGGTTGAGCTGAGCAACAATTGGAAAAGGACCGACAAATTTAGGACCAAGTTTCTTAGAGGGTTGTGGGGACTTGATAAACTTAGTTGATAAGTAGACTTTATCCCCGACCGCAAAGGATGGTTCTGGGGAACGCTTTGCATCGGCATGGCGTTTATAGGTAGCCTGGGCATGGCGGAGAGCGAGTAGAATATTAGACCATGAGTCTTTGAGAGAGTCTGCCCAGTCAGTGAGGGTGGCTGGTAGCGGTTGAGGATGAGGAAGTTCAGGAATCGGAACAAAGTCACGTCCAAAAACTGTTTTAAAGGGAACTTGACCAGTGGTTTGATGAATGGTATTGTTGTAAGCGACCTCAGCAAATGGGAGTAGATCGACCCAGTTGTCTTGCTGGTAGTTCACAAAAGCTCTGAGGTATTGTTCCAATGTAGAATTAACCGCCTCTGTAGATCCGTCCGTTTCCGGATGCCAGGCGGTAGAAAGTGACTGTTTCGTACCCAAAAGTTTCAAAAATGCCCGCCAAAATTGTGAGGTAAATTGTGTGCCTCTGTCACTCACCAAACGGGCGGGGATACCGTGGAGGCGGTACACGTGGATGAGGAAGAGGCGTGCCAGTTGTTGTGCGGTGGGGATAGAAGCGCATGGGATAAAGTGCGCTTGTTTGGAGAAAAAGTCTTTGACGACCCAAATGACAGTTTTGCGTTGACTAGGGGGTAGATCAACGATAAAGTCCATGGAAATATCCTGCCAAGGGACAGATGGGGTGGCAACGGGTTGAAGGAGACCTTGGGGCTTGCCTGGTTTGCGCTTGATTGCCGCACATACAGGGCACGCAGTGACATACTCTTTTAAGTCTTTGAGTAAAGTTGGCCACCAGAATTGGCGGCGAACGAGGTGCAAAGTTTTTAAGTAGCCAAAATGTCCAGCTAGCTTGTCATCGTGGCAGCGCTGGAGTATGGTTTTTCGCATTGCTTCGGGTACATAGAGACGATCGTTGCGCCAGGCAAGATCATCGGTGAAAGTTAAAATGTGTCTATTGGTTTGTAACCAAGTATCTGTTTTAAGGTGGGAGAGCAACTGTTGTTGCAAATCGGAGGGAATTGACAAGGGCGGCGGGCGGCTGGAAGGCAGAGCGGATGGAGGCGGAGTTGATTGCGCTCGGGTCTGGCTGCGAGTCACTGCTGCCAAACTTAATTGTTTGTCGGTCCAGACGGTGCCTTGGACCGTTGGGCCTGGGCCAGCATCCTGGGGTCTGCGCGAGAGTGCATCAGCTAAAAAATTTTTCTTGCCTGGTATAAATTTAAGAGTGAAGTCAAAGCGGCTGAAAAACTCCGCCCAGCGCAGCTGTTTGGGACTGAGTTTCCGACTGGTGCTTAAAGCTTCCAGGTTTTTATGGTCAGTCCAGACTTCAAAAGGGTTTGAAGTGCCTTCCAATAGGTGTCGCCAGGTCTCTAAAGCTATTTTTACAGCAAAAGCCTCCTTTTCCCAAACATGCCATCTTCTCTCTGTTTCCGTGAATTTGCGAGAGAGGTAGGCACAGGGTTTTAAAGCGCCAGATTGGTCAGATTGTAATAGAATTGCTCCTATGGAAAAATCAGAAGCATCGACTTGTACAACGAAGGGTTTAGAGGGGTTTGGATGCTGTAAAATTGGTTCTGTGGTAAAGATTTGTTTGAGCGCTTCGAACGCTTGCTGACAGGTTGGCGTCCATTTAAGGAGCGCGCCTGGGTTCTTTGAACGTCGCGTATCCCCCTGTCCTTTAGTTTTTAACAGTTCAGTAAGGGGGAGGGCGATTTCCGCAAAATTTTGGGCGAATGCCCGATAGAAATTAGAGAATCCAAGGAAACTCTGTAATTGTCTCCTGGTACGGGGAGGTTCCCATGCCACGATGGCTTCTACTTTTGCAGGGTCCATTTCAATGCCCTGAGCTGAAATCCGGTACCCTAGGTAATCAATTTGCGACTGATGAAAGGCACATTTTGACAGTTTTGCGTACAACTCTGCTTTTTTCAATTTAGCCAGTACCTGACGCACCAAGTGGATATGTTCTGACATGGTTTCAGTATAAATCAATACATCATCCAAGTATACAAGTACCCCCTTAAATAGGTGGTCATGCAAGACCTCATTGATCAGTTGCATAAAAACCCCAGGTGCCCCAGATAAACCGAATGGTAGGACTTTATATTGGAAAGCCCCAAGAGGACAGTTGAACGCTGTTTTCCACTCATCCCCTTCCCTTATGCGAATGCGAAAGTAGGCTTCTCTCAAATCCAGTTTTGAAAAAATTTTGCCTCTGGCCAGATGTGATAACATATCTTTGATCAGGGGCAAAGGATATTTATTTAATATTGAGACCGCATTGAGCCCGCGAAAATCGGTACAAAGCCTTAATGACCCATCCTTTTTTGGCCTGAATAGGACAGGAGCTCCTACCGGGGAATTTGCCGGCTCAATGAAACCCCTAGCCAGATTTTTGTCAATGAACTCCCTTAGCGTGGTAAGCTCTTTGGGAGACATGGGGTATATTTTTGGGTGAGGCAATTTTACATTTGGTAAAAACTCAATGGCACAGTCCGTTTTTCGGTGGGGTGGCAAGCGATCCGCTTCCTGTTCCCCAAATACTTCAGCAAAATCCTGGTACTGATTGGGTAGTCCCTCAAGAGGTTGAAGCGTTTGCACAGTGGTATACGCTACCCCTCCACCCTCCATGTCCTCCAGTAGGTCCTTTTCGGGTACTTTGTAAAATCCATCTGCAAACGTCACAGTTCTATGCAGCCAGTTGATAAAAGGGTTTTGTTGCACAAACCAAGGCATCCCCAAAATTACCAGAGGACCCCCCACTGGAGCTACCACAAATGGCAGCTTTTCCTGATGGGAGCCCATCTGCAAGGCGACCAGTCCCATGGAAAGATTGACTGCTTTCCCTCCCGCCATAGTTCCATCCAATTGGGTGAAAATCATGGGTCTTGGCAACGGGAACGTGGGCAGTTCCAGAGCCGCTACGACATCAGGGTGCATCAGGGAACGGGAGCAACCCGAGTCTAGCATGGCCCACACTTCCACCGTTTTGGTTTTTGAGCTCAGTTTAACTTTAACAGTCAGTGTGGGGAAGTTTCCACTCACCGAATCATGGTTACGCCCGGTTTCTTCCACCTGCCCTAGGGCGCCCTTCAGGGCAGGTGGTAGGCTTTTCCCGCCGGCTGCTCGAATTGCAACTCTTCCTCCTCTTCTCCGAAGGGAAGGTCTGGGGGGTCCAGTTCCGCGAGGGCTGCCTTCAGTCTTCGCGGTGGAGCAGGAGCAGGTGTCTTTACCGTGGGTTTCGTCTGTCGTTCCTCTGGACGGCGTCTTGGGCACGACGTGGCTCGATGTCCTTCTTTCCCACATCTGAGGCACTGACCCTTGGAGAACCGTTGCTCCCTCTCTTCTTCCCAGGTTTTTGGTTTGGGGCGGCTGGCAAGTCCAGATGTGCGCGCTCCTCTAGCGAGACGTGTTTGTCTAAGCTCTTTGGTATGGGCATAGGTTCGTAGGGCATTTTCTGCGCTGCCCGCCAACTGAATCCACCCATATAGCGTTTTAGGATCATCTCTGCCCAGAGCCCATCGAAGGATTTCGGGTTCCAGCCCCTGCTTGAACAATTCGATGATTGTTGGCTCAGACCAGTCTTCCACTTTTCCTGCCAAAGCTTTAAACTCCAACGCATATTTGGCAACTGAGAGGGACCCTTGGTAGAGTTTCCGCAGGTCATTTTTTGCCGTTTCTTGAGCTAGGGGGTCTTCGAAATGCTCTTTAAGTGCCCACAAAAATTCATCGAAGTCCTCTAACTCAGTTGCCTCAGCTTGGCATAGTTGCACATACCAATCCGCTGCCTTTCCTCTCAGCTTGTTGGCAATGAAATTGACCTTGCCATGTTCAGACCGAAAATTTCGACCCCAATCTTCTATATAGTGCTTGGCATTAGTAATAAAAAAGGAGAGCGTTGTGGGATCCCCATCGAACTTCACTCCAAAGGGTGGGAAGGTTCTTGCCGGCTCAGCTGGCTGTGGCGGTGCCGCGAATGTCAGCGTGCGCCGAGCCCCCATGGGTGGTCGATCCCTAGGAGGTCTTGCCTCTCGCTCCCCCCCTTGACGGGCTGATCGAGACTTGCTTCTCCCCCGGGTCGACATGGTACTATGCCTGGGGTACTGTGACGGCTCTTCCTCCCAATCCTCCAGGATGGGCTCTGCCTCTCTGGGTAGATCCTCTTTGGGTAGATCCTTAAGGATCGTCACTATTAACTCCATTTTATCCTCTAATGCCCTCATTCGGGCCGGAGTGACTGGCTCCTCCGAGGGTTGGTTGGTTACCACCACCCTCGGTGACAAGGGGACTTCGTGCTCCCAGGTCAATTGTGGAGACCCCCTCCCCTGTGTTCTTTCCATAACGGTTCTATGATCACTCCTGAGACTCTCCTGCATGGATATCAGCAGCTCGTCCAATTGGATATCTCGCAACTCCCGACGTGCTGCTCTTTGCGCTCTCGAAGTTAGCACTGGCCGGCTTTTGGCCGCCTCCCGCTCTTCTTCGCTTCCCTCACTTGCGCGAAGTTGAGGTTCTGTCATCGCTAGCGTTCCCTCTTATCCAATGATTGGATGGGGCTAGCGGAAAATGGATGAAATGATTCTCAGCTTTATGTAACGATTGCCTAAACCCAAATACTCAGTCTCACAAGCTCGGGCTTAAAGATAACTGATTTATTAAAGGAATAGTATGCAAATACAGAGAAAGCTGAGAATGAGCAAAAGCGCGCCAAATACAAACTTAAAAGCCTTGCTTGTAAGCAGGTCCCGCCCCGTCGCCCGTCAGGACGCTCCCCCTCCCAGGTGCTGGAAGCCGTCGGACGCGCCTGGGAAAGTAACCTTGAACAGGAGCGCAAACCCAAACATGCATTCCAAGCCCTCAAAACAATGGAGGGCGAAAGAATGGAAAAACCCCGGGTAAAGGAACACGGAACAGAGAATGACATGTGAAACGTTACAATGTTAACCAGACATTAGAATGAGAACATGACATTATGTGACCAAAGTATTTCATTTTTGCCTTTAATATCATTCCCTCAAGTGAGCAGTCTGGCTTTATTTCCTGGAGGATGGACTGGTTTGATCTTCTTGCAGTCCAAGGCACTCTCAGAATTTTCCTCCAACACCACAGTTCAAAAGCATCTATCTTCCTTCTCTCAGCCTTCCTTACAGTCCAGCTCTCGCAGCCATATGTTACTACAGGGAACACCATTGCTTTAACTATGTGGACTTTTGTTGTCAGTGTGATGTCTCTGCTCTTAACTATTTTATCGAGATTTGTCATTGCTCTTCTCCCAAGGATTAAGCATCTTCTGATTTCCTGACTGCAGTCAGCATCCGCAGTAATTTTCGCACCTAGAAATACAAAGTCTGTCACTGCTTCTACATTTTCTCCCTCTATTTGCCAGTTATCAATCAAGCTGGTTGCCATCATCTTGGTTTTTTTGAGGTTTAGCTGCAAGCCAGCGTTTGCACTTTCTTCTTTCACCTTCATTATAAGGCTCCTCAGTTCCTCTTCGCTATCAGCCATCAAAGTGGTATCATCTGCATATCTGAGATTGTTAATGTTTCTTCCAGAGATTTTAACTCCAGCCTTGGATTCCTCAAGCCCAGCTTGTCGCATGATGTGTTCTGCGTACAAGTTGAATAGGTAGGGTGAGAGTATACAACCCTGCTGTACTCCTTTCCCAATCTTAAACCAGTCCATTGTTCCGTGGTCTGTTCTTACTGTTGCTACTTGGTCGTTATACAGATTCTTCAGGAGGCAGACAAGATGATTTGGTATCCCCATACCACTAAGAACTTGCCACAATTTGTTATGGTCCACACAGTCAAAGGCTTTAGAATAGTGAATAAAACAGAAATAGATGTTTTTCTGAAACTCCCTGGCTTTTTCCATTATCCAGCGGATATTGGCAATTTGGTCCCTAGTTCCTCTGCCTTTTCTAAACCCAGCTTGTACATCTGGCAATTCTCACTCCATGAATTGCTGAAGTCTACCTTGCAGGATCTTGAGCATTACCTTACTGGCATGTGAGATGAGTGCCACTGTTCGATACTTTGAACATTCTTTAGTGTTCTCCTTTTTTGGTATGGGGATATAAGTTGATTTTTTCCAATCTGATGGCCATTCCTGTGTTTTCCAAATTTGCTGGCATATAGCATGCATTACCTTGACAGCATCATCTTGCAAGATTTTGAACAGTTCAGCTGGGATGCCGTTGTCTCCTGCTGCCTTGTTATTAGCAATGCTTCTTAAGGCCCATTCAACCTCACTCTTCAGGATGTCTGGCTCTAGCTCACTGACCACACTGTCAAAGCTATCCCTGATATTGTTATCCTTCCTATACAGGTCTTCTGTATATTCTTGCCACCTTTTCTTGATCTCTTCTTCTGTTAGGTCCTTGCCATCTTTGTTTTTGATCATACCCATTTTGGCCTGGAATTTACCTCTGATGTTTCTAATTTTCTGGAAGAGGTCTCTTGTCCTTCCTATTCTATTGTTTTCTTCCACTTCCATGCATTGCTTTTTTAAAAATAATTCCTTATCTCTTCTGGCTAACCTCTGGAATTTTGCATTTAATTGGGCATATCTCCCCCTATCACTGTTGCCTTTTGCTTTCCTTCTTTCTTGGGCTACTTCTAGTGTCTTAGCAGACAGCCATTTTGCCTTCTTGGTTTTCTCTTTCTTTGGGATGTATTTTGTTGCCGCCTCCTGAACAATGTTGCGGACTTCTGTCCATAGTTCTTCTGGGACCTTATCTACTAAGTCCAGTCCCTGAAATCTATTCTTCATCTCCACTGCATATTCCTTAGGAATATTAGTGAGCTCATATCTAGCTGATCTGTGGGTCTTCCCTAATCTCTTTAGTCTGATCCTAAATTGTGCAATAAGTAGTTCGTGATCTGAACTACAGTCAGCTCCAGGTCTTGTTTTTACTGACTGTATAGATGTCCGCCACCTTTGGCTGCAAAGGATGTAGTCAATCTGATTTCGGTGTTGTCCATCTGGTGAAGTCCTGTATAAAGCCGTCTCTTAGGTTGTTGGAGCTTTTCTCCTTAATCTGGATTAATTTCACAAATTATTTCAAAGTCAGTCTTAGAGGAATAGTAACACCACAACAATGCAATGCACCCAATTAAAGGTTATGAAGGCCTGAGTGAGGGCAATCTCATTTAGTAAGCAGCAAACAGAAAGTTTTTTTTTCCTAAAACTGCCAAGAAATAATGCAAAATATTAGTCATTTTGATTCATTTCTATGTTAAAGTGAGCAAATTAAATCTGAGAATTTAGATAACTGGCCATATTCAGTAGAAGAATCCCTACCGTATTGATTAAAAATGAATTAGTAGAATATAACTTTGAAAAATTGCAAGCAAATTCGAAATAGAAGAATGAATTGATTGATTGCATCTACATTTTGTCAATGAACCAAGAACTCAATCTGGTGCACACAGTTCTCTCACACACACTTTATCCTCATAGCAATTCTGTGAGTTGTTAGGCTGAAAGATGCTATGATCCAACACAATACAGTTCGTTTCACAACTGTGTGAAAATTTCTACCAATACCTCTAGCATTCTGCTGTATTTCTGTTTTACAATATATTTGGGATAAAGGTACAATACTTCAATAAAACTATTCCATATGGTTTGGAATATTTCTCTAATATTCCATGACTCCATGACTAATATTCCTGATCACTCAGGTCTGTCATTATAGTTTGGGCCTAAAAAGAGGAATCCCAGACATTGTGCAGTATGTTACTCTGCAAGAGGATCTGAAGAAGAATCTTATTTCTATAAGAAGGAGGGTAGGTGATTGGCTGTTGCATCCAGAAAAACAGGTTCTTGTCCTCAGAGAAAAGGGATTTTAAACTCTGGTCTCTACCCCTTAAGCATTCTTGTTATGTGGTAGCAAGTTCAACTCCAGGACAAACAACAGCATCAATGTGCAGCTCCTAATCAATTTGGAAGATAGATTTGAGGAAGCCTTTTTGTCTATTTAGTCACTTCCTGAAACAATATTGTTATTGCTTTCAGAGTAGATGCTTGGGTAGCATGAAACTATTTACCATCCATGAAACTGATCACACTTTGTAACTTTTCCATCTTAATTCCAATCTCTTTCTGCTTTCTTGGCCATATGAGTTTTGTCTCGCCTAGTACAAAACAGTTGGATCAGGGTTTTTGCACAGGATGGAGAATACAGCTTTATGAGTGTTTTGAGCAGAATATTTGGTCTGCTGGTTAAGGCAAGACCAGTAGAGACTGAGACTTCTAGTCCTACCTTAGGCATGAAAGCCGGCCAGGTGACTTTGGGCCAATCTCTCTCTCTCAACCCAACTCACCTCACAGGGTTGTTGTTGTGGGGAAAATAGGAGGAGGAAGGAGTATTAGGTGTGTCCACCACCTTGAACTATTTATAAAAATAATAAAGGTGGGATAGAAAAGAAATAAAATAAAATAAAAAGCTCAGATGTTTTGATGCATTCTGCACAATTGTTGTTTCAAATTCTGAACTTGCCCTTCTTTATATACCTATTCTTGGAGATCAGAACAAAGAATTTCAATTGGGTTAAAAACATAATCAAAATGGGTATAGACAAGCCTCCAGACTTTTCCCCTATGCAATTGTCACCAGTTTTATATGTATTAAATATTATTGTTTTCTTGGATACTTCTGAGGCCTAAACTAATATTTTTTCCAGTCTTTTACATAGTATGAAGAACATGAGATGCTCTTCGATTATGCATCTCAACTGCTCACATTCTAAAAATTTAAATTTCCTGCCAAGGTTTCTATATCAGCTCACACTGGGAAAGAGTTAGTTAGAGTCTTTTGCTCATGTTTTAGTGAATAGAATTAGCAATAAACTCTGTTATTGGCCTTTCAGGCATTTTCAGCACTATGTCTAAAAAATTGACTGTGGGTGTCTTTCCTAGCCAAAAGTTCATGCCAATGAAATATACCTAGAAAAGGTATATAGAAAAACTCTTTATATCATATCATGGAATAGCTCTCCTACTACTTAGCTTTCCCCTGTTGTAGTAAGGCCAAGTCAAAGGGCAGCATTTTTAGGTAACTAATGAAGACTTTCCTGGAGAACAATTATTTTCCTTACCTCAGGTAACTTATGTTCACCCAGCTTTATAGGTTACAGACAGAGTTTAAACAAACATGCTGGTGGTAGAAAACTTGCTCCATAGATTAATCTGAGATGTAGAGTCATATGCTGCCTTAAGATCAACAAAGGCTGTATAAAGTGAAGCAGTATTCTGAGAGATATATTTCTCAATAAGAAATTGAAATATAAGACGTTACTCAATTGTTGAATGACCATCTCTGAAACCAGCTTGTTCCCCCGCCAGTAGTCCTTCCTGTTCCATTCAGTCTCTGAGCTTCCACTGAAGATGTCTTGCATAAAGTTTGCTTATAATATTAAGGAAACTTCTAGGTCAGTAACTGGCAGGGTCAGTCTTATTATCTTTCTTATGTATAGGAACAATGATCGCTAGACTCCAGTCCTTGGGTATGTAGCCAGATTTATCAATTGCTGTGAAAAGTGATACCAGTATAGAGGCCCACCATGCTGCATTATTTTTAATTAGCTCAGATGTAATAGAATCTGCACTTGGTGCCTTCCCTGATTTAAGTTGGGAAATTAGATCATAACCTCCTTGGGTTTTACTGGTTGCCAAAAAGACAACTCTTCGATGCCAATATGTGGGGATCTATTAGACACTGAGCTGTCTTTGAAAAAAATCCCTGTAATAGTTTCCCCATATTTCTGGCAATATAAAATTATCCAGCTGACATGGGCCAGGGCCAGGGCGTCCTGCAGTGACATGCCAGAAAAGGGATGGATTATTTATTTTAACTGACTGAATAAGACAAGTCCATAATGCTTTCATGTCCTCCATTTTCTTTTGCCTATTTAATTGCTTGTTGTGTCGTTTCTGGTTAAGTAGATCTTGTGCTATAATTTTGCTGTTGTGTATTTCTAATACACTAAATAATATTATAAAAACAAATGTTTTTGGTGTCAGGATTTTTTTTTTAAACTCTGAATTGATTTGTTCTATTATCTGTTTGTTTTCTATCCATGATAATCCTCAAGAGTCTTCAAGAACTAAGTTGAAAGGCATCAATACTATTTCTATCCTGCTTCTTCAAAGTCCAGCTTTTGCTTCCATACAGTGTCATTGGGAAAACCACTGCCTTCATGATTCAGATCTTTGTAGATATAGACATATCATGGCATATAAATATAATTTCCAAAGACTTCACTGCTACATACCAAGTGCTAGTCTGTGGCATACTTCTTTACTGCTGGTTCCTTTACTTTTGATAGCCAATCCTAAAAAGCAGAAGCTATCAACCACTTTAATATCCTATCAGTTCTAAAACTGATCATTGAACTTGGCCTTCTTTATATTTAATCTTAGTTTTACAGTATTTTTTTTTCACTTTGCTCCATGACTTTTATGACTAGAACTTGCAGATCTTTTGCATTTTCAGCTATCAGAGTAGTGTCATCAGCATAACACAATAAACTGTTTCTTCTTCTAATTTTAAAATCACACTCCTCATCTTTGCATCCAGTCTTCTTCAATATAGATTCAGCACATAGGTCAAATAAATAAGGAGAAAGTATTCAGCCTTGTTTGACTTCTTTCCCAATCTGGAGTCAATCTACTTCACTATGTTTTATCTGGTGGCTTCTTCTTCTGTGTTTAGTTTACTTATGAGGAGAATGTGATTTTCTGGGATTCCCATTTTCTTAAGAACATAACACATGGTCAACAAAATTGATGTTTTTATAATCAGTGAAGCACATGTTGACTTCTTTTTGGTATTCTTTAGCTTTCTCAGTTACCCAGTGTGCATCAGCAGTACAGTAATATACCTTCTTCCTCAGCCTTTTCCAAAACCAGTTTAAACATCTGGCATCTCCCTTTCCATGTGGGACTCTAATCTATATTTGATTATCCTAAGCATTATTTTTCTAGCGTGTAAAATTCAGGATATTGCGTGATAATATTGGAACATAGACTGATCTCTTCTAATTCGTTGGTGACTGCGTTATTCTCCAGATTTGCTGGAATCATTTGGTTAGAACCTTTACTAATTCTTCTTCTGTTACTTTCTATATTGCTGTAAATATTCTATCAAATTCCATCAATTCCTATACTCTCCAACTTAGTAATGAGCAGAGTGCTGATTTAACTTCCTCTGCTAATACCAAAACTTCTTGTAAACAGGAATATACATTATAGTTAACGTATCCTGGTTTTTGACACCTATTCTCTCTGAAAATCATTGTTAAGTACCATCCAATACTCTGTCTTCCTTAGCTTTGTCTTCTTTTCTCTTCTTGGCAATTTCCACCATCTCTTCTGATATCCAGTTTACTTTCTTCTGTTTCTTGAACTTTTTTTAACATTCATCCTTAACAGCTTCATTGATTTCCTTCTACCGTTCCTCTGGTTCTCTATCAATGAGCTTCAGGACTTCAAAGTGACTTCTTATGTTCCCCTTGAAAATAGTGGGTATATGCTCAAGATCATGTAATGGAAACCAGTTGGCTTTGTTCTTCCACTTTAGCTTGACTTGGAGTTTGGATGTGACCAGTCCTTTATCTATTCCACAGTCAGCCCCTGGCCAGGTCTTTGGTATTATAACTGAGCTCTTCCATTGTATGTATCAGTAATGTAGTCAATGGCATGGGGTCAGGTTACCTGAGGGACCGTCTCATCCCCATAGCATCGACCCGCTCCACCCAATCATGCAGAGAGGGCATGTTATGGATCCTGTCTGTAAAAGAATTTCATCTGGCAGGGTCCAGGAGGTGGGCCTTCTCTGCAGTGGTGCCCACCCTTTGGGACATTCTACCCCCCAAGGTGAAGCAGGCCCCTTCGCTCCCAACCTTCTGGAAGGGTTTGAAGACCTGGTTCTGCTGCCTCGCCTGGGATAGGAAGGGCAACAGCTGTTCCTGGGGGTGGCTGGTGATGTAGAGTTCTCCCTACCAAATGGAAATTTCCCACTTGGATTCCATATTTATATTTATTTATTATTTTAGTATTGTAGGTGTTGACTCAGTGATTTTATGATGTTGAGGTTTTAAGGAGAATTTTATTGTAAACCACCCAGAGTCCCCCTTTTGAGGGGAGATTGGCAGTAATAGAAATGTGAATAATAAATAAATAAAATAAATAAAATTTGACTTCTGTGTACTCTGTCTGGTGTTTCCATGTATATAGACATTGTTTTGTTTTGAGGAATGTGTTAGCAATGAAGAAATCATTGGACTGGGAAAAAAAAAAACTTGTTGATTTCAGATTGGATTTACAATCAGAGATTGGATCATAAACTTGTATAACGATCACATCAAATAATTCTCCACAAAGACAAATTTATATTATTTGGTCACTGACTGTACAGTACCCAAGTAATGTCTTTGTTATATTCTTCCTCACTATGAAAGCAATGCCATTCCTTCTCAGTAGTAAATAGCATGATCTTATGACTGAAAGTATCCCATTCCCAACCATTTCAATTTGCTGATGCTCAAGATGTCAATGTATAGCTGTTTCATTTCACCTTTCACTATGTTGAGCTTTCCCATATCCATGCTGCTCACATTCCATGTTCCCACTGTAACTCTGTCTTTTCAGCTTTGGAATTTCTTTTTCCTTGCAAAAATTAGACATCCGGAAGGCTTTAATTTAAATGTGTCATAAATGCCATTAATATTCTGAAAAGTAGCATACTGGGCAGTGATAAAAATATGATAAATAAAATAAATAAATATTGTGTGCCATCCAATCTAAGGGGCCCATCATCCAACAATATAGTATCAAACATCTTATCTTGTCTGCCCATGTTGTTTCCTTGGAAAAATACAGGAAAGATTTATCCTTGCCTTCCCCAACATAGTATGAAATGTTGCTTTTGACATTGTCACATCTTCCTATATGGATGAATCTCTGTCTGTCTGTCTGTCTCTCTATTTCTTTCTCTCTCTCTCTCTCTCTCTCTTTGCCTGCTTGCTTTAGCTGAGAAACTGGAATGGCCTTCATGATTTAGGTGATCAAGTATATATTCTTGGCATACTCTCCCAGTGGCATGCTCTCTTCACTCATCCCTCTGTAACCCGTGCCATGACTGGGCAGGATAGCAGGACATGGGGTGGGAGGAATGGGAAAGGGAAAACTAAAATCCAGGTCCAGATCTTAAGTAAACTTCTGGGGAAAAAAAAAAAAAAGTCTTCAGTAATCTGACTCTTCACAGAATCTGAATCCCTGTGTGAACAATTAAAGAAGAATTCAAAGTCCTTCTTTCAAAAATGTGTAATATGTTATTGCAGTTGGCATATAAGCCATAAAAAACAGCCTCCAAAAGCAACCTCATCATCTTGAGGAGCAACAGCTCTCAAAACAATTTACAACTGGTGCTATAGATCTGTTAGAGTTAACAGTATTAATATAGAAGTTTTATCACTTTGCTGGAGAGACTGCTATGAAGTAGGCTTATATCTTCATATTTGATGGCCATGTGCTATAGTTAACCTATTTTAGGAATAACATTTCCTTTTCTATTTTGCATGTATTCTTATTCAACACCAGCCTTTACTATTCGTAAAGTTTTTGATGAAATACAGCAGATGTATCCATGAAGGACTGTTAAGCCTTCAACCAGTTTTTGAAATTTTGCTGAATCATTGTATGTTCAAAGCAAACCATTTTAGTTTGGTCAATGACCATATCAAATTCTATGTTCCAAAAGGACTGCTAAAGTCAAAAGCACATTAGGGAAAGGTGCAACTAGTTTCAGTTAAGGTAAAAAGGCAATTTGGGAAAGTTAAACTCAGAAGTACAGCTAGAGCCATGGGGTCAAAAAGGCAGGTGGGAAAATAGAAACTCCAATGATTGGTTGAGCACAAAAATAACCCTTTACCAAAAGTTGCCTTGGCACTGGACAAAGCTGAATGGGGAGGATCTAGAGAAGAGAAAAAGAAGAGTAGGAATTCCTCATAGAGAGACCCAGTTTGATGTAGTGATTAAGGCATCAGGGTAGAAACCAAGAGACTGTGAGTCCTAGTCCTACCTTAGCCACAAACCAGCTGGGTGACCCTGGGTCACTCTCTCTCAGCCCTAGGAAGCAGCAAGGGCAACCACTTCCACAATCATGTCAAGAATACTTCAGGGTCATACTAGTCCAGGCAGTTGCCAGGAGTCAACACTGACTCAGAGAGAGAGAGAGAGAGAGAGAGAGAGAGAGGAGAGAGAGAGAGAGAGAGAGAGAGAGAGAGAGAGGAAAGCCTTATAAGGATGTTATGAGGCTGAAAGGTAGCTAAAACAACTGAATTGGAGAGTGGAAAACAAACTCAAGTTAATTGTGGTACATATTATCAGAAAGATTTATTGATTAAAGAAAAGCATATTTGAAGGGGATGTTTGAAACTTTTTCTTGGAAAGAACAAGCCAGGCAGCAGCTGAGAAATCAGAAAGGTAAATCTGATATCATGTTTCACCCTCTGTGGTTGGAGCCCTGGCTCCAGCTTTGGAGGGGGAAAACTGATGAACTCATGGCTTCAGGGATGGTAGGATGCTAAGTTTTGAATCCTAAATTTCTTATAGAAGTGTAGATTACTTAATGTTGATATTTAAGTAAGTATCAGAAATAGGAGAACTAATTAAGAAGCTAAAACAAGAGGTAAGGTGGCTAAAAGTTCAAAAGATACTGCTCTTGTTTTCTGAGCAGAAAGGAAAATAACAAGAGAGAAATCTCCTTAATGCAATTCCCTACTATGGCTGACTTGCCTGTTGTTATCTCAGAGTTAGCCAAACTTTGGAGGAAGAAACTCCATGTGCATCTTCCTTGCTTCCAGGTTGGGTAGGTTTACTCTGTAAAAATACATTGTGGCTCCAATAATGAGGTATTATTCATGTAGTTAACAATGTAGCATGCCAAATTTCCCAGGTAGGTTTTTTCCTGAGCCATATGTGCCAATTTAAATCCAACCTTCAGAAGAAATCTAAAAGAAGGTTGTGCCTGTATCTGAGGAGAAGGGACCCAGCAAGATAACAAAAACCAAGAGAATCTGAATGGTCATTTCTATATTTTAATGTAGCAAATTGCTTCAGTACTACAATAGCAAGCAATTTTGAAAAGGAAATGAGTCAACTAAAGGTCATTCCTGCTAAGCCAAGCAAAAGACCTCTGGTATCCTACCATCAGGTTAATAAAGGACCAGCATGTCATGAAGTCAATTAAAGGTTAAATGGAAGCAGACAGAAATATAAATAAACCCAAGGACAAATCAAAATAAATGAAGCTTATTTTGAAAATAAACTCGCAGCAGGTGAAAAAAAAATGGATTCTAGTGAGAAATACAGACATTCTTCCAGTTATGTCAGGGAAGGAGAGATTATTTAAAAAAAATATAAATGGGATGGGTGAATATATTTGAATGTCACTTAATGTAGTCTAACAATTTTTGGAACAGATTTTAGATTAAATCATAGGAATTTAATGGGAATACTAGTATTGTTTTGATTGTTTTGTCAAGAAACAAATCTTTGCTTGCTGACACTGGATGGTGAAATATTTGGTTAGGATTAAAGTTAAAGTTCCATATATTGCAACAATTATTCAGGATAAAAGACACCAAGGCATACTGATACAGGATACAGTTATCTGTTTTTAATTGTGTAAATCCTGAATTTTAAAGTCTATCTGATTTATTTATTATTTGTTAATAGCTGCATATGTTGAACATTGTTTAAAAAGGATAAATTTCAGACATACAGAAATATCAAAAGGGCAATGTAAAAATTCACCTACTTCTACTATGAAGGTTTATACAGAGCAAGGATAGAGGCAGAAGTGTTTGTCTTATGTCTTAAAACAAATTTGTAGCTAATATCATGCCAATTTTTATTTTTCTCTTGTATAAATTTCTGCTTTATGGTCCATTTTTAAAGATGTAGATTCATGGACTCTACATGGACTCAAATTTTCAGTTCAGTTCATAATTTATTATGGTCTTAGACCAGTACGAAGATAGTGTTCTGTAAAATATACATAGTCTTTCTTAAAATGATAACATAGGATAAAATAGGAGGATAGAAGTTGATATAAAATTAAAGTACATTTATAGACTAACTAAACCCTATAAGTGCAATCTAAGATACAGCCTATACTAAATAAGAACATAGACATTAAGAATATATTAAGTATATAATGTAAAACATGAGTATCTAAAACTACCACTATATTATATATATAAAAAGAAAATTTAAATGGTTTACTATTACATGGAATACATTACAGAAATTAGCCCATCAGGGTCTGACAGATCTTCATTGCTGCAGCACAGAAGCTTGCTACCTGCGCTGTGACGATAGTTTTCATCTATAAGCAGCAACTGAGTGTAGTCAGAATCTGTATGACCAGGGTATTTACTAATCAGGGGTATGATGAGTTTGATATGAATGTCTCTATAAAATATGCAATGCAGAAGAACATGGTCTATAGTTTCCATCTCTCCAGAGTCACAGGGACAAAGCCTTGTGGCCAGTGGTATTTTTTTTATATTTACCCTCCAATGTCGCAGAGGGGAGAGCGTGACAATGAGCTAAAGAAACGGCTTTCCAATGGCTGGGTAATGGAGTCATATTACATTTACTGAGTGCACAGGGAAGTTTTGATATCTGTAAGTACAAGCACCAGTTTTTAAAATTTACAGATGAAAATAAGTGTTATGGTTCTATGCAGCTCTTTTTCTTGGTTTATTTTGCATTGTTAGAGAAATACCATATACAACTAACAGACATGATTTTGTCAAAATGGCAAAACATGTGTTGTGATATCATAATGCAAACTCTACATATCATGTACCTGCACGTGATGTCATAATGGAACTACAAAAAGGATGGAGCTTGCATCATGATGTTGTGATGCACATTTTGTCACATGCCCCCCATTGCACCTCCCACTGTGCCCTCCCTGGAAGTTTTAGCCTAGTACTAAAAATGGAATAAAATAAAGAATCTCTCAGAGTAGGCATACAATGGGATGCCCATTCTATGAAGAGATGCAACAAAGAAGATCAATCACAAATCGCATTCAAGTGAATCCAATCTAGCTGAGGTTAGTTGCAACTCCCACTGGAAGAAATGGAACACCTTTTGCTTAAAATTAATGTTGCAACATAAAAGGGCTGTCACTGTCATGAGTGAGGATGGTGAGCAGCGGGCTCCCATCCAGGCTGTAAAGCTCATGCGTAACACTGAGGAATTAGGTGGCCATTCAAAGAGACACAGATCAGGCCCGCCTTAGTCTTTGGGGTTTATATGTCTGGGTTTTCTCACGCTTCTTCAGTTTGTTAGGATTCTCTGTTATGTAGCAGTAATAAAACACTAGAGACTTACTCCTTGTCTCAGCGTGGTTCCTGGCTGTTAGGACAGTCACTGAGATCATCCTTCAAGACTTTTTCTGTATTACTTGGACAGTTACATCAAACTCATAATTTCTAACCACAGCTAACTCAATTTTTAGGAAGAATTGAGACATTTTAGCAGTGGGGAACATGCAAATGATGCAAGGGCATGTGTGTGACATCAGTATTAACAAGAACATCTTTTTAAAAAAACAACAAAATTTTATTCATTAAAAATTTCTACAAAAAAAATTCTACAAGACATATATACAAAGAGATTTTTCAACAAAACAAAAGAACGAAAAAATCAATGTATATTTCTACACATCTTGCTATAATGTACTATATTAGTGATACATCTTATGATTTTAACCTTTCTTTCTCAAAAAGAAAAAAAAGGTGTATCAACATATACAAAATCATATAAGTAAAAGGTTTCCGACTAAACTAGCTAAAATATATATATTAAAACCCCTAATGTAACTTCTGATAATTTTGAACTCTTATTTTACTATTTATTTCTAAATATTCGCTTCTTTACAGTAAGAAACCCAATATTATGACTTCATTTTCAACAATTGAATACAGGTAATCTAGAAATGGTTGCCACGTTTCCTTAAATTTCAAAATATTATTATCTTTCATTAGACATGTTAATTTTGCCATTTGTGCTAATTCGATGAGTTTTATTATCCATTCTTCCATTGTTGGAATAGTTTCCCTTTTCCAATACTGTGCATATACTAATCTGGCCGCATGTAAAGCATCAAATTACTATATTTTTCTTGTTGATTGCCATCAAAGAGACCTAATTAAAAAAAACAAAAACTGTTTTTTTTTTCCAATCTTTTTCTTAATTTTTTTCTGAAACATTTCATGAATCTATGGCCAATTTTTTTTAGCTTTGCTACAGGTCCACCACATATAATAGAATGTCCCTTCCATTTGCTGGCATTTCCAACATATATTTGAGGTGTTATTGTACATTTTTGCTAATTTTTGTGGCGTCAAGTACCACCTAAACATCATCTTATAATTTTTTTCCTTTAAATTATGACATAATGAAAACCTTAAATCTTTAGTCCACATTTTTTCCCATTTTTCTAATGGAATGTCATAACCAATATTTCTTGCCCAATTAATCATGCAAGTTTTAACTTGTTCATTTTCTTGATTTGTTTGTAACAAGATTTTATACATTTTTGTGATAATATGATCATTATTTAAATATAATTGTTCTTCAAATTCTGATTCTTCTTTTTTAAATTTATAGTTCTTTTTATCTAACTTAAATCATTTAATTGAAGGTAAGTAAACCAATTACATGTGTGGCCTTCATTTTGTAATTCTTCCCGAGATTTTAGAGTAGGCAGACCACCTTGATCGAATTTTAGTAGATCTTTATATCTTAACCATTTGATCTGGTCCCCTAAGCTTTCTCTTCTTGATAAGGCTTCTAATTTCAATATCCAATTTGGTATATTTGGAAGTAATCTTCTTTTGTATTTGTCCCAGGTGTTAAGTAAAGTTTTTCTAATAATGTGATTGTTAAATTCTTTATTCAATTTTACTTTTTCATACCAGATATAAGCATGCTAGCCAAATTTAGTTTCGTGTCCTTCTAATTGTAAACATTTTTGATTTTCCAATGTTAACCAGTCTTTAATCCATAGAAAACAACAAGCTTCCAGATATAACTTAAGATCAGGTACTCCCAAGCCTCCTTTCTCTTTGGCATCTTGCAATAGTTTAAATTTAATTCTTGTTTTTTTCCCCCTGCCATATAAATTTCGAGATGTCTTTTTGCTATAACTTAAAGGTTTTTTTTCATTTATCAAAACTGGAATTGTTTGAAACAGAAATAACATCTTTGGTAATACATTCATTTTAATTGCAGATATTCTTCCTTTTTTTTGTTGTTTATTCGTTTAGTCGCTTCCGACTCTTCGTGACTTCATGGACCAGCCCACGCCAGAGCTTCCTGTCGGTCGTCAACACCCCCAGCTCCCCCAGTGACGAGTCCGTCACCTCTAGAATATCATCCATCCATCTTGCCCTTGGTCGGCCCCTCTTCCTTTTGCCTTCCACTCTCCCTAGCATCAGCATCTTCTCCAGGGTGTCCTGTCTTCTCATTATGTGGCCAAAGTATTTCAGTTTTGCCTTTAATATTCCCTCAAGTGAGCAGTCTGGCTTTATTTCCTGGAGGATGGACTGGTTGGATCTTCTTGCAGTCCAGGGCACTCTCAGAATTTTCCTCCAACACCACAGTTCAAAAGCATCGATCTTCCTTCGCTCAGCCTTCCTTACAGTCCAGCTCTCGCAGCCATATGTTACTACAGGGAACACCATTGCTTTAACTATGCGGGCCTTTGTTGTCAGTGTGATGTCTCTGCTCTTAACTATTTTATCGAGATTTGTCATTGCTCTTCTTCCAAGGATTAAGGGTCTTCTGATTTCCTGACTGCAGTCAGCATCTGCAGTAATCTTTGCACCTAGGAATACAAAGTATTTCACTGCTTCTACATTTTCTCCCTCTATTTGCCAGTTATCAATCAAGCTGGTTGCCATAATCTTGGTTTTTTTGAGGTTGAGCTGCAAGCCAGCTTTTGCACTTTCTTCTTTCACCTTCATCATAAGGCTCCTCAGTTCCTCTTCACTTTCAGCCATCAAAGTGGTATCATCTGCATATCTGAGATTGTTAATGTTTCTTCCAGAGATTTTAACTCCAGCCTTGGATTCCTCAAGCCCAGCTTGTCGCATGATGTGTTCTGCATACAAGTTGAATAGGTAGGGTGAGAGTATACAGCCCTGCCGTACTCCTTTCCCAATCTTAAACCAGTCTGTTGTTCCGTGGTCTGTTCTTACTGTTGCTACTTGGTCGTTATACAGATTCTTCAGGAGGAATACAAGATGACTTGGTATCCCCATACCACTAAGAACTTGCCACAATTTGTTATGGTCCACACAGTCAAAGGCTTTAGAATAGTCAATAAAACAGAAATAGATGTTTTTCTGAAACTCCCTGGCTTTTTCCATTATCCAGCGGATATTGGCAATTTGGTCTCTAGTTCCTCTGCCTTTTCTAAACCCAGCTTGTACATCTGGCAATTCTCGCTCCATGAACTGCTGAAGTCTACCTTGCAGGATCTTGAGCATTACCTTACTGGCATGTGAAATGAGTGCCACTGTTCGATAGTTTGAACATTCTTTAGTGTTTCCCTTTTTTGGTATGGGGATATAAGTTGATTTTTTCCAGTCTGATGGCCATTCTTGTGTTTTCCAAATTTGCTGGCATATAGCATGCATTACCTTGACAGCATCATCTTGCAAGATTTTGAACAGTTCAGCTGGGATGCCGTCGTCTCCTGTTGCCTTGTTATTAGCAATGCTTCTTAAGGCCCACTCAACCTCACTCTTCAGGATGTCTGGCTCTAGCTCACTGACCACACCGTCAAAGCTATCCCCGATATTGTTATCCTTCCTATACAGGTCTTCTGTATATTCTTGCCACCTTTTCTTGATCTCTTCTTCTTCTGTTAGGTCCTTGCCATCTTTGTTTTTGATCATACCCATTTTTGCCTGGAATTTACCTCCAATGTTTCTAATTTTCTGGAAGAGGTCTCTTGTCCTTCCTATTCTATTGTCTTCTTCCACTTCTGCGCATTGCTTGTTTAAAAATAATTCCTTATCTCTTCTGGCTAACCTCTGGAATTTTGCATTTAATTGGGCATATCTCCCCCTATCACTGTTGCCTTTTGCTTTCCTTCTTTCTTGGGCTACTTCTAGTGTCTCAGCAGACAGCCATTTTGCCTTCTTGGTTTTCTCTTTCTTTGGGATGTGTTTTATTGCTGCCTCCTGAACAATGCTGCCAACTTCTGTCCAGAGTTCTTCCGGGACCCTATCTACTAAGTCCAGTCCCTTAAATCTATTCTTCACCTCCACTGCATATTCCTTAGGAATATTAGTGAGCTCATATCTAGCTGATCTGTGGGTCTTCCCTAATCTCTTTAGTCTGATCCTAAATTGTGCAAGAAGAAGTTCGTGATCTGAACTACAGTCAGCTCCAGGCCTTGTTTTTACCGACTGTACAGATGTCCGCCACCTTTGGCTGCAAAGGATGTAATCAATCTGATTTCGGTGTTGTCCATCTGGTGAAGTCCATGTATAAAGCCGTCTCTTAGGTTGTTGGAAGAGAGTGTTTGTTATGCAGAGTGAATTGTCTTGGCAAAATTCTATCAGCCTGTGTCCTGCTTCATTTTGTTCTCCTAGGCCATACTTACCTGTAATTCGAGGTGTCATTTGACTGCCCACCTTAGCATTCCAGTCTCCTGTGATGAAAATAACATCTCTTTTAGGCGTGTTGTCCAGTAGGTGCTGCAGATCCTCATAGAACTGCTCTACTTCAGCTTCTTCAGCATTTGTGGTTGGGGCGTATATTTGGATCACTGTGATGTTAGATGGCTTGCCCTGAATTCGAATTGAGATCATTCTGTCGTTTTTTGGGTTGTATCCAAGCACTGCTTTAGCCACTTTACTATTAATTATGAAGGCTACTCCATTTTTTCTGTGGTCCTCTTGTCCGCAGTAGTAGATCTGGTGGTCATTTGATGTGAAGTGGCCCATTCCAGTCCATTTCAGTTCACTGACGCCCAGAATGTCTATCTTTAATCTTGACATCTCACCAATAACCACATCCAATTTGCCCTGGCTCATAGATCTTACATTCCAGGTTCCGATGGTGTGTTGATCCTTAGAACATCGGATTCGCCGTTCACCACCAGCACCGTCGGCCACTAGCCGTCCTTTCGGCTTTGAGCTAGCTGCGTCATCACGTCTGGGGCTAGTTGAGCTCATCCTCTGTTCCTCCCCAGTAGCATTTTGACCATCTTCCAACCTGGGGGTCTCATCTTCCGATGGTATACCGACATATCTCTGGTTGTACTGATCCATTTAGTTTTCATGGCAAGAATACTGAGGTGGGTTGCCATTACCTTCCCCAGGGATCGCATTTAGTCTGACCTCTCTGTCATGACCTTCCCGTCTTGGGTGGCCCTTCACGGTTTAGCTCATGGCATCATTGAGGTGCTCAAGCTCCAGCACCACGACAAGGTAACGATCCTTTGCTGAAGGATATTCTTCCTAGAAGAGATAATTGTAACATACTCCACCTG
The DNA here is from genome assembly GCF_035149785.1 of Candoia aspera. Lineage (NCBI taxonomy): Eukaryota > Metazoa > Chordata > Lepidosauria > Squamata > Candoiidae > Candoia > Candoia aspera. Next base: position 131,554,537 of record NC_086155.1, on the reverse strand, counting down.
TAATTATTGCCTATCCTAATATACTGAGACTCACAAGCAGGAGCTTAATAATATCTGGTTTATTAAAGAATAGCATGCAAATACAAAGAAAGCTGAGAATGAGCAAAAGCACTCCAAATACAAACTAAAAACCCTCAGTGCAAACGTAATCCCTCCCCGCACCCAACTGTTTCAAATTCCCTACCCCAGGTGCTGGTAACGAGTTCTGCTGATCTCCTGGGAAGAAAACCTTGAACACACTAGATAACCCAAACACATTCCATTCAACTGAATACAGATAACAAACCCAGTAGAAGGAGTCCTCACAGCCCCTCCCAAACAGAACACGTGTCAGCAACTTGACATGCGAAACGTTACGATGTACAATGCACATTGAAACGGTGAACATGACACCACCTCTCTAAATCTAATTTAATCTCAGACCACATTTTCTCATAGTTATTGTGGAATAATGCATTGTTATTAGCTGAAAGTATTATACCCAAGTATCTAATTTTCTTTTCTATTGTAAAGCCAGTTTTTTCTTTTAAAATTTCTTGTTGTTTTTGAGTCATATTTTTACTCAATATTTTAGTTTTTTGGTTATTGATTTTAAATCCTGTCACCTCTCCAAATTCTGTTAGTTTTTTCAATAAATAGTCTATTGAAACTAATGGGTTTTGTAAAGTAAACGCCAAGTCGTCTGCAAATGCTTTCAATTTAAATACTTTTTTTTTAATTTTTATCCCTTCTATTCGTTTATCAAATCTTATCTCTCTAATAAGAACTTCCAAAACAAGAATGAATAATAAACGTGACATCCCTGTCTCGTTCCTTTTTCTATTTTACAATGATATGTTATTTCTTCATTAACTATTATTCTGGCTTTTTGTGATGAATTGCTTTGATCCCCATCATAAAGTCTTTTCCAACTCGATTTTCTCCAATACCTTAGTCATAAATCTCCAATTTAAATTATCAAAGGCCTTTTCAGTGTCCAAAAATATTAAGGCTATTTGGCTTTCATTATGATGATGTGCATACTCCAAAATATCTATCACTGTTCTTGTGTTGTCTTTTAATTGTCTTTTTGGTAGAAAGCCATTTTGATCTTTATCTATTTTTTGGAGGACTATTTTTAATCTTTCAGCTAATATTGCCATAAAAAATTTATAACCATTATTATGCAATGAAATCGGCCTATAATTTTTAGTTAAAGTGGGATCTTGTTCTCCTTTTGGGATAAGAGTAATATTGGCTTCAGACCATGACTCGGGTATCTTAGACTCCATCAGAATTGAGTTCATTAAGTCTTTAAGTGGCATTAAAATTTGTTCCAAAAGTAATTTATAGTGGCCCTTAAACATACCATCAGGGCCCGGTGTTTTTCCTATTTTAAGTTTTTTTTACAGTATCTATCATTTCTTGGTTAGTAATTGGACCGTTAATACTAAATTGTTGACTTTGTGTTGATTTGGGAAGATTTTGATTGTTAAGATACTTATCGATTTTTTCTTCTGAAATTTCCTGCTTTTGATATAACTTTGAAAAGAAGGTGAAAAATGCTTTTTTAAATTCCTTTGTTATCTACCACATCTTCCCCACTGTCTCTTATTCTAGTAATCATTTTTCTCTCTCTCTCTTTTCTTAATTTGTAAGCCAACCATCTACTTGGTCTATTAGCGAAATTCAAAATTTCATTGTTTTACATAACATAAATGTGTTTCCATGTCTTTTATTGTCGTGAGTTCAAGTTGTTGTTGTAACAGTTTAATTTGATATATTAAATTTTTGTCTGATGAATTTTCTTGTAATTCTCTTTCCTTTATTTTGATCTTATTCATTATTAATTGAACATTTTGTTGATATTGTTTCTTTATTTTATAGTTCAGAGATATAAAATGTCCCCTCATTACTACCTTACTAGCATCCCAAACTGTTCTAATGTCCACTTCATTGTTCAAATTTATATCATTTTTTAAAAATTTCTTTTTACACTCCTCTATCATGCCCTCTTTTTTTAAGATACTCTCATTCAATCTCCATTTTGTACATTTAGAGATCGTCTTGAGTATAAATTTCACTGGGTTATGGTCTGAAAATGTTTTGGTAAAATTTCAGCTTTTATTATTTTATTTGCTAATTTTTTAGATACCCAGACCATATCGATTCTTGAAAAGGATTTGAATCTATCAGAAAAAATATATATAGTCTTTCATTAAACCGTTTTTGTGTCTCCATGTGTCTATCAAAGCTAAATTTTCTATTAATTAAAAAAAAATGGTAATTTTCCCTGCTTATCTTTAATTTGTTTATTTTTCTGTCTAATGCCGGTATCGTAACCCCATTCCAGTGACCCATTAATATCCAACTGGTATAAGAATATTTTAATAATTCTTCCATTATATTCTCATAAAAAACCTTCATATATTTATGGAGTGCATATACTCCCACTACAATTATTTTTCATATCTTGAAATTCAATTTGGATTCCTAAAAATCTCCCTTGATCATCAGAAAATAGTAAATGTGGTTTTAAGTAAGATTTAACATATAATACTATACCATTTATTTTCTTATCATTTGCTGTTACAAATTCATTTCCCAATTTTCTATTAACTAGATACTTTACATCCTTTTTTTAAAAAAAAAAATGTTTTTCTTGAAGGCAAATAACATCATTATTTAAATTTTTAAGGTGGTGAAAGATTTTTTTTTTCTTTTTGGGGGGCTATTTGCCCCATTAATATTCCAAGTTATATAACTAATACCCATCACGCCAGTAATTCTTCATATTCTTTAGAAGTTGCGGCTGGCTCTTCTCTGCTTGTTTCTCTGATATTTGTCTTAATATAATCTAAATCCTTTTTGTGTCTTTCTAGAAATTCTTTAACCTTATGCACTGAATTCAACTTAAACCTCCTTTCCTGAAAGGTAAAGCTTATCCCCTCTAATTTCTCCCAGTGAAATGGTATGTTATTTCTTTTCAACATCTCCATTAAACCTACATATTCCTTTCTTTTTCTCAAAATTCTTATCGGTATTTCCTTGAGCACAGTAATATCCTTTCCTTTAATTCTAATTCTATTGTCAAAGTGTGCATGTAATATCATCTCTTTAGTTTTTCTCCTTGAAAATTCAATCAATATGTCTCTAGGTTTATTGTGTGCCTGTGCATATTTTGAATTTATACAAAACATCTTCTCAATCTCCTCTTCCATCTTATCTTCTTCCCAATTTAGTAAATTTGCTAGTGTTTGGACTATTGTTTCCTCTATCTAATCTTCCTTTCCTTCTGGTATACCCCTAAACCTCAGACTGAATTCCTTATCTCTTAGTTCTAAAAGAGCTATTCTGTCTAGTTCATTTTCTTTCTCTACTTCCAGTTCTTCTACTCTTTCAATCACCTTTTTTATTTCCCCATCTTTTTTTTTCATTTATTTTATCTAAATTTTGTTTCAATCGTTTCTCAAAACCTTCAAAACATTTTTCCAACATTTATATTTACATTTTGCAAGATTGTGAAGTCTTTCCAGAAAACTCTTCAAACATTGCTCAAAGTCCATCATTTTCTCCTATTCCAAATTCTCTTCTGTTTTGCCTCCTGGTATTCATTGTTATAGTGTTCATATAATATACACAGTATTTTAAGGGTTATATCCACCACGTTATGAGAAGAAACTTGCTACATAACTTTTATCTACCAAGTCCACTATATGGCAACAGATAATATAGTCACAAGAAAATGGCTACTATATATTAATAATTAACTTGCACTCTGTTCCTGTAGTCCTTATTTTCTCCTTTTAATCACTCCACAATTCATCCAACCATTTCGAAATAAAGCAACTCACCAGGCTTTCTTGAGTATCTACAACTACATTAAGTCTCTTCTTCTTTCTTCTATTAAATTGTAAAATAGTCAAGGAGGTAGGTTGGCCGAGGGTATTGTCTTTTAACAAGACGTTCAATTGAAGCTTCTGCTTACTGAAAATAAGGTGCTAACCAGCTGAATCTCTGCTTCAGTTGCTTTCGATCTGGAAAAAACGTTCCAGCTAGTAGTATCAAGCCACAATGAGAACTCTATCTGCGGAGCTTCAGTAGAGTTCAACCTGACGCCATTGCTCCCATACCAGAAACACAGTATTAACAAGAACATCTTAAAGATTTTATTTATTACAAAAATGTATATTTCACCCTTGTTATTTTTTTCCTACTGCAGATTAAGGTTGCTATGGTAACTAATCATTTTGGCCCAGTGAAGAGGTTGAATTTAATTGTCTCCTTTTCACGTGTTAATGGTTGCATCACCTGGGGGGGAGAAACTTGCCTGGACTTGTCTTAGTTTCTGTTTCCTTTTGTGCAGATATGTAGAGAGTCAAGCTGCTCTCACTGAGAGCCCAAGACTTTTAAATATGTTTTGCTTTCGTTTTGCTTTCTGTAAATAAAATTATTTTTATAGAAATGCCTGGTGTGTGACTTTTCTGATCTCTCCTGGGCCAAAGGCTTTCCCAGGAATCTCCCAACAGGTTATGGGCCCAGTAAACAGCCCAGTAAGCCCAGTAAAAGCCAGAGAGAATAGAGAGATCAGCTCTACACCTCATGCACAATTTAAAGGCAGGTAGCAAAGACCTGTGAAGATTTTATTTGGAGCCGCCTGGAGATTTTCCAGCAACTGCCAGTCTACAGGACAAAGAAGCCAGCTGAGGTGACTTGCAAAAGAAGGAAGAAGCCATGGCTGCCTCCCAGCCCTCAGCAATGCCTCTGGAGCGCCTATCAGAGACCAACTATTTGAATTGGGCCCTGAAGATGGAGATGTATCTTCGCAGAGAGAATCTTTGGCTGCCAATCGGTGAGCAAACCCCCCAAAATCCCAGTGCTGAATGGCTGAGACAGGATGAGTGGGCTAGAGCCACCATTATCCTGGGGCATAGTTGAGGACAATCAGCTAGTCCATGTGCGAGGCATGCAGTCTGCAAAGCAACTTTGGGATGCTTTGAGAGACTTGTATGTAAAGGCAACAGCAGGGAGTAAAGTTACCCTGACAAAAAAGCTGTACAAAGCCTACCTTGCAGAAGGAGATAGCCTTCCTGAGCACCTGTATTATATTCAGCAGCTGTTTGTTGAGTTGCAGGAGAGAGGAATGGAATTTACACCTCTCACAAAATCCTATATCCTCCTGTCCTCACTAAATGAAACATGGGACACACTGATTAGTACCCTGGAGGCTATGCCTGAAGCAGACCTCACCCCATTGTATGTTACACAGTGCTTACTCGCTGAATGGGAGAAGAGAGAGGAAAGATCCCCCCCCCCATCACTTCTGGAAAGCTGCAGTACCAGAAAACAAGGGAAAAGAAGGGAAAGGAAGCTGAGGCCACAGCGCTAGCCAGCCAGCAATGTTTCACCTGTGGTTCAGCTGGACATTTGCAGAAAGACTGTGCCTTGAGACCCAAGAGTAGAAAGACAGAAAAGAAGAACACAAGGGCAACACAGAAGAAGGCTCTTCAGACAACCCAGATTGCACAGGTTGCTGAGAAGGGTAATTCTGATGTATGGGTGTTAGATTCTGGTGCCAATTGTCATTTATGTAATTGTAAAAGCTCTTTTGTGTCACTGTCTAAAACTGAAAGACGAAGTGTATATTTGGCTGATGGGTCTGTGACCAAAATTATGGGACAAGGTGACTTGTATTTATCCTGCTTGGGAAAAACTGTAAAAGGTGTGTTGTATGTGCCAAATTTACAATCAAACCTTTTATCTGTGGCACAATTGGCTGCAACAGGGTATGTCATAACATTTAAGAAAAATGGTTGTGAGATACATAAAAATGGAAAATTGTGTGCTACTGGTATGTTAAAAGATTCCTTGTACATTGTGCAAATTGCAAGGAAGCCAAGCTGCAAGGCTACAGTTGGCAACACTACATATCATGACCAATGTGTACACCTGATGCACAGGAGATTTGGTCATGCTAATTTCGAGTATATAGCACAAATGCCACAGCTGTGTGCTGACCTAAAGATAAAACCCTGTGACAAATACTTAGATTGTGTAGTTTGCAAAGAATGCAAAAGACTAAAAGCTCCTGTGAGTAAGCACAGTGACAGAGTTACAACTAGACCTTTGGAAATTGTACACTCTGACATTATTGGTCCTTTTGCTCCAAGTCTTGGACAAGCAAGGTATGCAATGCCCATCATTGATGATTTCTCAAGATACACATTTATCTACATCTTAAAACATAAAGATGAGGCATTTGAGAAATTTAAAAGTTTTGTGACATGGGCAAATAGAAAATTCCCTAGGCCTGTATCTGCACTCCAATGTGATAGAGGAGGAGAGTACCTTTCTCACAAATTCAAAAGGTTCCTAGCAGAAAAGGGGATAGAACAAATTCTTTCTAACCCTTAAACCCCTCAGCAAAATGGTGTTGCTGAAAGAAAGGGCAGAACCTTACAAAATGCAATGGAATGCATGCTTAACGATTCACATTTATCTTTTAAGTATTGGGGAGAGGCAACATCTACTGCCTGTTATGTACAAAACAGATTGTATAATTGTGATTCAGGACACTCCATTCCATTTGTTTTATGGTGTGAAACCAAAGGTAAACCATCTTAGAGTATTTGGTAGCACTGCATGGATTCACATTCCAAAACAGCAGAGAAGGAAAGGAGGCCCCACAACAAAGAAATCCATCTTTGTTGTCTATGAACAAAGCCAAAGGCGCTACAGGTTCATAATGGGAGAGAAATTAATAATTAGCAAAAGCGCTTCTTTTGCTGAACAAAACTGGGGGAGATTAAATTCTAGCTCTCCAGTTGATCTGACCACCACAAGAGAACAGCAAGGACTTGATGATGGTGATATTTTGCCTGATGAGGACATTAAACCAGAAAAGCAAACTGAAGATCTGTCTGATGAGACAGATGCTTCTCAGGAAAATGATAGGAGTCAAAATGTAAGCCCTGTATTACCTCCCAGATCTCAGAGAACTAATAAAGGTATTCCTCCATCACGTTCACAGAACCTGAGTCTGTAGAACAAGTGAATGCTTTACCACCTGAGATTGCACAAAATTGGCATTCTGCCATGCAACAGGAGTTAGCATCCTTGAAAGAAAATAAAACATGGAAACTGGTAAATCTACCTCCCAATGAACGCTGTCTGGGTTGTAGGTGGGTTTTCAAACTGAAAAGGGATGCTGATGGCAAAATCCAAAAATATAAAGCAAGGTTAGTTGCAAAAGGATTCACTCAAGGGAACGATTTAGACTTTGACAAGACTTTTGCACCAGTTACTAAAGGTGAATCAATTAGATCCCTGCACTCAAAGGAATGTCAGTTCACCACTATGACATTCAAACTGCATTTCTCTATGGTGATTTAGACCACAAATTATACATGCAGCAACCTCCTGGCTATGAAAAAGGGGAGAATCAAGTCTTTGAACTGCAGAAGTCAATCTATGGGTTAAAACAAGCTGCTAGATCCTGGAACCAAAAATTAGATGAAAAACTGCAGAATTTTGGTTTTGAAAAAGGAAAGGCAGATCCATGTGTATATATGAAGAAAGTCAAACAAGGCTGTATGTATCTGTGCATTTATGTTGATTTGCTGCTGTTCACACCAACAGAAAAACAAAGGCTTGATTTTGAAGCCTGCATGAAAAGCCATTTCACATTAAAAAGGTTTGGAAATACACAGGGAGAAGGATGGTAGTTTTCTGTTAAACCAATGTAGTAAAATTCAAAAGCTCCTAGAGGATTTTAATATGCAAGACTGTAAACCAGTCTCTACTCCGATGATAACAGATTTTCAGAAAGATATAGGAGAAACTCAATTAACTGAGACAGAAAAATATAGATCTGCAATTGGAAGTTTACTGTACATTGCAAATCATTCTCGCTGTAATGATTGCCTTATCCCAACGAAGTCAGTCTCACCAGAGTTTAGTGAATAAAACTGATTTATTGAAAGGATAGTATGCAAATACGAAGAAAGCTGAGAATAAGCAAAAGCGCGCCAAATACAAACTAAAAACTCTCGCCTCCAAACCGATCCCACCCCCACCCCAACATCGCAACCACCCCCTCCCAGCATCGGCAAGCGTCACACATCTGCCTGGGAAAGTAACCTTGAAAACATGTCATAACCCAAACACACATTCCTTCAGGGTAACACAAAGATAACAGCCTGGCAGGGCTGGAATTCCCCACCCCGCAGGTGATAAACACGGATCAGAAACATGACATGCGAAACGTTACGATGTATGCAAACCATTGGAACGATGAACATGACACTCGTCCAGATATCTCAAATTCTGTGGCCATTTTAAGTAGACAGGTAGAGAAGCCTACATCTACTGGAAAAGCAGCATTGAAGAGGTTAATGAGGTATTCGCAAGGAACAAAGAATTATTGCCTGAAGCTAAATGCCTCTGGAACAGAGAAATTGCAGGCTTTTGCCAATTCTGACTGGGGAGCAGATGTCAGTGACAGAAAATCCACTTCTGGGATTTTAATTCAATTTGCTGGATCTAGCTTAGGTTGGCATTCTGGAAAACAAACACTTGTTGCTCTTTCCACTGCAGAAGCAGAGTTTTATTCTCTAACACAAACCTGTAATGAGGTCATATGGTTTAAACATTTGTTAAAAGACATAGGCATGGAAGTGAACCAGCCTATAACTGTTTATGAGGATAATCAAGCTTGCATTGCTATGGCAAAATCTGAAGCCTGCAAAAATAGAACAAAACATATAGATATTAGATATCAATATATCAAAGATATGATAAGCAAAGGAGAAATAATGTTAAAATATTGTGAATCAAAAGACATGATTGCTGATATTTTAACCAAACCCCTCGCTGTACTAAGACACACAGAGTTAACAAAGCAAATTGGTTTGCATCTTAATCTGTAGTATAAAAAGGGGAATGTTAATGTTTCCTACTGCAGATTAAGGTTGCTATGGTAACTAATCATTTTGGCCGGGTGAAGAGGTTGAATTTAATTGTCTCCTTTTCACGTGTTAATGGTTGCATCACCTGGGGGGGGGGAGAGAAACTTGCCCGGACTTGTTTTAGTTTCTGTTTCCTTCTGTGCAGACATATAGAGAGTCAAGCTGCTCTCACTGAGAGCCAAGCCTTTTAAATATGTTTTGCTTTCTGTAAATAAATTCTTTTTTATAGAAATGCCTGGTGTGTGACTTTTCTGATCTCTCCTTGGCCAAAGGCTTTCCCAGCAATCTGCCAACAACCCTATCCCAGGGTTCTAGGGAATTTATAGTCAGTTGAACATCAAATGAAAACAACTCATTTAATCCCCCCACTCAATAGAAAAATCTTCAATAAACTTCTAATTAAAGATATTTATTGCAAATACATGACAAACTAACAGAAAGCAGCCCAAGATCAGCTATTTAGATCGCAAATGCCTGGTGAAATCATACTGTTTTCAACAGTGTAATAATAATTGGGCAGCCACTGAGAAGACTTCTGTCTGGATTCCGATCCCCTCATCTCATGGGGTGGGGTTGGGGAGTTACCTGGAGCATCCCTCTTGGGTCACATGCAAAAGGCAAGAGGTTCTGAGCAGATGATCCTGGAGTTAATGTGGAGCCAAGCCATGTAGGGCTTTATAAGTTAACACCTGCACTTTGAACCATATGCACTGTAGACACTTATTAGCACCAGTACTTTGCCACAAAAGAGAAGTCACAGTGCTGAAATGGTTCCCACCTAACAGGAGGATGGCAGTTGCATTCTATATCAGCTGCAGTTTCTGAGTAGTGTTCAAAGCAATGCCAAATCTAGCACATTGCAATAGATTAACCTTGAGTTGGTGAGGTCTGATTCATTGTTAGTAAGACTTCCTGCTGCCAAATGATCTGCAATGGAGGAGAGACTCAGCTGGTCATAGCCTCTATCTGCAAATCTAGTCGGAACCTTGAGTCCCAACCTTGAGTTGCCAGCCTGCTCCTTCAGGGGGAGTGTGGCCCCATCCAGATCTAACAAGGGAGTAGAGATAGAACCAGACTACTTCTTCATGACCAGTCTTGCTAGGATAGGTCGATCGATATCATTTTCCCACATGACCCCACACATATCCTCTGGATTTGGGAAAAACACTACAGTATATCATCAACTTAGTGTGTTTTGTACGTTACAGTTTAGAAAACCTGGAAGCTGCCAATTGGTGATTCATTGAAAAAGCCTTTCTTAACAACAACAACAACAACAACAACAACAACAACAACAACAACAACAGGAGAAGTTGCAACAAAGGTGAAGAAAGAGGAAATATTTCACTCTCCTCTTTGCTCTCTGGCTCCCCTGCAGAGGGAGAGTTGAAACAGGTAGTTTTGAATGTGTCCTGACCTGGGATTTTTTTTTTTTTTTTATGCTTCTGAGCAGCATAAAACAGTCTAGAGATAGCTGTTATTTTGGGAGATGGCTTTTCATCAAGATTAGCATATGGCATCTTGAATGTTCTATGCCTAACTCATATATTTGTAAATAAATGGGAGGAGGAAGGAGAAAAGAGCCAGTTTGGTCTAGTGGTTAAGGTACCAGGCTAGAAACCAGGAGACTGAGAGTTCTAGTCCTGCCTTAGGCATGAAAGCTGGCTGGGTGACCTTGCACCAGTCACTCTCTCTCAGCCCGACTCACCTCACAGGGTTGTTGTTGTGGGGAAAATAGGAGGAGGAAGGAGTATTAGGTATGTTTGCTTCCTTGAGTTATTTACAAAAAATAATAAAGGCAGAATAGAAAAAAATAAATAAAATTAGTATGTTTCCCACCTAAAAAATAATAAAAGTGGGATAAAAATATAAAATTAGTATGTTTAAAAACCCTAAAAAATAATAAAAGTGGGATAAAAAATATAAAAAAAATAGATTATAACATGACTCTCAACAACCCAGCTTCAATGGCCTTGCTTACTAATAAGTAAACAATGTCATTCCAGTGGGTTGAGTTTACCTACTAATTTGACAATCACTTAAATTTTCAACAATGTTCTATGACAATATTATATTTGGGACATTGTGTTGCCTGAGCCCCTGACATGATTAGATTCATCTGTTTCCAGAGGAAAAGGGAGGAATTTAATATAAGTGTTTTGGAGATCTGGGAGGGTATGAATGTTGATGCTGGAGCTATATATATATTTTTTCCTTGGAAGGAAAATTATACCTTAGTGACTGCCTCTCAGAGTTTCTCTACTTCAAGCAACTGTGGAATGTAAAAAGGCATTACTATGTTAAGAAATTGAGTTCAGATATTAAGTTCCAACTGCATATTATAAATCATGGAGATCAGTAGGTTGAGGTCAGTAATATTCTGAAATGTAGGTATGTGTGAAATATTTTCATAATTCTTTATTTACATCTCCTTGATTAGTATACCAAGGCTATAGATTAGAATAGCCTTTTATAAATATGTTTCTTTCAAAAATTGTGGAAACCTTTTTTTCAAAGAGTATCTGCTTTCTCATTTTATCATATAGTACAGCCAACAGTATTCTTGTTTGCATTTACTTTTGCCACTCTAGTTCCTTCCATATGAACCTGGGCACTGCAAACTTCCATCCCATGAAAGCAAAGTGAGTAAAGTAAAAAGGCTTTGGAAGCTTGGTTTCAGTATTGTTCCCAAGATTTTCTGTATTTAAATACTTTTAGACCACTTTTCAAGGTACAGCCTTTCCCAAAGAGATCTACAAAGTACAACAGTACAATAGGGCATATTAAAATGAATAAAAGCTAGTTATGATAATCTACAGAAACTTAAAATACCCCAAGCCATTGTGATACCATAAAAATCCAGTTCAAGAAATGGCCTTAGAAAATAAATGAAACTTTAGGATTTTTTTCTTGGTAGTGACTAGGCTTGACAAATCTTTGTTGATCACCTGTCCCAGAGATGAGGGACCATGACAGAACTGGCCCTTGTTTTGCTTGCCATTAATAGTAAGTAAAAAAGATGAGTTTTTATTTTTGTCACAAATCCTAAGTGATGGGCAGTCTATCATGTGTGAATGTGGCCCTTCAAGGGGCTTGGTCCCAAACCATTCACAGCTTTATCCTGGCTGAATATTGTCCATTGGAAAGGGTCAAATAGAAAGAGATGATTTTGTGACAACAGATTTTGGATTTGTTTTAAAAGAACTTTTAAACATTATTTATTTCCATTGACATTTTGCAGCTTATTTTTCTTTCTTACTGATGTAATATTTTCCATCATGCACCCAGTACACATAGAAATTTTTTGCAAGAACCCTTGATACATTTTATCAGGAATTTTGTACATCCCAAATACTTTACACACTGGAAGTAGATTGAACTTTAATATTGCTATTTTTTTTTTTTTAAGCAGATAGTCAACAAGTTGAAGAAAATTGTATCAATCAGGTCTAGCCCTTGTTGGAAGATATTGGCTATAAAATGACAACATTGAAAACCAGCCTGAGGCTGTGGATTGCTTTAACTATATAACTGCCCCCAATATACTTCTATACTTTCTTATTTGTATCTAACAGTTGGCACCTTCAGGGACAGAGTTCACTGAATTAGAATTATTGGTTGAAACTTCTCTGACAGTATTTAATTTACAGTTGCTTTGTTTTGTTTTTTGTCCATTCAAGTAAGTGTTGACTCCTGGCAACTGCCTGGACAAGTCCCTGCAGTTTTCTTGGCAAGATTTCAGAAATGGTTTGCCATTGCCTGCTTCCTAGGACTGAAAGAAAGTGACTGGCCCAAGGTCACTCAGCTGGTTTCATGCCTAAGGCAGGACTAAAACTTATGGTCTCCCAGTTTCTAGCCTGATGCCTTAACAACTCACCAAACTTGGTCTCTAGTATAAAATTGATTAATAATCAATAATAAGCATTATTAATAATTACTATAATTAATGATTTTCCTTTGTCTCAAGACATAGGATCTCTGTGGGGTTTCACTATATTAATAATGGTTCTTTTAAAATTGTTGCTCTTAAAGAACTCCAGGATAACAAAATATATGACTTTGGAGATTTGCATGAACATTTTAATGTAATGATCACAAACATTTGAGCACTTGAGAATAACTGCTTTGGAACATTTTCAAAGGCTTGGCTCCTTTATATGCCACAAAACATTAATGACAATTGGTTCTTCTACACAGAAATGTCCATGCAAACAAGTCTGTTCATGTGTTCCCTGTGTTATGTATAAATTGGCCGTGTTACTGAATTCATCCTGAATTCTGAATTCACCAGATTCTGTTTTCTGTAGGACAGAGAGCTTGAGCTGAAGTTAATCCTACACTTAGTGTATTGCCAAGTGCCAGGCAATTGGTTCTTTTAGGATCCAGAGACAATAAACATGCCAGTATGTAAGGAGATTTTAAACTTTATTGTTAACTTTAGCAGGCAGATATGATAACAAATCACTCTTCAGCTGTTGGGAGCCCCAGTGGAACAACAGTGGAGAGACCCCCAAGACAACCAATTCACACAACACACAGCTTCACGTCTGTGTCAAAACTCCAAACTCAAGGAGAAATACCAGGTTTCTTTAACCCTATCTTACGCCAGACAAGGTGCCCAGAAGTTGATTGTCTACACCCGGAATCAAAGCCTCATGACCTTGTTTACGTTGTACTGAGATTGTATGACCTGACCTTAACTAGATGGTACACCTGTTCATCATGCAAACTGACAGCACCTGGGATGTAGACCAAGAGCCTGGTAACTGTACAGATAAGCAAATGCCAACTTAAGTAATCTAGGGGTCCTCCCTGATACTCTATAGTGGTGTTAAGATTTCTCCCTTAACTTTATCTGTTAGCAGGAGGGGAAAAAAACAAGCAGTTTAGACACCATAATGACTCAGAATGAACTCTAAGCTTCTAGAATCTTTTTAATATGAAGGAGAAATTAAAAGATGTCACTACACTCCTTGAAATACAATGGTCTTCCACAATGTCACTACACTTAGGTATGTAATATTTTCAGGTCAGGGCCTCGTAAACTTTTATTGAAGTTTACCCCCTCAGTTGGACATATAGGTATTATGAATAGTCTCATTTTATTCTTTCAGGAAAGCCTTTTGTCCCTTCAAATACAGTAATAAGGAAAGGGCCTTGTGGCATTTTCCTATGGAAATATGACCATTATATGACCAAATATGACAAAAGAAAAATGTCCAGTTTAGCAAGTGGCAGTACAGTGAACCCTTGGAGGAAAGTGGCGTCCATTACATCTGAATGTATGTTAAATCTAAAAGTTGCCTTTCTGACCACAGCAAACACATTCTAAAACCAACTGTACTTATGCTGGAAGGAAATCTTACCAGGGTCCTTTCCAAGCTGGGAATGAAGATATGCAGGCAGTTGCTTGAACAGAGGTGATTGCATTATTGTCTGAGAGCATGAAAAACAGAGAAGTCAGCTGTCGGAGGTGGCCACAGTTGTATTTTCCCACCAGCCCTTTATATAGGGGTGTGGGTCTTATCATTAGTAAAAGTTTTAGTATAAAATTAGTATAAAATTGCATTTTATAATTGTAATCTGTTTGATTTTTATGAGATTTTAAGGTTTATGGCTGTAGTTTGATTTTATTGTAAACCACCCAGAGTCCCTCTTTTGGGGGAGATGGGCAGTAATTAAATTTGAATAATAAATAAATTAATTTTAAAAAAACTTGCTAAAATTGCTGTAAAAATGCCAAAATTGCTAGGTAATTTTTGGGGCCCAAAATATTTCTCATTTGAGTCTGATACTAAAATCCAAATGGAGGAAGCCTGGGGCTCTCTGGATGTTTCGACTTTCCATTTCCCTGCCAGCATGGTCAATGGCAAGGGATTATAGGTTTTGCTATCCAAAACATCTGGAAGACACCAGGTTTCCTATTATCTAAAACTACTGCTTCATGTACCAGCTTCCAGGCTGCCATTCTTTAGGTGGACACCAGTTCCTATGAGCTGGGGTGACATGTGTTAACTCGCCCTGTGCTGGGCTAGAAACCAGGAGTCTGTGAGTTCTAGTCCTTGCCTTAGGCATGAAACCTGGCTGGATGACCTTGAGCCAGTCACTCTCTCTCAGCCCAATTCACCTCACAGGGTTGTTGTTGTGGGGAAAATAGGAGGAGGTAGGAGTATTAGGTATGTTCACCACCTTGAGGTATTTATAAAGAAAAATTAAGGCAGGATAAAAATAAATAAATAAATACATAAATAAATAAGCATGAAAGACAATGTTTTGTCTTAGCTGGATCACGCTTAGCTGGTTTCCTGGAAGGGGGCACTGTCTAAGAATTCTGAGAGAGTATAATTGACTAAAGATCAGAGGCATTCCTATGGTCACGCCCCCTATTGTTTTGTGGTTTCTTGCTCTTTAGTCAGTTAGGCTCTCTGCAGGACTGTGGCTTTTGTCCATTGGGTTTAGATTATTGTTATTCTGAGGGGAAGCCCTTTTTTCCTTGTCTTATTTTATTTATTAATTATTTATTTATTTCTCAAATTTCTAACACTGTCCATCTCCCCAAGAATAGGGGGACTCTATTATGCTAAGGTGTTGGCTGTCTGCCTTTGTCCTCTCAGTTTCCTGACCTGATCAGCTTGCGGGGGATTTGATCAGGTTATCAGGAGGTTCCTTTATGGCTCACGTTGGTATTCTCCTATTATTCCATTGTGATCCTTTATGTTTAAGTCATTTCCCTTCTATTTTTAATCTTAGTCTTTTGTCCTGGAGTTTCCATCTTCTTGCCTGGTATGGGCAAGAGTTTTTGGTGGGAAGTGTCTATTGGGGGAAAATGTGGTTTGAAAATGGCAGTTTGGTAAAGAAGGGGGGGGGGTTTGCTTGAGCCCTTCCAACACTCATGTAGTACATGAGAAATACAACTGTTTCATGGATCAGTTTATATTTAGGGCATGTCAGAACTACTTTCTTTTAGTTGAGTTTAAAACACTTCTGTAAGGCTCTTTGCTCCACATTCAGGGCTTGTCAAAACCAATTTGGTTTTAGTTCTAGAAGAGAAAAGGAGAAATAAGCTGTACATTTAGTGTAGGAGAAAAGAACTTTGCTGATTGGTTTGAAGAAAATATCCAGTGTGAATGGTGTCTTAGAAGCAGTACTTCTGTCTGTTTGGCTCTCTCTAAAACAGCATGTAAAGAGGCAGGGAGGGGTAGTATAGCTGGCCTTCATGAAAAAGGAATCAGTGAATGATATCATGTTGTCAAGGTGGGATCTTAGCACCAACAATTTCTGTGGAGTTGGCCAGTGTTCCTACTCATATAGCACATGAGAAATATAGCTTCCTCATTGTTATTCACATCAAGCCATAGCTTCTGCTACAATCTCAGGATCCTGTCATCCAGGATCACATTCACCCTCCTCTGATCACTACAAGATGTCAGTCTTATCTGTTTATTGTTTATTAATTTGCTTCATGGAAACCAATCTGAGTGTAGATCTGAGCATTGACTACATTATTTCAGGAACAGCAAACTTAACATTAAAAACAGGAGGGGTCCAAATTAAAAAAAAAAAAAAAGTCCATTGAATATTGAAAATTGATAAACAGAGTTTTGTTAACCTGAGCTGTACTATGCTCCCTAGCTGCCAGTTTGCTTGCTATGATATCTTGGACATAATGTCAGAACTTGGGGGAGGACGGGGAGGACTTGGCTGCCACACCTAAAAAAAGCAGTGTCAGGGGATGTTCAAATATTTCTTTTTATCTCAGGTAGGGCAAAGAGTTGAAATAAACATTAGGGTGTTTTGTTTTTTTCCCCCCTGAAAACAATGTCTGTTGAAAAATAAAATCATGTCAGTTCTTCTTTCACAGCTCTTGATGAACAGAAATTAAACAGGGCAAGTTTTCTTCCCCCTCAAGAAAGAACTGGGGGGAAAGAAGGTAAGCCAATATTTTTTGGACGTCTGCTTTTTCATGTCTGTGAAAGGATCTGACAAGCCTACCAGAAATAAAGGATAGCAGAATCCTGCAGATTCAAATACAGAGGTTGTAATAAAACAAGGAGTCATCTAACAAGAACATCTTCAATATGTGAGCTGTCAGAAAAGTTAAGAATTACAAAACTTAATTATCCAAAAGTCTGCTATCTATCTTTCCTGAGCATAAATTGGAATGGAAATACACCCCTACATATACTGTATGTCTTTACCCAACTTTTAATCATGTACATCTCTTGGATGACAGTAGATTTCACTTAAAATATATAAATTCCTTTTTCCACAATGGATATTTAAAATCTAGTATTTATGAAGATTGCACCCCCTGTTCTGATTTAAAAGGTTCCATATTAATTGTTTTACATGAATATGACCATTATTAGACTATTTACATATGAGCATAAAAAAGACATATGTACAAGCACACACACCATAATGTTAGCATTTTTTCCTCTTAGCAATTAAAAATGATTAGCAGAAAACATGCTCAATTCCCAATGTAAGTAATAAGTCTGAATCTGTAAACTTTACCTCTGCAGAAAAACAAATGATAACTTTCATTCTTTCCAGCTTACAAGATTTCATCTATTTTTTTTATTGCATCATTAGGCATATGCAAGGGGCTTTATTCTATCCAGTTCCCTTGTTCTTCCTTACCTGCATAATTAACACTTTCATTCTTTAGAACAGCATACCTTTCTGTGTCTCTGTTTGAATTAATTATATAGCCCAATCCAGGACCCATGGCCCAGGTGGAATTTGTCCAAATTGAAACACTTTCCCTTACAAACATTTGCTGCAATTATCAGAAAATTAGAGCAAGGGCAGGACTAGTAACACACCACTGCTCGTTTAAATTTATCTGTTAGCCCAAGGTCATTTTAAAAGGGAAGCAGTAAGGACAATTTTCCTCTGCTCCTCCTTTCTAAAATGTGGTTAAGTATCTGGGATCATGTTGGAACCATTTTTCATTCAACTCAGGCCAGTTTATCATATAAATCCCACCATTGTGTTTAATATATCAGGCTATTGTTGAGAATGGACAAAGAACAAATTACACAGATACAGAATGCATGTATGTTCATATGTTACTTGTTTTATAATCTGAACAGCCTACAGATCTCCAAGACAGTAACAAGATTAAAAACTAAAAAAATAATACTATAAACAGAATATTATTAATAGCTTTTCAAACACTGAGGAGAAACCATAGCTTATTTTTTTTATTATTATTTAAATTTATATCACCACCCATCTCCCCCCAATATAGGATTATATTCCTAATCACTCTCCAGGAGAGACAAAACAATCTATCAGATTCAAAGGCCCACCAAAACAGCCAAGTCTTAATAGTTTTAGGAAAAACAAAGAGAGTCAGGGCCCATCTGTCATGTTCACTGTTTCAATGTGCACTGTACATTGTAAAGTTTCACATGCCATGGCGCTGACGTGTGTTTCTGTTTGGGAGGGAGCTGCTGTGAAACCTTGTGCCAAGCTCTGTATCTATGTTCATTTCAATGGAATGTGTTTGGGTTATGTGCTTTGTTCAAGGACTTTTCCCGCGGACCATCAGAAGCCATTGGGAGCACCTGGGATTGTGAGCTTGGGAAGATTCTATGGGGGGAGGGATCACATTTGTACCAAGGGTTTTTAGTTTGCATTTGGTGTGCTTTTTCCATTCTCAGCTTTCTTTGTGATCCTGCATACTATTCTTTAATAAATCAGATATCTTTGTGATCCTGCTTATGAGTCTGATGGTGTTCTAGAATAGGCAATCATTACATAAAGCTGAGAATCACCAAAGTTGTACCATTAGCTCCTACCAAGATTAGTTTCTTGTGAGGGAAAAGAGTTAACGATGGCTGAGTCCAAGCTCACGACCGGGGGACTTGAGGAACTGACTGGCTTGATGCCCGAGTCAACAGTCAAGAGCGGAGAACTGAGCCTCACCCCAGAACCTTCAGGTTTCCAGCAGGATTCAAGTTCCAGCTCTGAGGTGGAGGAATCTGATGTTGGGAGAGAACCAGAGCAACCGGCACCCAGCGAATCTCCTGCAGAGTCGATCACCTGGGATGAAATGGGAGAACCCCAGCCAGGGACGTCCCAGGCGTCCTGGAAGTATCAGTTCCTGCTGACCCCAAACGTCGAATCTACCATGGTAGCAACAGGGAGACAGCCTAACATGCGAGGGAGGGAGGAATCTCAAACCCCTGAAAGGCTAAGAGTGGTGGAGGCCAAAATAGAATCGATGGAGTACATCTTAAGAAACTTGTCTCTATCATGGGGGGGGGGGGGCAGCCGAGGCGCAAAGGAGATTCCAGCTCCACGCAATCATCCCCCATCCCCCCACCTGGACTGCTGGTGGAGCGGGGCCGGAGACGGCGCCGGGATGAATCTCCACCCTGCAGAATTCGACCACCAGTGTCCTCACCCCGAGGAGGGAGAACTTCTGTAACCTGGGGCCCAACCACTCAAGCAGCCGCTGATTCAGCTTCAACAGGAATGGTGGTGAAAGACTTTTCTGTCAAAGTTTGATGGGGATCCAACCAAGTTATCTTTCTTTCTCACTAATGCTAAAAGTTACATGAGGTAGTTTGGACCATACTTCCCTTACGAAGAGGCTAAAATAACTGCCATTGCCACCAAGCTGAAGGGACGAGCGGCTGACTGGTATGTTCAATTAAGTGAGGCTGACTCCCCTGAGCTTGAGTATTTTGAGGACTTCATGTGGGCATTAAAGCTGCATTTTGAGAATCCTCTAGTCAAGGCAAGAGCTAAAAAGGCCCTGAAGGATCTTAGCCAGGGTCGGTAGCTGATTACACCCTGGAGTTTAAGGCTTTAGCTGGGAAAATCCCCGACTGGTCTCAGTCAACCTTCATAGAACGGTTTAAAGAGGGACTTAACTGGGATGTCCTGCGGTGGGCGTTGTGTAGAGATGACCCAGAGACATTGTATGAATGGATCTGTCTGGCCGGCAAGGCTGAGCATGCCCAGCATACCTTCATGGAAACCAAACGACCTGAAAAACAACCAGCCACCATGAGGGGACACCGAAGTGCCGCAACTGCTGCCCTGCCAGGCTACAGAGCCTGGGAAGAGGAGAGAGATCGGCGCTATGCGAGGGGTCAGTGTCTCCGATGCGGAAAGGAAGGGCATTGAGCAGCTGATTGCCCAAAAGCCAAGGCTGGAGATCAAGTGGACAAACTGCCGGCCAAATCGCCACCCCCCCTTGTGGCGGATGACAACAGCCAAGGGGGCAGCCGATGCTGAGGAAGTATTCTACTTCTCAAGAGAGGCTGAAGATGTCTCTAAGGAGCTGGCGGGAAATGCCAGCCACCTGCTATAAAGAGCGCCTGCGGGCAGGTGGAGGAGGATGGGCACGAGGATGGTATGGTGAGTGCTGACTGTCCCACTTTAGCAGTAAAAGTGAAATTGGGCTCTCGCACAAAGACTACAGAGGTCTGGGCTTTAGTTGACTCTGGGTGTTCCAGGTGTCTGATTCACCCTGATCTGGTTGCTGCTTTGGACCTGCCTAGCTTCCCCCTCCAGCAGCCTTTGATCTTCACACAGTTGGATGGTTCAACTGCCGGGGTGGGGGGGCGGCAACCCATTTCACTGGAACTGTTGCAATGCAAATGGGCAGCCACCGTGAGACTTTGAAATTTGTAGTGGCACCTGTTGGCAACGCCTTGGTCATTCTGGGGATTCCCTTGTTGACCTATTGAAGCCCACATATAAATTGGGAACACAGAACTGTGACTTTTAAGGATGGGTTTTACCAAGCCCCTACCGCGGAGAGGGCTTCAAGTGCGGGGGTTGGAAGGGCTGCAATTGCCACGCTGTGCCCTAGTTTGGCGCATTTAGAAGGCTTGCCCGATCCATACCAAGACTTTGCAGATGTCTTTGGGGAAATGGAAGCAGATCAGCTACCCCCCCATCAGAAAACTGATTGTGCAATAGAGTTGGTTCCCAATGCTCAATTGCTCAAGCCGAAAATTTATCCAATGACTCAGAAGGAGCTTGAGGCATTACAGGACTTTATTGACAAAAATCTGTCAAGGGGGTTTATTGAACCTGCAAATTCCCCAGTTGGGGCATCTGTGCTCTTCCGGGAAAAGAAAGATGGCACACTTTGACTCTGTACAGACTATCGGGGGTTAAATTCCATCTCAATTTGCAACAAATATCCTCTGCCACTCATGAAGGACATGTTAGCTCACTTGTCTAAGGGCAAGATTTTCTCCAAGCTTGATCTTCATGAAGCCTATTTCCTCATCCGCATATGAGCTGGAGATGAGTGGAAAACTGCTTTTAATTGTCCACTGGGTTCATTTCAGTACAAAGTCCTCCCTTTTGGGTTAGCAGGGGTGCCCGGAGTTTTCATGCAATTGATTAATGAAGTATTACATGATCATTTGTTTAAAGGGGTCCTGGTTTTTTTGGACGATGTGCTCATTTACACTGAAACCGAGGAGGAACATGAAAGCCTTCTCAAATAAGTGTTAAGTAAGCTTAGAGATGCCAAGCTTTATGCCAAACTATCTAGGCTATAGGGTATCTAACAAGGGCATTGAAATGGACCCTGCAAAAATTCAGGTGATTTTAAGTTGGGAACGTCCCCGCACCTGGAGGCAATTGCAAAGTTTCCTCAGGTTCAGTAATTACTATTGCCAATTTATCTAGGGGTTCACTGAGATTGCTTTGCCCCTTACTGATTTACTCCATACCAAGGGTTTGGGGGAGACACGCAAAGTAAAAAACCCTGGGGCAGTGCTGAATTGGACGCCTGAATGCCAGGCAGCATTCGAGAAGTTAAAAAACTTCTTCACTGTTGAGCCTATTTTACAGCACTCCTGAACGCCCCTTTGTGGTCCAAGTTGATGCTTCTGACTCCTCAGTTGGGGCTATATTCTTACAGAGATTCTGAAAATCAATTGAAACCTTGCGCTTATTTGTCCAGAAAATTTTCTGAAACTGAACGCTGGTGGCATGTTTGGGAAAAAGAGGCTTTTGCTGTAAAAGCCGCTTTGGAAGCCTGGTGTCACCTCCTGGAAGACGCTAAATGCCCTTTCAAGGTTTGGACTGATCACAGGAATTTGGAAGCCCTCCGCACCCCCCGGCGTCTCAGTCCTAAACAAATTCGCTGGGCTCAATTTTTTAGTCGCTTTAACTTCCAGTTAAAATTTATTCCAGGAAAGAAAAACTTTCACAATAAATCAGATATCTTTGTGATCCTGCTCATGAGTCTTATGGCATTCTCGAATAGGCAATCATTACATAAAGCTGACATCAGGGAAAATGCTGTTGCAGAGAAGTGGGGTGGACGGTGACTGAGAAGACCAACCCTTGGGACAGGGAATGTCTCTTCCTTCTCCTTCTCCTTCTCCTTCTCCTTCTCCTTCTCCTTCTCCTTCTCCTTCTCCTTCTCCTTCTCCACAAAACAATTGTTCTTGAAATTCAAAGACACAATAAGAAAGCTTCCACATGGACTCATACTTTCAGCTCATGGAAACTTTAATTATAATTGATGTATTTCTTGATCTAATGTTTTGGAAACCAGATATTTATAACTATGGCAAGTAGCTTTCATGCAAGCTGTACTGTGCAGCTATATCTGGCCTGTAGTGAGATCTTCCTTCCTTCTTGGCTGGATGATACTGATGATCATGTTCCAAAAAATCTTCCTTAAAATGTGCACATGGGGCATCTAGAGATAAGTACAAACATATGTCAGCAAAGACTTGTATGTATTTTTCTGCTGCCTGTTAGTGGTAGTCCAGATCTTTGCAGCCATCATCTGGTAGCCTTAGTTCAGGTATATTATTTCTTCAGAATGCTGAAGACCTTTCAAGACTTCTCCAGTGATAGCTAACAGGAAACTTTATTGAGCCAAAGAATAACACCTAACTGAAGTAAAGCAGAACATGAGGCATTTGTGTGTTGGAAAGGATATTTGAGAAGTTGGCTATAGTGCATTTTTACAAAAATGTACACTTTCAGAACTGCGAAATATGGAGGTGAATTGGAAAAATATAGCCACATGGAAGGTATACCTTTCACAATTTCAAGCACTTTGCAACTCAAGAAAATGTGTAAAAAAGTTTGCCTGTGGGGAAAAATAGAAACACTTTTAAAAAGCATAGACAAAACTGCATTTTAACAGAATAAATGCTTGCCAAAAATACACAAACTAATAAAAATACACACAATAGGATAAATATTTGTGAAGATGTATACAAATATTCCTGTGCCTTTTTTATGATGAGCAGGTAAATGCAGTAAAATCCTGAGGAGAAAAATCCTAGGATGGAGAGGTGAAGCCACTTCCCTGAGAAAGGCAGAACAATTTCTTTAATCCAATAGCAATTCTGTTTAGGCTTGTGGCTTAAAGAATTGATTCTTAAGATCTATATTCCCAAGTCTACTTGCTTTTTCTCTTATCCTCACAATGGAATAAAAATACTTTTGGCAAAATAGCTCATGGGAGTTTATTTTCTGGTTTTATTCTTTGGGTTCCTCTCAGTTTGTTCTTCATTCCTGCTTTCATCCACCTGTTTTTTTCAGCGCTTCAATGGGATTTATTCTTTTTGGTTTCCATGGTATCGGAAAGTCTCTCTCATTCTCTCTCTCTTCAAGATATAAAAATCTCCATGAGAAGAAGGCTATGGAGAAACTTGTCTAAGGTTTTGCAAAGAAAAGGTGTTAACCTACACACAAACACACACAACTCCTGAATGGAAAATATTGCTTTGATCATTTCTTTGATTTGATTAGCTTTATCTCTCTCTCTCTCTTCTCTATATAACAAGTGATCAAAAAGCAGTGTTTGACAAAAGAACTCTTAGGAGATATGCTGGCTGCTGCTTCCACCATTCAGCTTAGGCTCTCCTTTTCTCTCTCTAACAAATACTCTGGGTATATTTTGGCATTGTGTGGGGGTGTCCGCAGGGTATGATTAAAATAGTCAAGATGCTGGCCACGATGGTGTGACACACCTGAGAAACAGACAGAGCTTTGATCACACCATTGCAGCCACCATCTTGACTATTTTTACCATACCCTGTGGACATCCCTGGTATTGTTCCAGATTAGCATCACATTAAGAGCCTCCTTGGAGATTACACACAAAAAACCTGCAACAGACCTGGAGAACTCCTGAAGGATGGGATTTAATTACATTAAACTTTCCTCATTACTTCCAGTGGTATCTACAATTTGGCTGCTGTATGTAGGAGCTTTAGAGTTTATTTCATATATGCTAATCTTGTGTAATATAGCACAGGGCGTAACATGATGAGGTACTAAATTCAGGCATTTTGTTTTAATAGTATACTAAAATTAAATGCAAGCAGCATGTCTCAAGGTTTTTTTTTTAACTGCTTTTGCTTCTACATTAAGATAGATATTGTCTAATAGAAGAGGTTTATGTTATATGATATAATAACTCGACATCACAACACCAATGGATACAAAACAAAAATGGGAACTATAGTTTGGTTTCCAGCCATGGGATCTGCTCTCTTAATTACTGATGTTATACATAGCCAATTCAATTCCTTATGAATGAAAAGCCATACCCCCTTTTAAGGAGAAAGACCATAAAGGCAATTAATGCTCAGGGCTTCACAAATGGAAAGAGCCATAATAGAAGAAGTTACAATACTGTTTCCATTTTTTAATTGTTGAATTTCATTAATAGAAGCCTCAGAAATCTAGAGGGGGGAGGGGATAAATACCACAGTAAACTGCACTGTGGGTGATTATACCTTTTGTCACTAATCTGCAAAATGAAACACAAATTAGGAATATTGATTGTCATTCCTAGCTAAGGTGGCAGTTAGACTTATAGCAAATACATAGAACAATGTTTCTCAACCTTGGCAACTATGAGATGTGTGGATTTCAACTCCCAGAATTCCCCAGCCAGCAAGGCTGGCTGGGAAATTCTGGGAGTTGAAGTCCACACATCTCAAAGTTGCCAAGGTTGAGAAACACTGACATAGAGAAATATACTGAGCACAGCTGGGCTTATTTCCAGGTAAGCAAGGATTCAGATTCCTGGATCTCACTGCAACTTTAATTATGTACACCACTCATTTAGTTCTTTCATTTTGAGCCTTACGAAGGATGCATTATATTATACTAGACATCAGGCACTTAGATTATTTTAAGTACTATTCAGACATGAATGTAGTAGTGGTAACCTGATCTTCCTTGCTTTCAAAAGTGTTATACATTGGGGACACAGAGCAAGGTCTTGCAAGTACTAACACTAACAAAAAATAAAATATTCTTCCCTATAAACTTAAATAGCTTCTCTTTTCTTCTCTTTTCTTTTCTTTTCTTTTCTTTTCTTTTCTTTTCTTTTCTTTTCTTTTCTTTTCTTTTCTTCCCAGTTGAGAATACTCAGAATATAATCATTCAAGCACCCTTTTTGTATTGTTTTGTATTTTCACTCTGTTGCTATACTTGGTTTGTTGCTGGCATTCTAACAGTCATATCTTCTAGATTCTATCATGAGATTATGGTTCTTCAATTGTGTGTGGTTTTCATGCATATTGGAGTCTGCCTTGGGGGCACATTACAAGTATTCTACAAGCATAAAAGTGTTGTTGGCTCTTTCAGTTTATTTATTTACACATACATTGCAGCCTTAATGAGAGGTCTACATTTTGAATAAGAAGCAATTACAATTAATTGCATTGACATAATTATATAAGATATGAGATGGCCCAGACTCATTTATCCTATGTGCATTTACAGAATGAGGAACACACAGCAGATACAACCCATTCTCCAATTTTTGGTCTTTTTTTGAGGCATCTAAATGTCATAAAAGATTAAAGCTCTTAAATTGAGCAGCCAATGTAGCTGAGGCAAACCATGCCCTAAATGTGCTTCAACTCAGCCACAATGGCTGCTCAGCTTGCTTAGCTCCTTTTTTGCTCAACATGATCATTATGATTGTAAACCAATAAGCATAGTTAAGTTGTTTGAACTGAGTAAGATATATTTAGGGATCCTAAAAAAGTATTGTAGGACTGTTGATCAGGTAATATAGTATGCCATCTAAATCACTGAGACACTTACATGCTCAGTTGATTTGATGGGTCACAGTCTGAATCTATTGGTCATTTCTTTTCTGTGAACTGGAAATCATTTTTCATATCTGCTGCTTGATCATGATCTACACCTAAAAATAACAAATATGAGGTTTTGGCATCAGAGGGAGGAAATCAAATCTGTTTCAAATAAACTGTCTAAGTTTTATGGAAATTATACCAAAACAGTATTTCTTTTTTCTGACATCTTTTTCTTCTGAAATATTTTCAAGGCCAAGCATGATAGGAACTCCTGTTTAGACATGCTTTGAGGTCTAAATCTGGGTTACCTAGATTTTAAGTTTTGCTTTCTGGATTTCCAATATAAGCCCTGAAATTAATAGACAGAATTCTAATAGAAACAGAGAAATGGAAGAAGCCACTAAGGCATCAAGTCCAATCTCCTCTCAATGTGGGAATCTAAATAGAAACATCTCCACCAAATCAAATTCAGTTTCTATTTGAATGCATTCAGTGAAGAGGAGCACACTCCTTACTTGGTAACTGGTAGGCTTATGCAAGCAACTTATATAGATTTAGCTTGGTAAGTAGACAGTGTAAATCCCACTGCAGAACTGAAGAGGTGACACAATTCATCTCAATGAAGCATCTTGTGTTAATGTGGAACACTTTGGGTTTAAGATGAAATCTTATTTTTCTGCCACAAAGATACCCAACCTGGAAGACCTTTCACAAGCACCAAAAAGACTCTAGGCTCAAAAGCTTTGACTGGTACTATCACATTGTTCACAGAATGGAATGCTTGGTGAGCAGTACAACACTGAATAGGGAATAAGACAAAGATGTGTGATATCACCTTGGTTCTTTAATGTATTTATGTATATATTTACAAGGGACACTTATGGTGATGATAGAGATGTGTTGAATGAGATGTGAATATGCAGAAAATAGTGTGTTATTGGCTAATAACCTGAATGGTTTGCAGTGAATGTTAGTTGGTCATATTATACAACTAAAAGTAATATATCAAAGTCCAAGGTAGATGTGTTTGACAGGGGAAATGGAGTAAATGGTTGCAAGTATTATACAAATGGCAATATCCTAAAAATAGGAAAATGGATGGAGATGCTGTACAGATATGGTAGAAAGGTCATGTATAGTATGTGGTCTGTTGCAAAGAATGAATGCTTATTAAAATAACTTAAAATAACTATATAAAATAATGCTTCTGCACACTTCGTTATACGGAAGTGAGAGTTGGATATATCAGGAGAAACAAAACATTGAATGAAATGGGAAAAAGTGCATGGTAAGACAAGAAGAGATCAGATAGGTAGTGAATAGGTTATGAATCAATGTGAAAAGAATAAAAAAAAATGTGTGATCAGTTTGAAAGACAGTACTTTGAAGTGCTTTTGCTATATAGAGAGAATGAGAGAGGATTGAGTCACAAAACAAAATATATGAAGCAAAAGTGAATTGGTTGAAAGGAAACTGAAGATGAGAAAATTGTGGTTGGATGGAGTTGATGAGATCTTCAAAGCAAGAAAGATGAGAAGTTTCAAAAACAAAAAGCATTGTTTGAAGTGGTTTTGGACTTGAAGGATTCCTAAGGATAAAAAGATATAGAGATATAGTGAATGGTATTTGCATAAACTACATTTAGTTATATTTTCTTTTTTTAACAGAAACCTTTAATTTATTTGGCTTACTATCTCCTAGACCTTCTCTGCCCTTTATATCATGTGGCTTATTTCCAAATAATAATGACAGATATTTATATGTGTGCTCTAAAGTAGGCCAGCCCGAGAGACCTTTGACTCATACTGAGGGAACTCAGTGGCAGGGCACATTCACTCACACTGATATTATTTATTATTATTTATTTATTATTCAAATATAATTACTGCCCATCTCCCCCAAAGAGGGACTCTGGGCAGTTTGCAATATTACCTAATCGGGTAATGAAATGTGTGCAATCAAACAACCAAGCTCAGATAGCTCAATAGACTCCACTTTCAGTACTGTCTAGAAGACACAGACACAATTTCTGGAACTGCCAGAAGAGAATGTTGGAGCAACACAAAGTAATGCTGTAGTTTCCCTTGTAGAAGGGTATGTGTATGTGTGGCTGGCTTTCTGAAGCATTCTCAAAGGGTGTTTTGTACACACTTTTGTGGAAGCAAACCACTTTTTCAAAGCTTTGCACTAATATTTATAGAGGCTGAAAGAAAACATTTTTTTTTAATTGTTAAAAGGATAACATATTAAAATGCAGTAGCCAAAAGCAAAAAGTAATCTTGTTGGCTGAGAAAAATGTTCCTTAATGGGGTGACAAATTTGAAAATATTCTGTCTCTAATAAAGGAACCACCATATCTACATCAAATTTCTAAGCTGCAATCCAGTAGAGATACTTGAAAGAAAATATCAATATTTGGGTAGTTATATGTGGGGTTCTTAGCTTATTTCTACAGATGTCTTGACCCAATTGTTTTTCCAAGTGTGTTCCAGGGAACCTTATTTCTTAATGAAAAACTCAGTAATGATGACTAAGCTGTCCTGGAAGGTATTTGGCAAACATCTTTCTTCTTTGAAAAGTGGAATTGTAGGAGCAAGTTTATGGCATTCTCAGGTTGAGACTATAGGACTTTTGAAATTATGACTTTCAGGCAACAAATGTGAGGCTGTATTTGTGAAAAATCCCTCCAGTAAAACACTGGTGAGTTTGTGGGTATACCATGTAGTTGTCTTGGAAGTAACACAGAGGTAGTTTGCCATTGCCTTGTTCTGAGATTCTTTTAACCTTCTCAATGAAGCTTAAAATCCTGGTAATCCCTAGAGGCATTGCCTTCTATATGGGGGACATGGTGGGGCACTTATCCACCCACTTATTTAAGAATGAATGCTACAGTATAGCATGGCAGCTGCTCTATTCTGCATGTATTCAAAATGGCAGCTGTGTGTATGTACAGAATGGTAACTGCGATGGTCTTTGCATGAACAAAATGGCAGATGCTTTTTCCCCTGTGTAGTATGGCAGGAACTATTCCACCCTTCCCCCCGCCTCCCAGAAAAAAACAATCCTGCTGATGTCTTTCCTTTTGCCTACACATACTAGCTAAGTGTAACTGTCCTAAGCTATTGAACCCCGATAAGCTGCTACTTGCTATATACCTCCTTGAATCCCTTTTTTCTTAATGCACACAGTTGTACAAGCAATTTGCTCAAATGTACTGTATTGCTATGTACACTTTTCCCAAATTGTTTCTGTGCACATTTTCAAGTGCAGATTTCAGTGCATATGTGTGTTAAGGTTCTGAGCAGGTCTGGAAAATAGACAGGATAACAATCCCATGTTGCCAAAAAGAAAGGGTAGGACATATGTATAAATTGTAGGGGGAAAATAGAGTTTGTAATAAGCAGAAATGTGTAGAGATTTGTGTTAGACACTATGTTTATCACAATTTATTCCTATAGTAATAAAAGTATTAGCTTTTTAAATGAGAAGCAGAACTGAAATTGTCATAGTCCCTGTCTTCTGGAAATACCCTCTCTGCTGTGTTAAGACTTTTGTCTTCCCTTCATAGCTGTTGTTATATTATTTCTATTCAGTTTTATTATCTTTTTTTTCCTGGTAATTGGTAATTGTCAGAGTTGCATCTTGTTTTATGTTCTGCTTTATTCTGTACACTGCTTAGAGATAGTTTTGATGAGGTAAAATCTAGAAAAAAACTTTAAAATGGTATCAAAAAAAAAAAATCCTTGTTCCGTTTTGTTAGACAATGAGTCCTTAGCAAAACGGCAAGTTGCAGAAAAGGAGTTTTAAGGTGGTGAAGCTTATGCCCGTCTGATATTTTTCTGTGTGGAAAACAAGGACAATGTCACCCCCTTAGCTGGAGGGAAGGATTCAGAAAGAAAGGCCCAACTTTGCCTCACATACTTTTTGTCTATATAAATCAGGCTAGAATGCCAGTTTCATAACACGATATCTGTAACGATAGCTGGTTTCCTCTGACTGATTTTAGCCATTCTTCTAACAGTGGCATAGGTAAAATCCCTGGCTGAAATATTAACCCATCCATAAACACATTATGTGGCTGTAGGCAAACTATAATTCTCTCAGCCTCTGCCATCTCCATCTCCCCTATGGAGATTATAATGCTGGTCTACCTTGCCAGGTTTCTGTAAAGATTATTGAAAGAAATGAAAAGCATTTTAAATCTTTGAAATGTTCTATCTAGATTATTACTGCTTTTGTTTTGTTTTGTTTTAAATTGCACCTGTAACATAGAGAACCCAAGCCCATCCCATGGCACCTTGACATACATCAAACAAATAAATACTGTATGTGGAAGAACTTTCATATAACTATATAGCAAGAGATGTCAAAATATAGTAGCAAGTAAATGCCAGTTTTATGGAAACTGAATAAAGTACAAAAGTCTGATTTGAAATAGTAAACTTGCATATTGGCTGTTGCCCCAAAATATAAATACCCTTCAAGTAAAGTTGTTTAGATCTGCTCCAACTTGGACTCTGACTGGGCAGAGGAGGCTGAGGTACCTGGGGCAAGGTCTGATGGTATGATCTGGTATGTGTTTGAGCCAGCAACTCCTGAGGAAGTGAACTGGTTTCTCTGTGCTGTCAGCTCAGCCACCTGTTCACTTGTGTAGTAAAAGCCATGTTGTTGGGTCCATGCTGTGGTGTTGGCCTCCTTGATGGAGGGGGTGGTATCTCCTGCCTCAAAAGAGAGGATGGTGTGCCCCCTCCTTAAGAGGCCTTCTTGGACCCAATGGTCTTTGACAACGATCGACCAGTCTCCAATCTTCCCTTTTTAGGAAAGGTTGTTTAGAAAGTGGTCAGTCTGCACCTGATGTGAACCCTGGAGGAAACAAATTATCTAGATCCATTTCAGTCTGCTTTCAGATTTAGTACTGAGACAGCCTTGGTTACGCCTGTTGATGACCTGTGGTTGAGTGGGAAGGAGGTACTGTATCCATACTTGTGCTCCTTGATCTCTCAGCAGCTTTTGGTATCCTTCCAAGCCAGCTGTACCATTTTACATTAGTTCTCTTCCTTTCTCCAGGGCTGGTTTCAGTCAGTGTTGGCTGGGGGAGACAGTTCACTTCCTAGGCTCCTCCTGTGGGGGGTTCTACTTTTTCTCCTCTCCTTTTCAACTTCCACATGAAACCACTGGATGAGGTCAGTGTTGGGGTTCAGTGTCATCAGTATGCTGAAGATACCCAATTATATCTTTCAAGTGAGGCTGTCAAGGTTTTGTCCCAGTGTCTGAGGTAGAACAGACAAGGAAACAAAAGCTATGTATGCTATAATAAAAATACTACTTTTATTATAGGGTTACAGTAACAGAATCTTGCAAGTATTAATGTGCCTCCCCCCTCCCTGCCTTTTTCTTAAACAGAACTAGGGAGGGTCAAGTCTGAGATGTTTTCTCAAATTACATTTCTGCTTTGGGCTCAGATTTCTCTTATCTGGCCATTGTTTTGGCTGCGGCTCTTCCTCCTGTACTCAAGGTTATTCGCACAACTTATTACACCCAGTGGCTGGAGGCTTTGTGGATTTGGATGGGGAGAAACTGTATATAGACAACCTATGATGAGTCACATCAGCTTGTTGTAGTTGTTGTTTACTAGTTATCACAAACAGGAACTATGTGCAAAGGAATGATAAGAAAATGCAGGGCATTTTGCTAGCTGCCATTTTCAGTGCTCCCCATTCACCAGCTGGAAAAAACATTGGCTAAAAGTACACAGAAGTTATTCTTATATGGGGAAAATTAAATCAGGATAAAGTAAAATCTGTGTGGAAAAAGCTTTTGAATTTAGCAAGAGAGAATATTTCTTCAGATAAATATGGGCTTGATTTATGCTTTGAGATTGTCACAAAGTTATCTTCAAAATTAAGATAATGAAGTCTCACTTGCCCACTTCTGGAATGATGTTTCACCTTGAAAAGAACATAAGCTGCCCAGGCAAAGATAACAGCATATTTTTCTGGTGCAACTGCTGCCAGCCAACTGCTCATTTTAACATCTAGTTGGATAGAAAAAGAGATTATTTTCCCTTCTTTTTTTCCCCCCCTTTGGGTATCCACCATCTGTTTTTCTTCTATTTTTTTTAAAATCAAAACTATTTCTTACTGAGAAAGGAAATGTGCCAGCTTTATTCCAGTTTATTTTAAGACTAGTTTCTCAGTGTCTAGCATGTTGATTCAAACAATATCAAACAAAAGTGAATTAACTTAGGATTTCAATACATACAGGCAATATGTTCAGTTCCAATAGACAGATAAGGATGTGTTGAAAATCAGGATGTTATGGTGATCAGAATACCAGACTAGCCTTAGGAACATCTGGATTCACATCCCATTCAGCCATGATGCTCATTAGATCATCTTAATGGATCTTAATGATCCTCAATCTAACCACTTTCAGAGTTGCTGGTGTATTTACAGCATCTTATGAGTAATGGTAATTTGTCTGAGTTTCACTAGACAATGGTCATATATTTAAATTGATATGATTTGATTTGATTTATGTGGCCATTTATCTGTTAAAGCTAACAATGCATTTATTTAAAAAAATCAACAGAAGTGTAAAAACCTACAGTGGTTCCTGAGAACAAACCCAATCAACACCCAGTGATAACATATCATGGTGCATCTAACTTCCCAACCCCCATACCCTGGAGCATATCCAGGTCTTCAGTGCTTTACAAAAGGCTAGCAGGGTTGAGGCCAATCTAATTGTGTGAGGAATGGCGTTCTAGTTGACAGGCACTATGACAAAAAAGGTCAATTTTTGTTCCACAATAATAAAATTAAAGTCAAACAAAATGTTCCTAGATGTTAAGGACATATCCCTTCTTTTAATCCCTGAAAAAATAAAATTAAGACCAGTGCAGGCACTTTTTACCATGGGTCAGCATGTTAAGTACACAAATTCATCTTTTAAGTAGAGATGATTCACAATGCATGTATAATAGAAAGAGTAGAGCTGAATGGATAAACAATATACAGCCTATAGATTGAAAAATGTCCTGTTCAGACCATGTACCAAACCAGTTCTCAATAAAACTCTTTATTAAGAACTATTTACAAGCTAAAATAATGAGACTGGAATAATCAAATTAAGCAATATAGCAAAGCTGCTCTAGGTTTTAACTGGAAGGAAGACTGGAACCACTTGGAACACGAGTACTGGAGATAGCAGATCTCAAACTGGAATCAATCTGGAACAACACAACAACAGGAGGCTGGCTCCAAAGATCTGGAGACAAGACTACAATCAATAAGCAGGAATGCACTGAATCTCAGGTACGAAACTCAAACTCAGGACATGGCTGGACTCAACTGGAATTGCTGCTCTAGACTGGATCTCTGCAAGAAGTGAACTGGAGCAAGGCTTGAAACCCAGCCTGAGCTGGACTCAGCCGGATGTTCCAGACTGGACTGGATTCTCTGGGAGGGAGACCTGCAACAAGGCTTGAAATTCTGGATTCAACTTGACTCAGCGGGAAGCCCCAAACTAGGCTGGATTTGCTGGGCAGGAGACTTGGAGCAAGGCATGGCACTTCTTTGAGTTCAGATGCTGCCTCTGAAGCTGGTAAGGAGTCTTCTTCTGACACTGCAGGTCCTGAGGAGCAGTTGTGTCTGGCAGCATGCTGTCTGTGCTGCTGCCTTTTATCCTGTTCCTTGGCACACTTGGGTTCTCTTGCAGCCAATCGGGCTGCCTTTTCCTCTGCGTGCTTTTCAGCTCGTCTCTGGCACGCGCTGATTGGCATTTTCAAATCCCCCTCCGAATCTCACCCAATCAGCAATTCTTCTCACTCTGCTGAGTCGTGCTGGAGTTTCATTTCTCCAACTCCAGCATGATAAGTTTCTAATTTCTCCTCTGACTCAGAAAAAGAAACTGAATCCAAGTCAGAGGCAGGCCTGGTCCTGACAAAAAAACACCTTAATTCAGAATAGATTTAGGAGCCAGTAGAAAAAGGAACAAACAACTATTTTGAAATTAGGTTGCTTCTTGCTTTATGCTTCCTGATAAACTGTGCCCTTTTGAATAAGCCACTGGGTTGTTCTTCCATCAGTTATTTCTTCTTCTAATGGAAGTGTTCCACAACCTCTGAACTCTATGACTCAGAGACTGAAACCTGATTCTGCTGATAGCTTCCCTATGAAATGAACTGGATTCCTAACATTCATACATGAGGAATATTGACATAGGCTTTCTCTGTGATTTAGAATCTTAGATTATGTCTTGGGGGGTAGTGGGTGGGAATCAATATGTAAAATAATCTCCCCTCTTCATATCTCCACCACTTCAAATGTGGATGATAAGAAGCAAAGACAAAACCATTCTCTTCATTTGTAATTAAGATTCCAAGTAAAATATTGTCCCAGATTGGCTTGGAGATATCACTCTGGAATTGAGATATGGTAGAGGCAGAAGACTGATCTTAATGCATACAAATGCACTGTGCACATATTTCTATGGCTCTGAACATAAAGGAAGAAAATAATGAGAATCACATTTGGTTACTGGAATATTGTAAGATTTTATCAAATATAAATAATATAAATATTTGAGCATAAGAGTTATTCTTCTTACTACAGAAGATGAGAGAACGTTTGTAAATTAGACTTTCTTTGATTTGAACAGGGCATTTATTCTTTTGGATTTTACTCTGTTGAAAATAGAGTGATGTATTAAACAGAATATATGCATATTGTTTAACTCTATTTTTAATGTATATCTTAAAAACTTCATCATGCCCAGTATGACAAAGAGATTGAAAAGTTAGTAGACTCAAGAGCATAACTGATTTGCCAAGGCTGTTTCAATAAGGAAATTACTGCCTTTTTGTCTTTGAATAAATTGTGCTAGGTCACAAATAATAATACACAAGAGCTTAGCTCATTGATTTTTAGTATCAGATATACTTGAACTTCTCTATAAAATGCAGTGTATAATAAAATATAGTTAAAGCAGGACCTGAACCCTGTGCCATTTAATGCCACTTCAGGCATGCATCAGATTTGTCCAAACTGGGGCATTTGGGACCAAATCTGTGGTTGTACAAGAAGGATCTCTATCAAGCAATCTGAATTGAGTTGGAATGCCATGTGAGTGATGGAATATTACAGCATTTCAGAAAGGTAGATAGTTTGTTTGCCATGCTATAGCCATTCCTCACTAAAATACCAGAATAGGAAAAGGGGGAATACAAGAGAGACAAGCAAATCAAGGGACTAACAGGTTATTCTAATTTCAGGGATATAATAATGGCAGTACTTTAGAAAACTTCTTGTTTACTAATATCCTTTTGTAATATGGGACTGTACTGAAAGCAACCTTAATTACTCAGTGCAATGCAGTAATTCCTTCAGAATGGCCATAAATATACATTTGGACTATTTAGTATAATTTATTTATCCTCTATCCTTCACCTCCACCACCCATATAGTTAATGCTAGGGAATATTTCAGAGCATGAAAAATTGTGCCAATATGTTGGCTTTGGGGTAATGATTGCTTAAAGAAAGAAATCCTTTCATTTTAGAGTTAACCATGATAGATGGATGGACAGACAGACAGACAGATAGATGTTTATTAAAGGGTTGCAGACCAAAATGCAAGGGAAAAACTATTAAGTGTTACAAATTATTGTAAACTATAATTTACAATAATAAATCATATATGAGCAGAAAAAAATAATATCTGACATAAGCCCAACCATATTCTACTCAGCAAAAAATTGGCACATAGTCTTACAGGTGAAGTAGCAGTATTTAACAACTTGGATTTTGGTCATCCAGGATATATTTGACATACAATTGATCAGGATATCTAGGAATAGTCCTTAGTTAAGGCAATATTATGCTGTTATATGTATAAAATGTGCAAATAAACACAATATGCACTGGTATTTTAGTGACCACCTGAGACAAAAGAGCAGATTCTGTCACTGTAAGGCGTGTTTCTGAATCTGTCTTCCAATATGGATGAACAAATATTGAATGGGAATAACTGTGGTATTTTGACACAGTGATCTGCTGAAGCTATTGTCAGATTCCTCCGATCAAAAGGTTCACAGAACCCCTTATCGGAGCATCTTCCATCACTTCCTTATCAATGGGGTAGACTCTCTATCACCATATGGGAGGGGGTGTTAAGTTGGAGTGTGAATTTCATTATTATGGCTAGAGATTTATGGTGGTTCACATCAAGGCCAGTCAGTAGAGATACACCAGCAACACCACCTGGATGGGAAAGAGGGGTGACATACTTTCATGGGAAAGGAAGGCAATCAAGGGAATGTGGTTTTAAATGTATGTTTTAGCGGGAATTCTCCATTCGCAGCTTTACCTCTGTCCTAGTCATTTCGCTTCATTAAACAGTTAAAGGATCCTGGGCTCCTGACGGTCATTGTGTGAATGCTCGAATGGTCTAGTGCTGACAGCTATTTTGTTACTGCTGGCTTAAAACTAGAATCATGGTGGTCTACTAAATTCCTGTGGGCAGATGCTGAACTCTGATTATGGGCATCTAACAGTTTGCTTTATTACACCTGTACTTGATCATAGCCCAGTTCCCTCAACAAGAGTGAGGAAAACTATACTGAAACAGTTTCTTTTTGATCTCATCCTTTATAAGATACACTGTTTGGGTGTTAAAGGGAGTTGTATAATTCAGAGTATCCAAGCAACAACTATAAGATTAATTCCCTCTGGTTTTCCATCCAAAAATCTTAAACAGAGTGGCAGGCAGGAAGGTTTGGCAGAAACTTCATCTACCAAGAATATCTTTTGCATTCACAATATGCCGACAAATGATAGAAAACTATGATTAACTGATGCATGAATATAAATTGAATGATGCTTCTACTGCAGGACAACGACAAAGTGAATTGGAAAGCAAGATGACAATCATAGATTACATTTGGTGTTTTCACCCAGAAGGCTTTCACTGTTCCAAGAGCAATAGGCTTCAAAAATTCAAAAGACAGAATAAGGAACTCTGGGCTTATCATAAATCAATAAAATGTTTCTTTTACTTTTAATGCCTTTCACTTTTAAAAGACTTTTGTCATTGCCCCTATGCAAATTTATCACACCTTTGTACAATTTTACTAATTCATAAGATCAAGTCTAAGGATGGAGAATGTGTTTACTTACAAAGTAAAATTTCCAACAAATCAGACTATAAAGGACTTACAATAAGACATTTTAAAGCAGAGTCTACATTGTTTCCTGATAAAGCTAAAGCAAATTATTCAAACTGTCCTCTTCCTTTTAAAAGTTAAGCAAAAGATTTTAGGCAAGGTTTCTTTCATCTTTCCCATTCATCTCTTCTCTTTGTCCTTTTAGCTTGCCCTTGTAAAACTTTTTATACTATTGCATTCGTTCTTAGTTTTATATTCACCATTCCTCCAACAGGTTAAGGCTGCTTATGTGGGTTCTTCCTTAATTTTATCCCCACAACAACTACCCTGTGAAGTAGGATATGCGAAGAGAGAGTGACTGACCCTAAATCACTCAGTGTGCTTCTGTGGCTGAAGGTAGATTTGACCTTGGATCTTCCCTGGTGGACCTAATCCACTACCTGACACATTTATTAAATTGCATCCATTTTCTCAATACACTTCCCTGTGAAGATTAGACTAAAGGAAATGACTGAGCTAAAGCCATTCTCTAAGCGTCTCAACTGGATGGGGCCAAAATCTAGATCAAGGCAGACTCTAGGAGTCTGCACGGTATAGGAGTTATGGTACCAGATTAAGACAGATTCAAGTCCAAGTTCAAGTCCTGTCTCAGCCATGGAATCAATCAATATTTCTCAGCCTGATCTACTTCTCCTGTTGTGGATAGAAATGGAAAGAATTAATGCATGAGGCTTCAAATCTGAACATTTAGGAGCTCAATATCCAAAGCTTTTTGCCTTGATGGAAGAATCTGTCACTTTTACAA
Organism: Candoia aspera; assembly: GCF_035149785.1. Taxonomy (NCBI): domain Eukaryota; kingdom Metazoa; phylum Chordata; class Lepidosauria; order Squamata; family Candoiidae; genus Candoia; species Candoia aspera. The sequence goes on along the minus strand of NC_086155.1, from coordinate 131,516,555 downwards.
TTTTATACCTAACATAATTTTTAAAATGAATTCTTTTATATATATACAGAAATGTTAAATGTTGGTTAAAGAAAGAAACAAAATGGTCACTTACCTCTACTCATAGGTCTTGTCTAACACTTCCCTAAAGTCTATGCCACGCTTTTCTGATTTCTACACTATCAAAAAATGCCTTTCGAGCATGCAACAATAATCTATCTTGGATACAGATAGGTGTTTCCATCCCTCTTAAAAGACATACTCATATATTTCAGCTAAACCCAGAATATGGGTTTGGAACATCATTCCCCCTGCAATTAGATTGGCCCAATCCCTGTTGGCCTTTCATAAGGCCTTGAAAACCTGGTTTTGTGCCTGAGGTCCTGGGCATGGGTTAGAGCCTGTCTCCTGGTTGTATGGATGATGGATTAGATTGAAGCTGGTATGTGTTTTTATTTTTGTTTTATATTATGCATTTTGTGTTTTTATTTGTTTTATTGTAAGCTGCCTAGAGTCATGAAAAATGAGATGGGCAGCTATATAAATTGAGTAAGTAAGTAAATAAGTAAGTAAGTACAGTAGCCTTTTAATACAAATAGTGCATTCTCAAGCTTGCTGATGTTTCTCCTGCATCCAATATTTTATTCCAAAAGACTTCTTTAATACACACACACACACACACACACACAGAGTATCTCTCTCTCTCTCTCTCTCTCTCTCTCTCTCTCTCTCTAGCTCTAGCTATTTCTATCATCTCTATTTCTCTATACCATCTACATCTACATCTCTCTGTCTCTGTCTCTGTTTCTGTCTCTATATATCTCCTACCTAACATCCATCCATCATCTATCTTGTATTTATTTTTGTGGCTTTTGAGTCAGTTTTTACTTCTGGTGACTGCCTGGATAAGTCCATACAGTTTTCTTGGCAACATTTTCCAAAGTGTTCGGCCACTGCTTCCTTCCTAGGGCTGAGAGACAGTAATTGTTCCAAGGTCACCCACATGTGCATATACTAGTTTTGTTTTTCTGTTTGAATAGACTTGCCTAGTTGGCTTCCAGTGGGAACATGGTGGTCTGAACAGCTGTGTTCACAGACTCCACAAGCAGAACTGACAACGCAGCAATTTTTTGGGCTCAGACAGGTTTTTCCTGAAGCCCAGGAGCATTTTTCTGGAGAAAGGAAAACACTTGGAATCACCCCATCTGTCCTTAGGAACGCTATTTGCAGCCAGAAAATCACAAACAGCATTCACGATCAACTGGTAAGAGCAGCCGGGAGGCTGGGGCATCATCATTTCCAAGGCGCACTATAGCCTTAAAGGAAGGGACATTAAGACCAGCCACCCCATTTCTAAATCACACAATTTATTTTTCTGTTAAGTACAGTATTTGTATCCTAAGAGAGACTTTCTACAGCAAGGAGAAATGTGTTCTCTTGGTGCTTATCATTATTTTTTGTGATTAATTTCTTTTTAAAAAATTCTTTTTAAGTTTTGGATTTTCTTTCTATCCAAGTGGGACGCAGTGGCACTGCGGGTTAAACCGCTGAGCTGCCGATCGGAAGGTCGGCGGTTCGAAACCGTGTGACGGGGTGAGCTCCCGTTGCTCGTCCCAGCTCCTGCTCACCTAGCAGTTCGAAAACATGCAAAATGTGAGTAGATCAATAGGTACCGCTTCAGCGGGAAGGTAACGGCGTTCCAAGTCGTCATGCTGGCCACATGACCCGGAAGTGTCTATGACAACGCCGGCTCCAAGGCTTAGAAACGGAGATGAGCACCGCCCCCTAGAGTCGGACACGACTGGACTTTACGTCAAGGGAAACCTTTACCTTTACCTTTACTTCTATCCAAATATTAAGGAAGGTTGAGAGTATGTAATCATCTCCCTGTTATTATTTTTGTACTAAATTTGAAGATTTTAACATTTTCTTACACATTGAATCTGCTGTTTTGAACTTTTAGCTTTCTGTTGCTACTTTCCCTGGGAAACTCCTGTTATCATGCTTTCACTTGTGTAAACACTTTTCAGAATTTTTCTATTGTCTCCCACTTTTGCTGGTTAAGAACTAGAGGGCACCATAATCCACTTGTGAGACATGGAGGATTTCAATCAGACTTTCTCAGATTTCCATTGAGACTTTAAACAGATTCTTTTTGATTCCTGTCAAATTTTTATGCAAGGCATTCAGGACATTGTGGAAAACATAATGTCTAAAATGTGTCATTTGGTTGGGGATGTCATGGAAGAAATTGAAGAGCTTAACAATGATAGAAATGCTTCTTCTAATAGCGAGATTGGGGCTTCTGTTGAAATGCTAGATGAAGATTGGATACTCGAGTTGAAGAAATTAAGGGACAGACTGAGTTGCAAGCCAGAAGTGAAATTGATTTTCTGATGGAATGTTATGGAAAATAAGGGGTTATTATATATGGGAGGTTTTCTGTTGAGAAGTCAGGGTTTTTAAGGGGGACAGTTGGGCTGTTTGATTTATTTATGAAAAATGCTCTGTGTGTATTGTGGGGATATGTAAATGCTCTGGTATACTTTGAAGTGGGATAAAGGTTTAAGAATATTTATCTGGATTGCTTTTATGGCTTGTTTGACTTCATTCATTTTTAATGATTTGGATTAAGATGAATAAGGTATAATAATAAATGTTCGGTTTTAGGCTTAATATAATTAAGATTATTATAATTGTTGTACTATTAATTATAATGGCAGATAATTTATATGCTTTTTAGTTTGATTTTATTATAGTAGACAGAAATGTATAGAATAGTAGTAAGAAGGAAATAATTAAATAAATATTATCTTTGTTGGGGGAAGTTGATTAAGAAATGTCTGTGTGTGTGTGTGTGTATTCTTTTAGAATAAAGAGAAGGAGCAATTGTGTTTAGCGATTTTTATATTGTGCCAGTGGAATGATTTATAGAAATAATGTGATTTTGGTTTAATATAGAGTAAAGGATTGATTATGGAAGATTTTTATATACCCTTGCTGTTAAGTCAGAAGTCACTTCTCTATGTAACTTCTGTTTTTTTTTTCTCTTGTGTTTTCACACTTTTTTAGTTTTCTTTTTTCCTTTTTGTAGTTTTTTTTTCTTTTTTGTAGTTTTTATCTTTGTCTTAAATATATAATAAAATTCTGATAAAATAATATACTTGCCTAATTAAAAAAAAAAGTGATGGGGAGAGAGAGAAGGATGATGAAATAGTTATCCACATTTTTACTGATTTCAGGATGAAAAGAAAATACTTCAGAGTTTACATCTAAAAGCCTTTGGAATTTGTACAGAATGAATATAGATACAGATGGCATAGACACAGACACAGACATAGAATGTGTTTGTGTTTGTGTTTGTGTGTGTGTGTATTCATATATATTAGTTGCAGAGTGTCTAGGTCACTAATAACTAAGATTTTCAGCCCAGACCAAAATGACTGAATTGAGATATGGCTTTGTCTTGACAAATGTGAACATTTTTTAAAGCAACGTTATGCAGAAATCATCGATCATGATAATGAAGAGGAAGCTACTTCCATTCACTATTGAATATTTTAACAATTACAATAGGGGAAAAAAAAGACATGACAAGATAATATTTGGATGGACATAAATCTGCACTAAGTCACGTGTAACTTTTTGTCATATGCTTCAAAACCAAGTTACAGATATGTGTGATATACCTATCTTTTGAATTTTATTTTTTTTTAATAATCTGGAAGGAGAAAATAAAGGAAGATGAACTGGAAATAGGTTACTAGGTTGGTTGGAATGACTGATGAAACCAATGGCTTTAACTGGTGATCTCATAAAACTATTTTTATATGCCAAACATTCCCACTATGTCTATATTAGGAAGCAAAGGTACTAATTTCCTTTCTTTCTCCTTTTTAGCTCCTTGCATATTATTCTTTTTTTATTTCCTCTTTTGCTTTTTCCCATCTTCCTTTTCACATTTCAAGATGATTTATGATATTTCCCTTGATTTTTGTAAAGTCTCTTGTCATATCAGTCGACATTGGGTGCTCCTAGCACTACTTTGTGTGTGTGCCTTTGAGTCAGGCTTGATTCCTGGCGATTGCCTGGACTAGTACCTGCAGCTTTCTCAGCAAGGTTTTTCAGAAATGGTTTGCCATTGCCTCCTTCCTAGGGCTGAGACAGAGTGACTGGCCCATGGTCACCCAGTTGTTTTTTGTGCCTAAGGTGGAACTAGAACTCCGGGTCTCCAGGTTTCTAGCCTGGTGCCTTAACCACTGCATCAAACTAGCTGTCAGTACTACTATAAGCTTCTTGAAATTATGGAAATCAGGATTCTTTTTAAAGATCTACAAAGGAACTTAAGTGTAACTGATATTAATTAATGACAGTAATTTTAATACAGCAGAAAAACTCAGAAACTTCCAAAAACATGGGGATTTCCTTTCCTCCCACTTTTGACTTTTAACCTATCTTGATTACACTTTATTATAGAAGCAGAAAAATAAATCAAGGTGAACCTATAAAGGCCTCTGATTGTGATTATTTTGCATACTGGCCTTTGACATTCTTGCCGCTGAACTAAGAATTGGGGATGCGGTGGCGCTGCGGGTTAAACCGCTGAGCTGCTGAGCTTGCCGATCGGAAGGTCGGCGGTTCAAATCCGCATGATGGGGTGAGCTCCCATTGCTAGTCCCAGCTCCTGCCAACCAAATGTTAGTAGATCAATAGGTACCGCTTTGGCGGGCAGGTAATGGTGTTCCATTTAGTCATGCCGGCCACATGACGATGGAAGTGTCTACAGACAAACGCCGGCTCTTCGGCTTTGAAACGGAGATGAGCACCGCCTCTTAGAGTCGGACACGATTGGACTTAATGTCAAGGGAAACCTTTAGGCCTTTGACATTCTTGCTGCTGAACTAAGAATTGCTGCTACCTCAGCCTTTCTAAGGTAATATTCTGCCTATGTTTGGGGAATTACAACCCCCTTCCACCCAAAGAAACATGGCCTGTGGTTTGGGATGATGGGAGAAATAGTCTAAAAATACCTTAAGAATATCAAATTGGGGAAGCTTATAACTGAACTTATAGTTTTCTAAAGCATGGTTTATCTCATTATGGTATTACAAATCAGTTAACATTACCTGGCTTCACACATGTTGATCCATAATCAAATAAGCCACATTATTGTTTGGCACAATGTGTGAGCTGTCTAAAAGATCATCAGCTTCTCAAATTTGACATGACTGGCCACTCTCTGTGGCAGAAAAAAGGGGAACACCAAGTGACACACACACATACTCATGCAATTTCTGTATTTGAACTTTGAATTCTGACTGAATTTTCTTCCTTGCCAGCATTTATGAGGTTCAGTTTAGGAACAAGCCCATGTTCACTAGAGCATAATATTTTAAATAATATTTTAATTGGAAATGGCTGTTACTTTGGCTAGTGGATCCTATGATAATGTTTGTGAAAATGTTAGAAAATAGAATTTTCTGCAGTAGTTAAAACACTGAAGCTGTTTCACATAAATGCAAAATGTGTTGTTCTGTTTAAGGCATTTATTTTGCCCACATGCAATCACATGAGGACCAAATGTAACATATTTACATTTCTCATAATCATCAGTCACACCAATCATATTATTTCTTATCAGTTTATACACATGCTAAAAAGCAGTATGAAAAGTAAATTGAGTCGAAGAAATAATGTGAAAAGCAGAGGTACTGGAGCACAAAACTTCAAATTTTACTTTATGGTATAACTCAGTTCAAATTCTCAGATCTCTTTCCATCTAGAAGGATACATGTAGAGAATTGGGGAATCTCAGTATTGTTTATTCAGCTGAAAGACAGGACCCATGAAGTTAGTTGAAGTTAACTTTTGTTATACCAATTGAACATATTCAAGTTTGTACAAATCCTTCCCTTCAGGTTTTACTGTCTATCTTGGATATCCACAGGGAGGAATTGCTGCATATTTACATTGGAAGCACATATTTATATAGGTATAAAAACTATTAGGAGATCCAGGGAGGCTGAAGCTTGTCTAAGCATAGTTTTGTTGTCCTCAGATTTATAACACTGAGATGAGTTTTGCTACTCATAAGAGTATTCACTTATTTCCATAGTTTAGACAAAGCATCATTTTATTTCTAATGTACAATCCAGGAAATGCTAAGTCCATTCAAACAATTCCTTGGAGACATTCTGAGAAATCCACTTGACAAGCCAGTTTGTTCTCTCCCAAGAATGTGAATTTTGCAAAGGATTGATTTTTGACCATAGTTGGGCAAGATGGAGATGGAATAAAAATCAAAGAAATTATACAACTCCTGTTGGAGTATTTTGCAGAAATGCATTCAAGAGAATAGCAGAAAAATGGGAGGTGAAACCAAAAATTTACAAAGAAAATAAAGCAGTTCAAATGAGTTATACAATTCAGATATTTTTGGAAGGGTTGTCTTTATAGTTCTAAACATTAAAAGTGAAGGATTATTGTGATGATCTCTTTTTTTCCCATGATAAATTGTTCAATATTTAACCTCTCACCTTTGCTAGGCACAGTTTCTCTTCAATTTAGCCAGCGGTTATACATAGTGATACGAGCAGGGAAGGATTTCTTTCAATTCACAATCTAATTAATTTGTATCAAAATCATACAAACCAAAATACAGTTATCAAAATATGTGAACTGAAATGTAGATCCCATTTTGTAGTCACATTTCTCAGATATTTGCCATGCAGTTCTCTAAACAAATGCTTACAAAAATGCATATTGTATATTAGGGGAAAAAGTAGCTTCAAAAATCCATGTTAATGGGAAAATATGAAGACAGTGTTTTATTAAAAGAAAACTGCAGCAAAATGGCATATGCTAGGCAAAATTACATGCAATATACATTATGTATATTATGTACAGTACATTGAGATAACAAATTCAGCATTTTAAAACAATGTCAAAATGGCACAGGAAAAAATGAATATAGAAAAACATGCAATGGAGAAAGAGAACATAGTATATCAACTTCTAAGATCAAGTACCCATGATTTGCTTGTAGTCTTCAGGAGGAGTGACCTATGTAAGTATGGGAACTTCACATATTTATAGACAAAGCCAAGTATTAACGATGAAATCTGTTATCAAGTGCTTATGTGAACCTGCTTTCATAGTCTAACAAGTTAACAGTGGATATAACAAGGAGCACCCAAATCCATATCACCCATAAATATTGATTTGAGGAAATCTTCCTAAAGACATGGCAAAATGTCAATATTCCTAGGAAATTTCCTGCCTTCTGAACATAGGATATTTTGACTAGTCAGCAAATAGTTGAAGATTGGCAATCATCCCCACAAAATGCAATTATAGCCACCAACATGGAGAACAATCCAAGCATTCACAATGGTTGGTCCAAGTGTTGGTTAGGTAGCATATCAAAGTTGGTTCATGGCCCGTCTGACCCTTTTAACTTCTCTGCTAGCCAGTTTAGCAGGAAAAAATGGACAGCTCTTCTGGCATTGGATTTGACCCTCAGAGTGTTTTCTATGCTAGAGGACACCGTCTGTTAGTCCCTTTTGATCCACAGTGGTTCGGGTTTTGAAAGCGGGCAGTTTTTTTGTCAGTAGTCTTAACAGTTTGTTCATAAAGAATAGTTGAGTTTGGGCCTACGCACATTTGCTTCAATTCTTTCCACTGCAACATAGCATTTGAGAGAATTTACTGAGAACTGAAAAGCACGTGGAAGGTGGTGGGATATCCAAGTGCTCTGGTAAGCCATCAGAAATAATTGCTAATTGGAAACCTGAGCAAATTCTGCATATCATTTTAAAATAAGGCTCACTTTGGAGACATGGAAGTTCCCTGGGGAATGCATTGCTCCTTATGCCACAGAGCTGTGTAATTTATATCAATATTGCAATTTGGAGGACTTTCTGGAAGAGATGCGGGCAGATCAGTTTGGATGAGGGATTTATGATGAAGCACTCCAACAAAGGCTCTTGCCTGAAACTAATCCGAGCAAAGGCTCAGAAAAGGGAATTAGCCAGCAAAACTGCATCACTACAAGTCACAGAAATCAAGAAGACAGCAACTGTTGGAAATGCTATACCCACACCAAGCAGACTGAAAATTCAGGACTATGTGTTCAGCTAGATACAGGGAATGTACCTTCCACAATGTCTGCAGAGAAGCTCAGATGTTAATACTCCTTATTGTGCTGCAGAAGGTTACATCAATGTGCAGAGTCAAAGATTGGAACGCAGCTTATTAAAGGGAGAAAAGCTATGCTGAGTATGTCATTCAAGGTCCATTAGTATGAAATCCAGGAATTATACTAAGAAGTCACATCACCCAGTTTACCCAAACTTGACTGTTCACAGGATAATGAAGATCAGCATCTGTATCGCATTCAGAATTTTTGTAACAAAGAACCTCAAAATGGTATAATGGTTGTAACAATTTAATTGAGATTGAGAGATGAAGTTGATCCTCAACCATGACTATTCATAATCAGCAAGAATACATTTTGTTGAAATTTTTTACAAGAGTCTTCTCTTGTTGAGGCTATCATGTTTACTCTGATGATAAAGGGAAAAAAAAGTTGTCAGGATCAGGACACCCATAATCCAAGTCACCCCTGCCTGCTGCCTCAGATTTCTGATTGTTTGCCAGCTCTCCAGGCTGACTGTCCATGTGGTCTACCTCTTTAGTCTCAAACTCATATTCAAAGGACACAATAATGCTAGTAGGAGGAGTGTTATGTATGCTAGGGGGAGCTTTGTGTTAGTAATAACTTTTATCACATAGCAGCTCACGTAGTTTGAAAGAGCTCTAACTGTTGGGTGGAATTTTTCATATGAAATAATTGTGCTTGGGCCTCTGTGCATTGCTTCAATTCTTTCCACTATAACATAGCACTGAGGTCAGTAATCCCACTTCAGAGCCCATAGGATAGCAGACTTAGAAGACTTTAAAAGGGTATTGGGCCATTTAATGGACAATATATGAGCTATCTCTAATGGCTAATAATATGAGCTATCTCCTGTGCTCAAGGCAGTATTTCTTTAGAAACCAGCTGCTGAGGATTAGCAGTGGGGCTTCTCAGAGGCATCAAGCTGGCTGTGCAGGAAACAGGATGTTGCATTAGAATTAGATCTTCAGTCTAATCCAGTGACTCATAGTGATGCAACTCATAATAAGTCTTCCCTTTTCCCCAACCAATAAACTTCAGGGAAAGGACTGGCATCTCTTTACCCAAACACAAATTGATCTCTTATAGAGGTCTTCTGAAGTTCATCTAAAGGCTGCAGGTTGCTCACCCCTATTTTAATGTTTTCTTAGGTTGTCCTTTTCTTGAAATAATAAATATGCTTTCAGTAGAATCTTTCTGATTCCCAGCCTTACCCCATCCTCTGGGCCAGTGTTCCTTAAGCTTTTTTTCTCTCAGGACCCCTTCCTACTTTTAAAAAATTATTGAGGACCCCAAAAGAGCTTTTATTTGTAGGGGTTATATTTATCAATATTTACTGTATTAAAATTAAAATTGATGCGTTTATGGAATATTTATTTATTGAATCATGTAAAAATAATAATATTACACCCATTATATATTAACCTAAATACAATATTTTTCATGGATAAAAACCTATATTTTTTAACAAATAAGAAAAAATGAGAAGGGTGACATTTAAAAGTTTTGCAAATATCTTCAACATATGGCTTAATAGAAGACAGATGGATTCTCTTATCTGGTGTTGCATTTAGTATATTGTGATACGTTGTTTTCATTGAAGTATATGAAGAAAATCCAGCTTCACCCAGATATGTACTTGGAAAAGGAAGAAATATTTTGACAGCCTTTTCATATAATTGTGGATATTCTTCTTTGATACTACACCAAAACTCCATAAGTTTCTCAAAGATTAGTTGCGATGTGGAATCTGACATATCAAAGAACTTTGTGTATTTAGTTACAATAGAACTAGTGGTCTGTCTTGTACTTTAAATGGATTGTTTACCCATGCATGATTTTGTAATATCATGCTTTGATTATTTGAAAAAATATTGGTTCACTGAGTTCTGTAGATCTTCCAAATGTTGACAAATTTCATTTTGTTGGTCCCACTCCAACAGAACAGTCTAAAATCCACAATATCCTTACCAGTCCAGGTCTTCCTGTTAGGCTGCCAGTGACCACAATCAAATCACAACAGTCCATCCCAGTCTTGAGTCCCACAAAGAGGGAAGCAAAAGCTACAAAGAAGGCTGCTGGACCAGGTGGCTGGCCAGGACATAGGTCAGTTCTCCTGCAGCACCAACACCCACTCCTGCTCCTGCTGCTGCCCACCATCTGCCTGCGCATCCAAGTCCTCCAGCCAGGACTCCGACTCCCAGGGCCATATCCACAGCTGCCTCACTGCAGACAGCTGACCCAACCAACTGCCTATTCCCAGAGTGGGCTGCAAAATGGAGGATGGAAAACAGTCTGTGGTCCTCTTGCCTTCCACCTCACCATGCTGATGCATCTTCAGGGGCTGGCCAAACACTGCCAGTCAGCTGCACCCAAACCAACCAATCTACAGCCCTTCCAGGCTCCACCACCAGCCTGCCCTGCTGTTCCATACCATTCCATGCACCTGGTGCCAAGATGCCACCATCTGAAGCTTGCTCACCAATCTACCACCACTACTCAGATAGGTCCATGCAAGACTTTTTATTTTTATTTTTATTATTTATTTATTTATTAATCAAATTTATCACCACCCATCTCCCAAAAGGGGCTCTGGGCAGTTTACAATAAAACATAAATAGAAAAATATAAAACTGTAAAACACTATAATACACAATAAAATAAATATGATAAAACCCCCAATGGCTGGAAGTTCTCTGTAATTTGCAAACAGAGCAGGGTCCTTCTAAGAAACTAACCATCCCCAGGAATGGCTACTCTCAACCAATGCAGCTCACGGAGCAAAGGAGTGACATGTGCTGATCTTGGGAAAACCAAGATCGCCTGCACGACTGCATTTTGCACCAGCTGTAGCTTCCGGATATTCTTCATGGGTAGCCCCACGTAGAGTGCATTGCAGTAGTCAATATGGGAGATAACCAGGGCATGAGTGACCATTCGAAGGGCCTCTGGCTCCAGGAAGGGGCGTAACTGGCGCACAACATGAAGTTGTACAAAGGCCCTCCTAGCCACGGCTGCCACCTGCTCTTCGAGCAGGAGCTGTCAGTCCAGGAGGACCCCCAAGTTATGCACCGGGTCTGTCTGGGGCAGTGCAACCCCATCCAGAACTAAATATGACAATTTTCCAGAAATTGAGGAGCCATTAATCCACAGCCTCTCTGTCTTCCCCGGGTTCAGCCGCAACCTGTTGTCCCCCATCCAGGCCCCTACAGCCCCCAGGCACTCAGAAAGGGTGGCCACAGCATCAGTTACTTCACCCGGGATGGAGATGTATAATTGGGTATCATCTGCATATTGATGATACCTCACCCCTTAGTGATGGATGATCTCACCCAGTGGTTTCATGTAGATGTTAAAAAGGAGCAGAGAGAGTACCGAACCCTGTGGCACCCCACTTTGCTGTTCCTTTGCTGCTACCACTGCCGCTATTGTTTCTCATGATCATTTGATGGGATTTTAATTATAATATTTTTCCACATAGGCTGGAAATAATTTTGATTTTATGGACCCCTGAGAGGGTTTTGGGGCACCCCCAGGGGTCCTCAGACCACACTTTAAGAAACATTGCTTTTTGAAAACGTCTAGAACTATTTTGGTCTTCTGTATAGTTTTAAAGATGCCTGACAGATGCTGAATTTTTAATATAAATAAACAAACCTGCCTTAATATAAAGCAGTCTATGTAGTCTAGTGCTGTCTAGTCTGACTGGCAGCTGTTACCTAATCTGCAGGTTCCCTGTAATGGACATACTGGGGACTGAAAACGCACACATCACACAGAATTTATAAATGGTACTAGTGAACTAAATTAATTTTGATATTGTACATAATTCATATGGTACTGCTAATATGGGGATTGGGACTAGACGAAGAGATAGGTGGGCCCAGGGTAGATATAATGGTATGTGGGAAAGACCTTGGAGATGATGTGAAGAGATGCTGCCTAGGGAACAGTCAGATAAGAGACAGCATAGCTCACAGCTGCATAATGGGCAGGGCAAAAAGAGGCTCAGAAGGGACCCTCCCTAGTTCTCAGGCTGTAAAAGAGAAGGCAGAGAATTGTACTTTCAGACTTGCAAGATTCTGTTAATGTAACTTTACAGTAGAATTATGTTATCTGGTCGTGTTTCCTGTCTGGTCTACCTGGTAAGGCTGACAGCAAAATTTGTTTGTTTGTTTAAAATAATGACATTCCAATTACTTAACTAGCATGAATACAATCACCCCCTGACCCCAAAGCTAATATTTTTTTTCTTTTCTTTTACATGAAAAATTACAGCTCATCTCTTACGTTTAGAAAGGATGTAAAGACTATACACCCTCTCCTCGTTTAGCAACCACAATTCATTCCCTAAATAGGAATTGAAATGGTCACTAAATGGAATGGTCACTTAGTGAACATGTGACTGAGACAGAGAGAGAGAGGGACACTGCAATGATTATTGGTTGCTGCCATCTCATTTAGACAAAGTTCTCTTGTGCAGCAATGTCAGCGTTACTCTCACTCCTGTGTGCATTGTTGTGAGGCTCAGAAATTTGGTTGCAAGTACATGCATTGGTTGGAAAGTGATTATTAAATAATAATAATAATAATAATTATTATTATTATTGTATTTGTGAACAGTCACAAACAAGGTAGCTGCTAAACAAGGAATGGCTGTTCTCATATTGTGGAGCACTGCATGTGGGCTCAGAAGAACAGACTGAGTTTTCCTGCATAATGAGATTAGATCCCATTGAATTTACATCCATGGAAGTGTGTATAATATCACACTGTCAAATCTTAAATACATTTTTTTTATAATCATGATATTCCATGAGCTGAATTTTCTTACAGAATATCAACTACCTTTTTGAATATAACTGAGCAATCTTGATCACTTTTGAATGACAATTATACTACCTGGGAATTTTATTTCATCATTTTTTTAAAGAGTAAAAAGAAGGTGAATGATTTATTTTAATTAAGCTTTGTAAATGACTTTGAGCATATAAATAACACACATACACACACACATGCTGAAGTAGTTTCCTACAGAATTGTTCAATGCAATGCAGCATTACAGTTACATAAAACTAAGCATATTATTTATACATATCATCTATTCTTAACTTCAGAATCTTTTTCCTGTCTGTTTAATGATACCCCAATTGATAATATTCCCATAACCACCACTTGAGATCTATGAACTGATGAAAATCCTGTTTGTTTTATAATTTATATTAGTAGGCCAGTATTTCTGACACCTTTTTCTAGAGCTTCTTGGGGGAAATAATGTTGTAAGCAATTACGTTTGCATTCAGGTTCCCTATAATTTACATAACTGTGAATATACATTGTCCCAGAACCTTTGCTTAAATGCAAAAAAACAAAACAAAACGCAGAGCAAAACAAAAAGTACAAATGTCAAGTTTCATATATTTCAAGTGTTACCAAACCATTTGTTTTTGATTAAAAGAATGCAAACTACAAACTCCATATGTAATACATAATTAGAAGAAAAAGAAGAGGATAAACTTAGACCAGGTTGCTGGAAAATTTTCTTCCTTGATTTGCTGTTGAAAAAAATATTCAGAAAGCAAATCAACAATCCACTGCTGCCAGTCATTCCAATTTATATTTTGATCTTTTGGTTATTCTCTCCCCTGATGCATAAAATATACATAATGTGTGATATGTGAATATATTCCATATAATGGGAATATAGCCAAGATGAGCATGAAAATGTTAGACAAGCAACAATCACTACAGCTTTACATTTTTCCTCCTTGTAACCAAACAGAAACACAGTGGAAGCTTCAGAAAATGAGGTGAGAGGCCCTGTTCCTTGCATTTCCAATTAAGCACAAAGTCATGATGGGTCTCTGAGCAACACCATCCATCTGACATAATAAGTTGGATTTGAAGTTATTTTGTTTTAAAATACATAACCTAGAAATCCTTCAATCACTTTGTTTTTATTATTCTGCTTGCACGATATTTGAAGACTGGACTACTAAGTACTGCTTGCAGGTACCTCTATTTGTTTCTTCTTCTTCTTCTTCTTCTTCTTCTTCTTCTTCTTCTTCTTCTTCTTCTTCTTCTTCTTCTTCTTCTTCTTCTTCTTCTTCTTCTTCTTCTTCTTCTTCTTCTTCTCCTTCTCCTTCTCCTTCTCCTCCTTCTCCTTCTCCTCCTTCTCCTTCTCCTTCTCCTTCTCCTTCTCCTTCTTCTTCTTCTTCTTCTTCTTCTTCTTCTTCCCAATTTATGAGCCAGATCTGTAACACCGACTTTAAGAGAACTCTGTCAACATGCAGCCTTCCCAATTAAAATGTCTCAGATTTCAATGTAAAAGAATACAGTGAGGGTAATTTCTATGTTGAAAAAAATACTTGTAAAAGAGCAGCTATGGCCATGGTTACACTGAGTGAGATTATGTTATTAACAAAAAATATGGTCCCAGAGACCAGTTTGTCTGCTAATAAACATTAAATAAATATATGCACCTATGAAGAGTGAGGTCTGCCAGAATTCAGGCTTCTGCATTGTGGATTCATTTTTTTTCCCCCTCAGAATTTTCTTCTCATATATTATTGATCTTTCAGTAACATTTTTGTTTGTTTGTTTTGTTAGACAAAATCCTTTGATATTTCTTAATTGCTTCTTCATGTTGGGGATGGGGTGATTAACCTATTTTATTATTCATACTGGGATGAATATTTGCCAAACCTTATTCAGGAAGCCTTTTTAAATCATCTACAACCCTGTTCAGGTTGAAGTACTTTCTTAGAAAGTACCAGAATAGAAGGCCTGGGCCCATATTCAAATTCCGTTGCCTCCTGAGGTTCAAGTTGGCATCAGTCAAAGATAAGTGGCTACTTGATAATGTTGGAAGGCTGGGGTCAGAAAATGCCTTCTCTCACTTGGCATTGGGGAAGCTGCCAAAGCAGGAGCTCCTCCAGCTTTACTTAGTTGGGAAGAAGTCATAATTCTCAGGGTCCAAGCCAATCATGTTAACACTGAACTTACCCCTTTTTCTATATCTGTTTGATTGAGATGCCATCAAGTCTGTATGGGCTCTTAGTGACTATGGAAGAATGAACTGCCCTGAAACAGAAAACTGTTTTCTGGTGAATGTTTTTTCTCTATAGTGGTCTCCACATACTCCACATAAGGCAGTTGCAGAGAAAAGGACGAAAAAGTTTAAACTCCTTAAAAAATCACCTGCAAACTGACATGTAGACAGGTTTGTTTGTTTGTTTGTCTGTTTAAAAAAAGGGAGGGGGTCTCTTAGGTTTGTCAGGAGATGCTGCTGGAGTAATAGGTGACCGGACAGGATGTGGGGCAGAGGAGACAGCAGCTGGCAGACCCAGGTAGACTGAAACAAAAGGAGGAGTCTGCAAAAAGAGCCAGCAGGAGGGAAGATGCAGCCCTGGACTACAAATAGTGACAGAGCAAACTCCAAGTGGTTGAGGTGCTGAATAACTGGGTGAGGTTGTGTTAGAGAGAGACAGTGCAAGGAGTCCTATGCTTTTGTTGTAGCTAAGCATGGGTGGCAGAAGGAAGAAACTAACATCTAAGCATTTTGAATTATAAAGTAAAATTTATAATTTGGTTAAATGGTGTTAGTATACCTTATATTTAGATTTTGTTAGGGTTTATATTTACAGGCAGTCCTCACTTAACAACTATTTGTTTAGTGATGGTTCGGACTCACGATGGTGCTGATAAAACTGACTTATGACTGGTCCTCACACTTATAACTGTCACAGCATCCCTGCGGTCACATGATCATGATTTGAGCATTTGGCAACTGGTTCGTATTTATGACCATTGCAGCATCCTGTGGTCACATGATTGCTGTTTTCAGCCTTCCCGGCCAGCTTCTGACAAGCAAAATCAATGGGGAACCACATGACTCACTTAATGGCCACGTGGTTTGCTTAACACCCATGGTGATTCACTTAACAACTGCTGCAAAAAAGGTCATAAAATTGGGCTGGACTCACTTAATGACTGCTTTGCTTAGCAACTGAAATTCCAGTCCCAATTATGGTTGTTAAGCAAGGATTACCTTTACATATACACTTGGTCATGACTGACAAAACCAGTACTGTGGCATTTTAATACAAGCCCTGCCCTTTTTTTGTGTGACTCCCACACTCAAAGGGGCAGAGCTTGTAGAATGATGCCGTTCTCATAATTCTGATGAAAGTGACAAGATCCTATGGAAATTCCTGGAGGGTGAAATATCTCTGCTTCAGGAAATAAATTCTTGAGCTACTTCTGCACAAGACAGGCTGACTTTCTGAAACAGTTTGTGCATTCCCAGCATTTGACTGAATGTTTGTCTGAGTTAATTATTTTGAATGTCAACACCTTGTAAGGAGAGAAGTAACATGTGCTGAAGCTTTTGAACAAGTTAGATTTCAAACCTCCCTACCTTTTTTCCTCCTCATTAAGAGTGTAATCTTACATTCCTTTGCCCAAGTCTTCTCTTTCATGATCAATACACCTCACCAGGTTTCATTATCTGTGAGCATTTTTCTCCTTGTCAGAGGATTATTATTTTTTTAAGCGTACATTGCACATTTCTAGCTTAAAAAGCAGAAGTTAATTTGCTACACATTTGCAATCTGCCTTGGGAAAATGAACTCAGCTACAGAAAAGTAGCTGAGTAATAATCAAGTTAAAAACTTGGGAACCTGTGCACATGGGAATATAAAATGAAATTACCCTGGATTCCTTTTACACAGATATCCTAATCCACATAAGTGGACTCCATTGGAAATATGTCATCAGGATATATAGTCTGAGTCAGCTGATGTCATTTTTTTTAAAGATAAAGTTCAGTAGAAAAAACATAAATAAGCACCATCTTGGTTAAATATGTTCATGTGCAAATTACTAGATTTAAACATGCAACATTTTCTTTTTTCTTTTTTAGTAATTTTCCCCATCTCATCTAGAAAAGGGCAGTCAAAAAGATGAAAGAGTCATTCTGACTGCAACCTAAAAAGTAACATAATCTATTTTTGTAATGACTCTTATCCTGTTAATTTTGACTGTATATGAAAGAAGTTAAAACATTCTTTCTGGGAAAACAAAGGATAAACCTGAATTCTAATTGAATCTGTGTATCTTGCTGAATAACTGAGTGTGTCAAACAGAACTCTGGGGAGACATTTGGTTGATCAGCCTTATTAATACTTCTATAATGTGTCAAGAGGGTCAAGAATGGGTTTCACAGCTAATGGGGTCATTCACGTTAAGGTCAAGTCCTTTTTGAACAATATCTTCTTTTCTTTTTCCTCCATAACGGCATCTTTCTTTCAGAATGCCTTTTTGTTTTGGTGGGCTAAAAGCAGTCAAAACACGTTCCAACCTTTGTTTTCTTTGTAACTAATTCAATAATTGCAGTCTTCCAAGTCCAGTGACTAGTAAATTACACATCTATTCTGTTTGGGAAACCTTACTCCCTCTTCCTTGGATGGCTTCCCACTCTACTTTTAATCACACAAAGACTCCCCTGCCTTCCCTTGCTTTTTAGCAAAACTTCAGCCTACCCATCATTTGCATAAATGTGCAACAGCTACTCAACTGCTTCATGTTTTTCAAGGATCATTCTTGTCCTTCACTGTGGCTGTTTTGTTGACATTGTTGTTATTGATATCCTGCCTTTTCACCCAGACAGGCTGGTCAAAGCATCTGACTATACAATAACACTGCACAAATAGAAAGTAAAAACATGCTACTAAAATCAATTTAGATATACTGTCATAAGAGCCAGAATGGTGGAGTGGCTGGAGCTGAAGTAACACCAGGGACATCCAGGTTCAAATCTACCTTCACCATTGAAACATACTAGGTGATTTTGGGCCAGTCACTTTCTCTCAACACAACCTACCTCAATGCATCACTCTTGTGAGGATAAAATTAAGCCCCTCCTCTGCCCCCCAATTTCTAGAGAATAGGTATTACATGAATTATAATAGTAACATCAACAGAGCTGAAAACAGGGCATTTTGACATAATGGGAATGGACATAATTTCAACTCATCAATTACAAAAAAAAAAACCAGTGTTATTTGGAACAGGGCTTATATTACAACAATATATTTAGCTATCCTAGGTCTTTGGGAAACATATGATAGTCAAAAATATGAAATCAGAACAATCTAGTAGACTGTGTAAATAGATGAATTTTCTTCTTCTTCTTCTTCTTCTTCTTCTTCTTCTTCTTCTTCTTCTCCTCCTCCTCCTCCTCCTCCTCCTCCTCCTCCTTCTCCTCCTCCTCCTCCTCCCCCCCCCCCCTTACTATCCCCTATGGCAATACCAGGGGATAGTAGAATAGATAAAGAGTTGGAGAAGATCACAAAGTATCAAGATCTGAAAATCAAAGTTGAAATATTATGGCATAAACTAGCACTGGTGGTGCCAGTGGTTATCGGCACACTGGGTGCCATACCAAAAAACCTTGGTCGGCACTTAGAAAATCTGCACATTGACAACATTTGCCAATTACAAAAGGCCATACAACTTGGATCCACACACATACTACACTGATACAATGCGACATGCTAGGTTCTTGGGAAGAACTCAGTGCGAATGAAGGCCAACACCAGCTAAAGAACTGGCAGCTGTGATTTCATGTTGTTATGCATATAATAATCATAATCATAATGCCTAATATCATTCCTTAAACAGTGTGTTTAAAAATACAAATTGAACTCTTGAGAGAATGCATTTCATAGCTATCTGATGATAGAGGAGAAGGGTCTTACCTACATACTGTAAAAAGGGCCCTCTAAGAATGGATAGCTTCAAAGGAGTCTTACTTGGTAATCTGGGATGTCTGTGGAGGTTTGAAATGGAAGAGGTGATTTCTTAGGGAGTCAAGTCCTGAGGCCCTTAGGGCTTAGATTTCGTACACATGGACTTGAATCCTGTAAATAGAGCCTTGATAACCACAGAATAGCACAAATCTAAAACGAAGGCATACAAATGAAGCTGAACCAAAGTGAAAGGAAGACGTATCAATTGACACATCAAGACATTGCCATCTTGTGGGGCAGAGGAAGCGTGCCTTCTCTGTTGTGGCCCCCACCCTTTGGAACAGCATCCCTGCAAAGATAAGGACGATGCCTTCTCTCCTAGGGTTCTGGAAAGCTCTGTAAACCTGGCTTTGGTCCCAGGCCTGGTGTTAATGTTTATGATTTGTTTAAGGCCCCTGTGTTGTTTTGTTGATTTTGTTGTTTATCAGATTATTTTAGTCTGGGCTGTCTGATTTAATGTTTTTATGTTTCTATGTGTTTTTTGTTTGTTTGTTTTGTTTGCTCTAGCTTGTAAGCTACCCAGGTCCACTGGAGTTGGGCAGCCAATAAATAAATAAATAAATAAATAAATAAATAAATAAATAAATAAATAAATAAATAAATAAATATATAGAAAGAAAGAAAGAAAGAGAAAGAAAGAAAGAAAGAAAGAAAGAAAGAAAGAAAGAAAGAAAGAAAGAGAAAGAAAGAAAAAGAGTTGGGAAACATAAAACTAATAATAAGAATAAGAATAAGAATAATAAGAATCCTGACAGGCTGATACTGGGAAAGCAAAAGGCACACTGGACAACAACACTGGTTTTCCCAGCAGCCTCAGGATTTTTGTGTCTTTTTTTCTAACCTACCACTGTATGCATTTTTATTTAGAAAAGTACAATGCAAAATTTGGAAAAGTGTGAATATCAAAAGAAAAAATATATATTTTGATTCACATATTGGTTCACATACTGAATTAAATACATTTGCATGAAAATGTGAACTGAACAACTTTCACACCTACCCTTATTTACAGTTTTGGCAAACTATTTTTTTACACTCTAATTTCAGGGCCATCTGTTTGTTTTGTATATAAATGTGATTATGCCTGATGGACAGAAAAGTCATGTATATATATATGTACTGTATATGTATATGTATACAGTATGTATATGTATATTGTCTATAATATCATCTAAATCATCTACATCTATATCTATATATTGTCTATATGATATCATCTAAATCATCTATATCTATATGATATCATCTATATCATATTATATCATCTATCTATAACTATATCTATCTATATCATCTATATCTATACATACATACATTGACACACACACATACATACAGGCCACATGGGGTCATTCTAATCTATAACAGAAGGAGAAAGGGAATAAAATAACCAAGTACAATAATAGCTGAGAGTAGAAAAAAAGAAATTAAATAAAGGACTAAAGGACAGAGGAAACAAATGAAATTGATTTAGAACAAATAAACATAGAATGGTACTTAGCACTTAAAGAACAAATTAAACTTTGAGAACACAGAATCATATAGATCAGGAAAGTTTCACCGACTCAGAAACTCAGTGATTTTTTTTTTTTTTAGAACTGCCTTTCTGAATCAGTCTGAGAAGGGTACACTAGGGCAATTATTGATTCACTTTTAAAGCTTGTCAAAATAGCCTTGTTAGAAAGCAAGCAGTATTTTGACAGGAAGGTAAAACATGGGGTTACCAGAACAGAGTGATTCACTGTCCTCAAAGCCTGCCACCAGGAGCTGCCCATTTGTTTGAAACAACCCCCCCCTTTTTTTTTTGAGCTCTAGGAAGACAGGATGGTGACTTTTAATAATGCTAATTTGTTTCCAAGTTTAAAACCTAAAATCAATCAAATGTGCATGCAAATAGCTCTATTAAATCTAATCTCGATCACAAAAGAGAGGATGCTTAAGGGGGTAATGAAAATTGAAGTCTCTCCTTAATTACCTTAATAAAGCCTTTTGCCGTCAGCAGAAAAAATGCAGGCATTGCTTTTTGAGTAACAATCAACTGTTTAAACACTGACAATGATTACAAATCCCTTGTCCAATTTATGGTGTCATATCATAAAGGTACTTAAGCATATACCTCATTGCTGATGCATGAATAGCTGTACTGATGGCACTGGAATAACTTGCTTCTTGAAACTCAGAGTGTTGGAGTCTAAAATACCACATACATTATTTATAGCATCATTTTTGCTTCTCCTTTCCATCCCCATCATTGGAAATAGCGTTTAGGGGGATAGATGCTGTTCAGATAAGAAGAATATTTATTTAGCTTATACTCTATATAGATTCTCATTCAGATTTTTAGTTTGCTGGTGCCTATAGTCCAGCGTTAGCATAACACAGCAGTAGGCTTATTGAGATATACAGGTAGTCCTTGTTTAGAGACCACAGTTGGGACCTGCAACTTGGTCATTACGTGAGGTGGTTGCTAAATGAAACTATGACTGTGCCTATGATCTTACTTCAGCTTTCCTTTCCTGCAAAGGTAGTAAATGCAAGGATTGGTTGTAAAGTTACATTTCCATCACTGTTGTAACTGCGAACGGTGCTAAATGAGGCAGTTGCTAAACAAAGACTCCCTGTATGGGTGACTCAGGAGGTGGACATATAACTCCCATAATTTGCAACTGTGGTGTGTATTTTGCCAAAGTCAGACCAACTATATCTCATATGGACATAATAGAGATTACAAGGACACTAGGTAAATTTAATTGAAATCTTTCAGGCAGAAATGAGAGTGTATATAAGTGCCTGAAATAAACAAATTTGATTTAGTCTAATTTTTAAACAGATGGATGGATAGATAGATAGGTAAGCTTTAAAAGGCAGACACTAGGAAAATTGAAAATCTATCCTTTTCCCTATTGCATCAGAAGGTGAATAATTTAAACCTATTTCTCATCATATGATAAGTAAATAAAAAAAAATATTGCTGCTAATTATTCAGTTGATTTTGGCTATGCTACTTGCTAAAGTGACATTTTGTGCTATGAACTAAATTCAGCATAAGATTTAGAAGTGGGGTGCAAAATATGTGCCCAAAATTTCTTTTGTTAATCAGTAGACCTCCAAGATCTGGTCTGTTTTACTTTTGCTTTTTGAGTCAGTGTGGTTAAGGGGCAAAATGGATGGCATAAGCTTATTTCAACATTAAAAACCTTGAAAAATCACACAGATTGTAGTCCTCCCACCTGCTTTGGGAGTACAGCCCTCGGCATACTGAACAAATCCTGATGTGGCCCTCAAACCAAGAGAAGCTGCCACCCTTAATTTGGAACAACATTGCTGCTGCTTTAACTGGTAAATTAAATAGGCATTATTTAAGTTCTGAATTATTTTGCATGGCCTAACAATAAAGATCTTGCTGTCCATGCACTAACTAGGGCTCATTCTCAGCAACTGAAATGAATTGAACAGTTCAGTGGCATTTTATTTTTGTTGCTAAAAATTATATGGTGCACTGATGTGATTGGGAATAAAACTTGACTCAGGGGTATCTTTCTCACTACCTTTTTATCTCTGATCTTAAAGCTAATGTTTATCATTCCAGTGCATATGTAACCTAATTTGTATATGCAGGACAAGAGCAATCCCCTTTTTATTAAAACTTGTGAAATTCCTTTTTATCTCTCTTAAAAACATATAACAGATATATTGACCTGCTATTTTATATTTGTCCACAGTGGTGTCTTGCTTATTCCAGATATAATCCTAACAGGTTAATATTGATTGGTTATTTCAATATAATTTAGTAGAAATAAAATAATGCATCGGATGTTTACAAAGGCTAGAAGTCCAGTAGCTAAGAAGGAGATGAAGCCCACTGTTCCTCCATGCAGGTAATACTAGAACAGATCACTAGACCCAGTTGTTGGCAGATTGCTGGGAAAGTCTTTGGCCCAGGAGAGATCAGAAAAGTCACACACCAGGCATTTCTATAAAAATAATTTATTTACAGAAAGCAAAACATATTTAAAAGGCTTCTGCATTCTTGCAGACTCTCAGAGCAGCTACATGCCTACACAGAAAGGAAACAGAAACTAAAACAAGTCCAAGCAAGTTCCTTCCCCCCAGATGCAAAAATTTCCATTCACATCTGAAAAGGGGACAGTTGAATTCAACCTCTGCACCCAGCCAAAATGACTAGTTACCATAGTAACCTTAATCTGTAGCAGAAAACAATATATTAACACTCCCCTTTTTATACTACAGAATAAGATGCAAACCAATTTGCTTTGTTAACTCTGTCTTTCCATTCACATTATTTTAACATTATCTCCCCTTTGGTGTAACAGAAAGCTACCATTCTTCTTCCTGTGTATTTCCAAACCTAGGTTGTTACAATTCCAAGGCTTTTTAATGTGAAATGGCTTTCCTTGCAGGCTTCAAAATCAAGCCTTTGTTTTTCTGTTGGTGTGAACAGCAGCAAATCATCAACATAAATGCACAGATACATACAGCCTTTTTTGTCTTTCTTCATATATACACATGGATCTGCTTTTCCTTTTTCAAAACCAAAATTCTGCAGTTTTTCATCTAATTTTTGGTTCCAGGATCTAGCAGCTTGTTTTAACACATAGTTTGACTTCTGCAGTTCACAGACTTGATTCTCCCCTTTTTCATAGCCAGGGGGTTGCTGCATGTATAATTTCTGGTCTAAATCACCATAGAGAAATGCAGTTCAAATGTCATAATGGTGAACTGACATTCCTTTCAGTGCACCAACTTTTAACAGTAATCTAATTGATTCACCTTTAGTAACTGGTGCAAAAGTCTTGTCAAAGTCTAAATCTTTCCCTTGAGTGAACCCTTTTGCAACCAACCTTGCTTTATATTTTTGGATTTTTCCATCAGCATCCCTTTTCAGTTTGAAAACCCACCTACAACCCAGACAGCGTTCATTGGGAGGTAGGTTTACCAGTTTCCATGTTTTATTTTCTTTCAAGGATGCTAACTCCTGTTGCATGGCAGAATGCCAATTTTGTGCAATCTCAGGTGGTAAAGCATTCACTTGTTCTAAAGATTCAGGTTCTGTGAATATGTGAAAAGCCTTTATGTTTCAGCCTGAAAACGTGATGGAGGGACACCTTTATTACTTCTCTGAGATCTGGGAGGTAATACAGGGCTTAAATTTTGACTCCTATCACTTTCCTGAGAAGCATCTGTCTCATCAGACAGATCTTCAGTTTGCTTTTCTGGTTTAATGTCCTCATCAGGCAAAAGATCACCATCAGCAAGTCCTTGCTGTTCTCTTCTGGTGGTCAGATCAACTGGAGAGCTTGAGTTTAATCTCCCCCAGTTTTCTTCAGCAAAAGAAGCACTTTTGCTAATTATTAATTTCTCTCCCATTGTGAACTTGTAGCTCCTTTGGCTTTGTTCATAGCCAACAAAGATGGCTTTCTTTGTTGTGGGGCCTCCTTTCCTTCTCTGTTGTTTTGGAATATGAACCCAAGCAGTGCTACCAATCACTCTAAGATGGTTTACCTTTGGTTTCACACCATAAAACAAATGGAATGGAGTGTCCTGAATCACAGAGTTATACAATCTGTTTTGTACATAACAGGCAGTAGATAATGCCTCTCCCCAATACTTAAAAGATAAATGCGAATCCTTAAGCATGCATTCCATCGCATTTTGCAAGGTTGTGCCCTTTCTTTCAGCAACATCATTTTGCTGAGGGGTGTAAGGGTTAGAAAGAATTTGTTCTATCCCCTTTTCTGCTAGGAACCTTTTGAATTTGTGAGAAAGCTACTCTCCTCCTCTATCACATTGGAGTGCAGATACAGGCCTAGGGAATTTTCCATTTGCCCATGTCACAAAACCTTTAAATTTATCAAATGCCTCATCTTTATGTTTTAAGATGTAGATAAATGTGTACCTTGAGAAATCATCAGTGATGGTTATTGCATACCTTGCTTGTCCAAGACTTGGAGCAAAAGGACCAATAATGTCAGAGTGTGCAATTTCCAAAGGTCTAGTTGTAACGCTGTCACTGTGCTTGCTCACAGGAGCTTTTAGTGTTTTGCACTCCTTGCAAACTACACAGTCTAAGTATTTGTCACAGGGTTTTATCTTTAGGTCAGCACACAGCTGTGGCATTTGTGCTATATACTTGAAATTAGCATGACCAAATCTCCTGCGCATCAGGTGTACACACTGGTCATGATATGGCGTGTTGCCAACTGCAGCCTTGCAGCTTGACTTCCTTGCATTTTGCACAATGTACAAGGAGTCTTTTAATATACCAGTAGCACACAGTTTTCCATTTCTACATATCTCACAACCATTTTTCTTAAATGTTATGATATATCCTGTTGCAGCCAATTGTGCCACAGATAAAAGGTTTGATGGTACATTTGGCACATACAACACACCTTTTACAGTTTTTCCCAAGCAGGATAAATACAAGTCACCTTGTCCCATAATTTTGGTCACAGACCCATCAGGCAAAGATACACTTTGTCTTTCAGTTTTAGACAGTGACACAAAAGAGCTTTTACAATTACATAAATGACAATTGGCCCCAGAATCTAACACCCATACATCAGAATTACCCTTCTCAGCAACCTGTGCAATTTGGGTTGTCTGAAGAGCCTTCTTCTGTGTTGCCCTTGTGTTCTTCTTCTCTGTCTTTCTACTCTTGGGTCTCAAGGCACAGTCTTTCTGCAAATGTCCAGCTGAACCACAAGTGAAGCATCACTGGCTGGCTAGCGCTGTGGCCTCAGCTTCCTTTCCCTTCTTTTCCCTTGTTTTCTGGTATTTCAGCTTTCCAGAAGAGATGGGGGGGAATCTTTCCTCAATCTTCTCCCATTCAGCGAGTAAGCACTGTGTAACATACAATGGGGTGAGGTCTGCTTCAGGCATAGCCTCCAGGGTACTAATCAGTGTGTCCCACGTTTCATTTAGTGAGGACAGGAGGATATAGGATTTTGTGAGAGGTGTAAATTCCATTCCTCTCTCCTGGAACTCAACAAACATCTGCTGAATATAATGCAGGTGCTCAGGAAGGCTATCTCCTTCTGCAAGGTAGGCTTTGTACAGCTTTTTTGTCAGGGTAACTTTACTCCCTGCTGTCACCTTTACATATAAGTCTCTCAAAGCGTCCCAAAGTTGCTTTGCAGACTGCATACCTCGCACGTGGACTAGCTGATTGTCCTCAACTATGCCCCAGGATAATGGTGGCTCTAGCCCACTCACCCTGTCTCAGCCATTCAGCACTGGGATTTTGGGGGGGTTGCTCACCAATTGGCAGCCAAAGATTCTCTCTGCAAAGATACATCTCCATCATCAGGGCCCAATTCAAATAGTTGGTCTCTGATAGGTGCTCCAGAGGCATCGCTGAGGGCTGGAAGGTAGCCATGGCTTCTTCCTTCTTTTGCAAGTCACCTCAGCTGGCTTCTTTGTCCTGTAGACTGGCAGTTGCTGGAAAATCTTCAGGTGGCTCCAAAGAAAATCTTCACAGGTCTTTGCTACCTGCCTTTAAATTGTGCATGAGGTGTGGAGCTGATCTCTCTATTCTCTCTGGATTTTACTGGGCTTACTGGGCTGTTTACTGGGCCCATAACCTGTTGGCAGATTGCTGGGAAAGCCTTTGGCCCAGGAGAGATCAGAAAAGTCACACACCAGGCATTTCTATAAAAATAATTTATTTACAGAAAGCAAAACATATTTAAAAGGCTTCTGCATTCTTGCAGACTCTCAGAGCAGCTACATGCCTACACAGAAAGGAAACAGAAACTAAAACAAGTCCAAGCAAGTTCCTCCCCCCCAGGTGCAAAAATCAACATCTGAAAAGCGGACAGTTGAATTCAACCTCTGCACCCAGCCAAAATGATTAGTTACCATAGTAACCTTAATCTGTAGTAGGTAAAGGTAAAGGTTTCCCTTGACGTAAAGTCCAGTCGTGTCCGACTCTAGGGGGCGGTGCTCATCTCCGTTTCTAAGCCTTAGAGCCGGTGTTGTCTGGAGACACTTCTGGGTCATGTGGCCAGCATGACGACACGGAACGCCGTTACCTTCCCGCCAAAGCGGTACCTATTGATCTACTCACATTTGCATGTTTTCGAACTGCTAGGTGAGCAGGAGCTGGGACTAGCAACGGGAGCTCACCCCGCCGCGCGGTTTCGAACCGCCAACCTTCCGATCGGCAGCTCAACGGTTTAACCCGCAGCGCCACCGCGTCCCTTTAATCTGTAGTAGAAAACAATATATTAACACCAGTCACATGAATACATGCTGAAAGCAACAGTAGTCTGCACTGCTGAAGCAAGACTTAGCATAGACCAAAGGAAGAGGCCCTAGTCAGCAGAAGTAAATGGTACTGTCTTCACTGAAGAGAAGTAGAAGATATTACAGTATTTAACTGTTGTTAAAGAACATCAACAATTTTAATTATATAGGAATTCAAAGTTCGGTATGACATTTTGATTTTCCTGTTGTTAACTGTCCCTATTAAAGAACTGATAGAGTTGGTCTGCAATGCCATGTATTTGATACTCCATGGGCATTACTGCCTTCTGTTCATAGGTTTCCTATCACACTATGTGTGTTAATGAGCCCCCAAGAATCTCTCACCAAAATTCATGAGTACACCCTGGGCAATGTGACTTGTCACAGCTAAATAGTCTACACATCTGGCTGCTGGACCTCACAAGGATTTCCCAGCAAGAAAAAGCAGCATGCACACCATAAGATTAAAAAAAAAATGCTATGCCATAGAATAAAAAAAAAAAATCAGGAATGTGACAATGTCTCTAATTTCTTTACTTTCAATACTTCATTTGTCTTTAGCCTTATTGTTTAATACTCCTCTTTCATCCCTTTCACCCTCACCTGTACACACATGCACACACACACGGACACGCACACACACACACTTCTAATGATATGTCCTATTGTCCCTGAAAGGATAGATCATAATAAATCTGTTCATCTCTAAGCTGGGAAAAGACTCTTAGTTGTTTTTCCTTTAATAGGGGTCACAATATAGGCATGGTCCGCTGCAGAGAAAGAGATGTCTTGAATAATAAGGTTAGTTCAAGAGTCTTGGATGAAAGAAATAACCTCTAGTTCTGTTAAAACAAATTAACTTGGACAATGTTTAACCTCACTGAACAATCTGTGCTCTTCTATCCACATAGGTATGAATGACAAATTGCTTGCTCTGGTCCACATAGGTTTGAATGACAAGACAGACCTGAATGGCAACCATCCCAACTTTCTTGAGTTCTGGTTTTATATCTTTTCATTGTTACAGTATATCTAGCATGACTTTCCCATTATTGTGTTTATTATCAATTTAAATAATAAATCACAGTTGCTTTCCTTGGTGGAATTCAGAGCCCTTTTCTCATTTAATAGCGTTCATCCTTATGATGTTCTATATAATAGATATCACAGCACACTAATGAGACTGCCAACAACTTGAGAAGATGTATAGCTATCTAACATGGCTCCTTTTTATCCCTGATAAAAGACTGCATGAATTTATCATCCATCTATCTATCTATCTATCTATCTATCTATCTATCTATCTATCTATCTATCTATCTGATATGGATATATATATTAAAATTCATGGCTCTTTAAGAGAATTATGAATAATCATTCTTGTCTAGTAATGTTATTTATGTTACAGGTACCATTTATTTTTTCTCATTTAGAATGATAGACTGAGTCTCAGTTGGATGGGTATTGGTGTTAAGTACGGCTGAGCCACATCTATTAAAAAGTTTTTTGTTTTTTTTAAAAAGCACTAAGTACTAAACCAGAGAATAAGGGACTTTGTTTATTTTATTCACAGAATATTAATGTTCACTCCTGAAAAAACAATAAATGATTCAGTGATGGACTGAATTTTAAACACATGTCTGCTTCAAATTTGCCCCATCTCACCAAATAATAAAGAAGAGGTCATTTTTCTCATATATATTTTATAGAATAAACATAGGAAGTCTGTCATGACAGATAAAATACTTGGATATGAATAGTGCTGATACTGTATAAGAGTTATTTTCTGTGCTGGAAAGGAAGATCCTTATTTTCTAGAAAATTAAGAATGATGGAATTTATCATGTGGAATTATAAGTGATATGGACTTGCTTTAGAAAAGGTATAAAACAGAAAAATAAACTCTTCACAAAAAAATATAGTCTGAGGGCAAAATATAACTTTTATTTGCAACATAAACAAATATAACTTTTATTTATGTTCATCTGTTTATTTGCATTATGAAATACAAAAATGATGTAAAAGTCAGTGATATTTCTTTGGAAGTTGAGTTGCAAAACCAGATAGTCATACATTTATGACAAACTTCATGGAGTTCGTTATGCCAGAAAGATTTATCTAACATATTAATTTGAACTAGATTCTTACATGCTATTAATATCTGATTAAAATTAAGTTTGGTTTTATTTCTTTAATTATTGTCCCAAGAACTCTTGATTACATGCCAATTCTTAAACCAATAACTCCAAAAATTCAAAATGTGTTTACCCTCCAAGATTGATGTAAAAAAAGGAGGCTGAGTTGACTAAGTGCTTTTGAGAGAGGCTAATGATTTTCTGGTAGACTGAGATTATTTCAAGGGCATTACTGGTTGTACACAGGCTGTTTCAAACAGATAGCCAAAGTAGCCACAAAAAATGACATAAGATCATAGTCAGTCTTTTCATCCAGAGGAGGAATAAGATACTTGTCAGTGGAGGTAAATCATAAGCTGATAATGAACAACTTGGACCGGTTGAATCAAAAACAAGACCCCACTATTGGTCGGTGGTCTCTCTCTGGATAAAAGGTCATGGTAGAACCTTTGTAATGGAAGACAAAGGTTCTAGCAACTAGTATGTAGTCCAGGGTTGATACCCCTGTAGGCCCCATAAGGCGAATTCACCCTTAGATCCCTTGGCATAGATCCATTAAGAATCTTTAAGTCAAATTTTGTTGCCAGTCAGAAAAGTTTCCAACCACCCTGTTAATGCTGGAATTCTCAGATTTCCAAGATGTCTCCCCAACTGAGGAAGAACATGGGACATTGTGATGCTGCAAGTTAGCCTTATCATTCATCCATGATCTGGCACTGAAGTCACCAGCTAGTATTACTATAGAATTTGGAAACTGAGATGTTAAATTCAAGAGTCAAGATTCAAAACAGTCCCATCTACTATTGATTTGAGAAATGTGAATATAAGGCAGGAAATATACATTTATCAGAAGTATGTTGGTTTGACCAACTTTCAGGGGAATAGCTATAGCAAGTTGTTCACAATAGAAAACAGATAAAGTATAGGTATTCAGCATATCAGAAATAAGAATGCTGACTCCCCCTAATGGACAGCCCCTCTTTTGGCTAAGTCTAGTGAAAAACAAGTACAAGATGTCACCATTAAAATGTAAAAGATCTGTAACCCAGGTTTCTTGTAGAAATAGAACTTCAAATTGTTTTAAATAATCTGTAAATTCTGGGCTTTATCGTTTGGAGTGCCATCCCACCATCGCCCAGGACAGTAGTTTTATGGTGGAAGAGGAAGATGATAGTCAGTTAGAGGAAACAATCCAAGTGGCAAAACCAGAGGTGTTTAGTGTGTGGTATTTGGGGGCATGCTTCCAGACAGTTAAACTTTGTCTTGTTGTAACAATGTAATATGAGTCTGCAGAGGAGCATTCACAGGTTGGTTCACTACAGAAAAAGCCATATTGATAACATCCTGTATTGATAATGTATTGATAATGGTTGTTCTGTATGGCTGATTTTTTCCTCCACTCGGGAAAAGATATGTTGTGTTTGGTAGAAAGAAATGTGGCCTGTCCAAAAACACACACACACACAAACAAACAAAATATCTCCAAGCAAAGGTATCTCTGCCCTGGATTTCAGATGGATTTGTCTGAGGCCATTGAAGCCTTTCCCTGCAATGCATTCTCTTAAAAATACAGGAATTTTTAGATCCAGATAGTGTTTGTAACAATTAGTGGACAAGGTGCTAATTGCAGGGCTCATCCATTTATCCCATCATTACCTTCCTCTCTTTCAGATTTGTTTAACACAATATGAATTTCACCCAAATTACAAGCAAAGAACAACCACTTTAAAATGCAATTTATCCTTCATCCTCCAATGGATTCCAAAATGCCATAGGCTATATACACTAAACTGAAAAGGCTAAGCAATAATTGCTATTTTCTCCCTTTAAGATTAACTTTATTATTTATTTATACTGCAATAAATACCACTGATTTTATTCACTGGTATGGCAGTGGAGGCAGAAATGAAGATTAATGTCAGAAATCACTCCTGACCTAAAACTTCTTATTCATGAATATTTTTTTCTGCTATCAGTACAAATCCATGAACAAATACTTTTTAAAAAGGAATAAAGGAATCCGTTACCACATGAAAATGTACACAAAGTGTACTTACACAATGGGACTTCACTTTAAGGCAGGTGTTGGCCATCTTTTCCTGCCCTGGACACTCTCCCTTGTGAATAAACTTGTCAAAAATTGTATGAGATTTAACTATTCCATCCTGAAATTTTGCGACTTCTTGGACAAGAATGCCAAAAGCTCATGGGAAAAGACCAAATTCTTATGAGGTTTTATATTTAGTATTGTTTAACAGGTGGGGCAGTGGGGGGACACTAGGAACATTTAGGATGCTGGTTGATGCTGTATTTTCATCCCAAACTGCCCAGAGTCCCCCATTGGGGGAGACGGGTGGTCATATAAATCTAATAAATAAATAAATAAACAAACAAATAAATAAATAAATAAATAAATAAATAAAATCCTTTGCTATAATTACTAGATTGCATAGAGTACAAAAGAATAATGTGCCTGGTTTTGATTGCCAACCAATTCAAACTTCCTGCTTCAGGTGTCTTTCACAGAAGCTTCCTTTCCTTTCCTTTCCTTTCCTTTCCTTTCCTTTCCTTTCCTTTCCTTTCCTCTCCTCTCCTCTCCTCTCCTCTCCTCTCCTCTCCTCTCCTCTCTTTCTTTGCCTTCAAGTCAGTTTTTGTCTCCTGGTGACTGCTTGGATTAGTCCTTGCAGTTTTCTTGGCAGGGTTTTTGGAAGTGGCTTGCCATTGCCTTTTTCCTAGGGCTGAGAAAGGGTGACTGGCCCACGGTCACCCAGCCCTAAGGGAGGACTAGAACTCATGGTCTCCTGGTTTCTAGCCTGGTGCCTTGACCATTACACCAAAATGGCTCTCATAGAAGCATAGCACACTGAAATGAAGCCTGTCAGTGTTCTTTCCCACCAGAAAAAGTTTTGTGTTAGACTGATGTTAGGCATAAAAATAAGGAGAGTAAAACAGTTGCAGGTAGGAAGGCTTGCACTGGATCTGGCTCACCAAGAGCAAGCAGCTCTCCCTCTGTGTATGTTAAGTATCTGAAACTCTTCTGCATGATTAGAAGCCTGTAGAAAGTTAGTTAGTCTGTCTGCAGAAAAATGTGCACGTTCATGTGCACACGCACACACACACACACACATGTATCCTTCGCATTTCCTTATATGGAAAACATTTGTTTAAAATACCTTTGATAGACTTCTCAGGTAGACTTTCTATCTATAAAGAAGAGTTCACTAGGTGGACTGCCAATCACAGTCTTCTAGCTAAGAGAAGTTGAGTCTTTCCACATGTCCTTTCGGTGGATTATTGTGTGGACAGCCTAAGTATTATAGGTGACAGAAAACAATGCAATTCACTTCCCAGGGCTGACAAATAAATAAATAAATAAATAAATAAAATAAAAATGAACATCTCATAACACTAATTCTGATTCCTCTGTGCAGGATGTTTACATATTGATGTATGGGTATTTATCTTTAATGTCCTAAATCACAGATATTCAATTTTCTTGGGCAAAGCCTGTGCTTGGAATTTGAATGGAGCATGCATTTAAAAAAAATGGATGAAACCAGGACAAAAACTAAATTTAATTTAATTTATAATTAAAAATAAAAATAGTATTCCCCCACCCCCCAAGTTTCCCTTTCAAGGAGAGGCTAGAAAGTCATCTGTCAGGGATCCTACAATCTGGATTCCTGTATTGAGCAAACAATTGGACTTGATGACCTTAATAGCTCCTTTCAGATCTATGATTATGGTTGTATTTGATGTCTTTAATATTTTGCCTATCACATTAAATATACATACATACATTCATACATACATATATATAATTTGATAACTTTTAACGGTCTCTGTGGGCTGCACCCAAGCTTTCAGGGACCAAGTGAGAGCTAGGGGCTCAAACTGTGCATTTCTACTCTAAATAGACCAGTGTCTGTCAACCTTGGCAACTCTAAGATTTGTGGACTTGAACTCTCAGAAATTCCTAGCATGCTGGCTGGGGAATTCTGGGAATTGAAATCCACACATCTTAAATCTGCCAAGGTTGAGAGACACTGGAATAGACTGTATCTTTCATTTATCTAGAAGTGATTTCTCCCATTCTGTTATAAAGTTTCTGCTAATGTAAAAAGGCATAGTGACTATAAAGAAAAGTTTAGTCCTAGCCATCTTTGGGTTCCCAGGCCAGGCTTAAATATACTTTTATAGAATATAATTCTAATGCATAATTCCCTGTGATAGCTAAACATTTAGTGTTTTTTCTCTAAACAGAAAGCAAAACAGAAAGATCAATCAACAATTATTAATTATCTCCAAGCCAAGTAGTAAACTGGATTAGGTTTCCCCCCCTCTGAGAACTGCAAATGTTGTTTCTATTTGTTCTAATATCTACTCAATTTAGGTAGGCCAAGGATATTCCTTAATTTGTGGAGATTCCCAGAACAGATAGTCTTCACTTAACGACCAGTCATTCAGTGACTGTTCGAAATTACAATGGCACTGAAAAAATGGCCTTATGACCTGTGCCCAAAATTATGACTGTTGCATCACCCCTGCAGTCACGTGATCAAAATTTGGGTGCTTGGCAGCCAGCCCACATTTACAACTTTGAGGGTGCTTCAAATCCCTTCACCCACCTATCTCCCCCCCACATCTCTGCTCTTTTGGAAGCCCTGCAACCTGCCTTGGGGGTGGGAAGCCCACCTGTGTGGCATGAGGCATCCCGACCCATCCCAACCACATCGGCACGAGGCCACCAATAGCATGCTCCACCATCCCCAGCTGCATTCCTTCACTCAGCTGCCTCCTGTCCCAGTTCCCCACACCTACCTTTGCCTTTTTCATTCAGCTACCACAGGTGAAGCAAAAATGCCTGGCTGCCTTTGCTGAGTCCTTTTCGGACCCAGCTTCTTGATTGTTTCTTCCACGTGGCTCCCTTTAGAATGCTATCTTCTCACCTTACGCTATCTTCTCATCTTACATTATCTTCTCAGCACCGCTGATAGTGTAAAGCGAGATGGCATCGCTTAATGATGGCAATCCTACCAATTTGCCTTGCCATCATTAAGTGAATTTTACCCGCCATTAACCTGATCAACCACCCCAAACCAAGCCATTCTGGACTTGGTTCCTCCCAGCCCTGAACACTGCCTTCAACTCCCCCCTGCCTATCTCCCCCCATTTCTGCCCTTTTGGAAGCCTTGCAACCTCCCCTGGGGATGGGAAGCCCACCCACGTGGCTTAATGATGGAACGTCCGGGCTCAGTTACCATCGTTAAGTGAAGACTACCTGTAATAACTTCCTTCAGCACTGTCTGAGCCTTGCTGAACACCAGGGAAATGCCACTTCAATCGTCCTCACCTTAAATATCTGCCCTCTTTGCAAATTCTTCACTGACTATAAACTTATTTAAAATATTTATGACTAATTCTCAGTCAGAATAATTTTCAGAATGATAATCAAACTTGTAAAATAGCTATAAAGCAGACAGTGTACAGTATATGCAACAGAAAAACTGGACTGGCATCCAAAGAATGTTTTGCCTAATTAAACAAGTTTTATCACGGTGTTGGGAATACAATTCTCAGAGTGAGAAGCCACCATCAGAAGCTTATATAATATTTGATATTCCAGATAAATTTGGGAATAAAAGTATGGGAGAAAGGACCACTTCAAACAGTGCTGAGCTCAGCCCATGAAAGGCTTTAAAAGTCAACTTCATTTTGTGAACTCTTAGTAGAATTCACAAAGACAGTTATTATACTGTATGCCTTTTTGCAGTTAATGTCATATATTGATCAGAAATGTAATTAATTAAAGACAACGTAGTCTGACAGCTTTCTATTAAAACATTTTTCAGTGGAACCAAATATCCTTCCATGTCTTGTAAGTCTGGTGAGACTACAGTTCCCTGTATAACCAACTTCTGGCAAGGAACTTGGTTATACAGGTCAGAAACTGGACAGAGTGCTAGATATGCAGGATGGGACTCCATTCATGTGGCGCTAATGAACAATTCTATGTGTTATACTGTACATACAATCAGCCACCATACATATATTGCCCTTACAGTATATGTTGATACTTTTTTCATATGAGAACATGTTGCTCTTTATGAGCATTGGCAACAAGCAGATGTGTGGGTTGATCCACATGCCTACTTTGTGCTGCATGATGTAATATGTAGAAGGAAAACTTGCACATATCCACTGTGATAGAATAAATGATGTTGAGATAAATTTGAACATCATTCCAGATTGGTAAGCAATCTGAACTGGAATGCAAAAAGGTAATTCAGAGCATGTGTAGAACCCTTTTTGTCCCAGGAAAGGGTGTGCTTGACAGGTTTGGCTTGCATGCCATGTGGTATCTGAATCACTTTTCACATTTGAATCTGGATTGTGCACATGATGGAGAACAAAAGTGTTTGGCCTCTTTAATTCTGCTGACAGTTTATTCTGAAGAATGATCTGGCTCATCAATGGAACTATACACAAGTCAACAATAGGTTACTTTAAAAACATAGTATGCAATATTGAATGAAGCAATGTTCTTTGACAAACTTGCCTTGGTTTGGAAGTTAAACAGCTACAGCAGAACTGAAAGAATATGGGAGAGAGCAGAATTTTTGTAACAAACTTGTTTGGTAGAATAATAAACAGATCAGGGCAGGTTTGAGAAAACATAGACAGCAACATGGTTGCATATTAAATGAAGCAGAAACTTATTTGGCTTAATTGTTTGTTATGCATATTCACTGAGCAGCTAATGAGGACTGCATTCTGGGTGACCTCTGCTAAAATATATTTAACAGTCTAAGTAGCAATTAATCTTTAGTTTATTCCTTCTTGCTACGATCCCCTGTTATTGCTTTTTCTAACACTGGACTGTCCAGTGTGCTTATTTTAGAATTTGAAAACAGAGGGTGAACTCTATGCTTTATATTCAATGTGATGTCTAGTTTCATCCTCAGATGCCTCTGAGAAGCATCTACCCCTAGATATTTCCCTTAATATTTCAAAAAATATCTACAGGTATTTCACTTTAGAAGAGTTTTCAAACATTGGTACTCCAGAAGACAGTTAGAACACAGCAGATTAGGTCACCGTAAGAACTGAAGTAGCATTGTAGTGGATGTTGGAGGACACAATGATTAAGGTTGATTAAGATAAGGAATAGAATTTACCATCATCACTCCAAACTGCCATCCAAATGAAGATCTGCATCTGCCTCATGTGATAATGTTATTCTAAAATTGTAATTTTTATATCTTAATATTGGAAATGCTCATCAAGTATAAAAGGTAATGGTGCCCTTAAGTCAATTTGGACTGCCAATGAATACA
Organism: Candoia aspera; assembly: GCF_035149785.1. Classification (NCBI taxonomy): domain Eukaryota; kingdom Metazoa; phylum Chordata; class Lepidosauria; order Squamata; family Candoiidae; genus Candoia; species Candoia aspera. The sequence continues at coordinate 131,479,849 of NC_086155.1, read as the reverse complement.
CAGGCATATCCATGCAGTTTGTTTGCCAACAATACAGAAATGGTTTGTCATTGTCTTTTTCTGGGATATTTTTTTTAAATTTCCCAGTCTTGGGATTTCTAGTGATCTCCCATCCAAGTACTAACCAGGTCTAACCCTGCTTAGGTTTCAAGCCCAGACAAAGTCAACCATGCACAAACCAATATATCAAAGGAAACAAGAGGGTAGACAGACTAAAATAATATCTCTGATACCAAATTTAGTCTAGAAATTCTGAGATATTCTAAGGTTTCTAAGTCTATGTTTTAATTTCCTTGCAAAATACAAACCTAGTTATTGTCAACATTTTTATGTCTTTCTCTTTGTTCTAGCAGTAAAAGGACTTGCTATTTCTTTTTGCTTGTTCCTTTGTTTTTATACACCTCCCAGCCACAATGAGCCTTTATAAGTGGTCCAGTTCAGCAAAGGTATCACAGGAAGATTTATCTAACCAGTTTATTAAAAAAAGAAAAACCATCAGGATGGCTTTATACTCTTTGATTAGTTAGTCCTTTCAAGGATATGAACCCAACAATCCTGTACCAATCCTTCATGAGCAATCTGCACAGCATTTCATACATCAATTAAATGTATTTGAATTAAATATCTTACAGGATAAAAGATAAAATATTGTGCAATGGACAGCTGAATACACAATCTACTATATGCTGTTATAAAGTGAATGCTGTGTAAAAACAGTCTTCTTAATGGCCAGTCCCTTGACTCTGAAAGGAGCTCATCTTACTGTGTCAGTCCAGGAGGTGGTCCACCCTGGCTCATCCACAATATAAAGGGGGAAAAAATGAAGCCCAATGTCTCCTCATCTTGAACTGAGAAAAAAACATGAATAAATAGCTGTAATATTAAAAATATTTATCAGACTGCCATAACCTTTAAAATAAACCTAGAACATTAAGTGGGAGAAGGATATTAAATTGCATAGATTGTTTTCAGAACTACACTTTATGTTCTTCTAAATTTTGATTTTAAACATGCCTGTAACTTTTAAAAACAGAATGTAAAAAAAAAAAAATGCAGTGAAAGTGGGCTCAGTAATGAGGGACAGGTATCTGTGGCAAACTTCAGGCAGTTATGTTTGGGTAAAGGAGAAGGCATTGCAGCAAGGAATAATTACAATGCTCCTTCCTGAATGTATTAAATGTGTCACCAAAGGGTTGTGGGAGTGTGAGAGATACTCATGCATCTTTTCCTCCAAAGAAAATATAGCCCTCAAGCAAATCAGACAGATGAGACAGCCAAAATACTTCTTATTTTTTTTCAAAGAAAAGCGATGTTTATTCATAGAAGAAAGCAGGGACAGAGCAAAGAATGGATTTTGCTGATTCCCCATTTCCATCATAAAATAGATGGCCCACCAACTCTCTAAATAATTCTGTGCCTTCAGTTAAGTCTTGATTTCTTAGTAACATTTGAGCAGTGGTTTGCCATTTCTTTCTTCCTACGACTGAGAGTGTCTGGCCCAAGGTCACTCAGCTGGGTTTGTGCCTAAGGCAGGACTAGAACTCACAGTCTCCCAGTTTCCTGGTACATTTAACAACTGCACCAAACTGGCTTTCACCAGTTCTGTAGAGCAATTTACCCACTCCCCCTCTGAAGATCCTGGCAGCCACCTGCCCTCCACCATTCCTGATCTGATGTTTAATCCACAACCTACTAGTTTTCAAAATAATAATAATAATAATAATAATAATAATAATAATAATAATAATAATATCAATGAAGTAACATTGGTCCAATCATAAAAATCTAATCCATCCTCCAAAAGGGAGTATTCCATTGCTAAACCTCTATTAGCTTGACTTTGATTAGCCTCTAAATAAACAGCATCTGCTATACTTCTGGAAAAAAAAAAACTTTCAAGACTTCCTCATTAGATGTTCTTCTGTTTTATTGACAAATATGCATACTATATTTAAGAGATAAGATGCTGTTAAAATAGAGAATATTCTATAATGATATTAAACTAGAAGATAGAAGGAGCCCGAGTTACATACAATTTTAAGTTGATCCATGAATCACTGCGAGTCTAACAAAAATGGTAAGTAAATCTCCATCAGTTTTATTTCTGTTCTAGGTCACAGAATGTGCCAACCGTTAGTTTCTCAGTGGCTGGATAGATCTCTAATAGGTTTGTGTATAATGCCATGTGACAATTTTTATACATGATGCAGTGGTGTGCTTTGTTATACTACATACCAGCTGCTGTAGCTTCTTAGTGCCTACATTCTGCTTACTGTAGAAATCTATACTGACAAATCTAACTGTTCCCATCAACATGTTCTTGCTTTCTTTTGAAGCTCCTTGGATGCTTCACGGAAGAAGGATCTCCAAATCAGGAAGCAAGGGGATGGCAGGGTCATGCACTGTATGTAGAAACAATTCTTGGATCTGATATTTAGTTTTAGATAAAATGTAGCAGCAACCCTAGTCCTAAGCCTTTTAACATCCCAGGATTTTTCAACTGTATCAAGATTTTATTCCTTATCTGTACCACCCCAAAAGGATGTGCCTGCTGAGAAGTGATTACGCAAAGCAGAATTTAACTACTATGCTGCTATTTTCTGTGGATTCATATTAGAAATCTCGGGATACCCATGTCACCTGAAACATGAGGATTGTTTTCCTTGTTTTCTTAGAAGTCCTTTTATTTATTTTTCTCCTGATGCTTCTGCCAACTAAAAGTGTCTAAATTTTTTGTTTATTTCTTTTTGTTTACACTGGCAGCTGTATTTCAAGTTGATAAATAACAAAATAGAAGGATGTTTCTAATTCCTTGTTTGTTTGCTTTATATATTGATCTCCTTCTCAGCATGAAAAGACATGTAAGTAAAGGCTAATTTCTTTGGGAGAAAATCCCTAAAGAGGGAAAAAAGCAAATGCCACCAACCTTTTTCTTTCAAGAGTAAAACTACAAATGCAGTTAAAATTAAAAAAAAACAAAAAACTTTTTTTCTTTTGTCCTCCAAACTTCAACCATGACCATGACTAATTTGTTAAATTAGGGAGACAGAGAGAATATGAATCACCTTGGTTGTAGGCAACTAGTCTGCTATATATTATAATAGATTTTAGTTGTATTATTAGTGAAGGTCAAGCCAAAATTGTTTTACTCAGTTGGCTTCTAAAATATTGAAGGTTAGAATTATCTCCTGTCTCAGAAGTTCATCAGGGCCAGAGTGTATTCCAGTCTTATTAATTAATCAAGTCATGTCACAGCCTATCTTGTTAATCCTTCCTTGGAGGAAACTCAAATGATGTTTCAATTCTCTATGCAAGAACAGACAGAACAGTGAATGGTGATAATGCTACAGAGATGGGTAGTATTGGTGCCACAGAAATTATACCAAATCAAATTATTTTCCCTCTAGCTATTCAAGAATATAATCTTTTCAGAGGACAGTGGTAGACTTTACTGTTGATGTTAAACAGCCTTGGGCTATAGCTCTAGAGACTTTATGAAAAGGTAATATGTTAAAGGTAAAGGTAAAGGTTTCCCTTGACATTAAGTCCAGTCGTGTCCGACTCTAGGGGGCGGTGCTCATCTCCGTTTCAAAGCCGAAGAGCCGGCGTTTGTCTGTAGACACTTCCGTGGTCATGTGGCTGGCATGACTAAACGGAACACCGTTACCTGCCCGCCGAAGCGGTACCTATTAATATACTCACATTGGCATGTTTTCGAACTGCTAGGTTGGCAGGAGCTGGGACTAGCAACGGGAGCTCACCCCGTCATGCGGATTCGAACCGCCGAACTTCCGATCGGCAAGCTCAGCAGCTCAGCGGTTTAACCCACAGTGCCACCGCGTCCCTGAATTTAAAATTAGTGAATTTAAAATTATGTTGCTGCAATGCTGAACAAAACAATATAACATTTGTAGTAATCATCAGAATTACTGATCTGCAAGCCTCCAAACTACTCTCTCCATAAAGACCATATTGCACTACGCAAATCAGAAAAACAAACCTCACAACTCTGTAGCCAACCAAAAAGCTGGGGACAGAGGGTATGTTTAAAAAGGGGGAGTTTTATCTGGTCTTTTAAAACTAACTGTGAATTTAGAAGGTACAGAGAAAATTTCCCACCACCATCATACTTCTCGGCTACAGGCCGTAGGGCTCCACCCCTGCCAGGGCTCCACCTCTTTATCTTTTCATGAGATTGAAGCTAGTATATTACTCATCTACCTTGCACTGGTTTACTAATGGGTGGGGGAATTGGTTGATTGATTATGTGCCAGCAAGTTGGTGTCAACTCTTAGCAACCACACAGATTTTCTCCATGACATTCTATCCCTAGCCAGGTCCATTGGGTCTTCCAATGGTGCACCCATCACCACTGTAACTAAGTGTATCCACCTTGCTGCTGGTTCTCCTCTTCTCTTTCCTTCCACCATTCCCTGCATTAGAGCCTTCCCCGGAGAGCTAGGTCTTGGCATAATTTGTCCAAAGTAGGATAATTTTAGGGTGGGCATTTGTGCTTCAAGCGAGAACTCTGGGTTGATTTGTTTGATGACACGTTTATTTGTTTTCTTGCTGTACATGATATTCCCAGGAGCGTTCTCCAACACCAAAGTTCAAAAGCATTAATACTATGTCTATCTGGCTTCTTCAGGGGAGTTTTAAAAATGTAAGCAATCCATGATGTTGTCTCCAAGATAAGCAAAGAAAGTGGGGCATCATAGATTTTTTCACAAATGAACAAATATCTCAGTTTATCATTTTAAGGTAAACAAATAAAATCTCAACCTTTCTCTGCTATTTCTGAAGGAATTTGTATATTTTGTTGTCAAGATCTGATCAAGGCACCAGTCTTTCTCATTAGATGCACCTACTCTCAGCATGGGGAAGACTCAATGAAAGAACAATAAAAGCTTACCAAGAAAAAGAAGTGACAATCCTTTTTCAGACCCACAGCTGTTGTCTGAAGATGCAGATACTGACGTCCAGAATTTTCAGAACAATGTACACAGCACCCTCTGTTTGTATGGATGAACCTGCTGCTCTAAATATCTTTTAAATCAAAACTTTCTCTTGGAATAATAATTTTAAACAGCTGTAGCCCGTTCTGTCTCAGAAAATTGAGAATGTCGATAAGTTATCTAAAAGAGAAATAAATGAAACTCTAACCCTAGATTTTCTAATTTTACCACAGTGACAATAGAGAGGAATGACCCAGTCTGGTCTAATAGTTAAGGGAGATGGCTTTTCATCAAGATTAGCAGATGACATCTTGAATGTTCTATGCCCAACTCATACATTTGTAAATAAATGGGAGGAGGAAGGAGAAAAGAGCCAGTTTGGTCTAGTGGTTAAGGCTCCAGGCTAGAAACCAGGAGACTGAGAGTTCTAGTACCACCTTAGGCATGAAAGCTGGCTGGGTGACCTTGGGCCAGTCACTCTCTCTCAGCCCAACTCACCTCACAGGGTTGTTGTTGTGGGGAAAATAGGAGGAGGAAGGAGTATTAGGTATGTTCGCTGCCTTGAGTTATTTATAAAAATAATAAAGGCAGGATAGAAAATAAATAAATAAATAAATAAATAAATAAATCTATACATACATACATACATACATACATACATACATACATAATCAAGAGTAGCACCACCAGCACAATTTAAGAAGGTAATTTCTAGATTCAGAGTAACAAAGTTCTGGAATTTACTGAACTTAAAAACAGCACAGAGAGATTCCAAAGATATTCTCAAGCACCCTAAAGGGAGGTGGGTAGCTTCTTTTATAGGGGAAGGAAATTTTGAGGAATTGTAAGGCAAATTTCAGCACAGTATTAGTATATATGCTTTCTTCCAAGGTTGCTGACTGCACAATCACTCACAAAAATATCCTTAACCTTTCTTCTCCCTTCTCCTGGTCTTTTCCCATCTTTGTAGATTTTAGTATAGTTTGACAGCTTTGGAGGGTCTCATGAGAACTCATGACCTGTGTTATGGATCTTCATGTCCAGTGTTATTCCAATATGGGATACTGAATTCCAGTTTGGCTGTCAATGTTACACACTGGGATATCATACCTTTGCAGGATTTGCCAGCCAGTTTTCTTCTTTACTAATGCAAAAGTCCATAGGACTGGTCTGAAAATCATGTAAGAGATTTAAAGTTAAGCAGTTTTATAACGTTTAGAATACTTTCTGAGTGGTTCAGGCAGATTGTTAGAAAGCCTTTCATGGAAACCCTTACAGCTAAGAGAAGAATCTGAAGCTTATGTAACATTTATGAATTAAGATAATAGTGTCTCAATTAACTGATATTATACAAGCCCAGGACAATGTATTCACTGACAATAGTAAGAACAGGGAGCTCTTGTCCACCATAAATTCTTCATCCCCATTTTACATGAGTCCTCATCAAATGAGCTATTACTACTTTGAACTGGCATTGATTGATTGATTGATTTTGTAATCTGCTGTCTTCTGGTCCTTGTCTACTATGTCCACTAACAACCACAATGTCTGGTTGATTGGCCAGTACCTGCGTGTCTGTCTTGATCTGGAAGTCTCACAGGATCTTAGCCCTGTTATTTCCACAACATTCTATGGAATTTCCCATCTGGACTCGGGAGAGTCTAGCCCATACACTGTGCAGATGTTCCTGTACACAATGCCAGCTACTTGGTTGTGCTGTTCAGTGTATGCTATTCTTGCCTGCATCTTACACCCTGCCACTATGTGTTGGACTGTCTCTCAGGCCTCTCTGCACAGTCTGCACCTTGGGTCCTGTCTAGTGTGGTAGACCCCTGCTTCTATGGATCTGGTGCTTAGTGCCTGTTCTTGTGCTGCTATGATCAGTGCCTCAGTGCTGCCTTTTAGTAGGGCCCCTTTCAGGTAGGATTTCCCAGAGTCAGCCACCTCAGCTATCTGTCAATGGTACATCCCATGCAGGGTCTTGTCTTGCCATGGCACTTCCTCTGCTTGATCTTCCTCCCATGTCCGCTGCTGCCTCAGGCATTCCCTCAGCAGCTCATCTTTGGGTGCCGTCTCACTAATGTGCTCCTGGATACTCTGGGTTTCATCCAGGACAGTGGCTTGTGGCTTTGACACTCACCACACACACGCACACACTGTATGTATGTATGTATGTATGTATGTATGCACACATGCACACATGCACACACACACACACTTTTAAATGTATAGCTAAGATATCAGGATGTCAGTATCAACCCCAACAGGTGACTTTAAGCAGGTGCTCATCTGTCTTTTTCAGATAAAGAAATGGGACAGCCAAGGCTGAAAAGGATTTTTTTTTTAAATTTCCTATCCTGCCTTTATTATTTTTATAAATAACTCAAGGTGGCAAACTTACCTAATACTCCTTCCTTCTCCTATTTTCCCCACAATAACAACCCTGTGAGGTGAGTTAGGCTGAGAGAGAGTGACTGCCTCAAGGTCACCCAGCCGGCTTTCATGCCTAAAGTGGGACTAGAACTTACAGTCTCCTGGCTTCTAGCCTGGTGCTGATATGTAATGTTCTTTCACATGGGATCTGTTCTACTGTGCCAGAATCTGCATTGCAAATTCATTCCAAATTCCACAAATCTGGAATTTGCAATACAGATTTTGGCACAGTAGAACTCCCAATTCTAGGTATGGCCCATACTGTTTTTTAAAGAAATGACCCCACTCCAGTCAAAATATCTGGTAATAAATGAGAGAGATCCTCTCCTGAAGTGGTTTAATTTATTTTGCAAGTCAAGGTCATTTTCTGTTTTCATAAGGCATCTCTAATTAAAGGAGAACATTTTAAAAACTCCAGTCTAATATAAAAACTAGATGAGTGCTAGAACATGTAGGCAGGCAGTTCACAATGCCTAAGGCTTTATTGACTTAATTTTAAAAGTTAGATGGAGCTTTAGCTGTATGGCGTAAGTGTTGTGTACAAAATGATTTTCATTGTTTCATGAAGAAGTACAGTAAATCACTTGCTACTGATGGTCATTATATCTAAATAGCTTTGACTTCATTTTATTTGGACAGTCAGAGCAGCATTATGTAGCCAATATTTTCTTTTAATTTAGTTGTTTATTTATTTATTCGAATTTATTAGCTGCCCAACTCCAATGCACTCTGGACAAAAAATCCATAAAAACAGATAAAATATCAATCCACACAGACAGCCCAGACAAAAACAATCTTATAAAGAACACAAATCAAACAAAACAGAGGCCCTAGTAATACAATAATATATTGATACATTAACTCCAGGCCTGGGACCAAACCCAGGTTTTAAGGGCTTTTCAGAACCTAGGAGAAGGGGGCACCATCCTTATCTCTGGAGGATGCTATTCCAGAGGGTGGGGGCTGCAACAGAGAAGGCACACTTCCTAGGTCCCACAAGATAGCAGTGTTTAATAGAGGGGACCTAGAGCACAACCATTCTGCCGGAACATACCGCAGGCAGAAACAGTTGGAGACAAGTGGTCCCTCATGCCATACAGGACTTTATAGGTAATAACCACACCTTGAATTGCATTCAGAAGCTGACTGGCAACCAGTGCAGCTCGAGTAGCAGTGGTGACACATGGGCATACCCAGAGGTGCCCATTACTGCTTGCACCACTGCATTTTGAAGCAACTGTACCATCTGGGTGGTCTTCAAGGGCAGCCTCATGTAGAGCACATACCAATAATTCATTTGTGAGGTTATTATAAATAGCTGTCTGAAGGGCCTCCCAATGGAGAAAAGGGCACAACTGGCACACAAGATGAACCTGTGCAAAGGACCTCCTGGCCAGAGTTGCCACCTGCTCTTGAGCAGTAGCTGTGAGTCCAGAAGGACCCCAAGTTGTGCACCAGTTTTGAATGGAGAAGTGCAGACCCATCCAAGACCAACAATGGTAACATCCTCAGCCCTGGGGGTCCAAAACCCATAGCTACTCTGTGGTGTCAGGACTGAAGTCTGTTCTGCCCCATTCAGACCCAAACAGCCTCCAGACACCGGGTCAAGTCACCTGTGAAGCTCGGGGTTGAAATGAAGAGCTGGGTATCATCAGCATGACCTCACTCAGTGGTTTCATGTAGGTATTAAACAGGAGAGGGGAGAGCATCAAGCCCTGAGGCATCCCACACGTGACGGGCCATGGATACAATCTCTTCCTCCTGACTGGAACTGACATCTAAGGAAGAATATGAACCAGTGGAGCCCAGTGCCTCCCACTCTGAACCCCTGCAGCCAGACCAGAAGGATGTTATAGTCAACAGTATTGAAAGCACTAAGAAATCAAGGAGCACTAGGACAGATACACCACCCCACAGTCTTTTAGCTAAAATCAAGAGTAGCGTATGCCCCAAAGAAGTAGCTACAAGAGTATTATAACACAATTTATATATATTCTTAGATATACAAGAATATATAACACATTTTCCTCTATGCCAGTATTTTAATGTAAATTTACACTTTCCTTTTTAATAGAAAATCCACTCTTTATGTAAGATTCTCTTTGTGCACAAAATTTTCAGAAATGCATTTGCGGATTTTGAATCAGAGAAAGGCAGCTATTAGTGGATTCCATTTGGTCAGTCTCATAAATCTGCTCCCATTAGAAGTTTTGATGGATTTATTTTATGACCTTGATTCCCTCCCATTAAGGCACTTTGCCTTCCTCAGTTCCAAAATGCAAATATTGCATGTCACAGTGGAACCTAAAGTGGCCCAACATGATTCTCAGATTTTTCTCATCATCAGGTTATTAGGTGGAGAGTGAGAAGGTCTGTACATTTGATGGCTGTGCAACATCCTTTCCTGTAAACAGTCTAGGCAACAGATGCAGCTTGCAATCAGAGAAGTTAGCTCTCATTTCCCCACCCTCTTGTTTTCTTAGGAAAAAAGAGTGGAGGTGCATTTTCATTGTAAGTAAGAGTGTTTGTAATTTTTTCAGTGAATCTTTAGCTTAATTAAGGAAGAATGGTTTATTTTGGGTGCTCTAGTTTTGCATGGTTTTGCCCAGATGTCCACAAATTTGAAGACATGAAAAATGAGCATTTAAATAAGCAGCTTAAACATATTCTCTCTTTCTCTCTCTCTTTCTATCTATCTATCTAGCAACAAAACATTAGCTAAACTCTGATCAGTGCATTACTTCTGGGAAGCCAAAATATAGTTTTGTTGCAAAAACATGAATGTTTTGCATCAAAAAAATTAAGTCCAGTACCAGATAGGGTTTAAACAAAGAAACAAATGAACAAAAACTTACTTGATACACCAGACAGCTGCTGATAATCAGTGCTGAGAATACTGACCTAAATGTATCAAAGGTTTAATAAGGTAATTTCCTATGTTCCCATTACATCAATTTGCACCCATTTCATTAGCATTTCTATATTTCCTAAGGCAGATGAAGGGATGGTGGTGAATGCATATGTCAACATTTATTTATTTTAAAAGATTTATGTAGCCGCCCATACTGTGATAGAACTCTGGGCAGTGTATAAAAGAGTAAAACCAAATCAAGAAGCCCTATGAAACTCTATATGAAACTCATGGCACCCCGGGGCAGCACTCTGCATACAACCATACATTGTTAACTTAATACATAAGTAGCCATTATCCATACATGGCAGTACTCTCCACACATTATTACACTATGCTCAGCCTTCAAGTTTTAAAGGAAGGGACCTGGAGCACCCCCACTTTATCTGACCTCGTGGGATGGGTAGACACCCTTAGGGAGAGGCGATTCTGCAAGTGGCCTGGCCCCATGCCATTCAGGGTTTTAAAAGTGATAACCAGCACTTTGAATTGCACCTGGAAAGAAACTGGAAACCAGTGCAGTTCATGCAGCAATGGTGTAACATAGGCAAGACATGAAACACTCATAACTGTGCATGCCGCACATTCTGGACTAGTTGCAGTTTCCAGATGGTCTTCAAGGGCAGCCCCACATAGAATACATTGCAGTAATCCAACTGGGATGTGACCAGGCTGTGAATGACTGAGCAAGGCCTCCTGGTCCAGGAATGGCTGCAACTGGCATACAAGATTAATCTGTGCAAAGGCCCCCTAGCCACAGCTGCCACCTGCTTCTTGAGCAGGAGCTGTGAGTCTAGGAGGACCCTAAATTGTTTACCAGCTCTCTCTGGGGGACTGCAACCCTGGCAAGAGTCAAAGATGAAATTTACCCAAGACAGGGGGACCAAAACCCCAGAGCACTCCGTTTTCCTTGTGTTGAGCTGAAGCCAATTCTTCCCCATCCAAACACTTACGGTGTCCAGGCACTAAGGCCACACTGGGACAGTATCATCAGCATACTGATGATACTGTACCCTGTGCCAGTGGATGACCTCACCCAGCGGTTTCATGTAGATGATAAAAAAGAGCAGTGAAAGGCCGAAGTCCTGAGGAACCCCACATTGCAGGGGCCTAGGTCTTGACCTCATGTCCTCACCAATACCAACTGGAACTTGCCACAGAGGAAGGAGGGGACTCACTGCAAAACAGTTCCCCTGACTCCCAACCTTCAGAGCCAGTCCAGAAGGATACCAAGTTGATGGTATCAAAAGCCACTGAGAGATCTAGAAAGGGCAGAATGGATGCACCACCCCCATCCCAAGCCCTCTATAGGTCATCCACAAATGTGATCAATGCTGTCTCAGTGCTATAGCCCAGCCAGACTGAGAAGGTCCAGGTAATCTGCTTCATCCGGGACCCTCTGAAGCTGAGTGCCTATCACCCACTCAACAACCTTCCCCAAGAAGGAGAGATTGAAAACTGAATGATATAATATGGTCAGCCTCTTAAGAAGGGGGCACACCATTTCTTTGAAGGAAGGCATCACCACCCCCTCCTGCAAAGCCCCAACCACATGGCACCTCCCAGGAAGCCCTAACCAACCAAGAGGGGCATGGGTCCAGCATGCAGTTGGCAGAACGTACAGCCCCAAGGACCCTGTCCACTTCCTCAGGAGCAATCTGCTCAAACTTTTCCCAGATAACAGAGCCCACAAATACATTTAAAACAAACAAACAAACAACTTTTGTTATAGATATATTCAGGTGTCAATAAAGAACATTAGCAATATAATACCATTCCACCTAATTTGAAATGCTTCTTTATTTCTGCAGGTATAATTGTGGTGGGATGGAGGGATAACAGCAGTGGAAGAGGTTATATCTTTATTACAAATTTAACTGTACCTTTTTGTAGAGGAATGCAAATTCTATAAGCAATGGTCAGCTCATTTCAACAGTCCATAAATTTGGATTTTTCATTCTCTCCATCTAGAAGAAGCTGTTAATCTTCTATGTATTCAGTGAGTATAAAATAAAATATTAAAAAACATAAAACAATTATAAAGAAGTTAAATCCATATAAATTATATTTTCCTGACTTGTTGATACCCCGTCACCTGAACCACCACATGTATCTTGTTAGAGTCATTTGTTTCTCATTTAGAAATGCATAGCATTCAAATGATAATGAATACATATATGAACTTTGGTGCAGTATTTGGATAGCTGATATCATTATTTTTTTAGTGCAACTGATATTTTGGAACAGAACTAACTTGATGAGAAAAGGTGAGCAATATTTCACCTAATCAATTCCATTTACTTGAAGAGGGCCATTAACATCAGCGGGCTGTAAAGACCTTGGCTTCCATCAGCTGCTTATCAGAATTCCCACTCTGGGCAAGTTGTTATTATTTATATTAATGTGAATCTGTCATAATGAAATTAGTTATCTCAGTAACCAATCTGTACTTTATTTTTTTTATTTTTGAGAATGCTTGTGTTTTGTGGGAGAAGTAGTGCTGCTAATACCATATATGATTGCCTACATTTTACTAACTGCAGTATGATGATAAGATATTTAGATGCCTACAAACTCACAATATACATATGTGCACATGCAGAGAATACAAACACAGAGACACATATCTGCCTATCAACATATAATCATACTAATGTTCTCAAGATAATAAAACAGAAACTTGAAAACAAATCCAAATTCCAGTACTTCAAGTTATTTACTTGTTTTTAAATAGCCAGCTTTTAATGGATACTAGGAGCATCCCCAGATTTTTGTTTCTCATTTTAGTCAAGTCAGTTCATCAGTAATTATTCTCTCCCCACAACACAATTGTTTTCTGAATGTTCAGTCTGCCTGCCTTTGCGGTTAAACTGAGTTCCAAAATGAACATAATTTAGGTCAGGAAAATCTGTAGCCATTAAAATGCTATTGGACTCCAGCTCCCCACACCCACAAGTAACATGGCCAATGGTCCAGAATGATGGACTGGGAAGTAAAATAAAAACTAAAAACAAAGCTTTCAATAAGGGAGTGGCTTCTGTGCTACCCCCAGGAAAACAGCATAGATGCCCATGAAGTCACCAGTAGAAATTAGTCACCAGTTGAGATTAGCTCAAAAGAGACTTTACCTTCCTAATTCTTCCAGCCTAATTTATTTCAGAATGCTGTTGTGCAAAGGCATGGGGGAGGGGGACAGAATTCCATGTTAACTCTTGTAAGTTTCTCAGGAAGTAAAACTGGGATGAAAAGATGAGAGCAGTGTGTGTACAAAAATAATTTGTTATCTGTAACAGTAACTTCAATTGTTTGATATAAAATGAATGAATTAGCTGGTAGTTTTCAAAGCAAATAATAGATCATATAATTGAAGAGCAGATTAGATGGAAAAAAAAACATGAGAAAGAATCATGGAAGGAGCTTATGAAATTGATTTTTTAAAATATTTTTATAGAAAATTTTAATAACAACAGTAAAAGAGAATGCAAACTACACTCAAAAAGAAAAAGAAGAATAACAAAGGAGAAAATAGTGCAAAGAAAAAGAAGAGAAAGAAAAGAAGAAGAAATAAGAAAAGGAGAAAAATATTTAAAGAAGTTACTTCTGATCTTCATCAGAACAAGTACAAGCAAACTTCTTAATTCTTCCCCTCCCCACCCCCAAGTTTACAGACAACAATCTCTTCTTCCCACAACCTCTCCCTTATCCATATGCAAATCCATAAATTATTAACATTTCAGTCCTGGTGTCAGCAAGAAGTCCATAAAGAGTTCCCAGAGCTTTATAGAAACGTATCTTGTTTTAACCTTAGTCAAACAAACCAACTTTGTACTCCTTCCTTTTGGTTCTTGATCTTTAATTCATTCAGTGTTGCTGTAGGATTTGAACTTTCATCAAATTTTATTTTTCCAATCTCAAAGACTTCTTCAAGGCTTTAGCAAACGTCTTTTATAAATCCAGTAAGGAGTCATTATCCAGGTCATTCTCTTGGCTTATCATTTGCATTTCCACTTTAACTGTCATCTCTATCTTACAACCCACAGGTTTTTGTTTTGTTTTGTTTAGTTTTTAATTTTCCAGTATTTCAACCAATTCCTTATATTCTAATATTTCTGCATCAGGTGAGATTTGTTTCAGCTGTTTTTCCTGTTGGTGTTCCAAGGTATTTTCTTTCATATCTATAAATTCTTCTTTAACATCTTTTGGAAATAATCTAACCATAAAAGCAGACATCACTGCTGATATTGTACCTGCTGTTTTCTGACTCCATTCTAGGGTCCAATTTCTGAAATCATAAAGTCTTGAATTTCTGTTATGACTTAAGATAGACTAAACAATTTATTTTCCATGAAGGTGCTATTTATTTATGTAATTATTTCCAAAATCTTATAGCAAAAGTCCTAATATTCCAAATTTGTCTGGTCCCTTAATTCATTTATAACTTTCTTGAGTTAAAGTCTTATTTAGCTTTTTGCTGTATATTTCAAATTATTTAAAATAAAGTTAAAAAGTTATTTTTTTTTCTTTTATTCTGAAATGAAGGTAAACTTACCAGGTGTCTTTGCAAACTTGTCATTTCAAAGATCTCTAATAGCCTTAAGATAGTTAAATAGTTAATTTCTGAAAGTGATTAGAAAGTGAGGTTAACAAACCCAGTGTCCTTAAAAAGGCTGTGCCACATTTGAGATTGTGATGGCCTCCCTTCATCTGCCGGTGCTCAAACCCATGAGAAACTGCTCTCCTGTGGTCTTCTCATGAGGGCCAGCCATTTGGAGCACAAATGGGTGATGTCCTGTCCTCTCCTTTTCCCGAGGGGGTTCATGGGACTTCTCTATTTGCCAGTCCTTTGGCATGGCCGTGACATCGTCTCTGCTCATTTGGAGACATGTTGTCTTATTATTCCTCACCTGGAAGTTCAAATTTGATTAAGCTTTCATCTTATCTTTTATCCTAAGATTTTCCCCCATAACTGAAATCATGCTTGCTGGAACTGGCCTTACCATTTAATAGAGGGAGATACCCAGAGTTTTGGAGATGATAGCAAGGTTGTATATGGCTTTTGTCTATGAGAGAGAGTAAGGCTATGTCTATGTGAGGAGATTTCTTGCTGGCCAGTTCACTATTATAAGTGGCCTGTTAGAGCAATGAAACATAAATAAAGTGGGGCTGTCTTGTGGTATTTTGCCACCTCTAGTAAAATTCCAGTTTTGCTTCTCTTTTTCAGGTCAGTCTTTGTCAATCATTGCAAGAATTATGTCTCAAGGTTTGAGCCGTGATTTTGGACAAGAGAAAAGAGAAGGAGTGAGAAAGAATATATTTTCTCAGAATCACAGGAAAGTTTAAAAGACAGAGTTGCCCTAGGGACATCCAAAACCAAGAAATATTTGAGCAGGTTTCAGAACTCACACAACAGTTTCACTGTTGGTTGAATTCCCAGAACCAGACATGAAATAAAATAATATTTATCTCCCATGATCTCAAACATAGCATGCACAGGATCACATTAGTGCATTTTACCATCCTCAGCTATTGCCAACCCTATTTGGTTGTTGTTGTTGTTGTTATTATTCTTATTTCTTTGGGGTTTCAGTTATTTTTATACATTTTAACTATTGTCATTACCTGTAAATAGCTAGTTTGGTGTAGTGGTTAAAGCACCAGGCTAGAAACTGGGAGACTGTGAGTTCCAGGTCTGACTTTGGCACAAAGCCAGCTGGGTGACCTTGGGCCAGTCACTTTCTTTCAGCCCTAAGTAGGAGACAATGGCAAACCACTTCTAAAATTTTGCCAAGAAAACTGCAGGGACTAGTCCAGGCAGTTACCAGGAGTCAACACTGACTTGAAGCATATACAAACACATTACCTGTTCAACTCTCAAATCCAGTCACTCATGCACTCAAGGTGAGCAAGTCATTTTTCTTTTTAAATGGGATAGAAGGAAGTCAGGGATTTTATTCTTCCAGGCACTGAGCTGGACTTTCACTGTTAAAGTGAAGGGTCCTTCTCATGAGTGAGGATGGCGAGCAGGGGGCTCCCATCCAGGCTGTAAAGCGCATGCGTAGTACTGAGGAATTAGGTGGCCATTCAAAGAGACACAGATCGGGCGCACCTTAGTCTTTGGGGTTTATATGTCTGGGTTTTCCCATGCTTCTTCAGTTTGTTAGGATTCTCTGTTATGTAGCAGTAAATAAACACTAGAGATCTATTCCTTGTCTCAGCGTGGTTCCTGGCTGTTAGGACAGTCCTGTCCTGTTCAGACTAAGCACCAGACAGGTTCTCAAAGAATATTCTTTAGTAAATAACTATTTACAATAATTAAGTCTGTCATGTTCACCGTTCCAATGTTGCTGGTACATCATAACGTTTCGCATGTCATTGCACTGATACGTGTTTCATCTGGGAAGGGCAGAGGATTCCATCTCGGGGAGTTGTTATCTGTTGGCTGCTGGGTTGGAATGTGTTTGGGTTATCTCATGTGTCCAAGGTTACTTTCCCAGGATAGCAGTTGAAACGGTTACCAGCACCTGGGGGGGGGGGAGTTTGTAACGGCAGGGCGAGGGGAGGGATTACGTTTGAGGCGAGGGTTTTTAGTTTGTATTTGGCGTGCTTTTACTCATTCTCAGCTTTCTCTGTATTTGCATACTATTCTTTTAATAAATCAGATATCATTAAGTACCTGCTTGTGAGTCTGAGTCTATTAGGATAGGCAACCATTACAAAATCCTTGATATGTGAGACTGGGTTAAGCAAGCCCAATTGGGCTGACTGGATCTGACTGGAACATGATGGCTGGAGGCAACAGTTCTCAAACTGGAACAGTACTGGAACAGCACTGACACTGAATCTCTGACTCACTGGATCTGGGATCAGGACTACGAACAACAGAGATGGATGAACTGAAGACTTGGAGCAAGGTTAGACTCGGCTGGGGGTTCTAGTCTAGGCTGGGTACTCTCAACTGAAGACTTGAAGACAAGGCTTGAAACTGGAGCAAGGCTGGACTCGACTGGAATCCCCTGACTAGACTGGATTCTCTGGACTGGAGACTTGGAGCAAGGCTTGGAACCTGGAACTAGGCTGGACTTGGCTGGAAGCCCCGGACTAAGCTGGCAATCAGATCTTGAACATGATAGGTGTGAAATTCCTGAACACAACAGAGCATGTGAAGCACAGGTGCACAGGACTGAAGACAAATGGCCATGCTGGAACATCAAGGCTTGCCCATGCGGCTGAGGAGATCACGGAGTTTCCCAGCTGGAAGCAAGGCAAACTCTGCTGGGCATGACTGACGCTGATTCCTCGCTGGCAGCAGATGCAGGATTCAATTCGTCTTTGGAGTGGAGCTCAAATGCTGGTTCCTCTTTGGCCACAGATGTTGACTCTGATACCAGTAAGGACTCTTCTCCCAAAGCTGAAGGCTTAGAGGATCAGTTGTCCCAAGCAACTCGCTCTCTGCACAGCTGCCTTTTATCCCAATCTTTGGTGCACTTGGAGTCTTCTGCAGCCAATCAGGCCGCCTTCTCCTTCATGTGCTTTTCAGCCTGTCTCTGGTGTGAGCTAATTGGCGTATTCAAATCCTCCTCCAGATCTTGCCCAATCAGTGTTGTAGATTCTTCCCGCTCTGCTGAATCATGCTGGAGTTTCGTTTCTCCTATTCCAGCCCGGTAAGTTTCCAATCCCTCCTCTGACTCTGAAATAGATTCACTTTCTGAGGCAAGATTGGTTCTGACAGGTCCCTCTAAAGCTTAGCACAGCTCCTGTTGCGTAGTCTTTGCAGTCATGCATGTGCCTATGTTATACATAGTCCAGTTATTAGCAGAAGGATATTGGTTGCTATTTTTGCCATTACATGGATCAGCTTTGGCTACTACTATTTCCTGGGCCTTGATGGAATGGTGGTTATGGTGCCCTGTGCATTACAATGCCAATTACATCCTCATCTATCATGGATGATGATACTATTGGCAGCACCACCACTACAGAACTAGTGATGGCTTTTCCTCCACATTCAGCCATCTTTCCTAGTTTTCACAATCCTTCTCATGCTAAAGACAGGGGGCTTTATCTAAATATATGAAATTGCTTTTTTACTGAAACTAATACATTATATAATCTATTTAAAAGGTGGGCCCAATTGTCTTTGAAAATCTTTGCCAGATTTGCTGGTGGAGAAATAGGGTGGCAATTTCTTTGAATTTTTGTAGGAAAAGGAGAAAAGAAGAACAATTCCTCAACAGCAGAACTTCCTTTTAATTCTGACAGTAGCTCCACTATTGAAAAAGCCCAGCGGGAGGACTTCTCTTATAATATTATTCCTTGGAATTCAGTTGAAGTATAGGACTCCAGGGAAGGTATAGAATGCTGAAAAAATTATTCTACAATAAAAGGCAGGGCATTTAAACACACCCCTCAGCCATCTCATAACTCAGTAAATATAAGAACACCACTTTCCTCCCATCTTCTTTGAAAAAGATTCTAAAGTAAATTATCTTTAAAGAATTACAAAAGATAGAATTATTTCTCTGCCTCATACCTTCCTATTTATACTAGTATAGAAATATGAGCCTACAGCCTCAGGGATGCTACACATGTAAATTACTATGTCATATCTGCTCAATGCCTGGCCTATGAACCAGGGCTGTGAAAAAGTTGTACATGCACTGACTATTAAAAGGTCAAAACAGAACAGACCTCATCATTCAAAACCATTGTGAAAATACTTATCCAAGCAACATCCAATTGGTATTTAGGATGGTTCCCATTAGGTAAACATCTGGATTCTATTTTTAATCCACTCAAAGCTAGACTGCTGAGGATTAAAAAGACAATCCTAGCAATACAACACTGCCAATTCAAATCATCCCTGCATGTTCAGAGATGAAAAAAATAATGCAGGCAGCTTGCTTTGTGTAATGTGATCAGAGGCACTCAGGCCATTGAGCCAAAATGTGGCTGCCTTCTGAACCTGCTGTGACTGATGAGGAAGCTTGCTGTGAAAGACTTATATTATTCAACCCCGTGGCTTTGAAGGGCGTATTTTGGCTCAGCAAGGTCTGTGATATCCTCTAATCCTTGTTAGAACATCTGATGCTTATATGGTAGAAAAGTACTCTTCTGGAAACAGACTTCTTGCTGTTGCTGATATGAATTTTAATTGTACAGTTTAAGGCAGACATGTACAATCCAAGCCCCCAGCTCCAGGTTGCATGTATCCTAACCAAAGTCCCAAAATTCTAATTTTGGACTGAACATGCAGGGAGTACTTATACTGACAGTATTTAATTATTTTAATGAAATGTTCACTTACATTTAATTGTCCATCTTATTCATTGGAGTGTGGCCCATAATATGCTATTCAAAGTTCAAGTATGATTCCAAGTCTAAAAAAGTTTTATACCCCCAGTTTAAGGAATTAGATGTCTACCTATCTAACTTAGGGTTTCAGACATGTTTCCAACTCTATTATGGATATATATCATTGAGGGGGCACATGTAAGTCCAGGTAGAATCCTGATATTTTAAAGCTCACTTAAGCACTCCTGATGTCAGTGGCTGTGGTTTACTTCCCTTGATTGTGGCTAACACTGGATCAATTTTGGTCAGGGAAATGAATGACTCATAGTATCCATGTGATATGCAAGGAAATAAGAAATTGCATAGTCTATCATTATTAGAACAGTGCAGTGCTTTGGAACTCATTCAGATAAGGTGCTTCAGAAGGCACAGAGGCACAGGTGTAGCAAATGCGTGCAATTATTTGAAACAGCTGCATTATTCCTCAAAGTTGCACAACTATGCTGTACAGCTGCCACACAATCCTGGGAAAAGGTGTGAGTAGTGTAAAGTTGTACAGACACGTTTTGTCCTTGGACTGCTTCTGTGTGTTTCAAAGCACCATTTTGGAATGGAATCTGAAGACATGCATAGCCAGTTCTAACAAGCATTCATTTTTATTTTTATTTTGTTCTAGCTATACCCATGCTGTAGAACAGCAGCGGAGTGTATTGTCACTGTTGTATATTTCTGTTGAGTTGTTACTTGTCCGTGAGCCATCACTTTGAAGTGGTACTTACTCACTGGCATGCTCCTCTCCTGCTACCTGGGGGTGGGGGGGCATCTACTACATTTAGGCATCTACTGGACCCATCATTTCATTCAGTCCTTCCATGTCTGAATGCTGTGAATGGATGATAGAATATGTAAAGAAAAATAGATTCTGTCTATCCATCTCTCTCCAAAATCTGGATAGGATGGGACCAAATTTATTGTAGAGAGAAAAGTCAACAAAAGACCAGGATCAGACCAGAGGCCATGAAACAATCTGCACTTGTGATGTCTAATTTAAAAAGAAAAAAAAAAAACATGTTTGCAATGAAAAACTCCTTTGCATAGCTTTCATATGAAGCTCCATATAACGTCCATCAGAATTTGAGCCCTCATGGTGTGGGAATGGAGCTCAAATGAAAGCTTTTTGTATCAAGTGATCAGGCAATGCCAGTTAAACAGAAAAGCAGGTGATAGTCAGCAATATTCCTACACCAAAGAAAGAATTGCTTCCGGTAATGGTTTCAAGTATATAGCCTGAAGTTTACTTTTAAAAACACCACTGTATATGTAGTGAAGGGAAAACTGCCTCCTTGTGAGTAAGCCACAACACCAGACCATGAGTGCCTGCAGACTCAGTGCCAGCTAAGCATGAAGGCTTCTCTGAAGAAAAAGCAGATGTGAAGGTTGGAGAAGCAGGTTGAAGGAGATGCCAGAGGACTACAAAGAGAGACCTGTAGAAAAGAACACCTCTGGATTACCCTTATCAGGCCTGTATAAATAAACTCCCCTACCCTTCTGTCTGGCTGGGACTTGGCTTTATTGAAATTGTTGGGGTAGGAATAGAACAAGCCTCAGATTGCTGCTGCCGCACCAGATCTATTTACTTCCTTGATTAGATATTTTATTTTGAGTGTTATTTTCAGGTCTTGGCTCCAGATAGTCTATTTTTTTTTTTTGTTTTCAACCCTGTCTCTGAATAATCAAAGGATTAGGAAAAATCAACTTCAGCAGGTTCTCTACATCTTGGAGTGTCCATTGTTTGCTTTCTGTTACTCACTAGTCAGTTCCCCACCTCTCTGTCTATGAGAGTTTCTCCCACAGGACACCTCCTGCAGACTGTTTGTTCAATTTATTAGCCCTTTCAGTTGTCAAAGTGATTCTTGGCAATATTCAACAAACATGTTTTAAAAAGTATAAATAGTAATAAACATATGAAAGACCATGTCCTAACAACCAGGAAACACACTGAGACATGGAACTGGTCTCTAATATTTATTGCTAGTACTTAACAGGAATCCTAACAAACTGAAGAAGCATGGGAAAACCCAGACATATAACCCCCAAGGGTTAAGGCGGTCCCGATCTGTGTCTCTTTGAATGGCTGAACAATTCATCAGTGCTACACATGCGCTTGACAGTCTGGATGGGAGCCCCCTGCTCGCCATCCTTACTCATGACAGACCAAGAGATAAAATTCCAATTTCAGTATGGGATCACAAACCATTCTGCTCTTGGGATTGATAAAAGATCCACCTTTTAAGAGCTTTCCTAAATGACAATAGGGTCATGGATGTACAGATTTTGGAGTGCTACCCCACAGGCAAGGGTAGCCAGAGAAAAGGCATGTCTCCACAAGATGATATAATTTTACCAATGGGTAGTCCTGTAGATTACCAGGAAGGATGTTATGGATTACCACCAGCACCTTGAACTTCTTTAAATTGAAAGAAAAATGCATATACTCGAAGTATAATATGACTAGATTTGAAAATGTCAACTGTGAGTAACAACTTCTCCTCCTCCTCCTCCTCCTTCTCACCTTTGAGTCAGTGTTGATTCCTGACAACTGCCTGGACAAATCCCTGCAATTTTCTTGGCAAGATTTCACAAGTGGTTTGCCCTTGCCTCCTTCCTAGGGCTGAGAGAAAGTGACTGGCTCAAGGTCACCCTCTGGCTTTGTCTGATTTTAGTTGGTGCCTTAGCCACTAGCCTGGTTTCTAGCCTGGTGCCTTAACCACTACACCAGAATGGCTCTTCAAACAAGTTCTTACATAAATTAAAATCTTCTATTAAGCCCAGAGGGTGGCATTTAAAGATAGTAGGAATCAAGTGTTATGTGAGTGAATGCTAGGATGGCATCAGTTAATGGGAACACCAAGAATAACATTAAACCTATGATAGAAGGTATTTTCAAATCAGTTCAAGTAGGACTTGCAATGTTAAATGCAATGTATCCCATCCTTCAATCTAATATAGCAAAGATGTTTATAAAGTTTGAAGTTTGCAGAAGCATCATTTAGACTGTCAGTTAAAAATGATGCACTGGATGCTTTACCGTGCCTAAAAAGAGATCACCATGTCAAATGCAGCTACCATTGTATAGCCATTAAAATGTGAAAAAGCTTAGCTTAGTAGTGCTTTCAGAACTTCAATCAGCCCCACTCTATTGCTATAGCTCAGCTCATTATTTGTATGCAAATAATGTTCCAGTTCAGTCCCCACCATTTCTAGGTAGGGTTGAGGAAGATGCCTGTCTGAAATCCTGAAGAGCAGTTAATATGATGTAGACACTTCTGAACTAAATGAACCTCCAATCTGATCTGATGTGAGGCACTTTTCTTTGACCACTGGAGCAACCTTCACATCATATCAAATCAGGAGGTAAAAGTGCAATAGGATTCTGATCTATGCAGTCCCTACAAATGCTGGCAAGGAAAGATGAACCCCAGAAATGTTACTATTGTCCAGAAAGCAGAGTCCAATCTTTGAATTCTCAGTGACCAGAGAATGAGATAGCTGCAGCTCTGGGAGAGAACATTGATTACTCTATAAAGAAACAGATCTGACATTTTTTCTGGAAGTACTTTGATATATTCATTCCTTCAGACTGAGAGCAAGGCAAAACAGTCTCAGTCACTCTTTTGGCTTGATATTCCAAGGTGGTCTTCTCAAGTTTTAAATTGTCTTTACATTTCTAGTTTATTTATTCATTCATTCAGTTATTTATCAGATTTCTAGCACTGAATTCAAAAGACCCATGGGAATTTATAATATAATTATCAAATACACTAAAACATCTATGGGATGATGATGATGATGATGATGATGATGATGATGGAAGTTAAAATAAAATGCAATGATATACATTAACACACCCATGGTAACAATGCTAAACATAGCAAACCAATAAGATAACTGATACAATCACTTCATAGCTCAAAGGCTTCCCTAAATAAATTTTCAATAGTTTGTAACAGAAAACACAAGCCTTCATATCCTTAGCCTTGCAAAAGTGGGGAAACATTAGAAAAGTCTTAATGCAAAGATTTTCCCACTGGAAACATTGTTTTTGAAATTGTAAGAACTGAAGTGAAATTCTATTGTCAGGAAATTCTTCAAATTGTATGGCTTCTATTGTTTATGGGATCTGCTTGTGAAGGCTGTTAAAGGCTGATCTGGAATATCTGTAATAGAGAAGGTGAAGTACAAGTAGATATGTTTACATTTTCCTAAATAAGGTGTGAGGATGTGATTGAGATATGTGATGGTGATTTGGTGCTTTCATGTCCAAGTTTGTCTTGAGTCACCATGCTAGGTAGGTTTTTAAAAGACAGATTGAAATCTTTCTAGATTTTTTTTTTTTGACAAAATTGTTATGGCAACTTAGATACACCCACCCACCCCCCTAAAAAAACATACAAAATCCCATTTAACTAAACAACTGAGAGGCATTTTTCTATAAAACAGAGACAGACCTATTTTATTTTGCTTCTCCTTCTCTCTATATGATTTGCAGGTTTAGAAAAACAATAGAAAATATGAAAGGAGGACCATAGATCCCTTTCAGATTATTCTTACATGCTCCAATTTAAGTTGATTTATTTGTTCTCATCTTACAGCACATTTGATCTGATTTGTGAAGGTTAATAGGGGAGTGAATGATCTACTAGTCCTTCATTTCATCCTAGAATGGACAGGCTGATCTTTCGATGTTTTTATCCTTTATGATTCTGTAATAAGATACCTAGATACAAGGACAGTGAATTGTGCTCAAAATCGGGAGTCTCTGTATATTCCCTAGAGAAGATCCTCTTTAAATATGACAGAATTCTGCACTTTCAGTATTTCAAATATTAATCTTTATGTTAAAAGGCTAGTTCCAACATTAATCATGACTAATTATTGCTTGTCTCAGCAATTATTATTTTAACCTGAAAAGATGGTCCCATCAGAAGGAGAGCTGACTCCTAATTTAGAGAACTTTTGAGTAATTTCAGTATCTACTGGTTTGCATGAGTAATAGGAATATCATATTTTTTACAAGATTATATTTCTTCCACCATTCTTTTATAAGGCTATATGTTAAAAGAGAGGGAAAAAGTGTCTGTCAAAAGTGGTAAAGAACCTTTTCAGAGATTTATTGTGTTATACATGTTAATGGAAAATATCAATTCTATAAAAAGACATTAACATTGATTTGTTATATCTAGTAGCATATGAAATTGGAAGGAGGATTAAAAATATCAAGCAAGCAACAAATAATTTAATTTTCTGCCATTTCACTACTGTTGCTTTATTCCCTGGAAAATCTGTGTAGTTTAATGAACCTAGAATCAAGCAACCCACACTATCAGCATTAGTATATTTCAGTGTTAGCTTACTTATCATTTTGAATAAGCAATACAGGAATGAACAAAACAATGATCTAGACAGCATTATTTTTCTGACTGACAAAATTGTGAAAACACGTTGTTGTTTCAGAATGATGTTTTCACAAATTTCACATATTCCATCAGATCATGATTCTGGTTATGCTAAAATAAATTCAAATTTCATATGAACAGTCTTTGCTAGATTAAATTCTGGGTCTCATAACTAAGTTGCTAAACCCTGTAGAAGAACCAGAAAAGACTCAATAAATTAGAATAATAATCCTAATAGCTGCTGGTGGTTGATTCTTGCCTTCTCTCTGGCATATGAAAGCCAGAAGATAAGGTGATAATGAGGAAAGTGTGTGTTTCTGTGTGTGTTTGTGTCTCTGTGTGAGAAAGCTCTATTCTTAGGAGAAGGAAATAGAAAAGGAAATGAAAGGTAAAGTAATGAAAAGAAAGAAAGAGGGGAAAAAAAGGATGTTAATGGAAAATCTCTAGCTCTCCCTAGCAAATATATATATATATATATATATATATATATATATATATATATATATATATATATATAAATAACTTTTTTTTTTCTCCCCTAAAGTGCCTTCCCAAATTCTTTGCTTCTTCCCTTTACCCTTCTTTAATTGCCTTGGATTGTAATGATGCCAATACACATCAAGTGTGATTTTTTTTCCCCAATGAGGGAATGCAGTTGTCTGACAGATATGTTTTTAAAAATGCCCTGAAAACGTTGGGAAAGAAAAGTCCTGAAGGTGTTGACATTTCAAAAGGGCAATCAAGTCAGAGGAGGTGGTGTGTAAATGGAGGAAGCACTGGCTTTGAAAACGGGAGATCTTCATTCCAATCCATTCTACATTCTAGGTTTACACTGTGAGCCATTGCTTATCTTTCTAGCAATGGACAGGTTTTGTTATTCTGAACAAAAGCTAGAGCTGAAATGTCCAATTAATTAATTGATTCCCTTTAAATGCAATCCCCTCAAAACAAACCCATGATGCCTTTGAAACAACCAATTAGTACCCAAGGATCAGATTGGAGGAAAAAAATGTCTTAATATAAACACTTATAGTACTTGCAGATGGTAAGCATTGTTTCAAAGATCAATTCCCTCATTCGCTTCAGCAGTTGGAATACTGTGTTCATGTTCATGCCTGTTACAATACATTTAGAAACAGAGTCTCTTTTTGTTTCAGTATTGTTTTACCTATATGCAAATATATGGAAATGTAATTGATAGATTAATGACTTAATAAACCTAACCTCATCTGATTAATCAAGTTGCACTGATTTAATCAAGTTCTTGCAGCCTTAGCAAAAACTCATTTATGATACAAGTTCCTTGGAAAAAGGACAGAATATCAATGGGGTAGACTTACTACTCATACAGATGACCTATTTCATGTGCACACACATATAGAAACACATGCCATGTTCACTTGTAGTACTCTGGTACTAATCAACAATATGTCTCTGTCTATCTGCCTCTCCCACTCAAATCATTTTGGCTTGAGGGGGTCCTCTTAGCTTAGAAGGGATGGTTTGCAGGCCTGAGTGCCCTGCAGCAATGCCAGAAGGCATTTCATAATGAGGATAGAAACTTGAGGAAAGTATTCTTTTGACTCTGGTAAGAATCAAGATGGAAGAATGTTCTGTACTTTGCCTCCTCTCCCTCCTTCAATATAAATACAGTAGAAACCTCTGCAAGTACAAGAATGAAGCTGTCAAGAAACATACATTTCCTTGGAAAAAAAACAAGTCTCCCTCCTGAGTTTCTGACAAGCAAGTTTTTCATGCCCCGGATGAAGCAGTGCATGAATGAAATGAGCGAACAACTTCCAACACATTTTGCCATTAATATAAATGTTATCAGATGTCTGGTGGGTTCCCCCCCACCATTCCTTTTTTTCATACAAAACAAACAAAATCAAGAGTTTTCCTCAGTGAGTAAGATACAGGTTGAACAATATTATTTCCCCTTTAAGTGTTAAGGTCCATGCAAGAGAAAGTATACAGGATACCATCTTAAGACGCCTCTGCATCCCATTTCAGGTATGGTGGGGGCAGGACAGTACCTTCCTAGAAGTACCAAGGATAATTTTTCCCCTTAACTTTCCTAATACTCTTATAACAGGCCAGTGGTGACTAAACCTCATGAAAATATTTGTGCACTTAATCATCCACAGCAAATGGAAATTACACAAAATGACATAATTTTGATTCTAATAACACACTTGGTGAAGTCACGACACAAACTCTGTCCTTCTATTCTTCCTCCCATGGATATTATTTATTTATGTATTTCTGGGCTAATGGGCTTGGGCAGAAGACAACAAATCAACAATAATAGAATGAGAACAAGCAACAAAACCCAGCAACATTCCAATAAAAAAGAAAAAAGAATAAAAGACACAAAGGATAGTATAAAAAACACAGGGATGGTAGAGATTATTTCTAGTTTCTTCCATCCCAAATTTGCATCCATTTATGATTTAGTTAAAACTCCAGATGAAATGGAATTATGTATATGTGTATCCTAGTGTATGCATTTGCCATGAATCCTCACCAAAAGCCACAGCAGTTTTTGACAGATTTTTGAACCTGGCATCAGCAGTTAAAGTAAATCTAATTTCAGATCTTCACCCTCATACTAAAGAAAATAAAACTGAGAATGTATCCTGCTTAATGACAATGACAGCCATCTTAAGCATCTGCTATTAACTACAATGATGAAAAAAATGAATGTTGTGACATCGTAACACAAACTCTGCCTTTGCATACTTGTATCCCTACATCAGATGCAAGCATGTAGGTTCCAAGGTTGGTGTCATGACATCAAGAAACATTTTATCTCTTGAACCCTCTGGTCCCCTTCTCACTGCATGGACCCTGATGTAGGCCATGACAGTTATGAAATCTATTCCATGATAGACATGGAAGGTCTTCCTTTGTGGGAATCCTCAACATAAAGTATAAAATCATAATGTTACACGATCAAGCACTAACAACATATCTAAACTACCCTAATCATGCAAAAGTAGGACTGTGTGAGTTATAATAAATGCTCTTAATTTAAGTTTTGGATGATTATGATTTCTTAGATGTATATCTTGCTTTGCCTGTAGGAGTTCAAGGTAGCTTATGAAGAAATCTCTCTTCATTTTATCCACTCAAGAGCTGCCCTGTGGGGAATTTTGCACTGAGAGAGAGATTGGCTCAAAGTCACCCTGTGATCTTTTTTGTGATTGAAGGTGTACTTATAGGCATCTGCAAAGGGAACCAGGGTGGGGGAGTGGGGGAGATAAATGATGACATGTGTTGTGATGTCATTGCACAAATGTCACAATATATGTATTTGTGATGTATGTAATCCACATCATTTGCATTAAGATGCGATGTATGTATTGCCATTTTGACATTGTCATGACCTGCATGAAGTTTAATGGGTAGACTTGAACCTAGATCTCTAGTCCTAATCCAATACCTTAAGCCTATATCACACTGTAAATAGCAGGTCCCCAATTTAAGAATGAGTTCTGTTCCAAAGTCTGTCCTTAAGTCTAATTTGTATGTAAGTCAGAACAGTTCTTTAGCATCAGTCAAACATTTGTCTTGGTATATAGTATATATTTTACCTTTCTGTGCATATAAAATATGGAAGAAACACTTCCAAATATACTAAAACCTCTTAAACATAATAATACATGCAGTAGTGTTGTGTATTTAATCCAAAACGTACTTAACTCATATTTTTAATATAACAGTCTTTATGGCAGTCCATAACTAGGAGTTATTTGTAAACTGGGACATTGGTAAACTGGGGATCTACTGTAGAGAATAAATACAATTGATACACTAATAGAATAAAATGTACTTTTAGTGACATATGCTTTTATTCAGCTGCTGAATTTTGACACACAATTTTGTAGGGGAAGTTCCTCGGGGTACAAAACAACTTGGATTTCCTTGGGACAACAGGTTGCAAATTGCCCACTCTTGCTCTAAATGTTTTGAAAATATATGGTGGCAAATAATACTGGAGCTATAATTTTTGATATTATTATCCAATGGTCAGGAATGAGCTTCAGCAAAGGATCGTTACCTTGTCGTGGTGCTGGAGCTTGAGCACCTCAATGATGCCATGAGCTAAACCGTGAAGGGCCACCCAAGACGGGAAGGTCATGACAGAGAGGTCAGACTAAATGCGATCCCTGGGGAAGGTAATGGCAACCCACCCCAGTATTCTTGCCATGAAAACTAAATGGATCAGTACAACCAGAGATATGTCGGTATACCATCAGAAGATGAGACCCCCAGGTCGGAAGATGGTCAAAATGTTACTGGGGAGGAACAGAGGATGAGTTCAACTAGCCCCAGACGGGATGACGCAGCGAGCTCAAAACCGAAAGGATGGCTAGCGGCCGACGGTGCTGGTGGTGAATGGCGAATCCGATGTTCTAAGGATCAACACACCATTGGAACCTGGAATGTAAGATCTATGAGCCAGGGCAAATTGGATGTGGTTATTGGTGAGATGTCAAGATTAAAGATAGACATTCTGGGTGTCAGTGAACTGAAATGGACTGGAATGGGCCACTTCACATCAAATGACCACCAGAAATACTACTGTGGACAAGAGGACCACAGAAGAAATGGAGTAGCCTTCATAATTAATAGTAAAGTGGCTAAAGCAGTGCTTGGATACAATCCAAAAAACGATAGAATGATCTCAATTCGAATTCAGGGCAAGCCATCTAACATCACAGTGATCCAAATATACACCCCAACCACAGATGCTGAAGAAGCTGAAGTAGAGTAGTTCTATGAGGATCTGCAGCACCTACTGGACAACACGCCTAAAAGAGATGTTATTTTCATCACGGGAGACTGGAATGCTAAGGTGGGCAGTCAAATGACACCTGGAATTACAGGTAAGCATGGCCTGGGTGAACAAAACGAAGCAGGACGTAGGCTGATAGAATTTTGCCAAGACAACTCAATGTGCATAACAAACACTCTCTTCCAACAACCTAAGAGACGGCTTTATACATGGACTTCCCCAGATGGACAACACCGAAATCAGATTGACTACATCCTTTGCAGCAAAGGTGGCAGACATCTATACAGTCAGTAAAAACAAGACCTGGAGCTGACTGTAGTTCAGATCACGAACTTCTTCTTGCACAATTTAGGATCAGACTAAAGAGATTAGGGAAGACCCACAGATCAGCTAGATATGAGCTCATTAATATTCCTAAGGAATATGCAGTGGAGGTGAAGAATCGATTTAAGGGACTGGACTTAGTAGATAGGGTCCCGGAAGAACTCTGGACAGAAGTCCACAACATTGTTCAAGAGGCGGCAACAAAATACATCCCAAAGAAAGAGAAAACCAAGAAGGCAAAATGGCTGTCTGCTGAGACACTAGAAGTAGCCCAAGAAAGAAGGAAAGCAAAAGGCAACAGTGATAGGGGGAGATATGCCCAATTAAATGCAAAATTCCAGAGGTTAGCCAGAAGAGATCAGGAATTATTTTTAAACAAGCAATGTGTGGAAGTGGAAGAAGACAATAGAATAGGAAGGACAAGAGACTTCTTCCAGAAAATTAGAAACATCGAAGGTAAATTCCAGGCAAAGATGGGTATGATCAAAAACAAAGATGGCAAGGACCTAACAGAAGAAGAAGAGATCAAGAAAAGGTGGCAAGAATATACAGAAGATCTGTATAGGAAGGAAAACAATATCGGGGATAGCTTTGACAGTGTGGTCAGTGAGCTAGAGCCAGACATCCTGAAGAGTGAGGTTGAATGGGCCTTAAGAAGCATTGCTAATAACAAGGCAGCAGGAGATGATGGCAGCCCAGCTGAACTGTTCAAAATCTTGCAAGATGATGCTGTCAAGGTAAGGCATGCTATATGCCAGCAAATTTGGAAAACACAAGAATGGCCATCAGATTGGAAAAAATCAACTTATATCCCCATACAAAAAAAGGGAAACATGAAATAATGTTCAAACTATCGAACAGTGTCACTCATTTCACATGCCAGTTAGGTAATGCTCAAGATCCTGCAAGGTAGTCTTCAGCAGTTCATGGAGCGAGAATTGCCAGATGTACAAGCTGGGTTTAGAAAAGGCAGAGGAACTAGGGACCAAATTGCCAATATCCGCTGGATAATGGAAAAAGCCAGGGAGTTTCAGAAAAACATCTATTTCTGTTTTATTGACTATTCTAAAGCCTTTGACTGTGTGGACCATAACAAATTGTGGCAAGTTCTTAGTGGTATGGGGATACCACGTCATCTTGTATGCCTCCTGAAGAATCTGTATAATGACCAAGTAGCAACAGTAAGAACAGACCACGGAACAACGGCCTGGTTTAAGATTGGGAAAGGAGTACGGCAGGGCTGTATACTCTTACCCTAACTATTTAACTTGTACACAGAACACATCATGCAACGTGCTGGGCTTGAGCAATCCAAGGTTGGAGTTAAAATTGCTGGAAGAAACATTAACAATCTCAGATATGCAGATGATACCACTTTGATGGCTGAAAGCGAAGAGGAACTGAGGAACCTTATGATGAAGGTGAAAGAAGAAAGTGCAAAAGCTGGCTTGCAGCTAAACCTCAAAAAAACCAAGATTATGGCAACCAGCTTGATTGATAACTGGCAAATAGAGGGAGAAAATGTAGAAGCAGTGACAGACTTTGTATTCCTAGGTGCAAAGATTACTGCAGATTCTGACTGCAGTCAGGAAATCAGAAGACATTTAATCCTTGGGAGAAGAGCAATGACAAATTTCAATAAAATAGTTAAGAGCAGAGACATCACACTGACAACAAAGGCCCGCATAGTTAAAGCAATGGTGTTCCCCGTAGTAACATATGGCTGAGAGAGCTGGACCATAAGGAAGGCTGAGAGAAGGAAGGTAGATGCTTTTGAACTGTGGTGTCGGAGGAAAATTCTGAGAGTGCCTTGGACTGCAAGAAGATCAAACCAGTCCATCCTCCAAGAAATAAAGCCAGACTGCTCACTTGAGGGAATGATATTAAAGGCAAAACTGAAATACTTTGGCCACATAATGAGAAGAAAGGACACCCTGGAGAAGATGCTGATGCTAGGGAGAGTGGAAGGCAAAAGGAAGAGGGGCCGACCAAGGGCAAGGTGGATGGATGATATTCTAGAGGTGACGGACTCATCCCTGGGGGAGCTGGGGGTGTTGACGACCGACAGGAAGCTCTGGCGTGGGCTGGTCCATGAAGTCACAAAGAGTCAGAAGCGACTAAACAAATAAACAACAACAGGAATGAGAACCATAAGAACCTGTGGTCTTACAGATATTGCTGAACTACAATTCCCTGCATGGTCAACAGTGTGGGAAAGTGAGAGTTAGAAATCAGCAACATGGGAAGGAACATAGCTGTGCCAGCTTAAGCACTGTGATTAATCAGACTGAAACAAATGGGAAGGAATACAGCTGAAGTAAAATGTAGGTGTTCTAATTTTTTCACAGTGTTATGAATTAAAGACTACATGAAGAATTCATAACAAAAATCAACATTAAAAGAAACACTTGGTAAAATAAATATGAAATATGCAATAATTCTTATTTCTTTTATTCATAGCATAATGAAAACCATTCATTTCTGCAAAGTCCTACAAACCTGAAAGCTGCTTTTCTTTTCTTTTCTTTTCTTTTCTTTTTTCTTTTCTTTTCCTTTTTGCTGTTAATGATTTCACATTAAATAGGCAGCATATTTTATACAAGGAAATTTGTTTTCATCTTTTCAACTTGCTTTTGTTAATATTTCAGCTATTTTTTTCCCTGTGCCCTTGATTAGAAGCAAAATTCCAATAACTCTGAGCATTCTGCTGTATGATTAATGCTACATGATGGCATCGTATGAAAGAAGCTAGAAGAAATAATGAGGCTGACTTATTAAAGTGCACGCTGGATGAAGTTAGTTCAGCATATGAGGGGAGGGCTTTAATTGGAGATTTAATGAAATGACCCCACATGCTATCCTTAGGCATGGATCAGCTATGCTCTGAAACTGTCAAAATTGGGCAGATGTTCAAACTTAGTCCCTTTTTTATTTTAACTGAACAATTCAAGGCCTACAATCTGTTCTTCAGTGGTTAATTACACTTCCAACCCCATGGTTGAAACTGGCATTTATCTAGTTCCAGTTATGGATATAAGTCATAAGCATACCCAATGATTGTCAAAAAGATTCACAGCTACATCTGTTTCAAAATTCCATCAAGATTCAGAGGCTGCATAAATATCCCAAATAGAGTGATACTGCAGCTATGCAGACACAAGGCCGTTTCTACAACTTTCCTAGTATTGGACCATTTTCTTTATAATAACTTCTTAGTTACAAATTACCTGATGTAACAGGATGTGGGAATGACCTTGGGAGAGCTAGGTGGAAGAGCTGCAGCCAGGGGAATAGTCAAGTAAGAGGCAGCTTAGCTCACAAAAGGAATGTGGACATGGACATCTCAGAAGGGACCCTCCCTAGTTTCTTGGACTGTAATGCCTATGGGGGAGAAATGTACTTTCAGACTTGCAAGACTCTGTTAATGCAACCCCACAATACAGTAGAATTAGTCCATCTGGTTGTGCTTCCTGTCTGGACTACCTCGCTAGGCTGACATCAATCTTGCAAGTATCCTACTGTTTCCTATGTTTATTCCCACATACCATTACAG
Organism: Candoia aspera; assembly: GCF_035149785.1. Taxonomy (NCBI): domain Eukaryota; kingdom Metazoa; phylum Chordata; class Lepidosauria; order Squamata; family Candoiidae; genus Candoia; species Candoia aspera. The sequence continues at coordinate 131,446,125 of NC_086155.1, read as the reverse complement.
CAACTCAGTGTTTGGTGCCACTTCCGTTCACTTTTCTGAAGGTGGAAATTCAATCAACTCTCTTATGGTGGATTACCATGAATCACTATTTATGAGGCTTTCATATGAGTTTTCTGAGATAGTGGTTGATGTCAGAAAAATACAATGAATCTTCTTTAATTTGCAGAATGAATAATAATGTCCAAGTTATTGCAACAGTATTTGCTAAGGAAATTGTAAATTTGATTACAAATATGATGACATGACATCTTCTATTTTAATGGTTAAGCTCCATCTCCATCGTGATCTCCTCAAAACTGTTGACCAGGATTCAGAATAGTCTAAGACTATAAGGAGAGTAAAGTTCTATAGCAAAATTGCCATCAATAGAGCTGCTGGAGATCTTGGCTCAGTTTTAAGCCAAAGGACCTAATTTTGTCTATCCCAAATTACTAGTATTTCAAAATTCTTTGGATTCACCAAATACCTGGATTTTGTAATATCATTCTGTACTCAAAATGTGGGTACAACAGAGTGTGTTAAAGTTATACATGTAAATAATAGTACATTTTCTTTAAAAAGGTAGAAGAATCATACAAATAACGTATCTGGTGGAATAGATTTTGGACAAGCACCCACAGATTAAAATGGACTATATATTGATGGTTTTGCAGATCCCAGATTCTCACAAACAGTAAGAATTCATAAGGTACATGTGCATGGTTAGCATGGTTAGCATGAGTTCATCAGCTGAAAAAGTGACATATAAACACGTTTTCTTTAACTCCCTGAGACACAAATTGGCACTGGATTTTTGCCTTTCCAGAATGTCTTTGTAACAACAATATGATACAATGCAAAACAGTGCAGTACAGTGCAAATTAAACAGCAATAAAATAAAGAATAGAACATAGATTATTGTATAGATTGTTGTTGTTTATTCGTTTAGTAGCTTCCGACTCTTTGTGACGTCATGGACCAGACCACGCCAGAGCTTCCTGTCGGTCGTCAACACCCTGAGCTCCCCCAGGGACGAGTCCGTCACCTCTAGAATATCATCCATCCATCTTGCCCTTGGTCGGCCCCTCTTCCTTTTGCCTTCCACTCTCGCTAGCATCAGCATCTTCTCCAGGGTGTCCTGTCTTCTCATTATGTGGCCAGAGTACTTCAGTTTTGCCTTTAATATCATTCCCTCAAGTGAGCAGTCTGGCTTTATTTCCTGGAGGATGGACTGGTTGGATCTTCTTGCAGTCCAAGGCACTCTCAGAATTTTCCTCCAACACCACAGTTTAAAAGCATCAATCTTCCTTCGCTCAGCCTTCCTTATGGTCCAGCTCTCGCAGCCATATGTTACTACAGGGAACACCATTGCTTTAACTATGCGGGCCTTTGTTGTCAGCGTGATGTCTCTGCTCTTAACTATTTTATCGAGATTTGCCATTGCTCTTCTCCCAAGGATTAAGCGTCTTCTGATTTCCTGACTGCAGTCAGCATCTGCAGTAATCTTCGCACCTAGGAATACAAAGTCTTTCACTGCTTCTACGTTTTCTCCCTCTATTTGCCAGTTATCAATCAAGCTGGTTGCCATAATCTTGGTTTTTTTGAGGTTTAGCTGCAAGCCAGCTTTTGCACTTTCTTCTTTCACCGTGATCATAAGGCTCCTCAGTTCCTCTTCGCTTTCAGCCATCAAAATTGTATAGATCATTGTCCTTGAAATCAAACTGTATACATAGTTTTGCATCTAATAAACCTCTTCTGTGAATGGAAAATCTTCCGTTCAGAACAGCATTAAATCTAATAGAAACATTATTTTAGAAAAGAGGAACGTGCTTTTCAGCTCTTTCTTTTATCCTCTGTAAATCCTTGTGACATCTTTCACATAGCTTCAACCCTCTGCAGCAGGGTATTTTTTTAAGGAGGAAAGGAAAAGGCAACAAACAAAAATCCCTTTCCCTCCTTTCCCATTAGAGAAGGTTTCAGCTAAATCAAACTCTTACAGATATAGGAGGATGCTACTGATTCACACTAGAAGATATAACCAGATCTTGATGAAAAAGTATTGTACTTCTAGATAAAGATAACATTTATCTAGATCAGATAAATGTCACAACAGATCATGTCTGTAGGTACAACTCATACCTTATCTATCTCAGTGCTATTAAACATGTACTCTGGCAAAGAAAGGGAAACATGAAGGTGCAGGGGAGACACAACAGGATGCTCATCTAAATCTCCAAGCTCATATGACAATTTTGAACATGATAGAGCTCTAGAATATTGCAGAAGGAAGCCACTGTTTTTCTTCACAACCACAACAGAATTCAGCATTGGGAATGTTCTTTTGTTTATCAGGAAAGTCAATTCTTCTTCTGTGCTAGATTGAACAACCACCACCACCACCACAGACTAGGAAGCTTTTCAGTTTTATAAGCCAGAGTGCCTAATCACAATGTCAGCACAGACACTTATCCCTATCACACAAAAGATAAACAAAATACATGAGAGACTTGTAGTGGCAGTAACCTCTGTGCTGAAAAGGGCATTGACAAGGAATTTAGTTGCATCATGCTGTCATCAACAAGGTGGTTGAAAGCCAGTCGGGGCACGCTCCTTGGGACACAGCAGATTTCTGCTTGTAGAAAACAGCAGAAATCAGAATGGGCAGGTAAAAATAACAACAAGGGATGGAAACAATGGGCATTCTCTAGGTTCAATTCAAAGGCTGCAAGTTTACCTGGAATACAAATACCTATAATCAAAGGGCTAAATTTAAAGTAGATATTAATGGATCACAAATTTAATGGCTGAATCATAGCAATTTTCAGTTTATTTGGATGGCAAATGATGTGATATAAGTCAAGATGCTCCATATTTCAGGCCACTGAAAGAAGGAGTAGTCAGTTTCCTGAATGCTATTAAACTGCCTGAAAGTTCCAACAAAATTGGCATTAGAATTTGGGTTTCTTGCAGTGATAGAATACATACTTTCCATGTAGAATGCCCCAGATCTAATTAAAAGGACCAGGTGGCAGAGCAGGTGGCAGTCCTGGCTAGGAAGGCCTTTGCACGGCTTCATGTTGTGCACTAGTTGTGCCCCTTCCTGGATGGGGAGGCTCTGCTCACTGTCACTCATGCCTTAGTCACCTCCAGATTGGACTATTGCAACATGCTGTACATGGGGCTGCCCTTGAACAGTATCCAGAAGCCTCAGCTGGTACAGAATGCAGTGGCACGGGCAGTTATGTGTGCCCCTAGAAGAGCACATATTACATCTCTGCTTCGCAAGCTGCATTGGCTGCCAGTTTGCTTCTGGGTCCTGGTTTTGATCTTTAAAGCCTTTCATGGCATGGGGCTGGGATATCTGAGGGACCGCCTCTCCCCAATTAAATCAGCCCATCCCATTAGATCTAGCAGGGAAGGCATGTTACAGTTTCCATTGGCCAGGGACTTGCATTTAGTGGGTCCCAGGAAGTGGCCCTTCTCTACTGTGGCTCCCTCCTTGTGGAACATTCTCCCCCCCTGAAATTAGGCTTGCTCCTTTCTTGCTATTGGTTAGGAAGTCCCTCAAGACCTGGTTATGCTGTCAGGCCTGGGGTTCTTTGGGAATGGGAGACATTATTAGATGGCTCCACTATGACTGATGTTCTTGCTCTCTCCACAGGGTTGGTAAATTTTAAAATTTGGTGATATTCTCTTAATAATAATTTTATCTTTTTATAATGATTGTTTTTACCTTAATGTTGTATGCCACCCAGAGTTGGCTTGTGTCAGATGGGTGGCTTCTGGAGTCAGATTGGGATGAATGGTGAACTGGATCCAAATCTCCACCTAAATCCTTGAGAACCACTGAGCAACTGTTTAACTGCACTTAAGATACATGACCTATCAGAACAGCTTGTATACAGAGTGGCCACTCTATATGTATCTTCTGGGCAGGCAGCTGAAGAAGCCATCTCAGTACGCTTTGTTCTATAGATCCCATGAGACTGACACTTGTAGGACATCCAGCTGGCATTGAGCGATGGCACATTCACAACTGCTAGAGAAAGAATGCATGGGACAGAACCCACATGTTGTCATGCCTCTGATGGTGGGTCCCCCTGGCCAGTTAAGTTGGATAATATCAGGCTTGATAGACACATAGTCTGAATTTGAAAAGGCAGTTTCCTCTATGTCTAGAGTCAAGTCATGCACCATGATAAGCGAGAAAGCAAGAATGGTGTTTTAGACATGGGGCTTTTGTAAATTGTAGTATTTGTTGCAATGGTAATGGGGAACTTAGTGGACAATTGTTTGCCATTTACAATTGCAGGGTGCCTAACACATCAGTATTAGAATAGGCCTAATTTATAAAACTGATTCTGGGTGGCTTTCAAATAAAAGTTATAAAACCATTATAAAATAGAAAAAGTACAAAAATAGAAAATAAAAGAAGGAAACTAAAAGGTGGAGAGAGTGTCTTTAAACCACATGACTTTCATATAAGTCATAGCTTATAACTTGCAACTTATGACATATAATTTATGACTAATAACTTATAACGTATGACTTTATGTAAGTCATGACTTACTCTTTGTGTGTGTGTGTGTATGTGTGTAAATAAATAAATAATATATATTTTTAGTATAAGGCAACATCACAAGTTCAGGGGAACTACTTAAATCAGATGTAACTAAAGATATGTAAGAAACATACTTGGTTTTAGTTATTCCCTATTAACATGGACTAACATCATATACCAATATAAGTAGTGTCCTGCTGGATCAGACCCCTGGCCAATCTAGTCCAGTAGTCTGGTCTCACAGTGGCCTATCAACTGCACAAGAAAGTCCCACAGAAGATGGCCTTCAGAAGCAGTCACACTGCCATCAAGGCTAATAGTTATTGATCCCCAGGACTTCCATTTTTTAAAAAAAATTCCAATTTGATGCAGAATCTGATAAAATGGATTTTTGATTGAATATATGTGCAAAGTAATATGAACCATATATAGAATAATTCAAGCATCCCAGTTCTAATTATAATTTCTAAGGGATGGGACACAGTATATGGTGGAAGCTATCAAAAGATTCAGCTCCCTCTAGGGCCAAAATGTAAAAATCAGCTCCCTTAATGTAATATCAGAATATTTTCAAGCTTTTTATTCTGCAGATCCTTTCTGATTTGGTACTGTGGTGTTCCAATACCTAGAGAAGCTTCATCCATACTTCTTCATGGAATACAGTACACAGCAGAGAGAAGTACTGTTGCTCCACTCCATGGATCACAATGAACAAGACCACTGCTTCAGGTCTATCAGAAGCTAATAATAAGCTGAATTCACTGGCACTTGCATTTACTTCTCATTGTTAAGTACTCTTAACAACTCTGCTAAGATGTGCAGAACTAGTGTTGCCTGTATTCTCAGGGCAGTTGAAATAGACTCCTACAGTTCAGGCCTGCTGGGCTTCTATGTGGATTTAGCGTGTGCGCATTTGCACCTGCTGTTCAGCCTCACCAACAGCTGCTTTCCAGTCTCAACAAAGCTGCTAGCATGCAAGCAAAGCATGTGCTCCACTGTTTGTCAATAACTATTTTTTTTACATAGTTGAATCACACTATTGAAAAAGTTGCATGCAAAAAAGAAATCCCCATGTGGGAGGTCTTTTATTAACAATTATTGACACATTTATGATTTACTAAAGCATTTAACCCACTTAAAAAAGGCACAGAGACTCAAAGCATATCTCAGTAATAAATGTGTTTTTACATGTCTAAATGAGTACTTTGAAAGTGTTCAGTCTGGGCAGTATGGTATGTGACTTCTTGCATGCTCTCTGGCAAAGTTTATAATGTTAGGAAAGGTGGAAGGAAAGTGAAGACGACAACCAGCAGCAAGGGACTGGAGAGCATGATTGATGCTCTTCCTTTCTGTTTCTCTCTGGGTTTATTTGTTTAATTAATAATTTTTGCCATTGTCATTCTTTTGTCTTGTGCTGTGTGTGTGTGTATGTGTGTGTTTTGTATTCTTTAAATGTTTTTTATAACTGTAAACTGCCCAGAGTCACTGGGAGTCAGGTGGCATATAAATTTAATAAAGGCTTGTCCTTTTCCTTTTCCTCCTTGTCCTTGTCCTTGTCCTCCTTGTCCTTCTTGTCCTCCTTGTCCTTCTCCTTGTCCTTCTCCTTGTCCTTCTCCTTCTCCTTTTCCTTCTCCACAATGGATGCACCATTGGATGACTAAAGGACCAGACATCCTTCTGGAGAAAATCTATCTGGTCAATAAAGTCAACAATGACTTTGTGGCACATAATCAATCAATCAGTGGAAGTGGTGGTACCAGGGAGTACTTTCTACAGGGTAAGTATCTTTAGGGGGTTGGGCAGTTTATATATATACACATACACATACATACACACGTACAGATACAGATATACACCATTGAAACAAATCTTACTTTTAAATTACTACACAGTCCTACTAAACAGCATTTGCAGAAAATGCAAGGCTGCAAAACTAAAGCTTTACTAAATGGCTACAGCCACTTAAAACATCTTTTAATCTGGTATATTCCAGATGTCTTAGACGGAAACTGTTACAGAACATATTCTTTGCCTGTACTGGATAGAAAATATAAGAATCACAAGACAACATAGCTGGAATATACTGAAGGTTCACAATTGTCTTAGAGCATACCACTTTTCATGCCACTGTGAATATCCTTCCTTCTTCCCTCCCTCCCTCCCTCAAAAACACAAAAGAACACACACACACACACACACACACACTCCTAATCTGAAGACAGATGTAACATTTTATTTATGGAAACATTCAGAAACTTACCTCATGAAAGCACGGATACGTGCATCAGTATACTGTAAATCTGATCCATTATACTGTTCCCATTAATAGGAGTATATTCTGCTCACTTTACAGAGGATTTTGCTATGGATTCATTTGAAAATCTGCATCTTTTGTTTGAAATGTTCCTTAACTTACAGAGCTTTTGTTAAATAAAAGGTGGAAAATGGAAAAGTAAAACATTTATATTTGAAAAGCCTGCACTGTAAAAGTGACTTAATGAACAAACAAAATTGAGAAATTTGCATTCAAAAAGGCTCATTTAAAGCACTATACATGAAGTAAGCTGCTTATATGCACAACTGTGTTATGAAACAATGAGAGCTGAGAATGGCTATTGATACAACTGGATTCCAATGAAATCAGTAAAACCTATACATGAATTACATACCAGATACAGAGTAGTTTCTGAAAGAAAAGAGAATGTTCCAAAGAAAAAGGAAAGAAAATAGTTTAGTTGCTTTTTTTTGGCTTTGGTATTTTAAATGTCATCTTCAGAAATCTATAGTACAGTTCATCTCTCTTCTCTCTTTTATAACCTCGTACAAAAAGATTTCTGAAGAAAATTCTAGCTTAGGAAGCCATTTTTGTAAACGGCAGCACTGTAGTCACTGCCAGGACACATCATGTGATTTGCATTTGAGATCTAGAAATGAACTTAAGAAAACATCTGGCAGCAGAGTTCACAAATATTTTGGCTGTACTGCAGTTCAGAATAAAAACATTTATTTCAAAAAGTCTTGGTTGCTGATTTAGAAGCAGCACAGATAAGCACACAGAGTAGTAAACTTGGTACTAACCTTTGCAAAGTAAAGTGTATCTTGATTACCTGGAAACATAAGTATACCCTAGCAGCATGCACTGTACCAAAAGGCGTGCAGGCCTAACTTAACGAAAACAGCGTGACATGTCAAAAACTTGTACTGTCATAGAAGTTATCTTTGGTAAACATAAATTATTTAGAGTTAAAAGCACACACAATGAATGGCACTGCCATGCCAGTTTGTGGCCCAAGTTGCACTCAGTGGTATTCAACATACAAAGTTATTATCGATTCAATTATTTACTTCCAGCGACAGAAATAATTGCACACACTGGTCCCATCCTGTATGTCCTCTGCCTGCCAACACATGTGGCAATATGATATTCAGGCTATATGATATACCTAACCACAAAGATGCCAAAATGATGTAATGTGTGCTGTGAAATCACTCCATAAGCATTGCCTTTTCATATTTGCATTGTGAGTTGCACACAAGGGGCAGAGTTTTCATTGTGAGGCTGCACAGACCTTTTGCTACTTACAGAACTGTCACATGGAAAGGTTACCTTCCTTTTGTTGGGTTCATCCCTTCATTTGCTTCTGATTCTGGAAATTCCAGTCTATTTGTGCATAGAAACTAACTGATACATAGCATGAGGCCATTTCATCCAGGGATTATTGGAGCCATCCCGACACATTTGGACAGTTAGGGAAAACCTGTTTACTGGATCAGGAAGATGTGCAAATCCAGGTGTCCTCAGCAATGTTTGGATATAAAACATATTGCAATGTGAGATAAGTACAGTATTATTGAGCTAGTGATTTTTCTCTGCAGAATCATGAAATTGTCCAATTATCTGTGCATGTATCATATCTACTTGGAGAAGAAAAACACTGGGGATCAAAATCAATGTCATGGAAAAATTAGCAATAGAACTTTCTCATTTCTATGCAGTGCAAAAAGACATATGAGGTTACAGCAGACTGCTTTAATAACAAGAAATACACTAATAATGATAATATTTTACTTGCTGAGTTAATTTAAGGAAGGTAAAATAAAATTAGAGACCCAACTAAAACCAGCTGAATCGAATCAAATTTGCTGATCAATTCTAGCTGAGTAATGAGTAGGAATCTTGCCTCATATCTTTTTACAGAGTTTTGTGACCTTTGAGATCAGTACCCAAAATATCCTAGAAGACTGAAACATTTTCCCACTAGGGAGAATATCAGATGTAATCCATTGAATCAGGATTGACCCATCAATTCTATTTAAACAGAAGGACACTGCTGGCAGGTGATACATCACACTGGAAGAGGTGCAGGACTGTAAGTGAGTAAGTCTCTGATGGTACAGCTAATGTTGTTATTAAGTCTTGTAAAAAAGCTATCCAAACAGATGAAATTGGTAACATCTAATCTCAAATTTGTTTCTCTGTTTGGTGTTCTGATTCTACTGGAAAGTAGACTAATGTTTGCTTTACCCATATATGTGAGTGTTCCTCACAGCAAGTTTTCCACTTGATTTTCTTCCTAAGTACCACCAGTTCTTCAGAAGAACAATCTACCAGAATGGAGTCACCTCCCTAAGCAGCATGAGACATTTCCATGGCTTTACTTTAATAGAAAATTTCTGAAAGACATTTAAACTACATTTATTCCTCAAATGAGTACTCTACTAGAAAATTATGACACCCCAAAGCAACATTTTGTTTTTCAATCTAAGAAGCTCACCTCTCTAGGGGAAAATGCTGCCCTCTCTCAGGAAGGTTCAAGTAGTTCAAGGGAAAATGAATAGAAATGGAATGTCTTTTTTCCTTCCTTCCTTCCTTCCTTCCTTCCTTCCTTCCTTCCTTCCTTCCTTCCTTCCTTCCTTCCTTCCTTCACAACTCAGCCTGATCACAAAATAAAATCAAGCAGAAGTACTTGTTTGTCACTGGTTTCATTTCCCTGTTTGCCAAAATGGATATGAGCCAAAAATAAATGAACGTTCTGTCAAAATATATTATCTCTTTACTGAAGATGGGTACAACCACAATGGTTTGGTGCTTCTAAATATCCTGCTTTACTGTTTTGTATGGTTTCAGTTCCCCACCCTACTCCATTAAGCTAAGAAATTGTATTATGGAAAGGGAAGGAGAATATTGGGGTAGAAAGTTGAACTCAAAGAGACTGGATATGCAGCATTCTTTTACCGGCCTTCACCATGGATTAGAAAAAAATATATAGTCTTCCTGTCAACTCCTCATCCTATCATCACACACATTTGCTAACAGGCATCCTTTTTTTAACTCCACTAATCAGGGGATCAGTCCCAGAATGCTCAGTGAGATGTATGCCAGTAAAAATAAATGTATTCAATGGGAGCTTAATAAATCAGTTTAGGACAGCAGGCTTAAGATGCAATCCTATTTATATGAAGGCTAAACAAATGTAGCTGACTTTAACATTGTTTCTTTACTGGTATGTTGGAAGTTGCCGCTTTACAGGTAAGCCTAACCTTGACTGAGATCATGTATACATGGGTATGAGGCAGGTACATATTCCTGCCTGCCTGCTTCCTTATTTCAACAAATACACCCTGTGTGCATGTAAGAAAAAAATCAACCAACCAAACAAACAAACAAACAAACAGTAGCACCAATGAAGTTTAAAAAAGATACGCTGGTGAGTTGTTGTGAGTTTTGCCAAACTAAAGGCCTTTGGTGAAATATTTTTCTTCAGTGCATTTTGGCAGCTCAAGAGGCCCCACAAGTTGGGGGGAACAGCCACTGTGGGCATGACAATGATATGATATCATCAGAAGGGTCAACTGTAGGAAGTTTAGCCCATTTTATAGATATACTAAACTTACTGGAAGTTTAGCTCACTCATTCCTTTAGCTTCCCACTAAATGTAGGTGGGAAATTATTTTAATCATGTTTGGATATTTGCTGCTGAACTTCATCCATCTCTTGGAAATTTTGCAAGTTGCCATTAAAGCAAAGGAACTATGATAGGCCAGCTGTACACTGAGCATTTAACTTCCCCAAGAGTAAGTATTCCTTAACACTATGGAATCTTAACCCTATGGCATTTATTTCTGGGTTCACATGTATAGAATTGCACTAATAATATTAAGACCTAAGCTTCCAATTGTGCATGAAGATAATCTTCATGCAAGCTTTGTCTCTGTCCTTTCATATCTTGGAAGTGTGAAGCTATCTGGTATGCAATTAATTGAAACAGGCCAGGGGTTATCTGTATGCTAGTAACTCAGCCAGTTATTAATAGATCTAAAGCTGGACAGTTGTGTGTTTTACATATATGTATTGATTGAAAGAGCAGTTTGGGACATCTATGTTAAAATGTTCATTCCAGTGGCCATGCCTGCTGTTTCAGCTGAATGGCAAACTTAATGCTTATGTATGAAGTTAACAGTGTTTATATAAAGAGGTGTTACGAACGTTAAATGTGGAACGAAAGGCTGGGTTATTTTACATGATAAAGTACACCCTGCACATCTGCCTAGAACACTTTGAAGGGAAACAGCTGTTTTCAACACTACTAGAATTCACTACAAAAGGAATATACTACTTAGACCATGTATTAGCGTATTGTTGGTACTAAATGGAATTCAGGAAGGGGTCTTATCAGTGACTCTTGGATATGCTGCAGATGGAACTTGTATCTTCTGCATGCAAAGCAGGCATTCTGTAGCTGAGCTGCAAGATTTAAACACAATTTATAAAAACAATGACTACGAACATTAGGCAATTATCTTCTCAGCAATGTTTTCACTTTAGGACTTATTCTTAAGAGATTAAACACACAAGATGTCATATAAAACTGATTGGCTACCAGGGTAGTTATAACCTTAATGAGTATTCTGTCACTGGTAGCATTTTTGAGAAAATATTTTCTCTTCAAAAGTGTGACCTATTCAACTCTGAAGCCTGCCATTTGCTTGGTAGCACTTGTTACCTGGATAGATCTCCATTCACAGGGCACAAAGGTTAACTGGCAAAGATAAATTAATTTTGATTTGTCTGAAAAAGAGAAGGCAGTAGTTTATGAGAAAAAAACAACAGCATTAAATAGCCAAAGCTACTGAGCGCTAAATAGTACAAACTTCGTTATTGATAAAATTAATTATATGAAGCAAAGCAAAACAAAACAATCCCCCCACTCCTCCTCTTCCTCCTGGCATCACTATTAAAGACACACCTTTAAGAGGATATTGAGAAGAATGCACCTATTTTTATCATGTTTCTATTTTATTTGCTATGAAGGAGAATCAGACTCTTCTATTATCCCTTAACAATATGCAATTGAAGAGTACTTTGAAAGAAAGCCACCAAGCAGGAAATGTATACAGCCAGATAATGTAAAGACAAAAAGCATCAGTGCCACTATCTTTTTCTGACCCCAGCTGGGTTACAGGTTGAATGAAACAGGGCCATAGGTGGGATAAAGTCGGTGACCTGATTGAAAGGAAGCTGCCTTTGCAGGTTGTTGAAATAAGCTCAGTCTAAGCAGGCAATGGCAAACCACTTCTGAAATCTCGCCAAGAAAACTGCAGGGACTTATCCAGGCAATTGCCAGGAGTCAACGCTGACTTGAAGGCACACACACACAAACACACACACCAGACTATTGGACTACAAATATCAGGAGAACCACTGGGTGGCAACCAAGAATTAGCTTTTTTTTTTTTTTTTGGATCTGTCTGGATTTTTGCAAGCCAGTTCAAGAAGTTGTAACAAATATGTTACAGAAAACATGCTGGTGTACATATTCAGGGTTTTGTGTGAGGGATATATGCTTGTTGGTAATACAGCAAAAGTTCTTAGACCTCCTCTCAGGGAGATGCACAAGTTTAGTTATTTTCTATCCCACCTTTATTATTTTTATAAATAACTCAAGGTGGCAAACCCACCTAATGCACCTTCCTCCTCCTCCTCTCCCCACAACAGCAACCCTGTGAGGTGAGTTGGGCTGAGAGAGAGGGACTGGCCCAAGGTCACCCAGCTGGCTTTCATGCCTAAGGCGGGACTAGAACTCTCAGTCTCCTGGTTTCTGGCCTGGTGCCTTAACCACTAGACCAAACTGGCTCCAATCTTTTCATAAGACTCAAGGCAATCAGTTTAAACCTACTCTCCAGAGGTTAATGGTGACAGGGTCAGGTTGCCTATTCTTAGACAGGAAGGCAAATTCAGGGGCAAGGTTGAAAATAGCATTGAATGTGTCAGGTTGATTATTTTTCTTAATTATGTCCCTCTACTCTATTCAATCAAACTTCTGGGGGGGAGGGGAAGCAGCTGCTGCTGTCACAGGTGAAAGTGGCAGAAAAAAACAAAACAAGGTTAATAATTCCTGCCCAAAGTTTCAAAAGCAGAACTTTCTGCCCAGCTTTAGGCAACAACAATGCATAGGCCCAAATGTATCCACTTCTTCAGAAGAGGAACATTCTTTGATTATGAGGCAACTTATATGGTGTTAAATGAAACCTGCTTCTGATAGCCATGCACAGACCTGCTCTATATTTGGAAAACTGAAATAAACAGCAGTACAAGCATTTTAAAATCCATTGCTGAAGAAATCATCCTCCATCTCCTGTTTGTACTTCTTGTACATCCAGAGATGGCCCAAAGTATTTTTTGTGAGGTGAAATTGCCACATTTTATAAAGAAAAGGCAACCTGGCTAAGAATTAAAACCTTACTTTCATACAAGCAATGAGGTAATGTCGTCCCCCATCCCTGAGGACCAGCAGAGATTTAAAGAAGTAGAGATTTAGAGATCACAGGAATGGTCTTATGTGAACCTCTGTTCTGTCACATCTTGCTGTTGCCCTTCAGCCCCAAGCATCTCTCACCTTTGACAGTTGCCTTGCTCTGCCTAATGAGTGGGTTGACCTTATCTACGAAAGTTGGTATCAGAAAATGCATGCCAACATTTGAACTGTGAGTGTCCCTTACGTTGGCTGCCAGTTTGGAGAAATCTGCAGCAATTACAACAACACATTGTTCATTTGTAATTACCTGGTGTTACTGAAAAAAAGGAAAAGAAAAGAAAAAAAGACTGCTGTTTGGGCCAGCAGCCTTCCTAATATTAGTTCCTCTTTAGTAGCACTAGTTTATGCTGCCTGGAAAGAGATATTTAGAGTATACTTTTAACATGTTAACAAACCAATGATAACAGGACAATTTTTATTTGATTCAGATACAGTATCATAATCCAACTACTAGGTGTCACCCAGAAGAGCTAACCCTAAATTACAGTTTTGCTCTTCTTCATCTTCTTTTAAATCAGACTTTTAATTCAGATTCTTAACATGATTCCAAGCTTGTTTGAACTCTATGGAATGCTTGTCACTTATTTCAGAACCACTTGGAGTGCCGCAGAATAATGCGTCTGATAGAAACTGAGGCAAGCACAAGCCAATGACACTGCTCACAATTTCTGCGTCTTGACATGCTGACAAGCTGCCCTTTTAGGACAGCAGCCTCTGAGACTTCTGGTTGCATTTGTACATTGGAAGAAAAAATATTGAGTCTCAGCCCTTGCAGTCAAGGGGATTTAGGAACAAGCGAGAAATATTGCCTCATCTGGTTCAATCTTGTCAGCTCTGAATAGCAGGAATTTCCTGAGCTTCCCAGCCCTGCATCAAGATGCCAGAGATTAACCCAAGGCCTTTTGCCTACAAAGCAGATGTCTTCTGCTTTTCTTATCTGAGTATTGATTGTTAATATGTAAATTGCCCAAGACATCTATATCTGAGCTTTGTTTTAAACTGGATGCAGTTAAACTGAAAGTGTCACATTTGTGCTTCTTTCTTTGACATTGTATCTCCAAGCAGTTGAGAGATTTCAAATCAGCCAGAAAGCTGAAAGCACATATATAGATAAAAGTTCCTAAGTTCAAAGGCCACTGTTCTGGGATCGGTGCTCTTCCTCTGTGTTTCAAGATGCTGTTGAGTTTAGGGTTCTGTGCAAGCTGAGCCAATCAACTTTCAGCTCAGGTGCTGCTTCAGAGAAATGTGGTAAAGACAGATGAAACCCAGATGAAATCAACAGAGTATGAGAGAATGGTTTTCAATTTTTAGGCATTCCCCCCCTGTCCTGTTTTGTGCTTCTCAGATTTCTCCCCCTTTCTACTGAAGGAAGGGGGCATTAGGGAGACAGTATGGAATAGTAGTTAAGGCACAGGCTAGAAACTGGGAGACCGTGAGTTCCAGTCCCACCGTAGCCACGAAGCCAGCTGGGTGACCTTGAGCCATCCACTCTCTCTCAGCCCTAGGAAGCCAGCAGTGGCAAACCTCTTTCAAAAAACCTTGCTAAGAAAACTGCAGGGACTTGTCCAGGCAGTCATAAGGAATCAACAATGGCTCAAAGACACACAGACACACACACACTTCTGGGTTGGTTGGAGAGACAGCTTTGCCACTACCCCAGCACATCTCCTGAAAAAACAAGTGCAAAAAGGAAACAATGATGTGTGTATGTGTGTGAGTGTGTGTGTGTGAGAATAGCAGAACAGAGCAATATGGACTGAAGCATCAATCAGTCACTCCAATGGTTGTTCTATCCTCCCCTCTTCTCATCCTTTCCAGCTGCAGAGAACAACTGTGAAGATACTTGTATGACAACATGAAAATGCTGCAGATGATAGGAGGTCTGAGGCCAGTGGCTGTATGGAAGTATCCATTTGTTGTAGAAAAATATAAGTCAGCACTATTACCAAAGAGGCCCACACCATTATAATTAAGTGAATCAGTCACATAGACACAAAGGACAAAGAACTGGGTTATGTGCAAAACAAAGAACAAAGGAGAGATAAACTAAATCAGTGGTCTTTAACTTTTCATTTGTTACTTTTTAAATGCCTGCATTCCATAATGTGAATAGGTTACACAATCAGGAGGCAGCATGAGTTTGCTTGTATTGCACAGGTGTAAAAGTTAATCAGACTGCTCACTGAGGCACTGGCATATGATTTCTTGTATGCTCTAAAATCTCTCTGTTGGTGCAATTCACTATTTAAGGAATATTTCCACAAGACAATGGCATCTTAATTACTAGAAGAGATTAATTATATAATATTTCTGCTAACACACTGCCACCTTTTCTCTTCCATATAATATCCCTATCTCTCTCCCTTAGCATTTCCTGATCATATAGAAAACAGAAATGTGACAAACACAGCATCTAGGACACTGTGGTCATTAAGTAAATTGCTAGCAACAATGGAAAATCCCTCTCATGGAAGGAAAGAAAAATGTGCCGTATAATAAATATGCTTTTACAGCTTTTACTTCCTAGTTAAAATGTTTTACATGTGTTGTTCAAGGTAGCTTAAAAATTAGCAAAAGGCTGACCACCCTAAGTTGATAACCTAACATGATAAGCAGGTTACCAGAAGATTAAACAAACTGTCTGTGTGATATTGCCAAATATGGGGGGAAAATGTTACACTTCTGCTCCTGATCTTATTAAAATTAAATTAAAATTAAATTATTAAAATTAAAAGTACTAAAGACTCTTGCTTACGTCTTCTTCACCTTACAGTAAGATGAAAAGAAGACCAAATGCTATATGTATGTCATGATTTGCTATTTGCTAATAAATCTCATCCATTTCTTCTATTTTTTTTAGTCCATTCAATTGTGTCCAATTCTTCAGAGACTGCTTGGACAATGTATCAAATCAGGGACCACTGCAATATGAAGTACTGTTTGGCCATGGTTCAACCCTAACTCTAACCCATCCCCAACCTGGTGCCTTCTAGATCAGTGTTTCTCAAAGTTGGCAACTTTAAGATGTGTGGACTTCAACTCCCAGAATTCCCCAGCCAGCAAAGAGGAAATGGAGGGTTGCAATAGAAATTGTTGTGTGTTGGTTAATGCCTGATTTTAGCCATTTCCTACCTGTTCACTAGCAAGTAGTCCAGAAAATAAGCTCATCTTTAATAACAGAAAAGTTGGAAAGTGAGATTGGCTTCCCAATCAAGCCTAGAGTCTGAGATTTAAAGAAATTTGAAAGGTATGAGTGACAAGCAGAGGAAAAGTATAGTCTCCCAAGAATGAGAAAGATTAAAACAAAGACTGAGTGACAGGAAGCTTCTATTGAGAGAAAATCATAGAATCTTTCTGAATACCAGGGATATGATGATGCTGTAAGTTCGTCTAGCTCTTAGGTAAGCTCTGCAAACATGTAACCATTGATCCAGCCTTGGATAGATGTCGTTGTCAGCTTTGTATTTTATAGGCATACAACTAATATATAAAGATAGCATGCACGGAATAGAGGGGGTGAGGGAAGGAACTAAACAACAGTGATTGGTATTTTAAAATATACCAATATTTAATATATTGTATATAAAACACATAAATATATAAACTATATAGAGTGTATATGCATGTGTATGTATATGTGTATGTATATAAGCACATAAAAAGTCTTTCCTTTTTTGATTAAAAAACACAACGGTTTTCCTTGAACATTATTAAGTTGTATGCATGCATGTTATTAGTCAGCATTTTAATATATCTTACTAAATAGTCTATGCTCAGATACTCAAACAAGGATTTTAACTGATCTGTCAAAATCCCCAGCAATGTTCACATGAAAAGAAAAAAGGGAGGAACTATCATGTTGGCACTAGGGACCAGCCAGTAGTGGTATCCAAAGACAATAGGATCACAAACGAATCCCAAAGAGATTTATTGAGTATATGATAAGAGAGTTATGGAGGAAGACAGACAGACAGACAGTCTGTCAAAAATGTCCCAAGTAGACTTTCTTAGCATGCTGCTGTCATTCTACCCTCTGCAGGTGTCAGTTTAGGGAGTACATGTTGTTCTTTTTCTCCTTTGGTTATAATACATATAGGAGGCTCAGAAATGGAAGTGATGATACAATAATAAGCCACAATCTGAAAAGCTTGCTAAGTAGCTCTTTCCAAGCATGGACATGGGGAATCTATCTTATATGTGCAAAGAAAGAAAAAGTACACTACTGTGTCTCCTCACCATTTCTACTGTAACCCTTGTGCTTCAGCAAGATTGGATAGTTTATTTTGATCCATGACCAGAAAGTAACCAGGCATACACACATATCAGCAGTACCCACAGTTCGTGTTAATAAACTGAAAGTATTTGTACCATTTTGTAATAGAATCAGCAGCTCTCATAGGAAAGCAACAAACAAATAAATAAACTGCATTTAATTTGAGAATAGAAATAACATTAGAAAAATGGTAGGTAATAAAATCCAATTAAAAAGAGAGATAATTACTAGGTGGCTTCAGAAAGAAATCAATGAAAAAATGCAGTTTTAATTTTATTTGAGTAGGTGATGGCTCAACACAATATTAACCATCATTGTATTCAAAGTATAAGTTATTGGCTACCATTTTATTCAAGGCATAAGCTACCCTTTGCACAGGAACTATAGTCCATTAATAGTATGGTTAAGTGCTGTAAATAACGGTATCTGTGGGGATTGAGGTCAAAAAAATCAACCCATGTAAAAAAGGGGGTGGGGCTTCAATCATATTATTGCTGCCACTGTCTTGACTTTTTTTACCTCCCCTGCAGACACCCCAATAGATAAGGTTTCTTAAGTGATAACTTCTGACATGACTTAGGGAGAACATTTATTTTATTTTATTTTATTTTATTTTACTTTACTTTATTTTATTTTATAATTTTATTTATCAAATTTTGTCATCACCCATCTCCCTCAGAAGAGGTCTCTGGATGGTTTACAATAAAACTAAAACTAAATACAAATTAAAATACAATAAAAACAATACCTCTTAAATGTAAATATAAATGTAAATGTAAATATAAAATACAAGATGGTGATATTAAAAGTTCTAATTTAAAGTCATAAATACACAGGGGCCACTTTAGGGAGCTAACTACCCCAAGGTTTGAGTACCCCCCTGCCCCGAGGGAGATGGCAGAGCCAGGTCTTTACCCCTTTCCAGAAGGCCAGAAGAGAGGGGGCCTGCCTCTACACTGGGGATAACATGTTCCACAGGGTGGGGGCCATGGCAGGGAAAGCTATCTTCCTAGGCCCCACCAATCAACTATATCTCATGGACAGGGTCCATAACATGCCCTTTTTGACTGGGTAGGACAGGTCGATGTAATGGGGGTGAGACAATTTCTCAGGTAACCTGGACCCATGTCATGTAGGGCTTTAAAGGTGATAAAACAACATCATGTGTTTTCCAATCTCCTGCCCTACACAGACTTTCATCTGTGTCAGATGTTGGTATATTTTTGTCCTTTACCCATTCCAGCTTTTATAAAATACCTCGATATATTTGGAGTATGGTATCAATTTGCTAACAGATGCCAAAGCATTACATGCAGCAGGGAGCAATTAAAAACTCCAAAGTGCAGTACCCTATTAAAAAGTAACACTGTATTATTTTCAAACCAAAACAAAAAAAGGAACACATTATTCCTTAACTGGCAACAAGTCTAGACTTATCCTTATTCTATATTTATCCCATACTTTTAGTACATTATTTATGACTGTATGATCTGTTATGACTGCATATTACTGTTTTATATTTGTGCACATCTACAGGAAATCCTGCTTTTTTGATAGAACTGATCCAGCTGTAGATTACTTTGGTTTCTTTTCAGATTGCATAAATGGTTCACCTTTTACCAAAACATTTCTAAGGAGAAGCCCCCTTACAACACATCACAGTAATCCAAAAGAATGATTCCATTATAGACAATGTATTACACAACAAGGCAACCTAAGGCATTTAGAATGTGGTCTTTGAAGAAAAAATAAAAACTTTTTTTTTAAAAAAATAGTTGAAATGACTTAAATAGAAATGAGCAATAATCATAGATGTTTAAAGCACAGTATAAAAATATTTAAGTAGCAAAAGTATAAAAAAAGAAGAGAAGGGAAAAAAGGAGAAAAAAATAAAAGAGGGGAGGGCTACTTTAATGCTTTCTTCCTACAGTCCTTTTTATTTATGTTTTTATGCTTTCTTAAAATTTTAATCACTATATCAAATCTCATTCTTTGAATTTTTATTTCAGTTTTCACCTTAGTGCAAAGCTTATGCAACAGTAATAATAATATTAACAAAAAAGGTAAAAATCATAGATGAGTTAGGGATTACAATGGAATGCATGCTTTTTTTTAAGTATGTGTATGTATGACTTTCTTTTTTCCTCTTTTTTTCTTTTTCTTCTGTTTTTCTACTTAATAAAATAATAAAGGAAAACAAAACAAAACACAACAACAACAACAAAACCACAGGAGCAGGCCCAGCTCTAGCCTAAGGCCAAGTAGGCACCAGCCTAGAGGGCCAACTTTTAGGGGGCACCAACATTGGAAAGACTTCCAAAAAAGACAATAAAAAATCAATAAGCAGTAATGTCACACTCTGTGAGCCAGCATGCCCACTTGGGGTTAAATATAATTTTGTAGTGTAAATAGGGTAAAAATGTGTGAGAAAAGAAAAAAAAAATGTCCTGGGCTGAAAATCGTAAGTGTAAAGCTGAAAAAAGTTGAAGAAAAAAGAAACAAGAGGTACCTTTTTGACATTCCTAATGAAATTGGAAGTTGAATCAAATATGGCTTTGCTTGGGGTGCCAACAATGGACAAATATGAGCAGACCCTTGCTGTTCAGGAAGGATTGCAGCTAGTGTTATGCCTATCATTAATTCATCCTTAGATGGGGGAAAATAAGCTTCAGGAAAGCTCAGGAGAACCAGCCAAGGCACAGCTCCCAGAACAAGCTGAGATTGGGCCAAGCAACACTCCTGAAGATGGGAAGTGGGGGCGTTATCAGAAAGTCCTGCCAAGATGCTGCACATCTTCCTCCCCTAGGTCCTGGTTCAGAATGCAGGACACTAAGCATAATACAACAAGACAAATAACTTAAGCAATTAACAACACCGAAATTCAGGTCTGTGTGTGAGAGAAGGAGATACTGCAAGAGATGACAGACAGACAGACTGACAGACAGACAGATGATAGATTATATTTATGTTGGTCAGTGAACAGATCAAATAGAACATATATAAGCTAAATACCACAAAGGAAAAAGAAATTATCCACATAACCATCAAAAATTGAAAAGGTGAATGTTTCTATGAATATACTCTGAATTCTAACAGTTCAAAGCATTGAAGTAATTATTAAATAAGAGTAGTAGAGTAATGGAGTCAATATTTCATTTCTACATAACAGAAGACAAATGAATCAGGTATGAGGGTGTCAGTCATCTGTGACTGTCAGCTGTTTGTGCATATTCACCATAGGCATACCAAACTTTGCTACGTTATGGGTGATAATACTTTTTTTGTCTGATAAGAAGAAATTGACAGAAAGCTCCTCAGAATAATCTGGGCCATGTAGCATGAGAGGGAAGATACATCTTTTTTAGACATCACTGTAAAATGAGCAGTGCAGCAGTCTTAAGCAATTAGCAACATCTGAACTCAGATTAGATATAATAGTTAAGCCTGAGCTTGGTTGTTTTTCAGGGTTGCCAACAACTATCAACTAAGTGTTAAACTGTTTGTAACCATTCTTGGCCTTTGTGTCTTCAGGCTGACTCCTGTGACCTTGGATTGCCTTTTGGAGTTTCCTGTACCAAAGCTTTAAATGTGATGAATTGGACCTATAGTTATTCCTGGTTACTGACTCTGATTTTATGGATTTATGGATTTATAGATTTAGGGATTTATTTATTCTTCAAGTTTATATTTCCTCTACTCTCTATTATGGTGTTTCCTTTATAAGTAGAAATGTATGGCCACTAAGATGAGACAGAGCAGTTGTTGGAAAGGCATACCCATCCAAATCCACTCTGGGCCACTGATGCTACTTGGCAGAGATAAGTCCAGAGGAGTGCCCTTGTTCCTTTAGGGAGAGTGCAGTCCTATCCAGATTTGACCCCCTCGTCAATTCCCAAATAAAGAATGAAACTCCTGATCACTAACCCTAATGACTTAATATACTATAGCTATTATTAATATTGCATTATGATTCTTCTGGTACTATTGCCAGTTAAAAAGCCCCTAGTAACTCAGTCCTTCCCATCCTAATCAAGTCCTGCAGATATGAGTGGAATCCTCATTTACAGAAGTGATGTAGTAAGACATTGTAAGAGTTTGAGTGAGAATAAGGAGGTTGCTCTCCCCTGCCCTTTACCTAATAGAGGTTATCCATGAAACAACTAAAGCTGCTTTGGTCCTGAAGCCAGATATGAACTCAAATTGAAATGAGTCCAGAAAATAAATATCTTTATAAATGTGCTTGAAGCTGGACTACTATTATTCTCTCAAGGATTTCTTTTATTAATAAGAGGGTATAGGCAGCAAAATACTGGATAATTGTGCAATATTTATGAGTACAGAGCAGAGTATTTGTTTGTTTTCATGTGGGGGCTGCACAACTGCGATTTTATCCCATCTCACAATACTGCATTCATTATAGCCAGAATGAATCATCAACTTCCCACTCTACTTCCAGCTCACATTCGTTAACTTTAGCTAGGCGTGATGGCCAGGGTTCAGGAAAGTAAATAGCTGGCCTTTGCTATATCTTCAGCCTGCAACAAATGGAATTATACATATACACATCTGGGGGAAATGTGCAAGGGATCCACATCCAAGTCAAGGTACCAGTAAGTGACTTTTATCTTCAAAGTTCTCAGCAAGCACATCACAGCGGGTTTCTATGAACCTGGGAATCAGATTCATCTGAGCAAATATTATCCACCTTAAAAACGCACAGAATACGTCTCTTAGATAGCTATTGAATATGCAACAGGGGCATAAAAAGTAAGCCTGAATATTTTTAATTGCTGATCCCATATTTTTTTAGTTTGTGACAGTTTATTTTTTTTATAACAAAATCAATATTTATATAATCAATATTTATTTATGTACTGTGTGTGAGAGACAGAGAAAGGGAAAGCAAGCAAGAAGCTCTTTTCTCAAGCAGTTTTCTTTCCAATGAATTATAAAGGCATAAGGACAAGAGCAAAGCCATTCTCTTGCCCCTACCTACACTGGAGTTTCTCCTTTATTAAGGAGAAAGATCTGAAGTAGGGAGTCTGCTATACAATGCATGGGTTCCCTGCATGATTCACAATTCTTGCATTCAAAGTCTACTGATCTACAGCACACTCTCTGGTTCAGATCTTCCTCTACCCGAAGTTACAGTGATGAATGGTTGTGTCACCCACACAGCTTCTGAATACCGCATGTAACCCTATCATATGAGAATGCCCCGCAGGATTCTTGAGATAGAGGAGAAAGATAACATTACTTCTTTATTGCTGGTTATTAGGTTTTCTGTTTTAAAGTACTAAGATATTTCTACCTTATTACATTTATGCAGGGATCAAAGGGGTCTTTTTAAATGGTTTCAGTGTCCTATGCAGAATGGAGACTGATTTTTGCTTTTTTTCTTTTGGTATGTGAATATGCTTATATGGTCAGTCAATTCTTGTTAAAGATTCCAATTTTATAAACTGCAGTTGAATCGCTGTTGTGGATTATGGATGTGTTTAGAGTGAAAATAAAATGAAACACACCCAATTTCTTATGAATCAATGAGGAAAAACATTTTTTTCTGCTCACACGTTACTATTATAAGTAACACAAGGAGGATCAATTAATAACAAATGTGAAATATAAATTAGTAGGAATTTTTCAAAAGTATTATCGGAAGGGATAAAATCCAGGGGATGCTTGTTTGAATCCTTCATCTAGACAATGTGACCACTTTTAACCATATCTTTTATCTCCATCTTTATCTATTCTTAGAGCTAATGAGGAACAAATTACGTATTACTCAAGAATGACACTAACTACCCACTCTTGCACAAAAACAGAATATTACAATTTACATTTAAATGAGATTTGAAATGTTAATGAACAAAGTCAGTATTCTAATTTTCTCTGCAAATACAGAACATTAAGGTGAACTTTTCTAGATGAATTACTTTTGGAAAGATGCTTTAACATGGCTCAAGTGCCAATGCTGTTCTAGTTGCCCCTCTTCTAGCACTTAACAGGTCCAGCTGTCCCCAGCATTATCCCTCCGTCTGTATCAGATACAACTTCTAGAATTACCAGGTAGTGGTGTCATTAAATCTGAGAATTCCCCAAGCAAGATGACATCCAGAAGCCTGGTCAATGTTATTATTTATCTCACCCACTCGTGCAACATTGAGCAAAGCCGTCTCTTGCCCTCTTGCTCTTCACTATTCATGAGTCAACTTGTTGAAGCTCCTTCTGTTGCCTCACCTTACATTCCCTCCTCCTCACTATCAATCAAGATGCCCATCATTTCCTTAATTCTTTTCTTCACTGCCCACTGGCTTTGCTTGCCTGCCAATTAAGAGGCTTGTGCCAACCTTATTTCACTTACCTAGAGGTGAACTGCTGTGGGAGCATGAAGGCAATGAAGGCACTAGACTCATGAGAGGCTTATCTCTTAAGGTTCAAGTGTCCTTCCTGACTGTGGTTGCTGCTGTTTTAAAATAACACTGACTCATCTTAAATTGTGTGCAATGCAGGAACAGATTTAATTGGCTGGCTGGCCTATTTCCTTTTTAGCTTGGCCCATCTGCAAGGTTTTAGGAGGCTCTGCCAGACTTTGGTGGCCTGGCCCAGGCCCTCATGGTTGCTTGCTAGCAATATGACATAGCTATTGCATGCCTTAATTCTGAAGTTCCCTTGTGGAAGGCTGATATGCCTGAAAGAAACCAGTCTCATCTTCTCTCTCTTCCCAAAGACAGTTTCTAGGGTGATATCTGTTCCCCACCTTTTCCCTTATTCAAATTGAATGATTTTTCCACTACATTTGGCTGAAGATTGAGTAAATATTGAGAGAAGTATCATTGTAAGGTTATAATTTAAAATTTTTAATTGCATTTTGACTTCTGAAATAGTGCTAGTCCAAGAAATGGTGGGGCAGAACTATAAGCCTGGACAAATCTTTCAGTCCAAAAATCCCAGTTTGCAGTTGGTCTATATGGCAATTCTAATTTTTATCATTGTAAGGAATTGTTCTAATCTACAAAAGAAACTTTTTTACTTTAATATTTGACAATAAGATAAGAAGATGTCTGGCCTTAGTGTTTATTTAATAATACAATGTTACGCAAGTATCTAATATGTACAGTGAAAAGAATTTAAAAGTTTTCCAGATTTGGAAAGGGTTTTTTTTGTTTTTTTTAAAGTTCACTTGTCTCTAAACATCTCAGTCAATACCAGCACCAAAAGCAATAGCTGGAGAAAGCTCTATATAACATGCATCAAATGCTTCATAATGGAAACTGAAGTAATTGTAGGTTAACAGCTTATTACCAGTATAATTTCACTCAAAGGCATGCCAACCAGTGTTAGATGAAAAGGGCTGAATGTTCATGGAAATTAAAAGCTTCATGAGCGTGTTTGCAAACAAAAAGCAAAATGAAGAACTAGTCTTTTAAATGTTTGTTCTCAGGAGTTCTGAAATAATACAGTATTAGTGATTATAAGTCTAATCACAACATATTAAGTCAAGAAGAATGAGGAATGAAGAAAGAATATTACATTATTTAAGCTACATAGCACATTTCTAAAGCCAACTGCCGGTGAAACCTATTTTGATAAATGTTTCAAAATAATTATCTGATGGCTGTCTCAGATAATTATTTAAGAATGATTTGCAGAAAGAGGAGACATTAGGGATACCATGACAATCTTGAGGACAACCCTAGAAATTTGTGAAAGACTTTGAACAGGGACTCTTCAGCTTTCAGGCAAGGGGATATAGTACTGACCTAATGGATCAATTTTTTTTGGCTGAATATTAGGTAGTTTTCCCTGTTTCCACATGTTCATATAATTTACATATAATGCTTTCATGTGTTCATGTAACTTATAAATCTTACAAAAACTTCCACTGCCTTCAAAAAATGTCATTAGGTAGATGAGTTTAAGCTTGTGCAATTCTCAGATCATCTTTAGTTATCCTTTCTTAAACCAGTCCTTCAAATGATTTTCTAGTCCTCTCCATTTGCTTATTTATTAATATAAATCACTGTTCATGGCAAAAATAAGGTCTTCTTTGAGTTCAATTCCTGGTATTTTTCTTTGTTGTTGTAATTTTGGTGCCTTCAAGTCAGTGTTGACTCCTAGCAACTGCCTGGACTAGTCCCTGCAGTTTTCTTGGCAAGTTTTGAGAAGTGGTTGCTGATTTCAACTCTTAGAAGTGTATTGTGCCAGTGCTCAAGTCCTTGCACTGGTTGCTGATAAGCTGCCGAGTGCAATTTAAAGTACAAGGACCTATATTATTTGGCCTCAAGGTGTCCTCAAAGCTGCCTCCTCTAACCAAAATTGCTCCAGTAAATACATGGAACAACCTCCTGATAATCCCACATTTTCATACAAGGGGAAGGTTAAAGCCAAGAAATGATGTTTTTCAGTTGCAGCATGAACATTATGGAACAACCTTCCTTTGAATGTTAGACTAGCCCCCATTGTAATGGCCTCCCCAAAAGCAGTTTCAGTAACTAAACATCACATCCTTGTTTGTTGACTGTGAGGTGTTGTCTAATTGTTACAAGATTTTTGTATTAAGAATTTTAATCTATACTGTTGGTATAATAAGGTGTTATAATGCCTGTAAATCTGTTCCTTGTTTATCAAGGACATTTTAATGTTTATATTTACCATGGAAAATTCATTGATTGAGACTATTGTCTGTACCATGAATGGTTTAAAGTTCTGCAAATCACCATGACTCAGAATGAAATTAGTGGCATACAAATTAGATGCGGGGGGCGGGGGGAGAAGGTTATGTATAATAAAACAGAAACAGATCTAGTCAAATTCCTTAGAAGATGAAGATGTTGTCATCCTTAATATAAATAACTATGTGTGAAGAGAACAATCTAAAGTTAAGTCCAGCTGTCTACACACAGCAGGGCCTATTCCTGTCTGAATAATCTCTTTTGTACCCAGACCCAAGTCACTCCCTTTGTCCTAACAGTCAGAAATCATGCTGAGACGAGGAGTAGGTCTCTAGTGTTTATTACTGCTACATTAAACAGAATCCTAACAAACTGAAGAAGCGTGGGGAAAACCCAGATAGATAAACCCCGAAAGTTAAGGCGGGTCTGATCTGTGTGTCTTTGAATGGCTGCTTAATTCCTCAGTACTACGCATGCGTTTTCCCCCCTGGACAGAGGCCCCCTCCTGCTCGCCATCAGTACTCATGACACCCTTTCTAATATTTCTAAACTCAAAAGCACTACCAAGTCTTACTCTGTCCTTCTCTATTTTGAATTATTTTGGAATTTTCCACCTCTGTATCAATATTCCTTGCCTTTGAATTCTCTTGTTGTCTTGATGGCCTAAGTACAGAACTGTGGAGTATAGACTTGATTGTTTTTGCAGCCTCAGTTGCTTAAGCAATTGCATTTAGAGGTATAATGTTTACTTTACTTTGTTTGGAAATACTTACTTTGCTTGCTTGGAATCTGGTGACTTGAAATGCCTTTCTTGACCCATGTTGAAGTTCTGTGAAGTAGGGTACTTACTGAAAAATTTAACTCATTCTTCTTTAAATATGTTTCATCTACAGTACTTTATAGGTGGTTGGAAATTTGCCTGACCCATAGGTAAATTAGTTGTTAGATGACATTATGGCATGTTCATATTGTATGTGATCAGAGAAGGATTTCTGCTTTTCAAAAATCTCGGCTAACTTTAGTAGTGCTTTTCTGTATGTATTGTTAAATCATTTAGGGAGCAATCCTAATTCCATTGAAGTCAGTTTAAGAGCCAGATATTGCTCGGGGTTGGTAGAACAGTGACAAATCTTGCAAATAATAATTCAAGCGTATTGAATTAATGATCATCTAGAGGGATACAAAGGGCACATGGTGGTGGAAAACAATTGGCAAGCATTACAAAAGCAGTTTTACATTAATCTTCTACAAAATGTTCTGAGGAGATCTGCTTGGGAGCAAAAGCAGAAAGATGGAATTCAACTAGTTCATTAACCACGCTTTTCTATTTTTCTACAGTTCTAAGTTGATCGTAGCATATATCCCTGTACAATACCATATCGGTTTTCAGACTACTGATGGTTTATACTGTAAGATTATATTATTATTATTATTATTATTATTATTATTATTATTATTATTATTGGCAACTGGGAATCTTGGAGGATTCAGTAGGAGAGAGAGAGAGAGAGAGAGAGAGAGATTTTCATGTAGGAGATGTATCTGACCTTGACAAATTGTCCAGGCACAAATATAGAGCGTGACTCAGAACCCATTGTGACTACGTTGGACTTACTTTCTTTCAAGACTACTCAGAGAAATATTACTCAGGGATGCATTTTGAAAGAAGGGAGAGAATAGTCTTGTGAAGGAAACTGGAAAACAATAGTTGAGTGGAAAACTCAAATTTTTCAGAGCTGCAGAAAATGAGGGCTTAAACATGCCAAGCGAAATAGGAGAAAGAGGAGGAGGAGGAGAAGGAGGGGACAGCAGGAAAGATAATACACTGATGCAAGAAAGTTATAAGCAGAGAAAATGAGAAAGACTTTGATCTACAAAGTCACTGCAATAGGGTTCTTCTTCCCCCCTCAAAGTTTCTGAGTATGTATACACATGTGAAGACTGCCAGCAGCAGCATCCAAAGCAGCTCATCATATCTGGAAAAAAGAAGCAGCTACTTTAATGGTCTGAATAGATATGCTTTTCATGCACTCCTGCATGTTCTGAAGCAGCATTTATTTATTTATTTATTTATTTATTTATTTATTTAGAAGGATTTGCACAGTCTGTTAGATGAGAAATACCTTGTAAACACAGTTGGGAAAAGTAGCATTGCGAAAGGAGGATTTAACCTGCAAAATATACGATAAACCCAGGAAGCTTAAGAATAGAGAAGCCTTGGCTACAGTCCTGGTATAGAAACTTCTGCCAATACTTTGGAAGCAAGATTTATCTGTGGCTATTGTAGAGACTCATTATTTATTGAGAGGAGAGCGACTGGAAATGGAGCATGCTCTGCTCCTCTGTACTTAATTTAATACACCGAAGGCTCATAGATAACCCTTTTTTCAAGTCATAACTGACAGCTCATCTCAGACTCCCACTGATTATCTTTGCCTTTCTGTCCCAGGGAGCATGAATAGAATTTGAAATGGTGGCAACCTGTTCATTATTTCTAAGTTTTCTATTGGTAATGATAGAGCAATCCTCACCTCCATGAGCCACCTGAACTCTGCCCAGGACAACTTCTTGTCCTTTGCAACTGAACAACAACACACTGGCTCCTCATTTAGTGTTAATCACACTTAGAATAAATTCACTGAAATCAAGGGTACTTGAATAAATAAAGTCTCCTTGATTGCAATAGATCTGTCCTGAGCAACTCCAGATCTCCTCTTATATGTTTAGAGGTATATTATAATATTTGATATTAAATCTCTCTGTTTTCTGTTAACATTATTTACAATATAATATTACTGTGCATTATTTAGTTGTGATTATTAGTTTGGAATCAAAGCTACTACTACTTGATTGCCAACAATTAGAAATGCTATAAAAGCTTAATTTTAAACCTATAAAGAATAGTACTAATCCAATATCTTTTAGCTCTTGAATATTGCCTCTTAGTATCTACTGTATATTAATAATACCCAGAAAGCTAGGTAACAGGATAATGGAGGAAATACTTAATTACAGAATCAAAATGTGCTTACTTTCTCTACATCAGGAATGAAAAAGAAAATCATATGGTCTGAAGAAATAATAGCTTCATGTTTCAGCTGTTTTTCTCCAGTCCCTTTTAGCTGCAAATACATTATTCTAATTTAGTTAATTTTGTCCCTGAGTGTAGCAGGTTGCAATAAGAAATTCTAGGGATTCAGTACATCATCTGAATTCAACCTAGACAGTCTAAATCTACTAGCCTCAAATCTAATACCCAGACTAAAACAAAGATATCATCAGTTTAAAGAACCCTCAACTTTCAGATGTTCTCCTGTCTTAATCTTGACATTCAGGAGAAAACCAGAAGGCTAGCTGGTAGTTGTAGAACCACTGAAATATTTCATTCCAAAAAAGTCCAAGAGTAAACGTCCTTTGATGCCTCGAGGGCCAATTCATTCATATACACTCCAACCCTTCCTTAATGCATGGAAAACTTTAAAGGGACATAGCTTTGTCTTGGAATCGAACAAGAGTCCTTAGTTCTGGTGTTGCCCTTATGGATGACACCCTAACATAGAGAGAGTGCTGTGTACCTCCAGTGAACTAGCCTGACAAATCTTGCTGGATTCTCCTAATCTGTGTGTGATGGCCAAACCCTAGGCTTCTGCTGAAAATGAGGTTGAAGGAATCCTAACAGTCCTCTAACATTTCCCCAAGTAGCACTTCTATATTTTTACCCAAAGAGCATAATGCAGTAAAATATTGAGTTAACAGACTATTTGAAGGAAGGTGTGGTCCATTAAATCCAAATGTCCATTAAATCTGAAATTGCATAATTTGAAACAATTTCCTCATTTGAGTAATTATGTATAATTGTTTTATGCAATTTCAATTGCACAAAAGGTCAATTACTTTGCTAAATTATGTCATATTATGTAAATAACACACTTTACATCAATGGTCTTGACCACTTCAGAAAGAATGGACATTCTTTTTTTTTTAATAAGAATTTTATTAAGTTTCAAGCAAAGATAAAAACTACAGAAAAACAAAAAACAAACAAACAAAAAATCTACAAAGAAAAAAAGAGAAAAACTAAGGAAGTGTAGGAACACAAGAGAAAGCTTTTCCAAAATTACGAAAAGAGGTGACTTCTGACTTTTAACAACAAGGATATACAAAAAATTTCCATAATCAATCCTTTACTCTATATTAAATCAAAATCATATTATTTCTATAAATCATTCCATTGGCACATTATAAAAATTATTAAATACAGTTACTCCCCTTATATTAATATATATATATATATATATATATATATATATATATATATACATATATATATATATATACACACACACACACACACACACACATACATACATACACACATACACACACATACATACATGCACACACATACACACGCACACACAAACACACACACATACATGTCTTAATCAACTTCCTCCCCAAATATAACATTTATTTCATTATTTCCTTCCTACTACTATTCTATACATTCCTGTCTACTATAACAAACATCAAACTAAAAAACAACAACAACATATAAATTGTCTGCCATTGTACTTGATAATATAACAATTTTAATAATCTTAATCATATTAAACTAAAAACCATCCAAATAGACATTCATCATCATCATCATCATCATCATCCCTTAATAATCTTAATCCAAATTGTTAAAGATAAATGAAATCAGCTAAACCCTAAAAGCAATCTAGATAAATATACTTAAACCCTTATCCCACTTCAAAATAAACCAGAACATTTACACATCCCCACAATGCGCACAGTGATTTTTTCTTAAAAAAAATGACACAGCCCAACTGCCCCCCTCTAAAACTCCAACTTCAGTGAACATTCTTCATTATATGGAGTGAGGTCTGAATAAAATTTCATTCAGTTCATTGCATCTGAAGTCTGCTGATCAAAGGTCCAGATAATTGATGTTCTGCTATCATCTTTTTTGTGTAATACCTAACATTCTTGGGCCATTTACTTTAATTTATCTAGCAAAAAGAAATGCCTGGCTATTTGCTACTGATTATCAAGGGACTTTCACATATTATGTTTGGTCCCATAAGCCTTAATTTGTCCGACCCTTCAGTCTTATAATAGAGCTTCCACATTATTTTATGTCTTTGAAGAATGGCTTAATTAATGCAATAGACAGAATACATTTTCCCCATTCAGTTAAAAAAGCAAAAAGGAAACATTTCTCCAAAAGAAAGAAATACAGTTAATGCAGATAACTCTCTCTCTCTCTCTCTGTCTCTCTCTCTCAAAAGAAAAAGCAGCAAGTATTAATGTTTGGAGAATGAAATAAGATATAGTTGAAGGGTAAAGGACAGATGATTATCTGCTTATACAAACAGAAATATATATATTTTTAAATCCTAGCAAACTTGAAAAACTGCAGGACTCAGATTAAGTATTCCCTATCTGATATGATTATAATGGTGGTAGAGCTGATGTCTGTCTCTCATCAATGTCACCACTGTCACAGCATTTAGAAGACTCTTCCCATTTGAGAATAACTTTTTTGCATTGGAACATCTCAGCAAGGTAATATAATCAACTTGTACAAGGCATAGAAATGTAAGAAAAAATAAACTATATTCTCTTTAGAGCATGGCGGGCAAAACTTTTGTATTTGGAGCCCAAATAAAGTATTTGGTGTGAGGGAATAAAGCCATGATGGAGCAGTAAAGCAAAAGGAACAGTACAGTGTCATGGTAAAAATACTTCTATACCACTTTGCATTTCAAAGTGCATTACAAAGTAGTCATGCTAATCCTAAAAAAGAAAAAAAAAAGACAATAAAATATAATATAATAAAAACATTCTATTAAAGGATACATCTTAGGGGAAATTAATGGCTGGGAAAGCCAAAGTAAAAATATGAATTTTGAAAAGTTGCCTAAAACATGTCTGTGTTGGAACCTCACATTCTGCAGAGAGGAGGTTGTTCTGTAAGATAAGTGACACTGCAGAGAAGTCTGTAAGTGTCACTGCCAAATGGCAATCTGTAAGTCTAAGAATGAAGAGGACTTCCTCCAGAGAATGTTGTAACAGAAGACATTCTTTATTATAGCCTACTGAGTTGTGGGCATGGCTAAGATTTCTAACTTATTAGATCTCTTGATAGAATTCAGTGCAATTGACTGGCATCCTACAAGACCACTTACAAGGGTTAGGAGTCAAGCACCCTGTTTTGTGATGGCTCTACTTCTACTTGAATGGGTGATTCCAGTCAGTTGGTTGCCAGTAGCCTTCGGGACCAATTCACAGTGCTGGTCATAAACATTAAAGTCCAAACGGTATAGCACCAGACAATATTAGGTGCACTTTGCCTGACTTGAACCTGCTCATCTGTTCACAGAGAGTGAACTGCTGAAAGTGCCCTCCACTCATGAGGTTCATGGTCCATGAGTGAAAGGGCAACCTTCTTTAATAGTCCCCACCTGAAGGACTATTATCTCCCTAGAAAGAGAGAGAGAGAGAGAGAGAGAGAGAGAGAGAGAGAGAGAGAGAGAGAGAGAGAGAGAGAGAGAGAGAGAGAGAGAGTTTCCCCATTGCTCCAGTTTTGTAAACAAGTTAAAGCTGTTTATTTGGATGACTCACAATGGTGCTTATCTAGGGTTTTATTTTGTTGTCTTATCCTTGTTTTTCTTTGTGGTAATCTTTTGTTCCTGGGACTCATTTGGATTTAGGTTTCAGTTAATATGCTGTTGCTGTACTGTAGTTACTTTGCTGCATTTGATGCTTTGTGCCACCCGGACTCCTTTGAGAATGGGGCAGGTTCTAAGTACTGCAGAATTAATTAATCAATTTAATTTCCCAGCCAAAGCTGTTTGAGGGTAATGTGAGATGAAAATCAATATATCGAAGTAAAGCCCAGTTGGGAAAAATTGTACAGCATACAGAGATAGGAAAGA
Source organism: Candoia aspera (assembly GCF_035149785.1). Classification (NCBI taxonomy): domain Eukaryota; kingdom Metazoa; phylum Chordata; class Lepidosauria; order Squamata; family Candoiidae; genus Candoia; species Candoia aspera. Next base: position 131,412,874 of record NC_086155.1, on the reverse strand, counting down.
TAACCCTTGAAATGCATTAAGAAATGTGTAATCAAAAGAATATTTAAGAATGACCATTCTGACATTATCCTAAGTTGTATTTAAAATTAAATTAATACTTTCTTACTCCTGGAGACGCCTCATTAAATTAAAAATATGGAAAAAAGATTATTATATTTAGGGATTGAGTTTTATTATTTAGAATTCTCAATTATTATTTTTTTCAAAAGTATACTTTTATTTGCCTTTCCAGTTGTTTCATATATTTTGGATAGCTCCAGCAGTGATGAATTTTAATCAAAATAAGTGCTAATTTTAGAACTAGCAGGAATATAAAGTGACATATGAGATAGATGCTTTATGAAATATGATGCTGAATTCTCAAAATGATATTTAAATATTATGTTACTAAATCTATATGAGAAAGTATACATACAGTCAGAAAATAAACAAAAAAGAGCACTCATGCATAAAATGTGCTAAAATAAAGTGTATGAGACAAAATTTATTTACCAGCTTATTCATATTTCATCACATTTTATAGCTGTTGTTATCTATAAAGTAGATGGAAGCATCTTAATAGAATGAACTCTAAATCCTTTGTCCTAAAGTCCTATGACATTTGCTTATATCACAGAAGGTAATTCAGTTTAAGCATCCTTTACTTAGGGAGAAAGGCTGGGGTTGCAGTATGTCTGCAATACAGAAATTACCAATAAAGCCATAAAGAACACACTTTTAACACAGCAAGCTTTACTATAAGTTAAGAGGTAGCAATGTGCCCTCTTGCAATGACAATTATTTATTTCAAGGTGGTGGGCTGCAATTGGAAGCTATAGGGCTACATATACAAAATAAGGATTTGAAACATTAGGAATTGCACTTTTATTGAAACAATTTATATGGCTGCCCATCTCATAAAAGTGATTTTGGGTGGCATAAAAGGGTTAAAAACAACAATTTATCAACAACTGTGACACCCAAGTTCACAAACAGAGCCCAACTCATTAAAAAAAAAAAAAAAAAGACATTAGCCAGCATTGTTCATCTAACCATCCAGCTCAAATGCCTTCAAAAGGCTAACTGGGTCAGGGCCATTCAAATCTCTGAGGGATGCTGTTCCTCATAGAAAGCATAACTCCAGGATCCAACAAGATGACACTGTTTAATGGAAGGGACTCAGAGAATGGTATCCCTGTTAGGTCTGGTGGGGCAATAACTCTTAGGTACTTTAGTGCACCCCTTCTAACTTTCAAGGCCACTCTGAAATATATGTTGTTGCAATTCTGGCTTTTATGCAGAGTAAGTATTAAAGTACACCCATATGCGCCCACACACATATGCACCCATACATAATTTGCAGGTCTGAATGAGCTCTTAAGAGATCAACTGGAATGCTAGGCTGAATGTGCAACACATGACTTGATCTCTTGCCATTTGATTTCTCGACACATCAGGAATCACTGAGAAGCATATCTGAGAGATCAGTCTAAAAAGGCAAGTGATGAAAGAATTGCAAGAAGCTAAGCAACTAGATGTACTGTACTTGATACAGAAGATTTACAAAAGAAGATAAAATTTGCTAAACAAAACCACTTTGAGAATGCAAACAAACCAGGGAAAATGTTGGCATACCAGATTACAAAAGAGAAAGATTAACAATATTGGCAATAAGAAAGGAAATAAATTATTATACACAAGACTGGAAATTACAGAAGAATTTGCAGAACTCTTTAGGAAATTATATGCTAAGCCTGATATTGATGAGACAGGCATGATATCAAGAACTCTGAACAAAAAGATTTTAATGAACAACATAGACAAATATTAAATAAAGCTATATTTATTCAAGAAACCAGAGAAGCAATAAAACAAATTAAGTTTGGGAAGGTGCCAGGCCCAGATGGGCTCATAGTTCAATATTATAAAGAACTGGAGGATGAACTTCTAGAACTTCAGAAAAAAAAAAAAAGAATACACTCACAGAGACAAGAGCAATATCACAAATATGGGAAGAAGCATACATAACTTTGATTGATAAAGAAGGGAATGATCCACAGAAAACAGTCATATTGACCAATCTACTTATGGAATGTTGAGCACATTTGTTGTTGTTTATTCATTCAGTCACTTCTGACTCTTTGTGACTTCATAGACCAGCCCACGCCAGAGCTTCCTGTTGGTCATCGCCACCCCCAGCTCCCACAAGGACGAGTCCGTCACCTCTAGAATATCATCCATCCATCTTGCCCTTGGTCAGCCCCTCTTCCTTTTGCCCTCCACTCTCCCTAGCATAAGCATCTTCTCCAGGGTGTCCTGTCATCTCATTTTGTGGCCAAAGTATTTCAGTTTTGCCTTTAATATCATTCCCTCAAGTGAGCAGTCTGGCTTGATTTCCTGGAGGATGGACTGGTTTGATCTTCTTGCAGTCCAAGGCACTCTCAGAATTTTCCTCCAACACCACAGTTCCAAAGCATCTATTTTCCTTCTCTCAGCCTTCCTTATGGTCCAGCTGTCACAGCCATATGTTACTACTGGGAATACCATTGCCTTGGCTATGAGGACCTTTGTTGTCAGCGTGATGTCTCCGCTCTTAACTATTTTATCGAGATTTGTCATTGCTCTTCTCCCGAGGATTAAGCGTCTTCTTATTTCCTGACTGCGGTCAGCATCTGCAGTAATCTTCGCACCTAGGAATACAAAGTCTGTCACTGCCTCTATGTTTTCTCCCTCTATTTGCCAGTTATCAATCAAGCTGGTTGCCATAATCTTGGTTTTTTTGAGGTTTAGCTGCAGGCCAGCTTTTGCACTTTCTTCTTTCACCTTCATCATAAGGCTCCTCAGTTCCTCTTCACTTTCAGCCATCAAAGTGGTATCATCTACATATCTGAGATTGTTAATGGTTCTTCCAGCGATTTTAACTCCAGCCTTGGATTCAACAAGCCCAGCATGTTGCATGATGTGTTCTGCATACAAGTTGAATAGGTAGGGTGAGAGTATACAACCCTGCTGTATTTCTTTCCCAATCTTAAGCCAGTCTGTTGTTCCATGGTCTGTTCTTACCATTGCTACTTGGTCGTTATACAGATTCCTCAGGAGGTAGACAAGATGACTTGGTATCCCCATATCGCTAAGAACTTGCCACAATTTGTTATGATCCACACAGTCAGAGGCTGATAAAGTGGATGCAAAATTTAAATAAAAAATAACATTACAACAATAGGAGGATTTGTAGAAAATTCAATAAAATTGACCCCATGATGTAATCTAAGAGAAAAATGTATAACATGTTTTACAGATGATACATAACTCCATGAATACTTACAAAAATAGATAAATCATATAATAAAAAATGCTGGAAATGCTGTGATACAGAAGGAATATTTTATCACATGTGGTGGTCATGTAAAAAAAATACAAAAGTACTGGAAAAAAATACACAAAATTATTCAAAAAAAATTAAAAACAAATTCTGAATTGAAACTTCATATTTTTTTCTACTAGGAATAATTCCAGAACAAATAAGTAAAAAAACAAAACAAAACACACACACACACACACACACAAATAATATATATGCTGATGGTTGCAAGGACAAATTTGGCTCCGATTGGAAAAGAGACACTTGCTGAAATATCAAACTGGTAAACTAAACCTCAATATTACACGGCAATGGAAAAGTTAACAACATACATTCAGAACAGAAGTCTGACTAAATTTAAGCAAGAATATCTCCCGAATATCATGTCATACAACAAGGCAAACTCTGACACTTACAGTATGGTTTCTAAGGGAGAAATAATTGACAGAAATATAGTAATTAAAAGCCATTTCAATGTTTATAAATAAGTTGGTGAAATCAATGGTTGGGTAAAAAGGGAAGGAATTTAAAACTATGTAGTTTCCTAATATTGTTTTTACTGATTCTTCTTTTTCATTTTTTATTATTTTTTCTTTTCTTTCCCTTTACTTGATTATGTGCAAATATTAGTGATTAGTTTTATAGAGATTGTAGAGATTCTTAAGATGACATAATAAACTTAGTTCTATATTCTTAATTAATTTTAAATTTTATAATTTGTAAGCTCTTTGTTTATTTTTTATTTTTTTATTCTTTATCCACAATGTCTATTTCTATTTCTCTGTTGTTGTTGTTGTTTTATTTTAGGTAGCTATTCACTCTTTTCCTTCAAATGTTTTAACAAATAAATCAATAATTGTTTTTTTAGGGGAAAAAAAAAGAATATATGAACTATCTCTTTTGAAAAGTGTTACCTTTATGATGACAGCCAGTAATGTCCACAATGGTGTCCATAACAAACTGCAAGGATGTCAAAATGATGCTCAGTGAGTGATTAAGCCATTGCACAAACACTGCTATTATGTACTTGCATCATGTCTAATAAAAGTCATGTAGCATTTACTTGATGATCTCATACCTTATGGGCCATAATTTGCTCCTCTTGTCCCCTAGCTGCCAATATATGCATATTATATTTTGTATTATGTCATACTGATTAATCTAGGGTAGTTAATTTATGCATGCAATCGCCTCTAGATGGTATAGTCAGTAAGTGATTAATATACGTTTGTTAGCCAATCTGAAAAGACAACTGGGCCGGGTTCCCATTTAGGCCCTAAATCTTCTCTTTTTGGTTTAAAATCCATATTTATAACAATTCCCCCTCCCCTTGGGAAAAGAGTCCCAAAGTTACTCACTCTACCCCTCGATGGTGTGTTAGTGGATCTAACGGCAAGAAAGGCACAATCAGAAAGAGAAATGTAAAGGTTCAGTAAACATTTTAAAACAAAACACAGAAAAAAGAAGACTAAGTAAAGTTTGTATTGCTTTATTGTTATGTCTGTCTCCAGGCCCCACACCCCACCCCGCATGTATATGGGATGGAAAGATAGATGTGAGCTTGTTGAAAATGTCCAACTTCTAATTAAAGGAGGTACTATATTTTCTGCTTTAACTCTAGAATTTTATACCAAATCACTCTCCCCAAACCAGTTGTTACCGTTGAGTCTTTTGGACAGGATTTTATTTTTACTTGCAGATTCATACCTTCTGACTGCTTCACTAGAGATTCCTCGGTGCTCTCTCCTCATTTATGTGCTGAGATGTCATTCATCCTAAAACCCTGTTCCGTTTTTCTGGTCTCCTGATGTTGACATTGTTTGGTCTCAGCCCAATGTCTTGCTTCTGCAGTTCCTTTTTCTTAAAGATTTTCCAACTCTTCATTGTGATTGATCACAACTTTCTTTGCAGTCTCTCTCATCAGCTGTTGTTTAGTTCTTACATATAATCTTTTCTTTCTAGAACAATCTGAACTACCTATTAAAACATGAGTATGCAGTTGATTCTTGAATTTTCATTTGGGATGCTGTGCACAACACTTTGGGTATAACTGTGCATAACGCTTCGGTAATTTCTCCACCAGAAACTTCTAACCATCCCTGTGCCAAAATAACAGTAGCAAGGACAAGTTTTACATCACTTCCAGAACGGCTCAGTAATGCTATAAAGTCACTGTAAATCACTACTGGGAAATGACCTTTGACGGGCACATTCTGCCCACAACACAGTTGTCTTTTAAAATATTGGCAATTGCAGTTAACACTGTATCATAATTATTAGGTGGAACTAAGTCTCACATGGAAGATGAGACTTCCTACAAATGCCATTCAGAATAGAAATCTTTGTTCATTCCACCAGAAATGTAATATTTTCCAATGGACTCTGATACAGCAGCTGATAATTATCCTAAACCACTGAGCTGCTGAGCTTGCCAATCAGAAGGTCGGCAGTTTGAATCTGTGTGACGGGTTGAGCTCCCGTTGCTAGTCCCAGCTCCTGCCAACCTAGCAGTTCGAAAACATGCAAATGTGAGTAGATTAATAGGTACCGCTTCAGCGGGCAGGTAATGGTGTTCCGTTTAGTCATGCCGGCCACATGACCACGGAGGAAGTGTCTTCAAACAAACGCTGGCTCTTTGGCTTTGAAACGGAGATGAGCACCGCCCCCTAGAGTTGGACACGACTGGACTTAATGTCAAGGGAAACCTTTACCTTTACCTACCATACTGTAATACTGTATTGTTTGCCACCTTATAGCCAGATCCTCAAATACTGACTTCTAAACCTGCCAGCACAGGACAAGGCAATAACTTGGGTCTGCTTTGAAGTTGTGCTATATCTATTGCTCTTTGACAGTCTAAGGCAGCCCAACTAAGACAAAATATATCTTTTTCAAAATATTTTTATTGTTTTAATTAATAACAAAAAAGGAAACACAAAACACAAAAATAATAGTAGTAAAGATACATACACTATCAAGAAGAAGGAAAAAAACATTAAAAATTGCTATTACAAAAAGTTGAAAAATACAACAAAGGAAAAAGACAAAGTATATCTTTAATATTGGTAGGCACAGAACTCCCTCGACTATGTCACTGAGATTAGTATTCCTTCCTTCCTTCCTATCTCCTTCCCCGATCAATTAATCTAATACTATTTCTCACCAATTTGTTACAGCTTATTGTTTTTTCTTGTTGCAGAAATCTCTTTTTTGGTGGGGAGGGGCGACAGCTCTGAAAAATATCCAAATGTTTGCTCACTTTATTTAGAAGATTTTCAGGAGTGTAGAACAATGCCACCAAAGTGGCCCATTTTAAAGCAATTCAGATTAGCTCCCTATCCATAATTCTTTAACTGCCTACCTCTAAAACTTCCTTCATGTGACCAACTCTGAGCTGCAACAATCTGGATGAGTGCTAGATGGCAGAAAATAGGGTTTTATGCATTTTTGTACCCCAGAGCTAGTCCTGCTGGCCTAGCAAATAACTACATGGGGATGTCTATGCTGCTGATCACTGTGCCGTTACAACTTTGCAAATCATACACATATGTTTTTGGTCCACTGATGTTTGCCTGGCAGAACAAAGTGGTTAGGTTTAGTTATTTCTGTAGTATATGAGACTCTTATTCAGGGAAATGAGCAACAGTACCCACTTCTTCCCAGCAGAGGTAGCTGTGTAGAGAGAGAATCCCTGCAAGTTCTTCTACTCTTTGCAACAGGTAAACTTTAGTTTACTATGTGATCTCTTGAGCTGTCAGTTTCATGTTCTTCTGCATTATTTCATCAATCTCAAATTCCTTTTCCTCTGCAGAAGAAGACATTTGCAAGTTTATTTGATTTTTTTTTTTTAAGGAGCAGAATGAAAGCCTCACCCAAATTCAAAAGGTGCAGCTCTTCTCTGCACAGAAATACTGATTTTGCAGGGCTATGAATGCTGTAAAATTGATTCAGAAGAAGTAGCTCAGACCTCACACAAACACAACAGTCCTTAAGGAAACCCAGCTTGCTCTAGAAGTAATGTGCAGATGGCTTAAAGCATTTTTCAGTTTCATTCAGAGATGCTACATTTGCATGAGGTCCAAAAATGTGTTGTGTCTTCAAGATTATTTTGAAGTGTTTATAACCCTCCTATTTTGTATTTATCTGGGATGTTTCCATTGACAATTCAAAATATAACAGAAAAAAAAGTAACAAAACGAATAGATGACAATCTTATTCAGCCCCGCAGATAGGGTTCCATACAGGCCTGTGGACAACCTAGGACCTCAAGACGATTTTTGTGGCTCCTGAAACCTCCTCTGATCCAAGCTATTGAGATGGAGTGGTGTGCTTTTCTGCTATAATGAGTCAGAGAGTACATGAAAACACATGAAAACTAAACCAGGCTTAAAATCATATATATATATATATATATATATATATATATATATATATATATATATATTTAAAAAGACAGACTTCAGAACTTCTCCCCTAATAAAAATCTTGGCCCCATTGATTTGTATCCCATATTCTCAAAATTTCCCACACCCAAGTTAAGCTCTCAAAAGAAGAGTTTTACTCCCCCTTGCCATTTTAAAGTGTGTTTGTGTGTGCATGCATGTATCTATATCTGTCTCTTTGTATCTCTCTATATCTCTCTATCTATATCCATGCATGCGTGTGTGTGTATACACACAGACACACAAAACCTACAAAACAAGTGAGTATCTTGTTAGAAAAATCAAATTAAATGAAATCCTCTTCTACCTCTAGTAAACTCTTGTTTCAGAAAAGTTCTCATGAATAAGTTTGGGGAGAGAAAACATTGAGTGTTACTTAGATTAAGGAGATTTTGAAGTACACAAACTTGATTGCCCAAGTTTCTGCTGTTCCCAAGAAGGCAACATAACTGCTTCTTCTATTAACTTCGGGAATTTCTTCCAATGAAATTCTCCTGGTCTTAGAATCGGATCAGGTTTTCCAATTATACTGACATCATCTGTGAGAGATCCCTCTGTGGATAATGTCTGGCCATCCAAAATAAAATCTCATCTGATTCTTGGGCCATAGGGGGAAAAAGAGTAAATGAAGCATATATCTACCAGTCCTTATTTATACTAGAAATCAAACTATTTGTGAGGTACAAAGAGGCTGGTATGTGAAAAGCATGGGAGAGCAGTGACACCGGCTTTGTCTTATTTCCCTCAACATGCCTGCATTGAGGATATTTAGCCAAATACTCTCCTAGACTTGCCCTGTGCAACTATAAACTATCACTTTTATTTACTGACATTTAGGCATTGCAAATAAAACAATAACACGCACCACAGAAATTGTTTCCCCCCCACCACAGAAAAGCTGTTCAGATGGACAAATCTCCTGTCAACCTGTGACTGAGCAAAATATTTGCAACTTTGACTTTAAGAAAGGAGATATTATAATTTGCAAATATTCTTTTAGCACAGCTGCTATTTCTGAAGATCAGGAGGTGAAAAATGAATTTAGGATCAGTGGACTGAGAACAGGAGAAGAGAGGGAAGACAGTTCCTTCTATTTTGATAACCACCACTGAAACAGAGAATGATGTACCTATTTTAGCTGCTGTTACACCCTCTGCTTCTGACTTTTGAACCATCAAAAAAGTTTTGTCTGCTCTTTCCTCAGCTCCTTAGGTTGGTGGTATTATTATTATTATTGTTTTTATTGTTTTTATTTATTTATTTATTATTAGTATTCAATATGAGCCCCCAAATAGAAGGCTAAATCTTCTATCCCCCTGAGGAAAATTCAGTGAATATTAGTGACATATGAGAGACAACAGGATAGCATGAAAGAGGAAGCATGGGGATATCTTGCATGAGAAACCCTTAAACTTGTTCTAATTCAGGCTATAGGATTTAACTTAAAAACACATAGGTTTATTCATAACTAATCCAGTCTGTGGCTATCCCAGAATAAATACCCAGTTGCAGACCAGCAATGGGTGAAGGATATGGCTTGGAAGCTGTCATTTTCTATCCTAAAAAATGGTAGATTTTTTTTTTTTTTTTAAAGGCTGAAAATGAACAAAAAAATCAGGGTTGGGCCACTGTAGATAAAACTGAGGAGGGCTAAAAGCTTACTCACTCTCATACCCATTTTTATCCTGTTTAATTCTTCCCTTTGACTATATGTAGAAATGAAAAGGAAAAAGGTCAACAAGAACAACCTTAGTTTTGCACCACTGCTTGAGTCTGATAATCCTCACTTATGAGGCTATCAAATCTAGGCTGAAAAATCTGAACATTGGCTAGATGGCAACAAAGAATTAGTGTTCTGTACCTCTTTGCTGCCATCTAGTGGTCACTTGGATGTTTGCAACACAGACCTGGTATCTCTGTTTTCTAACTCTACTGCCCACTGAGTTATTATGATCCATAATGCACAAGGCATCTCCCACTTGGAAGATTGGGGGAACTGGAATGAGATGTAGTGACTCATGTAAATCAAATTGTGCATTCTAAAGTGGCATCCTCAGAACCATGTTTGTGTAGATATGTGTGTTGTGTACAGAGACAGAGAGACAGAAAGATGAATACCATTAGTGTTTGATGGAAGTAGGGGGACAAAGGAGGCACATGACAGCACAATGCAAACCCCTGCACTAAGACTTAGATACTTATGTCTGACCTTGGGATGTAAGTACAAAAAGCAAGGTTTGCATTAGGACACCATTTAAAAAATAATAATAATAATTGCAGCTAGCCTAGGACACCAGAATCTCATAAAATCATCAAACATTTCAAACACCATTTTCAATGTGAATGCTGAAACCTCATGGGATCTTGGCAACTGGCAATAATGGCAATTACTTTGGGGTCTTCCTAAGCACGCAAAATCAAAAGTGTGTTATTAGTGCTGGAGTGGGAGTTAATTTATAGAGAAGAGAGGTACAAAGGGAATGTACCTTTAGTAAACTACAATGAAATCCAGTGTTATTTGGTTCATAGGACTACCTAACTACAGTTTAAGAGGTATCAAAACCCACCTTTTCATCCAAGTCTTTACAATTTTATGCCCTTAATGCTTTCTGTCTTGTCTATCATTATATTGTTTGTTTTATTATTTGGACTGGATTTATTATTTGGATGGCATTATTTCGATTGGATAGCATATATACGTGCCAGTAGTAGGAATAATAATAATAATAATAATAATAATAATAATAATAATAATAATAATAATAATAGGTAGCATAGATAGGATGGAAGAAAAACAACATTTATATTAGAATAATACATTGTTGAGAGCCAGTTTACTATAGAGGTTAAGGGCCCTAGACTAAGAATATGAGTTCTAGTCCTTCCATGAAGCCAGCTGGGTGACTTTGGGACAGTCACGCTTTCTCAGCCTTAGGAAGCAAGCATGGGCAAGCCACTTCTAAAAATATTCACAAGACCACCTTTCTGAAGGCACACACATACATGCAAAAACCCATATCAGTAACAACATTCTGAAATAATTATAGCTAATAATGTTACCAATTACTTTATAGTTATTTAGCACACGTATGTACCAGTTTTTCCTATGGTGGAATAGAAGATGGCCTACATGCAGCTCTGCAGTGATCTCCCATTTGGATGCTATCTAAATCCAGCCCCATTTAGTTTCTCATAGATGGCTGTATCCTGTGCCCTTACGCCCAAGTGTTCTGCACTATTCATCTGGTTAAATATTAAATAAAAAGTGAAATGGTGGTGAAGGGGAGTTATGGCTTGGTGTAAACCATAAAATCTGGGACCAAGCCACAATAATGGAATATCATAGAGGTGTTATTTTTCTTTTCTTTTCAGGAAATATAAGCATCTAGCATCCCATTGCTACCATAGACCAGAGACGCAAAGATAGAAAGATTTTCAGCTTACTCAGGCCTTTGATTTCCCCTTAGAAGTTTTGTTCCACAAACGAGTGAAGCTTTGTACTTTGACAGGAACTGGAAGAATAACTCTATGATCATAATTATAGATGAGACTGAAAACCTTTCATGAAAACTCTTTCAACTTTTAGCTCTTCTCTCCTGTTTTGCTCCCATAACTGTCTTCATAGATCCTATCTCCTGTTCCTTGCCAGAATGATACATTTAGTGAAACTTGTTTTCACTAAATAACGGAGGAAAAAATACTAAGGAGCAAATTCAGGATGTGAGGGAAAGGTATGATCCCCCTCTCATGTCTTTACCTATAGATAATGATAAGAAAGCTATAACAATTATAAACCATCAGGTCTAGGAAGGATCTCCCATAAGTCCAAATAGATTCAGTGGAGTCTGTACCAAACTGCACTGATGCCAGAAGGAAGGTATGCATGTGGTGACATCATCACACAAATGCCACAGTTAGATACTTGTGTCATGACATTAGCAATTAGCACAAATCTGCAACACTTAAATGATGGTATCACCACACAAGGGTCATGGTTTGCTCCTCTGCCTCTGTATATGCCCATGAATATGTTATCTATACACATCCATCCATCCATTCTATACAAATCCACACATCCACATGTCTGTTCCTGATTGTTTTCTTAGAACTGTAGTCATTCAATCCCCTTTCTAGATACATTCAGAGTAATGTAATACAATTCAAATATTTTGATATCAAGAGATAACTTTCATTATTATATTATTGATCCCAGATACAAAGTTCTGGTACCCTGTTCCTTTCTTCCCTCTATCTGTTTGAAGTATTAAATGGAAAATCATTTCATGGAAATATGGCAGTGTATATCGTCCTAAAATTGTGCTTCATGCTATATTAAAAGGATTTGATTCCCACCTTTTTCAAAAGAAAGAGATTGCATCTGCATGCCTACCTCATATCATGACCTAGGACACCTCTAATACAGCCATTTTAAAACTAACTGTGCTGCCATTTTGAATCACTGCTGTAAAGGGCATCAGAACGTTATATATCTTGACATCTAGTCTATTGCATTAGAAGCATTAAAGCATTTTGTGGCATTTTAAAAACTAACACATATATTGAGGCATATGTTTTTGTTTGTTTTTTGTGTGTAAGAGCGGTAGTCTACAGATGGATACAATATTTTTCAGAGTTACAAGCATTTATATGCATGATTGTTGAGGGAGTGTAAATAGCATGAGGGAAATTAAAACAGGAAGTAATGGAAATTAGATACAAAGAAATAAAATAACAGCACCAATGTTGACAATGAGGACAAAAATCAGAATCTTTTTGGAACAGTTTGGCATGTAATCTAATATAACCTACTTGATGGGATCCAACTGGCATGTCTGCAATTGACTTTCATATTTTATCTATCACAATAAAGATGCAAACAGAAAGGACATGAGTAAATTTACTGTCTACAGTGACCATTTGCAATAAAAGTTATTGGTGTTACCCAAGACATTGTGCCATAGGAAAACTAAGTAGTGCATGTGATAGAAAATACACAACAGTTAATTAAACTTGCAAATTGGGGATTTGGGCTTTTTGCCAACTAACAGGAAATTCTGGTTTGGTTTACTGGTGATTTGCTGATTAATTTTGGTCCTGCAAGCTCAGGAAGCTTTAAGAGTCACAAAAAGGACTTCAGGGATTGAACATGGCCATGGGCTAGAGCTACCTTCTTATATTTTATCTCATAAATAGGAGTCAAAAACTCATATCCAAAAATAGCTTGATAAATAGCTTCAGATCGTTAAACTAACTTCATACTTTGTACAGCTCCTTTTAGGTAAGCTTGATAAAAATCTGACATTTTTCCCCCCTTTGCATCTTTCTTTTCCTGGCAATTTTACTTAGAAGATTTATCCATCAAGCTCTTTTGCCATTAGTAGGCACCTGCTTCTTTTATTTGTAATCAATCACTTCAAATGATGAAGTACATCTCCTCGTTCAGACATAATGCAGCATTTGAAACAGTGATTAACGACTCAGAGTATTCTGGGATTTATGACTCAGAAGGAATAATTCTGAGAAACCAGGAGGTACTTTGAACTTTGAGAAAGAGGTCATTATCAACAATCAAACTTGTGAAAAATTAACATTTCCCCCGGGGGTCCCATACAGCTGTTATCTGTCTCTTTCATTCTGCCTTCAACAAAGTCCCAATGCTACTCTTATAAAAAAAAGGACACACCACTATTCTCTGTAGTAGGAATTAGAGAATTATCTTTGACCTAAAGTTGTTTCTTTGTATTATTTTCTTCTTGCAGCAAATTAGGAACTGGGAAGAATCACTATTTCATTTTCATATCACTACTGGAAGCATAGAGATTCACCAGCAGTTATCTTGTTGGTACCTGTCTGACCATTTCTCCCATTGTACTCACTATACCTATCTGGGGGTGGGGGGACCTCTTGAAAGCGTTGAAGCTAGACTTATGGTTGCACTGTGATCCTGGTATTTTCTCTCATCATATAAAAAATGATATATTCCCTTTTCTCTAATCTTTCTAGTTAGTAGATAAACCCAGTAGTAGAATTCTATACCAAAGATGACATTAAGGATGAACTACATAATAATGTTTAGTCTCTGAGTAATCCATAGCTTACAAGTTTGCAGGTATGCTTGGCTAAGTGATAGTGCTTAGATGACCTTAGCTGATCTCAAAAACTGAGCAGGATTGAACCTGATTAATACTTGTATGGGAAACCACCAGGAATCTCAGGATTATAGGCTAGACGGGAAGTTAAAAAAAAAATCCTAGAAGGCAATGACAAACCATTTGCATATTGTTGCTGTGGATGTGTCCATGAAGTCACCTGGAACATAGCTCAACTTGAAGAAGACTTTATGTTGCTATTTCAGGCCTGTTTAATTTGTAAATATTATCTAGCTGATTCTCATGAGCCTCTTAGGCACAGGAGGTAGACTAACGGAATCTGGATAAACCTGCCACATTTGCTGCTAATCTGAAACAACACAGGCAGTGTGAATGTAATCCATGCCATAAACAATATATGTGGTTGCTGATCTTCACTCAAATTAGTGGGTATAAGTGTAAGGAAATGTTCTAGAAGTCATTGTTATGTGAAAATCAGGTAGTGATCTTGACTGTGTCATTTAGGATTCAGAGTTCACCTGGCAATCACGAACAGTGAATTATCATCACAAAATGTACATATATAAGATAGGTAATCATTATGTTTTGTAAATAGTGATTGTAAAGCCATATGTTGGGTCAGCTATACTTAGTATGTTTAACCTATAACTCCTAATTAAATGTATGGGAGGTTGAGACTGACCTATGGAGTCTAGAGATGAATGGCATGTCCATTCAGCTCCCTTTTGACAAATAACCCAGGTCTCTCTTATTGAACAAAAGGAGTGAAGAATTTATGTGTAATATTTTCTTCCTTTTTTATCTACAGTCTTGGAATCATCCAAATAGGGTGGAAAGGATTTCTTTTCCCTGACTTATTAAAGTGGGTGATGAGCTACACAGGGCTACTTCCTATGTTTATTAACTTGAGATATTCAGTCCCTGATACACATATGTCAGGGTTCAGAAGGTTAAAAAAATAATAATATAACAACATGTGGGGAATAATCTATAGAATGGATAGGCACAGTTTCCAACAAGAAAGAAGAAAGTAAGTAAGAGAGAGAGAGAGAAAGAGAGAGAGAGAGAGAGAGAGAGAGAGAGAGAGAGAGAGAGAGAGAGAAAATGTGTAGGTCAACAGCCACACATTGCTGTCTTGATAACTTTGCAGCTCCAGAGGGTCCTGGAGGAAACGGATTATCTAGACCCCTTTCAGTCAGGTTATGGGACAGAAACGGCATTGGTTGCACTTATGGATGATCTCTGGTGGGAGTGGGATGGTGGCAGCACATCCATCCTCACTCTCCTTGATCTCTCAGCAGCTTTCGATACCATTGACCATGGTATCCTTTTGGGGGGGCTCAGGGAGTTGAGGGTGGGTGGTGTGGTCTTGCACTGGTTTATCTCCTTCCTCCAGGGCTCGTCCCGGTCGGTGGTGATAGGGAGTGAGAGATATGACCCTCGGCCCCTTCTTTGTTGGGTACCATAGGGTTCAGTACTCTCTCCGCTCCGTTTCAACATCTACATGAAACCGCTGGGTGAAATCATCTGTCACCACAGGATGAGGTATCATCAATATGCTGATGATACTCAATTGTACATCTCCATCCCAGGTGAGGTAGGTGATGCTGTGACTGCCCTCTTGTGGTGTCTGGGGGCTGTGGGGGCCTGGATGGGGAACAACAGGCTTCAACTGAACCCTGGTAAGACCGAGTGGCTGTGGGTTAATGGTTCTTCCATATCTGGGACATTAACATCTCTGGTTCTGGATGGCTTTGCACTGCCCCAGACAGACCCAGTGTGTAACTTGGGGGTTCCTCCTGGAGTCACGGCTCCTGCTCGAAGAGCAGGTGGCAGCTGTGGCCAGGAGAGCCTTTGCGCAGCTATGTGCTGTGCACCAGTTATGCCCTTTCCTGGATCGTGAGGCCCTTCGAACAGTCACTCATACCCTTGTTATCTCTCTTATAGACTATTGCAATGCGCTCTACATGGGGCTACCCTTGAAAAGTATCTGGAAGCTTCAGCTGGTCCAGAATGCAGCCGCGCAAACTGTTTTTGGTGCCCCTAGAAGGGCACATATAACACCGCTGCTGCGTAAGCTGCATTGGGTACCAGTTTGCTTCCGGGTCCAATTCAAGGTGCTGGTTATCACCTTTAAAGCCCTACATGGCATGCGGCCAGGTTACCTGAGGGACCGCCTCTTTCCCATTACATCAACCTGTCCCACCCGATTGTGCAGAGGGCATGCTGCGGACCCCGTCTCTAAGACAACTTCATTTGCCGGGGTCCAGGAAGCGGGCCTTCTCTGCAGTAGCTCCTGCCCTGTGGATAATGCTGCCCCCAGAGGTGAGATTGGCCCCATTGCTCCTGGCCTTTCAGAGGAGTCTGAAGACCTGGTTCTGCTGCCTCACTTGGGGTGGAGAGGGGAATAGATCTACATGGGGATGGCTGCTATAGACCACTCCTCCCATACTTGGGCTGCTTTAGATTCTTTTGCCACTTGGACTTTTTATTTTTTACTCTTATTTATATTATTTATTGCTGTAATTTTATATTGTATATTTTATTCATTGTATTATTGTTGTTTTAATTGATTATTGTAAACCACCCAGAGTCCCCCGATGGGAGGAGATGGGCAGGGACAAATTGAATAAATAAATAAATAAATAAATAAATAAATAATAAACTTGACAATATTTGCCTGGAATTGGGAAGTAAACCCATCGTGGCTAATGCTGAATCCTAGAAAATAAGATGAAAATACTATGGTCTAACAAAACAGATAGTGAGGATAGATATTATGAGCAGTGGTGTTACCAAAACTCAGAATTAGATGATTTGTAACTTGAATTTAGTTAATTCTTAAATGTATAGCAAATCCTCACTTTAATTCAATAAACTGTTTAAGATTCAGCTTTTTCATAAGTCATCAATATATTAACCTGTGATCAAGGTATTTGATGAGGCTCTGCCTGGCTGGCATGGCCAAGCAGCCAAACTCCACTATCTGTTCTTTAATGGCATCAGCAACATGCTGGTTTTGTGATGAATGGGTATCCTCATTCTGCTTCTATCCTTTCTGATTCCGGAGTCTCTATTTCTGTTGGTGGCTTCATGTCCATGTGCCATTGTAAACAAAACAAATGAGACAATAGCTTATCAGAGTAGGATACTGCAATGCATAAGGTGGAGAAAAGAAACCATATTATACATGTCACGTTCCCAGTGCATTTTGATGTTACACATAAACAAACATTAAAAGATCCTTTGAAATGTTTTAATAATAGGGAACTTTTATTTTCTATTATACCTTTGCATTCATATCCCAGTGAGAAAGTTAGAAATTACAGCAATGTCAGTTGGCCTGTTCATTAATTGTAACAGCTAAATAAGTAAAAAAGAAAAGAAAGGAAAAAAGAAACTGTGTAATCAATCAATCAATTAATTAATTAATTTCTGACTAGCAGAAATTAATTTGAATGGAGGATTAACCCTGGAGAAGGCTGTAGGTTGTCACCAAGAATATGAAAGAGTAAATAAAATAGTAAATACTAGTAATAGTAAGTAAATAGTAAAGAAATTTTATCCTGCATTGAAAATACAGTAGATGGAATCAGCTGTGACTCTTGCAGAAAGAAGTTAGTACACTGGAGTTTATAACAGTTTCCATTCTATTCTAGCCTGAGATGGTGGTGGTGGTGGTGGTGGTGGTGGTGGTGGTGGTGGTATTCAGGCCCTTTGAAGAAAACTCCAAAGTGACTCTTAGCCCAGGATGGAAGGAAACTATTGAGAAAGATGGATTGAGAAAAAACTGTTGAGAATAAACTAATTCTTTCTTGCTGATTTTGGTCTTCTGAATTCTCCAGACATGAGTATAAGAGGGGGAGAAAGTAAAGCACAATGAAACCTGCAAGATGGATGTCAGCTCCACTATGTAGACCAGACCAAGAAATCAACTCCACATGAATTTTTAGGCATTTTGGCTGTAAAATAAATTTGTAACTCCACAGGAAGACTAAACTACGTAGTTAAGATAGTAACTATAGTAACAAAATCTTGCAAGTCTGATTATACTCATGTGAATTAGGGAGGTGTTCATCTGAGCCTCTTTCACATTCCTTCTGCTTGTTTGGGGTTTAAGGCATGTTTTTTCTCCTTTTTGCTTTGGTAATGGATCTCTGTCAAGGTAACCTTTACTCTCCACAGCTACTGTGTATTGTACCATGAACACTCCTTCCTTTCCAGTCACTGATGGCTGCCCCTGCACACTATTTTGTCTTGAGCTGCTGGCCCAGTGAATTCATTCATTCATTCATTCATTCATTTATTCATTTTAACTGGTCCTTTCTTTTTTCCTTTTTCAAATGGTTCTACAGGAAAAATGGTAAAACAGACTCTCTGACTTGTCAAACTATGGTAGAGAGGCTTCTCTGCTTCTCTTGTCAAACTATGGTAGAGAGGAGAAGCAGAGAAAGAAAGAGATGTATTTGGGAGTTTGCTGATCATTACAAATATTCTGACCCTGAACAAGGATTCATCTGCAGTGGCTAATAGCAATTCATCTTCCTTTTGTGGTAGACATTGTAGGAAGAGAGCCATCTTAGTCTATGTCCTGTCCCAGACTTTGATTTCTCTTGATGGTATTTATTCATAAATAAAATAGTAATGACCTTCCTTTAAGAAATGTTTGAGAGGAAGAATGAACTAAGAATTTTAAAGCACATTGTGTGTAAGATTGCTATATAAATGGAAATCAAAATAGCATCTTTGGTACTGAAACACAAAATAACTTCACTTTTATGGAATGTTAGTACCAGATGCTTTATAAAATGTTAAAAACGCTGGGGGATTGCTATAGAAAAGAGTTGCTTTTCCATCATCCCAGCATGCTATAGTGAGAAGAAAAACTCAGTAAAAATGGAAAGGGAAACTGGAATAAATATTGAACAGGACTTTCAGAATTGATGGATTTAATGACTTTGAAATGGTACATCTTTGGTACATTTTCTTTATGTCCGAGTTGAATATTAAAGTCTTCCTGCTGGCTTAGTATGATTAAGTAGAGCTTCATACTGTTTAAACATGTCAGAAAAGGATTGAACTTCATACTGTATAAACATGTCAGAAAAGGAAACATTTGCAGGTATTTTGAAAGGGTATAAATCAATAGACTGAATTTAAATTATTAATATTAAAAGAGGAAAAGAAAACGGGACTAAGCGAGTCTTAATCTCAAAATTAAGACTCACATGTTCAGAAGGACTTAATTTTGGGTAATTATGTGTGGTCAACATTGTCCTCTGATACAGCACAAAGGAAGGAAAGGAAAGAATCAGACTAAAGGTGGGCGATCATACTCTTTATACACTTGGTACAGATTGAAGTTGAGCATATAAGTGAATGACTGTTCCAGGTGTACTCCCTCTTTGGCATTCATACAACATACTATCCTCTCACTGTACATGTGTGCGTGTGTGTGTGTTTATGTGTATATGTGTGTGTGCATTTCATCTTTCACCCTGTGAAAGGTGAAAGGTCCCCTGTGCAAGCACCGAGTCATGTCTGACCCTTTGGGTGGATGCCACTTTCACGATGTTTTCTTGGCAGACTATAGTGGGGTGGTTTGCCATTGTCTTCCCTAGCTGTCACCTTCCCCAGCAATCTGGTACTCATTTTACCAACCTCAGGAGGATGGAAGGCTGAGTTGACCTGAGCTGCCCAGCTGAGAATCCAGCTTCTGCTGGGATCGAACTTGGGTCATGGGAAGAGGTTCGGTTGCAATACTGATGCCTACCACTCTGCACCACACAAGGCTGCTTTCACCCTAGCAAAAGTATTATCCCTTTGATTTTCTACCCCACTAAAGGATGGGGGAGAGGAAAGGTTAAAACAAGGGAGCTTTTTAAGGAAAATCTAGCTCAGCTGCCAAGGCAACCAAGTTGGTATTTCCTGACCATGATCTAAGACAGAGATTGATATGTTGTATTCCTGAGTGCCAGGATACCTACACAACACCCCTAAAGGAAGTGTGTGGAACCTGAAATTGAAGCATTTTATTATTGTTTAAATGGATTTTCATCCATTATGAAAATTGTTAGATTATTATGAAATATTATAATAAAAATATTAGCTTATGAGGCAGCTATTCTTGTATGGTTTCAGTGCTCTTGCAGATCTCACAAGATTTCACATGAGAACAAACAAGATTTTGGTATTTGTACATTAATCTCCAGGGCTGAGATTTCTGACCTCTTATAAAATTTCAGTCGTTTTTCTTTAAAGGGACCTGGGCTTTGTGGAATATAATTTGAATGGTCCCTGTTCCCCGTAAAAAATACATATCTTGTTTTTATTACTTTTATAATATTTTTGTCACAAATCTTTCATAACTAGATTACTTCTAGGTGTGCATCCCTTAGAAAACCACACCCAACAATTGGATAACACCCATATTCAGACATGTAACTTAATGCAGCTCAACATTACTTTCCATCTATTTATGTCTACAGACATAATCCCATCCACATTCAAGGCTAGGAATGGGAAACAAGTTCTCACTTCTCTGTTTGTTAAAGCCACATCCACTAAATCTACAAGGTTCCTAGAAAAAAAGAAGTCTAAGTGGGACTATATAGATTATATAGAGGACCTTGAATCCACAGCTCACAGGGAACTAGCTTAATCTGCTACTCAACTTGCATGTCAGAAAATGTGAGAAGAGTAAAAATTGCTCAAAATGTAATGAGTAGGTTGGATTCCCCCCCTCCCCCCCATGTTTGGCAGCAATGTTGTAAAGCTCAACTATTCTGGAAAATGATTCATACTAGAAAAAATAAAATAAAAGGTGGATTCCTATTTTAAGCTGCAATATTATTATTAACCTTTGCTAAACTATATGTTCCTCCCTGGCATACTGTATCCGCTTTGTATATGCTAATTACCACATGGATATTATATCCTTTTTTCTACAAAGTCACTCATACACACACACAGACTGAGCAGTCTCCTTAAAGGCACAGTATATTTCATAGGCATAGTATGTATTTAAACAAACCAACTCTCCACCCTCTCGGACCTTGCAAAATGCCCCCAAATAATTTTCTCACTCTCCTTTACCTAGCTACTTGATCCTTCCTTCTGGATTGGATATTCTCCATTTTGGTCCATCTCATCTAGTGTACTTCTCCTCCTCTTGGCTCTTCAGGCCTTGATCCTTCCCTAGCCAATTTGCTTGCTGGGTGAAAGCCTGGCAACCTTTCTCTCTTTGTTGGCTGAGCATTTACTGACTAGCTCCTTGTACCCCTAAGGTACTTTCTCTCTTCTGTTAGTTGCAAAGAGTAGAACTCCAGGTAGGCCGTGTAGTGCTGCTGGGAGAAGACTTGTACTTTCTTCCTTGTATCTCTAGATTATTCTTATAAGTATCTGCAGGGCTTAGGCCAGTGATGAAATGTATGTCATGACATTGCAATGTAAAGTCCTCTCCTTATATACTTACATGTGAGGTGGTGAAGCAAGTATGAAAGAGTGGAACATGTCCTTGTGTCATGTCATGATACATTTTGACATTGTGGAGTCACCGTGCTTGGGAATGGATGTTTATGTTTACTCATGTGTATTTTTTTTTCTCTCTCTGGCTTTCAAGCTTTGTCTCTTATTCTCTTTATCTCCTTAGACTGTCCCTTTCTAGGCTAACCTTTTCTTCTTTTTCCTAAACATTGCTTCTGGCAAAACTTTTGTTTCTACCCTTTCTCCACTTGGAATCTTTCTCTCATACACAGCTTCACAGCTTACTTTCATATGTTTGCCTAAGTCCCAAGTTTTATCTTCTGCCTATGTATTCTTTGGACAAAAAAACCCTTCCTAGACTGAGGTCCTTAATTTTGATTCCCTTACTGATTTCAAGCTGCTTAGTAGTTGCTGCTTAGTAGTTATAGAGGGAATAGGGAATGGCCTTGAAGGACAGGAGGAAGAACTCCTACTAGGGCAACAGTTAGATAAGCAGAGCCTGGGCTAATCTCAGACAGCCCTTTCCCTGGTTTGCACAAAGAAGTGAGGATGGGGGGAAGCACATTCAGACTTGCAAGATTCTGTTGCTATAGCTGTTACAATAAAAGTACTCCTGATCTATATGACATTGATTTCTTAGTCTGGTCCACTTTGTAGGGCTGGCAGTAGCTTCTTTAATTTTCCCTTAAACTCAACCAACTTACTTTCTTCAGAGTTTTTTTATTTCCCCCTTGCTTCTAACTTCCAGTTACAGATCTTTGCAGCCAGAATCTTAGCAAACAAGTTATAGGCTCCTTTGTTGCTGTTGTTCAGTCGTTAAGTCATGTCCTTCGTGACCCCATGGACCATAGCACACAAGGCCTTCCTGTCCTCCACTGTCTCCCAGTTTACTCAAATTCATGTTCATGCTATCTAACCATCTCATCCTCTGCCATTCCCTTCTCCTTCTGCCTTCAGGCTTTCCTAGCATCAGGGTCTTTTCCAGTGAGTCCTCTCTTCACATTAGGTGGCCAAAGTATTTGAGCTTCAGCTTCGGTATCTGTCCTTCCAATGAACAGCCAGGGTTGATTTCCTGTAGGACTGAGTGATGGCAATCTCATACCAGTGTCATCAATGCATGTTTGAATAATATCAGACTTGATCTGCTACAAACACTATCTTGACTTTTTTGACCCCCTCTTTGTAGATGCTGCTGCTGTCTCCTTTAATTATTTTTCAACTTCAGCTGGATTACACACTAGGCCAGTGGGGCAAGATGTGGAATGTTGATCCAGTTGCCTTGCTAATGGAGAAGTCTTCTTTCTTCCCTCCCAGACTGTAGACATCTGAAAAAACATCATACTGTATGCCCTCTTGGTATCTTCTGATGAACAAATTTATCTTTTGTAATATAATGGCATGCCTTTTTATACAGTTCTAAGAAATGTATTTTTTTTTTTTCAGAAAATAGAAGCCACTGGATTCTATTTAATGGTTTGCACCCATAATTCTGAGAAGTTCATGAGAGCAGCTCTCCAATATCTACTTCAAATGGAAACTGGATTTTTTTTCCCTTATTTGTTTGGCACTTGATGTTTTTCAAGTTGCTATTTTCATTTTAATAGAAAAGTGGCTTTATGGTATTTCTTGGACATTATCCACAAGGAATGCAATGGAACTGCATCCTGTCTTTATATAGCATGAGGATTTGCACTAAGTGAATATCTAAGAATTAACTTCAAATGTTAGGAAAAAAATTCTTATAGAAAAACAGTGTTACTAAATTGATGTCTTTCACAGGTTGAATACCATCTTATGTACATGTTTGTTCCCAAGTATTTCAGCACTTGAGCCTATAACTGCAGTGAGTCTATGACTGGGTAGTAATAGAAGAACTTCTGAAGATTGGAAAGAATATCAGCTAATGGTTAACAACGTAAGGATGAATTGTGTTTTTTTTCCAGATTGAACTTGAGGGCCATGAAAGCGTTTCCATAGGAGCTTTTCAATAGACCCAAAATGAGCAGGGGTTTGTTTGCCTGAATCCCTCCCACCTAACTTCTTTAATCATTGCTTGGATCTCAATATATTTTACCCACCCACTACGTAAGTACAATAAATTAAAAACACTCTGGGTTTTTTTAGGTGTCCTTCCTTAATTCTATTATGTGTTAGCCCTCTGCCAACAAGTTCCATTCTATGTTAAAATTCTGCATTAACTGTGGAATCTATTTATTTATTTGCAAGGTGATGCAATCTTTTTTTTTGGATACCCTGCATTCACTCTATCAGACCTCAATTTTAGCAGCATATGGCTATATATGTCTACACAGTTCTACTGTGTTTTTTAAAGATTAATCTCAGGTAAATGGATACATATTTTGCTGAAATCTGAGCACTCTTGATGAAACTTTTCTCCCACCATAGTTCAAATAATATTGGTTGCTGCAAATGTAAGTATAAAAGTCTGTGGGAGAGAAGGCTTTGTACCATATAAGCTTCCATACAAACCAGGATCCTGTATTGACAACACTGAAAATGTCTGGACAGGGTTTTTGGTTTTTATTGATTGTTTGGGGAACATTAGAGTGGGGTTTAGCATTATGCTGTTATAACAATGATGAAAACTTGTACTTATTATACAGTGGTTGTTTGACATTGAGCATCTTCTCCAAATAAATGGCTCATCAATAATATGTAATAGCAAATAACATTTCTACTCAATAAATACTTTATGGTATTTGGTATTTGGTCCTGATGGTATTAAGCAACCATATCTAGATGTTCCAATTGCCGTAACTAAGCTTTCTTACTGCTGAAAATATTCCATTTTTCTGAACCAAGCAAAAGTAATAGGCACAGCACTCAAAACTGCTGGTATAATTTCTTTAAAATATTCAGCAGCAATCTCCCATTTTAAATCTTTTGCATTGTACATTGGTTCCCAGATGTAATGCTTTTTCCTTGCTTGTTTGTTTTTACACATTAAAAAAAAAATACTCAAGGGATTTTTAGATTTATCTTGTGGCCAAACCCATTTTTTTCTGCCCACACTCTGCCTTCTTTTTCCAGTATGTCCAGTATAACTTTTTGCTTCCTGTCATGATGCTTAATGGTGAAATGTAGCATAGAAAAAGATTCCCAAACTCAGAATAAAGTCCAGAGGTGCTAACAAAAAAGAGCTCTGGATTGAAGAGGTTTGTATTCTCATTTCCCTTGCTAGCTGTGGAATGAATATATAATCCATCAGAAAGTGTATTTAGTATGGAAGCTGAATACCGGTCGAGGTCATAACATTTTATGATCGTATTTTTTTAACAAAAAAGGAGGCCCATTCACTTACAACAACAGCCTCAAATAGATTAGGAAAAGTAGATGAGAAAATAAGCAAAGCAGGATAAGCTCAAGCTACACTTTGCTCAGTCATGAGAACTATAAGCAGCACCCTGGTTTTGGCTCTGAAGACAAGTCAGGCCAGATTTATTTATTTATTATTCAAATTTCTGTCACCACCCATCTCTCCTGAAAAGGGGACTCTGGGCAATTTACAATAAAATCACAATTAAAACATATAAATTACAATATAAATAGATCAGTAAAAAGATCTTGTTTGTTGGGGAGAGATCTATGATACTAGCCACCCCCAAGAAGAACTGTTGCCCATCCCACCCCAGGCGAGGTGGCAGAACCAGGTTTTCAAGTTCTTCCAGTGGGCTGGGAGCGAATGGGCCTGTCTCACCTCCAGGGGCAGAATATTCCAGAGGGCAGGTGCCACTGCAGAGAAGGCCTGTTTCCTGGACCCCGCCAGGTGGAATTCCCTTACCGGCGGGGTGTGTAGCATGCCCTCTCTGCATAACTGAGTGGGGCAGGTCAATGTTAAGGGGATGAGGCGGTCCCTCAGGTAACCTGGCCCCATGCCATGTAGGGCTTTAAAGATGCATATTCTGCATTATTCTAGTGGTACAAAGCCAAGATTAATAAACCTGTAGTGTAGTAGATTGAGGGCTGTGTTTATAACTTCTTTTACTGATATTATTACTATATTTATGCATCCACCATATAATAGAAGTTATTTGGGCTGTTAAGAAATATGACACCAAAATACAGTACAAACAGGAAAAAAAGAAAAAAAGAAAAAAGGTTGTGTGTGGGGTAAGGAATCTCAGATCCATTGAGAAGTCAGCAACGGAGGTAGACAAGTTGCATCAGTCTTTTTTCTTCTGTAGAGAGTTTATTCTTACATTCAACTTTGTCTTCCATTCAGAGGTTTCTTTTGCAGGAGGATTGCATATAAAGCGGCTGATGATAATAATTTTAGATTAATAGATCAAAAGCTCAAAGTCCAAATTATTTCCATGAATTGTGTGTTTGTATGTTATGAAAAGCTAAAAAGAATGTGCAGTTCTTCCAGTATTAACATATGAGACAAGGTTACGTGAGGGATGATATATATTTTTTTCAAATGTAAGTTATGTACAAGTCATGTAAATAGATATAATTGAACCTCTAAGGAGTAAAACACATCAAGTGGAATATTGTGCGCCCACACAGATTCAACAGCTTGAATCTCCCCTGCTGATTTTCCCGCCAGCTTATCTAAAGAAGCGATCTGGGACATCTGGTGCTCTGCGGGTAGCATGGCAGCCCTCCAACAGATTCACAAAAATTCTGATTTTCCTTCGTGCAACTATGCAGTTAAGTTTAAAAAAGCAAAATCCGTAATATATACTTATCATGTTTTCTTTCATTCCTTTCCATTTGTCCAAAAAATGGCTCCCTGATAGCAATGTCTCAGGGCAATCTAGACAAGTGTCATAACTGGACAATCCTAATGATTCACCCATAGGCACTTTTCAACCTCATGCCCAGGAGCTTCTTTATTACTTGAAGTTGTTGTCACAATTTTGTTTTACTAAAAAATGAAGAACTAAAAAAAAAAAAGCTTTAAAGCTATTATAAGTGTAATTTTTTGTATTCTCAGTGTTTGTCTGAATATAGACTGTGATTTTTCCCACTATTTTTAAAAAGAATTCATCTTGTTAGTGCCAATAGGAGCTGAATCATCTTTGCTGTGTGACTATGAATATGGGAATACAGCTAATCCTCACTTAACAACCACAATTGGGACCGGAATTTCAGTAGCTAAGCAAAGCAGTCATTAAGTGAATCCAACCCAATTTTATGATGTTTTTTGCAATAGCTGTTATGTGAATCACCATGGAGTTAAGTGAACCACGTGGTCATTAAGTGAATCACATGGATTCCCATTGAAGTTGCTTGCTAGAAGCCAGCCAGAAATGTCAAAAATGGTGAGCACGAGACCATGGGAAGCTGCGATGGTCATAAATACAAACTGGGTTGCCAGGTGCCCAAATTGCAATCATGTGACTGCAGGGAATCTGCAATGATCATAAGTGTGAGGACTGGCCACAAGTTGGTTTTTTTCAGCACCATCATAAGTCTGAACCATCATTAAATGAATGGTTGTTAAGTGAGGACTACCTGTAGGCTAGAGCATGATCATAACTGATTCCATAGTTACTGAGTTGGAACTTACTCCCAAGTGAGTATATAGGACTGTAGTATGGAAGCTCTGGCGTGGGCTGGTCCATGAAGTCACGAAGAGTCGGAAGCGACTGAACGAATAAACAACAACAACAGTATGAAACAAAGTAAAGTGGTAGAATGGAAGATACCATTTTAGGTTTATAAAAAAACAATAATAATCCTAATTAAATAGACAAGTAGAAAACTAACTGAATAGTCCATTTACAAAACATATAAACAAGAGATTATTGAACAAGTAGGAAGCCAGCACATCTGGAAGGAACATTTCCCACATGACTGACTTTATATTAATTTATTCTGAGGTCTCTATTATCAGCTGTATTTGTTTAAATACATTCATGGTTTACCACAGAGGCAGTCAATCTTCAGCTGTAGGGCCATATGCAGTCCTTATCCTGCTGTGGTCCTTGGTCTTTTCTGAAGGCAGGCCTCCAGCAGGAGTAAACTCTTTGTTTCCCAGCAGCCTAGTCTGGTGAGGAGATAAAAGAATACAAAGAGGATGTCAACAGGAAAAAAGTCAGTTTTAGCCCACCCTTGTCAAGAAATGTAGCCCTCAACAAACCAACTCTGCAGGAATGTGTTGCTTATTCCTAATTTAGAGTCTAACATAAGGATTATTGCGTACCTTAGAAAAAGTCCTTAAAAGGTCTTACTGTGTCTTTTTGAGTCCCTGTGACTTTCTTTGAGATTTTTGTCACGGAAACTGGACAAGTCCAATTACTGCCATGTTAAACTCTTCTGTATTACCTTTGTAGGTAAGTAGTATAACTATGCAAACAATTTGGAGGGGATAACTCTGTGCCATGGATGCCTACAGGGGTGGGGGTGGGGAATGGGGTATCAAAAAGTCAAGATGACCCATATGATTGTGCAATCCTTTTTTTCATTTATGCAATGCTGGTTAAAAAGGGGCAGTGCTTCATCTGCACAGCCACATCCTCCAATGTTGACTTTTTTTTAACCATCCCCTTACAGAAGACCCTGCTCTGAACCTGCAGCTCAAAATGTTGAGGTATGTCCTTTGATCAGAAGTGTCTTCTATAAATGTACTCACTTCAATTAACTCAAGAGGCATCCCTCTGAACAGTTGGTGCTGCCTAGATAACGGTCCTGGTGGCCATCAGATTGAACAGAATCTGTGGTCACCACATTAGCCTTTCTCAGTGATGCATCTTCCAGAATGATATTGATGGCCTTGGCAAATAAGATAAAAATGTGGTTGTTTCAGTTTTGCTGTCCCACAAGAAGAGTTGTTAACAGAGGAAAACAGATATTACTTCATTTTTAGGAAGTATCCATTAATCAATCTTAAATGATGGGAGAGGCTACAGAACATTTTTGGGGAAAAAGAAGTCTTGACAGTAATGTTTTTTCCTAATTATGTGTTGTGCTGTGTGCCAAAGTGGTGCTTAGGGCTGTGGAAATAGTTGCATTGGCATATAAGCAACTATTATAATATATATAATCAACTGTGTGCAGGAAGTGGTTGTAACCTCAAGCTTATCACCTCTGGTATATTGTAGGTGAATATTATACACTAAAAATTGCAGTAACAGAAATTGGCAGTGAATCTAACATTTGTGGACCTTCCCTTAACAACGTTCCCAAATCATAATAACAGAGGTAGGAGTTAGGTTTCCTTTCTTTCAAATCCTTTGAAGGTTAATTATTTTCATATGTTTAAACTGCGAATGGACAATTGCCTTAAAACTTTTCTTGCAATAAAAATAAAGTTTCTCTAAAATGTAGTATTGTTGTGTTTATTAAACACCTCTTCTCTGTTCAAAACTATTAATTAGCTTGGATGGTGTGGTGTACTTTCTAATTAACTTTGGATGAGACATATTAATGTAGAGAGCTGAACCTCAGTATATTAGGATTCAGGAGTTTCTGTTTGTTTCTTGTGGTTTTCAATTTGTGTGAAGGGATGTACAGTAGATGACCAGGTTGTAAAATGCAAAGAGAAGAATGAGAGTCTATTGAGAGTTGAAATTATCATAGGCAAAACTATATTTTGCTTTGAATCAGCAGTTATTTAATTTTGTCAAGAGCTCAACTCTTACTCCAGCACCAAAGCTCTTTCTTCAGTCTTTGGTGTATGTATCTTGTGTTGAGGTTTTCCTACTAACAGATTAAGCTGCTGTTGTACCTAGTCATTTTGGCCGGGTGAAAAGGTTGCAATTGATTGTCTCCTCTCACGTGCTTCATGCAAATCACCTGGGGGAGGAAACCTGCCCGGACTTGTTCTCACTTCCTCTTTTTTTTTTTTTTCTCTGCCGATATGTAGCCAAGCAAGGCTTGCTCCAAGGGAGCTAAGTCCTTTAAATATGTTTTGTTTTTGTTATGCTTTCTGTAAATAAATTATTTTTATAGAAATGCTTGGTGTGTGACTTTTTTGACCTCTCCTGGGCTAAAGGCTTTCCCAGCATCTGCCAACATCTTGGTTGAATGGAAAGTGAGTGCCTGCAATGTTATAATTGCCAGCAGATGGCAGCACTAATGCATTAGAAGTTTTGACATGTTCTTTAGCATCTGTTCTTTCACTTACTGTAAGCTGGCAGGAAGTTGCTCAGAGAAAAGATTGTGCTGCTATTGTTTGTGAATGGAAACCTGTAGTGAGTACTTGCCAGTAAACTTAAAGCAACACAGCATGATTGCATTTTTGACTAAAGAAGGAGTGCCTCCAATTGGAATTTACCATCAGATGCAAGTTGTTTATGGTGAAAACTGCACTGATGTGAGTATTGTGTGTTTCTGGACCAAAAAATGTAAATATGATCCGTGAAGAACTGATTTGTATGTTCGAGAATGAAGTGGATGATCTGAGACAGCAACCGACAAGTTTCAGATGAGAAGTTTGATTAATTGATTCAGGACAATTGTAGATCACTAAAAGGGAAATTGCTGTCAAGAGTGGCATTGTATAGGAACCTGCAGGTCACATTATTGATAACCTTCAATATTGGAAGGGTTGTGCAAGACGGGTTCCTTACATGCTGACAGCAAAGATGAAAACTTCAAGAGTTGAAATTTCCCAACAGTTGTTGTCATGCTACAGGAATGAAGATGATGAATTTCTTTACAGCACTGTGATAGCCAACGGAAATGGGCTCATCATTATGACTCAGAAATGATCTGTCAGTCTATGGAAGATCGTCACAAAGCTTTACCTGTGGGAAGAAAAATAAAATAAAAACCCAGTCTTCAGCAGGAAAACTCATGGTTACAGTTTTTTGGGATGGAGATGGTATCATTGCCATGGATTTCCTTGAACCTGACACCACTGTCAACTCAGAGTACTTCAATGCAATACTCAAAACCTGTGAAACAATTATTAAGCAGAGTTCAGAAGCATAAGAAAGAAATGTTGCTGCAACATGACAATACTAGGTCTCACATCCCATAAGCTAACCAAAGTTGAATCTTACTATCTTACCCATCTGCTATTGACACTTGACGCTGTCTGACTTCCATCTTTTTTCCAAAATTGAAGGAATACTTTTGTGGGCATCTTGTTTGACTCAAATGAAGAAATAGAAAGGTCTGTCAGAATCTCATCAAAGACATAAAATAAGGATTTTATGACAGCTTTAAGATGTTTGTGTATTATTAGCAGAAGGGTGTAGCTAATGGTAGTAATTATGTGGATGAGTAAATCCAGGTAACAAAAGAGCTCATTTCAAGGATTATTTTCCTATTTCTTTTATTAAAATACCCCCTTTAAAACTAAAGTTATGGAGGTGGAGGCATTATTTTTCATTCAACCCTCATATTTATCCATTACATTTTTATTCAGTATTTCCTCCAAACATGGGAAATTTGGGGGATGAAAAGCAGTTTATTTGTATGTTCATTTATAATTTCAGTTTGTAAGGCTGCCTATTTACCAATAATTCTGGTGGCTTACAGGAGATTAAAGATGGCTAACAACAGTATAAAAAAAATAATAACAGCAATAAAAGAAAATGGCTATGCCAGGGGAAAGCAGATCTGATTAATCAATTCCATTTCAAATAGTAGATTCACATACTATTCTGGGCCAGTTCAATCACTGTACATATATTTAAGAGGTTAGTTGTCATGATGCCAGCATTGTAGTCTTCAGCAGAAAATAATAATAATAAAACAAAACAAAACATAACCTGTTGTTGGAGAAAAGTTGCAAGTAAGGTTTATAAGATGGGCAAGTGACAAGCTGTAAACTTTCCTGAAACTTGCTTAACACCATAGCATTCACTGGAATTAGTTGGTTTCAGTACAATCTCCTTGATTTTATTAAAACTTCCCATTCTTTCAAATAAAAATAGCTCAGGAGCCCAAATAGATTTAAAACAAACAGATCACGTAGCAGCTTTCCTTAAAATGTATTGGAAATATATTGAGGATTAAAGGATGTAGACCACTTTACTTAAAAAACACTTTTGCTTGTTTCAGAAAGCACAAGGATCTAGATGGAAATGAAAAGCCCCCAGAAGCTAAATGCTACAGAGAATATTTAAAATGATATGAACTATGGACATGCACAATAACAAACAGGAAAATGTTTCCACCAGCTGTTAACTAACATTTGAAAACCAAATGAAGCAAACTTGGAAAATAATGCACCAGATGGAGAAAAATAATGCACACCAAGGGGAGAACTATGGAGCGTTATCTGCCATTTGACCAAAGTATGTGCTTTTCAGCAATTAAATGTGGTTATAATACAACCCCCCCATGCATCTAATACATGAAAAGCACACTCTATTTTAACATCATCCTTAGCCTCTCTGTGAGAAGATATAGATAAATAACATTTTGATGTGAACATCTTTATTGTCATCTGACCATCATAAACTACTATGGCAATGAATTCTAAAGATTTCTGATGTAATAGAACATGTTAAGGAAATTATTATGTGCTGTATAAGCAAGACTCCCTAAGGAGACTTATGCATATGGAATAGGACAGGATGTATCAAGAAGCTTTGTCCAAATTCTATAATGCAACAATAAAGGCTCCGGAAGAAATGGTGGGTACCAGCAGGTGGCTTGGCCTTAGGCTTTTCTCAAATTACTCCCATGCCATTTAGAAGATCTCTCCCTCTATCCCTATCAACTGCATCTCCATCCAAATCTCTACCTGACTTGGCATGAAGTCTCAATTCCAGTCCAAATTCTGAGAGTTTTTTAAATTTATTCTAACCTACCAATGAAAAGAATTAAAAGAATCTAAAAAAGAAAATAAACAGTATATATATAAAATACATATATATATAAATAGGCAGCTGGAAGTCGAACTCAATATTACACACACACACACACACACACAGCCTAAAAACATTCTCTCCCAAGGCCTAGGAAAACCAAGTTTTAAATAGTTTCCAGAAAGTCTTTAAGGTGGGACACAATGTGGATCTCTGGAGGGAAGTGATTCCAAAGGGCAGTCACCATAACTCAGAAGGCCCACTTTCTGGGTACCCCAAGTTGATATGGTTTAATCAACAGGACCCGAAGGGTGCTGATTCTGCTTGACCTCACTATATGGGCAGAAACATTCAGAATAGTTCAAAAATGGTCACAAAACTTTGCCCCAAATTTGTTATTCTGGAATTACATTACACTGAGAAAATGAAAACCCAAACCATCATCTTCTAAGAGAAGTACACTTAACTCAGTGACTCTTGTGATCAGACCTCTAAATATTTACTCCAATTGCAGCTTTTGGACAAAACATGGTAAAACATGGAGATATGTTCTCTTGATCACTGATTGGGAGTAGATTTTGTTCATCTAGAATTACTAGGCATTGGGGGAATACTGCAGAAGACATCTGAGCAAGCAGTTTCTGACAATCAGAACCCATAAACACATAGAGAGAAAACTAAGAGATGAATGTGACATATGTCAAACTCAGATTAAAGGCTGTGATCCAACTTCACCTGTGGCTGGGAGAGTGTCAGTATGGATTTTGGAAGAGGAATATTACTCCTTGCCTATTCTTATGTAAATAGTTAGTCTGTTCTATGTCCATCTAAAGCAGGGATATCAATTTCTGTCATGTTCAGGGTTCTGCTGGACTTTCTGTGATATGTCTAGGTCGACACTGCACAAGTGGATTAGGGCACTTATAAAGTTTATTTTTTTTTATATATATTTACTTAATATTTTAAAGTTTTATTATCAAACCTTATCAACCACATAGACACACCCCAGGATGATCTGTCCCAAATCTGGCTCTTCAGGTCTTCCAACCAAGTATTCATTGCTACTGCAATTGTATCCATCCACAGTATCTTACTGCTGGTTGTCCTCTTCTTCTCTTTCTTTTCACCTTTCCCAGCATTACAGCCTTCTCCAGAGAACTAGGTCATAACATAGTGTGTCCCAAATATAATTTGAGCCTGCTCATTTGGCCCTTAAGTGAGAATTCTGGATGGCTTTGTTCTATGATCCATTTGTTTGTTTTCTTGGCTACCTATTATATACTGAACAATCTTCTTCACTACCAACATTCAAATTCATCAATATTTTTCCGTGTAATATTTATTTTTTAATGTCCTTCCGTTATTGAATGGTGAAAGGTCCCCTGTGCAAGCACCGAGTCATGTCTGACCCTTTGGGGGGATGCCACATTCGCGACGTTTTCTTGGCAGACTATAGCAGGGTGGTTTGCTATTGCCTTCCCCAGTCATAATTACCTTTCCCCCAGTGAGCTGGGTACTCATTTTACCAACCTCAGAAGGATGGAAGGCTGAGTCGACCTGAGCCAACTTCCCCTGGCATCAAACTCGGGTCGTAGGGAGAGTTTTGGTCGCAATACTGCCTCCTACCACTCTGTGCCACACGAAGCTGTGTCCCTTCTGTTATTAGGTTATGTTTATTTTGAAATTTTATTTTTTCTAGGAAATGTCGCAATTATAAACTGAGGAGGTGAAGGTGGAAGAAGGAGGAGGAGGAGGAGGAGAGGTGGTGGTGGTGTATGGCTCCCCCCTTATAGCTGTTCTGG
Organism: Candoia aspera; assembly: GCF_035149785.1. Taxonomy (NCBI): domain Eukaryota; kingdom Metazoa; phylum Chordata; class Lepidosauria; order Squamata; family Candoiidae; genus Candoia; species Candoia aspera. The sequence continues at coordinate 131,378,962 of NC_086155.1, read as the reverse complement.
AGTTCATTAAAACTGTGGCTCTGCTTCCAGGCTTAGAGCTAGAGTGAATACTGAGCCTTTGTAGTTTTTGCTGGTTTGGTGTATCATTGGTTGTTTTACTTTCCAGGTGTGCATGTTTTCTATTGTTTGGTTGTAGGATTTTTTTTTTCCTTTTGGTATGTATTGGAAGCCACCCAATACTGGGAGATGGCCAGTCTCCAAATCAAATCAATTGATCAATAAGTAGAAGCTGCTGCTGCTGCTGCTGCTGCTTTTTTCTTCATCAATACAGGATGCAATGACACTGAAACTGTTTCATAGCCTCTTTTAATGATAAAATTAAAAAAAAAAACATGCAGTGTTTATTTTTGTTTATTTTGGACTAAATGGAATATTTATTATGTTCCATTAATATTTATTATATAAATAAATGTTCTTCCAGGCAACATGGGAAGGCTGGAACAGAATGTGAACGATATCTGGAAAAGTTCAGGTAGGGTTGGAGGAAAGCACTGCCAAGAGGCTGGAAGGAAGGAATGGGCTGGGTTAAGGAATGGTGCACAGGGGACCTGAAGGAAAGGATTGGGAGGTGGGTAGACAAAGGCAGGGATGAAGTAGAAGAGTTGAGAGGAAAGGCAGAGAGAGGGAGATAGATGCAGGGAGGCAGCAGAGACAGAGTCATTGCAACAGATAGGGAAGCAGAGTCAGCGAGTGGAAGAAAAAGGCTGTGTTTGCAACAGCAAAGGAAAAGCAATGGAGAGCAGACTGGAAAAACTGCAGTGGGTGGGAGCAGAGCAAGGGCTGAAGGTTGAGGAGGATGGGGAGAGAGAGAAAGAAGAGAGAGAGAGAAAGAAGGGCATTGTGGGCTGCACCCTGCTCTCAGACTATACGAATCGTATAACGCAAGGTTTTTGTATTTCAGCTACAAAAAGATAGGATAGATCTTGCATGGTTATGCAATGGAATCGGCTTTTGTAGTCTTGGCCTGACCCATTCTTGTTTCTCTAGAGAATACCCAGACTGCTAGGAGGAAAGGGATATATAACATTGCCTCAGTTAAATAATAAAGAAGAGGAACATCCATTCCTGAGGGGAAGCCCAGGTGAAGAGAGCTCTAGTTTCACTGAAACTGAGAAGCTATAAGTAATGAAAATAATAATTATGTTTTGTCCTTCCCACTCCTCACTCCCGGCCCCCAGATATGAAGCTGAGGATGCAGCTTGAAACCCAGAAATATGCTCTGAATGTATTTTGGAGAATCTGTCTCTTTTGAAACCCTTGCCTAAAATTGTACTGAAGTCAAAGGATGACCATGGTGTGGCTTTTTAAAGAAGAGTATAAAAAAGTAAGGAAATTATGTACTGTACCAGTTCCAGCACAATAAGTTTTAAAAAAAGAAACAACAGTTCCAGTTAAGGAAAGTTATTTTGCTGTCAGCAGAGATTTTAATGTTGCAGGGAAATGAAATTATTACTCAAGGTATGGGTATTAAAAAAAAAAAAGGAAGGAAAATTGTTTGTTTGTTTGTTTGTTTGCATTACGACCACATAATAACTTTGTATAATCACTGCAGCAAGTGGTGAAAAAGACAGAAAATGAGTAAAAACTGTCCACAGAGAAAATTAAACCATTGCACTGAATTCTACACATGCTTACCCTTTCCTATGCAGAGAGATTACATTTACCTCAGATGATCATTATAGAAGGAGCTCTCAAATCCAGATGTCAGTATGGAAAAATGAACAAACTTAATGAAACAAATGATTTTTTAAAAAGAAAAGTATATGTCATTTTAGTACTTTTTCCAATATTTGAACAACCAGATGGCTTGATGTGAGCTATTCACATGTTCTGTCTTGCTCATTTGTTTGAATACAAAGTAAAAAAAGAAAAAAAAAAGGGGGGGAGATATAAATTACTCTCCCCACCAATGAGGTATCCCAATAAAACAAAATCAGTTGGAATGGAAGCTTGCCAGACCCTTTTTTTCAAGACAACTCTTTTAGCTGTTACAATCCAACAATTAATGTGATATGTGCTGTTCAATGAATCAATATCATCTAAAGCAGATGGAAAATCTGAAACCCCAAGGCTATTTGTAACACCCAAATCCTTCCTGGAAACTCTTCTGAACAAAATTGCCCCAAATTGTTAGTAATGTTCCCTGTTATTTTGAGGTGGGCAACCCCTAAAAACTGGACTGCACATATGTGATATTGCCCCATCGGCTCTACATCAGTGGATATTCAAATCCCATTTTTTTCTAAGAATTCTACACCAGGCAGATACTATTCCATACTGTGCCATCTTCCATCTTCAGTGAACTTCTGTTCCTCCAGGGACTCTTCAGTTGTCTTTAGCCCACCCTGGAATCTACAGATCAGCAGCAACCAAACTTGTCTAAAATTTAAATTTGTTTGCCAGCTCCCTCTTCCTCCTCATCTTTCTCTGTATATGTGTGTGCATGTGTGAAGACCTTATCTGTTTCACTCCTTGTTTTCCCACAGCAAACATATCACTTCCAGGTAGACTTGTATGTCTGAAGGTGACTTGTCAGCTTAGCTCCTCCAATCTCCAGCTGCCAACACACTTGGACTTCTTTCTGAAGCGCAATCTTACTTTTTTCTTTCAAGTAACAGCATGTAATGGATTGGATCAGGTGCATGTACAGTATGATTTCTGACCCCAAGGTGAGGACGGGCAATGTGCTGAATCTACTACTCTTACTCCTGCAGTCTCTTTTCTGAAGATCCTTTTCCCTTCTCCAGTCAAGTTAAACTTTTTCTATAACAGTGGTAAAAATCAGAGATGAGGTAGAGGAGGAAAATGGTCTGGAGTCAAAGAGTTTAATATCTACGTGCCTTTTTACCATTGAAAAATCACATTGCTCTCCCACCACTCTTTTTGACCTGCTTGTATACATGACTTCATTTGAAGACACAGGTCTCCTATCCTTCAGTACAGTTGTGGCTCCACTTCAGCAAAACTGGAGTGGCAAAGGGGACATCAGCAAGGGCAAGCTTCTTGTAACCCTGAGCATATTAGGAGCTGTTTTTGTTAAGCTAAGAGTCTTCCTTGAATTCTCTGGCAACCGTACCTCAACTGGGCAATTCTATAATTTGATCTCCTCAAACATAACTCCCTGATTCATAGGTGTCAACCAGAGCTCTGAGAATTCTTTCATAATGAGAACTTTTCCACACCATGAGTTTTTGCTCAGAGACCGTCACACAATCTGCTTCCAACATCAGTTGCACGCTCTGCTTTTGGAAAAAAACAGGCTTAAAATGTGGAGCTTTTATGCCTGTAATGGAGAGCTGATTGTTTATTTAAAGGGTTTTTGTTGTTTTGTTTTGTTTTTGTCTTTTTTAGCAACAGATGACTCATGGTAGGTACATGCAAAATTTCTGGATGCTGTTTGAAAGCACAGGATGCGATGGTATTGCTGAAGCTAAACAGATTGGCCCACTGTTTGGATAGGAGGTCATCTATGGAGGTACTTAAGGACAAAGTTAGAATAGAAATGCAATACATTTTAGGAATATGTAGAATTCTGATCATTGACCTAATAAAGGAGGACTAACTGTAAATATGTGCTTGTGGTTAATTACTGAGAAGCAATAGGGTGGTATGGCCTACTCAGTTCAGACCAATTAACCCATTATTTTTCTCAGCTAAAGGTATCTCCTGGCTAGGCATTTTACTTGGTCCTGATATAAGCAAAACATGTTCATACTTTCCTTTTTTGCATATTCTTCTCTATATTTATGTATTTCCCATTGTGTTGCCACTTTGGTTTGTAAGTACAAGGACATTTCAGATATGCTAACAACAACTGCATTGTGTTTCCCACTACAGAACCTAAACCTAAGTTGGTTGTTGAAGTTTGGTAGCTCACTGTTTTAGCAAGCAAATTTTGGAATTGCTTATGCCTATGCCTATAGACAAACCACTTCAATAACAGTAGTGTATTGTTTCTGGTAGCCTATAGTACACTTATAATAGAAACCCTCAATTGTAGGGAGATCCACTTACAGAATTGTGAACTGAAATGGTTTCTGCTAATGCTGTTGAAGTTCTCAGACTTTCAAACCCCTTCCTGCTTCTGTGATACACTCCTTCTGCTCTGCTAGTTGCTGTCTCTGGAACAGCAGATATAGTTTAACATTCAAATGCAGGTTTGGATTTTCTCCCAATTCTTCCATGAGATTAAGCCCTCAGTTCTGTTTTCAAAAAATATGAAAGCAAAGGAACATGTAAATATTCTAAAGTATTTTATTTTCTCTTGTCAGAGCAGAATTATCTTGTCTGTGAACAGCTAGCTGCTGCATTTATTATACACAATAATCTTGCCTCTATTTTTAGGTAATGAAGCAATCAATGATTCAGATAGAAATACTAAAAGGTAATCCATCTTTTTAAAAATGGATCTTTCTGCTTCTAACACACACACACACACACAGGCAGACATTCACTCACACACAAACAATTGCTATGATATGTAATTATCATCAAATACAATTTTTGCTTGTCTGTGGTTTCCTTTCTGTGTAAAATGGGGTTTTGCACAGGGAGCTTAAAGTGGATCATATTTAAGACAATATAGGAGAGAAAATAACAACTTCTGTGTTAAAAGGACCTTGAAGAGTATCACTGATTCTCAGAGTAGACTCAGATTATTTTGCCTGCTGACTTATTTTCAAGGAAGGTAGCCTACCTGAGGTTTTTTTTTTTCTTACTAATTTCTCTTTTTCTTCTAATTTCTCTTTGTTAAATGGATCAAAGGAGATCATACTGTAATCAGAGGAAGAGGAAGAAGGAGAGCAATTTCCTCCTTGAACCTAAAGCAACAAGATCTGTAGGGAAATTCTGTCCCTACATCAGCCTTTTCCCAAACAGTAGACCCCTTCCATATTTATTAGAAATGAATTTTTGCTTTCCTTCCATTTTCTTTTGGAAGGACAAAGGAAAGCAGCTGCTGCTGAGAAAACTAAAAGAAGATGCCATGCATATCAGTTCCATGTCTAGAAGTTTAGACTGGCAGATAAATATTAATTCAGCACTAATGTTAACTCTGCTGCAGCTAAGGTCAACATCTTTCAGGTACTTTCCTAAGAACGGTCCTCAGTTCTTGCCCTTCTGCCTGTGCCCCAGACAACCCTGGCTGCCTTGACAATCACCTGATTCTGTCTAGTAGTAGGGCTGGTGGTGCAATTGCCCTCCCAATTCAGCCTCCCAATTCAGGTTTGTGTGGGAAAATTGTGTTCTGTCTAAACAAGTGTTTCTCAAACTTGGCAACTTTATGATGTGTGGACTTCATCTTCCAGAATTCCCTAGCCAGCATGGGAGTTGAAGTGCACACATCTTAAAGTTGCCAAATTTGAGAAACACTGGCCTAGAGGGATTTCCTAATTAGATAATACTTCAGAATCAAAGGAAGACTGTTGTCTTTGGCATTTACCTGTATTCCAATCTTGTTGGATCAGTCTTATCCAGAATTGCTTTTGAGTCTAAGATTTATAATCCTAAAAAGTTTATTTGGATATCCCAGCGCTTGTCTATCTGATTTGTTGTCAGGCTGTGCCATCAAACTCCCTTCCCCTTTGTTTTTGGGTTACCTATCCCTCACCTCTCTGTAAAACCTTAAGGTCATTTGAAGGAGAGCTACAAACACATTAAAATCCTAAAAAAGGCATAAAAAAAGAGACCATTAACAACAAAATGAAATAGTTTTAGGATGTTAATAGCACTTCCCAAAGCAGCACACCAGTAATAATAACTTGTTGGTTAAGATTGTAACTCATGCATCAAGAAGTGAATTTGATGAAAACAAAAAATACATTTAGGTTCTATGAAATACATTTTCTTTCTCCAAAACCACAAAACGTGGTCCAAGTAATTTACATCATTTGTTGTTTCTCAAAGAAGAGACTTCCTAAAACAAAATCAGTTCAGTTACACTGGACTACAATGTTTCTCTCTTTAGACACAACTATTTATTCATCTTCACAGCTTTTAGCCAAAAGCGGTTATCTGAATGCAATTAACAGGAGTAGTTTTAATTCATTTTCATTACATCTTTCTTTCAATAAGCTTTTATCCTCATAACAGTCCTGAGGTAGGTAAAGCTGATAGACAGTGAGTGGATAAAATTCATCCATAAGCTTCATGAATGTAAGACAAGAGAGGCATGGATAATAAAACTGGCCATGCAGTCCATTATTCTCTTCTATCATTTTTTGGCAGTCCTTTTTTAAAAATCCCAATGAAGTCCAGACTTTGTTGTTGTTGTTTTTGGTCTGTCTTGTAACTTTCCTTGGGTATTAGGGAAAACTACCCCAATATATGACAGAGAGAAATTTACATGAGTTCCCTAAACACACACTGTCTGTGAACATTTCATGCCAAAATACAGTATATGAAATTTTTGAACTGAGTTCAATTAGCTTGACAGAAATCTCTGCACTATCCCCTCCATGCCACACTGTACAGTAGTCATTTATTAGTGGATGATACTGTTTTCTTCTAAAGGAAATATGTGCTACATTTATAATATTTTTACAACCTTTTCAATATTACCTGGATTAAAATATATATATACAACCTACTGTTTACATTGTTTACCAAGGACAACCTCAAAGAAGAAAAGACCAACAATACATTTGAAACCATTCAGTTTTATCAAAAGGCTTACAAACCCAGTGGGAGAACCCACATTATATATCCCACCCCCAAGGTGAACACACCTAACTTTCCCAACAACAACAACAACAACAACAACAACAACCCTGTGAGGTGGGTTGGGCTGAAAGAGAATGCCTGGCCCAAAGTCACCCAGCTGGATTACCTATCTAAGACAGAACTAGAACTCACAGTCTCCTGGTTTCTAGGCCAGCACACACCAAAATTATTGTCCAGTATAAAAGGGGAATAATAAACATGGTCACAAGTTGTACAGTGAACTAAGTTCAATTTCTCTGTGTCTAATTTTTCCCTTCTTAAATTGGATCATTTTTTTTGTACTAGTTTGATTTTTTTTAAAAAATGCCAGACTATTAGTATGTATTCTTATAATATATAAAATTCCCTTAATACACATATGTTAATGAATATTTAACTAAAGCATTTATTTTTCAAGCAGTATTCCTTAGTGCTTGTTTTGTTACTTTCATCAGTGTATATCTTGGTGAGACATGATAGAATATTCATCTGTCCTTTGCCCAATGTATGGATTGTTATATGAACTATTGATTGAAGAGAGAATTGCATCACAAAATCTAGAGAAGGTACAAAGTGTGACAATGGGCATATTCTTATTAAAATATGTCTAGCAGAAAGCAAACTGAATGCTCACTCAATTGTCTTCTCTTAAGCTTGAATAAGACTAGCTGGAATTCTGCCAGATTCATATTTTAGCTCACTGTTAGGCAAGCAGAAAGAAATTTGAGGTCTAATCTCCTAGAACTCTTTTAAGCTCATCTGGGATCCTTATCCATCAGCCTGATTTCATGTATTGTGGTAACATATAAATATGCAATGTTGCCTGGAAAATAACAGCCACCTGCTCCTCAGGCCTTCTCATATTTAACAGTGAAAGATGAGATACAGAAGATAAAAACACTCTTCTCAAAAGCACAAAAGACAATTAATAATAAGGAAAGGAAAAATCCTTTCCAGTCTGCAAAGCACCAATAGTTGGAAAGTGAGGGGAAACTTGCCATTTCTATCTTTAAATGAGATAGAAAAAAATGCACAGGTGAAATACCTGCTAGTTAAGGTGGGAAGGAAAGGAAAACAAAACAAAACAAAACAAAAACACCATGTAGGGCTTTTAAAATCCACAAGGACTTTGTTTCAATGTGTAATTGCCTTTCCCTCCACTCTCACTCATTTTTAAAAGCTGTCACCACCAACGGATTCAGAGATGAGGTCAGTGGGGATCAAAGGAAAGCTCAATAGATGGGAGTGTGTCTACAAGCTGTTGGATTTCACCCAATTCTTCCTAAACTCCTATTGTACTGAGAAGTGTGTCAAATCCCTAGCAGCTGCTCACAACCAAGATTGCTAGATTCCTTAGAGCAGCATTTCTCAACCTTGGCAACTTTAAAGATGGGTGGACTTTGAATCCCAGAATTTCCCAGCCAGCATGCTGGCTGGGGAAGTCTGGGAATTGAAGTCCATCCATCTTAAAGTTGCCAAGGTTGAGAAACGCTGCCTCAGAGTCTTCATTAGTCTGATTTAGGCTACACAATCTTGGAAACTGGATTTTGTATTTTAGGAAACTGGATTCCTATTTATAAGGAAGTATGTTGATGGAAGGGAGGCTTTTGATCTCTCTGCTCTTCTTTCTAACTGGTGCAGGGGAAATGTTGTCACCTGTTTGCTGTGGTAAGGAAGGAAAGCAGAAATATTCCAGCCCTGCAATATTTAGCACACTGCCATTCCAATTTGGAGAGTCAGATAATTTTATTATATAGAACTGTAGTAAAGGATGAGCTGGGGAGAATCTAGTATCTGCTTTGGCTCAGAATCTAGGATCTTCAAGGCAGAGGGCAATCATCTTTAGGCTCACTCTGCTAGACTGGAGGGTCATATAGAGGTTCCTGTGGTTCAGAGTAAAAACACATACTGTACTGTATTGACAAAAATTCCAAAGTCAGATTATTAACTCTGGTATTATTGATGACAATGATGATAATGGTTCTTTAGAACCCTGCTGTTTTTCCAGAAGCTTAAACAATATATAATACGACCTTTTCCCATTTTTTCTGAGAAGGAGAACTGCTTACTGTCAAGGTTGCCTTGAATCCTCCTTCTTCTGCAATCATCTCAGGAGGGGGTGCCTAGGTCATTAGAGCTTTTCAGCTGCAGGCTTGGGGTTTGTTTGCTCCCTCCCTGGCTTGTCACAAAGCTCTAAAAGTTATCTGATGGCCCTAGTTGTCCCATTCTGGGCTTTCTTTTTGTTTTGGCTGGATTTAATTCTGGCTAAGCTTTTGAGATTATTAGAACAAGATAGATTTTGTTGCAGGACTGAATGGAGTTTTACTTCTCAGGCTTGTTAATGCAATGAACTGGGCCCTCCTCCAGCACCAGTTCTCTCAAGACCTGAACATTATAGGTATTAAACTCATTTGTGTATTGTGGGAGCCAAATACAAATACACATACATACATATATAAAATTTATATGTCCGCCCATCTCACGAAAATTGACTCTGGGTGGCGTACAGCAATCCAATAAAACAATAAATATATAAACAATCCTTCAACAATATATAAACACACACACACACACACACACACACTGTGTATGTATATATATACACACACAGTATGTGTGTGTGTGTGTGTGTGTGTGTGTATATATATATATCTATCATATATCTATATATCTATATAAATATATATATCACACACACACACACACACATACTGTGTATGTGTGTATGTGTGTATGTGTGTACCTATCTATATATCTATCTATATGAAACTGTGATTAATAACTAAGCAATACATTTAATTAAATAATATTTGAGCTAACGCATACAGGACAAATAATCTCTTGGTACTGGATAGTTATATTTAACAGTTTGAGAACTGTTGATTTTGAACAGTCAAGAATCTAAAAGCCAGCTCAGAGATCTTAAGAAGTTAGCAGCTTAAAGGACAACACAGAGTTCATAAGGGATTAACGATCTATGAGGCATCCAATACACTCTGTTCAAGAGAGAAGGATGAAGACTGAGTTAGCATGAGGATTCTTGCCACGCAAATAAAGTGAGAGGTTTAATAATGTTTGCAGTCTGCAGGTTAACAAAAAGATCTTAATACTGAATGGCCCAAAAGCTAACACAGCTTTTGGGCTACAATGGTCAATGACCTAGACTGAGTGTAGGAAAAGAAATGAATTAAGCAAGTTTAGGAGAAAGGGTTAAGAATTTTGGGCTGATGTTGAATATTTTGGGAGGAGGCACCTAAGCAATTATACAGAGAAGAATTTCTGAATCATGACGGCAAAAGGCAAAAGATGCACCTAACCTAGTTTGCTGGACTGTACAGGGAAAAGTGTACTCCTATGCCTGCACAGTGACCAGGTTTAAAATATATGTTTCTTTCTTGTGTTTTCCCAGGTTTGGCTCATTAACCTGCTACAACAGCAGCTGCAGTAGTACTGGTGTAGTGCAGTGGCTATCATGGTTGTCTCACATGCAAAGCATCTCTGGTTCAGAATTAGGCAGAAAGAACTTTTCTGTGTGTGTTTTAACTAATGAGCTCTTTAATACTGTAGTGCTTTCTGTCACTTCAGGTAGAAGAGGAAACTAGCAAACTCTTGCCAATTTCACCCAGCTATCAAATAGCTGTGATGACTGCCTACCTGTGATGACTCAGCTTACCATTAAATTTGATTCATAGGTGTTAAGTAGAAATCTCTTTAATGGAGCGTAGCATGCAGTCCAGAGAAAAAGTTGTGAATAGAAGTTCCCACGCTTTCCCCAAGTTAAACAGTCCAATGAATTCAACCCCCTCCCCCTTCTTTCGTATGTAGCTCCCCTTTTTGTGCCAGTCTGTTCAGTTCTGTGCAGATGTCTGCAGCGGCTCTGCTGGTTGACCTTGGATACCAGAGATAGTCCAAACTTGGACTTGGATGCTTTCACACTCCTGGCTTGTCTCCCCTCCCACTTCTACTGACTTGCAAGTCTCAGCCTGTGTTAATTCCATTCATGCATGTGAGTCAGATCAGATTCTAGGAACATTTGGACTGGGAGCATGACAATAGCCTAGATGGATAAACACTGCAAAGGGCTTGTCACTGCATTTACCATGTTTCTGGGGCTGGATAAAAGGAGAAGAGGGAGAGCATTTAAATGGTCCACTGGCAATATAGTTAGAAAACAAACAAACAAACAAACTTTGTAAAAGTATTATGTTTTTTCAAAAAGTATATAAAATAATAAACCAGAACAAAGGATTATTTTGACATTGTGTCGTTACCAGTGTCAATAGGAGGCTCTATTCACACCATACGGATAGCCAGGTGAGCTAAAGATCTAATAAGTTACCCTTTTCAGGGAAGTTAATGATTCAGTGTATCAAACCCTGGGAATGTTCCTTTTGGGAGAAGGCAGTATGTTTAGCACCCAAGGCAAAGTGGTTGTGGAAGGCAAAGACCACAGGGATGGGGGCATTCGCACAACAGCACAGACTAGCCAAATGGAGGTATTTGCCTACAGTGCAATGAAGTACAGCAGACAAACTAGTCACACACCTTTTCCCTCAGAAAGTTAAAAACACTCATTTTGAGGTGGTGGAGGAAAACACAGGTGGCAGTTGCATTCCCCAGAAGCTGTGGGTAGTTGTCTTGCATTTCTGTCCTGCAGAAATGGGGGTGGGTAGGCTCACACTAGGACAAGCAGGAAGACAGATCTGCCCAGAGGGAAAGGGAAGAGCTGCTTAGCTGACAAGTATCCAAAGTCTTCTCTGACTGACTGGATTGAGTGGGCCTTTTTTTTTTTTCCTTCTTCCCTACTTTCCTTGGGGAGTTTGCCAAAATAAAGGAAATCAAAATAAAAGGCTCACGTCAAGATTCAGGAAATCATGAATAACAGGATAGACAGGAAACTGGACTGATGGGAGGGAAGAAATAAGAGATGATTTAGCACCATGATTGGTAATAGATGCCATAATGTAAACAATTATCTTAAAAGGGACTTACTAAGGTGATTGGATATAGAAACAGCAGCAGAACATGACAGACATAAACCCTAGAATCATCCGCCCCACCCCAAATCTTTTTTGGCTTAAATAGGATGGTTTGAATCAGCTATGGTTCTATGGTGAATACTACAAGTGTTAATCAAAGGATTAATTAAAGACGTATTAGGAGGGTTCTTTGGGGATGGGTTATGCATGCAGAATTTCTCTTATATATCTTAGGAAGTGTCTTGTGAAAGTTTTAATAATGGAAAGTGCCTTCTCCTCTGCTTTGGGTAAACCAACATTCAACTGCAAGCTATTTTAACCCCAAACATGTGAAAGACTCTGAAGAAACGTTATAAAGTAACATTAGAAAAAAGCCTTGCTGCTCTATACAAATGATAACTACTGTTTCCTCAGCACCCAAGATTCTGTGCCTGTGAGAGGCTGCCTCTCTAGTCTCGCTGCAAGAAGCAGAGAGCTTTTAGGATTTGTTCATGCTTTTCAACAGTGTTCCTGATTTCAGGCTTCTCTCCTTGCATTCTAGAATAGGAACAGTTAACTCAAAGAATAAGCATCTAAAAGCTGTGATTACTAGTATTTATTAGAAGGAAAGTTAAGGGTACAACGCAAGAATTCTAGCAAGTACCCTGGTTCCAAATTAGACTCCTAACTATAGACAATTTAAGATGGCAAAACTCTTGTCCATTTCCTCATGCTTTTTCAGTGTACGGAGAAAAGGCTTGGGTCTTTTGCGAAGGCAGGAAGGTCTGTGTCTGTTCCCTATTTTGATAACTGTCAGCCACTTTATCAGTGTGAGAAGTAACTCTCAAACTAACTGTCAGATGGACTAATAGAATTTCCCTTCATCCCATATTGCTGTGAATTGTGGAAGTGGACTATCACTTTTTTTTTTGGTGTGCATTTTGCCACAGGAACAAAATGGCACTCCTTCAGTCAACAGAAAGTACTAACAATGTTAAAGGCCAAAATAAGTTTCAACAACCTCCCATTTTCTTTTCCATAAAAATCAGAGAGCTACTGAAAAAGGTGTTTTGTTTTCCTTCAGATTAAAAGCATTTGTCAAAAAAACCTGTCTCCCTTTCTGAAGAAGCAATGTGAGGAAAATTATATTGTGTCATATCAGGATGTTGAGAATGCTAACTAATGAGGAAGGGCTGGAAGTGATTTATCCAATTCTATTCACACTCAGTCTCACACCTAATTGATAAACTGAGTAGAGTCCATTTGCAAGAATGTTTAGATGATGGGTGATGCATGTTTCTTTCAGAGGCATCAATGCATTGATGAACAATTATGCATTCAGAAATTTAATGCATGATGGTGGCAAATGAATTCCTACAGCTGTTATGCAAAACCTAGTTCAATTTTCTATGCATCAGATAAGCATAACAATAGCAAATAAATGTATGCTACTCTGGAAGCAACCTGTAGCACTGTGAGGGGCACAATAAAATGGCTGTTTCGCACTGCTGATCAGGACAAGAGAAACTATCATTCCCCCCACCCCCCAGGTTTTCAAATACAGCTCCACATAGCATTATTACTATGGAATATCAGGCACAGTATATGTTTATACAAGTGTGCATCTCAGAATATAAGACAAACATGTAAGATACTTAAATGATTCTAGAAATACATACAGACAGAAAAGGAGTAAAAGCTGGGGTAATCATGATGACAGTGTAAACAGTTTGGAAGCTCCCACCCAAATGATATGCATTGCCCAGTAATAATTTACCAGACAATATATTATAGCTATGTAAAGCTTCCAAGGGGTGTTTCACTTTGAAGTTAGGGAATAAACATTCTCCTGAAGGTAGTGCATGAAGCAATGTGGTCCCCGCACTGAGAAGACTGAGAAAAGGCTTCTTCAATGAGTCCTGAGGAAAAGATTGAAAGTAGCCTTTCATCCAGCAATGGCCAAAGTGGTTCCAGACTGAGCTGTATATAGATAGTGGTCACAAAAAACTAGCACCTGGATCACACTGAACACATGCTGAGGACCCCCCAAGCTGAGTGGCTTTAGCAGGTATTCCAAGATTCATCCAGGATTGGTGGCATTCCTGCAGTGGTCTCTGAACCTGCCCAGCCTGGACCTCTTGATATGTGCTGTAGTCTCATTGCAGCTTTGATGGATATGAAAATCCCAAAGCTGCTAGCCTGGAGGGAAGGTTAAGATGAGCCTTTCCCACAGCATTGGCCTGAAATGGATCAAGCTCAGCTGAACTACTTGATCAAGGCAAATTGGATGACCCATTTAATTCAAGAAGGGAATCACAATGCTACTATGGCCCAAATTGCTTCTACAGAAAGACTGTTAGGAAAATAGTTGGTCCATATAATCTTCCTTTTTCCTTCATTTAAAGTGAGGATGGGACACCAATGGCCCTTCAACCAACTTCCAATCTCCAGGCTATGAGACAGGAGTTCTTGCCTAATGATATCTGAAGGGCTACATACTACCCAATGCAGTATGATGGTGTGGACAGCCTGCAGTGCTAGTTCTCTGCTCTAGTTCATCAGCTACTGTATAAAACCTGATTCAAGATCTCTGTGGAATGCATTCATATGTTTTCACAGGGGTAGGGAATGGAATGAATTGGAATGTGGAACTTTCCAGCATTCAAAAAGAGAACATATTGAAAATTTCTCTTTGTACCAGAAGACTCTGGACTGATATTTCTGATATTTAATGTGAATGTTCCCCATTATGGTGTTTGCAAAATTCTGGCCTAAAGCAACTAAAATACAGGGAACTTTTAAAATAAAAACAAGATCTTAAGAAACCCTAGCTTGAAAACCCTTACATTTATTTCAGTTAAATATGGTATGCTTAATCCCTTCATAAAGTTCTAATATCATAAATTTCACTCCATTCTTTTGATGGACAAAAAAACAGTTACAGCCACTTGTATTTCTTCCTTGCTGAATAATAGGACAATAAAGCCTTTTTTTTTAATAAATCTCGCTCTGGATCTGGATGAGTCGGAGCAGAAAATCTGTGGTCCAGACAGAAATGAATCAGGATCTTTTCAAAGCTCTAGATGAAGTTCCTGAAATAAACTATAGCTATCTGAACTGAAGACAAGTTTTTTGTTTGCATTTATGGGTGTAGGAAATAGGATGTGGCCTTATAACTCATCAAACTTGCTCACATATCACTCTAAGTGATGATTTATTTAGCAAAGCTTTATTAAATAAAACTTTGACTGGATTAATATCAACTGACTAGATTAATATCTTGAAATAAGCTATAAACCATGGGCTTCAAGCAATAACAACTGGGTTCAGGTACTGTAATACTAAGCCAAAATCAAATAAAGGACATTATAGTCTAATGTGATGTGTCAAACCAGTCTGAGTATCAATAGATCTCAAGAGTCATGATAGAACATTTTTGTCTTCAGCTGCTCCTGATGCTTATTTTTAACTGGAAATGTTCGAGATTAACATTTGGGAATTCTCACTGGAAACACCTATCTTACCACAGGAATTTCTAAACAATATCCAGAAAATACTGTTTGTCAGAATGTATGTTGTAGTATTTCCCCTCTACTCCCTGTAATGCTTCTCATATATTTATCTCTGAATCAGACTGTCTGGAAATTGTGTGATGAACATATATAAGTCAGGTGGAACTAATTTGATCCTATAGGAATGAAAGCCTGATATGTGCTTTAATTAGAGTACCTGGCTTTGGCAAAGCAGATAGATAGAAAAATGATTTAAAATGTGATATATACATAAACTTGCACATAAGACAAGAAAGTTTATTCTGTTATTTTGGGAAACAACAAAGCCTCTAGCTCAGTCTGCATATTAAAAAAAAGATCTTGTCATTCAGCACTCCAACTTCAAAACAGATATATATCTGAATGCGCCATCACATCAAAAATCAAAGAAAAAAAGTTTGAGCTTTGTTTCAATCAGTTAATAATCTCCTGATTATGTTCTGGAATCTATGTGTTTCTGGCTGTACATGCTAGGACAGATATCAACAACCACACATGTCAACTCTATGCATGTTGGACGTTCCAAGTTTACAGCACATCCTTTCCCCCCCACCCCCCAATATGTATAGCAGTTCTTCTTCAGAAGTTCTTTTAATTGCTTTTCTTAATAGATTCACATTCTGTTATGTTTCTTCTTCCTATTGCTGCAGCAACTACCAGGAAGGTTAGAAATCAAAGTCTAATTTCTAAAAAGGGGGAGCTGAAATTCAAAAGCATTATTTCTTGTATTTGAAAACATTTTGGCCTTTCATGTTCAAAGAGAAAGAAAGGGGAAGAACTGAGCCTTCTGTTTGCATTTAAATCATAAGGAGGCTTCTTTTATTCTGCGAATTAGTAGGAGCCCTTTTGTGTCAGGAGTTCCAGGCACAAACTACAGTATTCTAGTGCAAATGAGGAAAAAGAAACTGAAGAGTGTAAAGTGAGAACAGGGAAGATGGCTTTGTAGTGATCTCTGGAGATTCCAGTTCAATGGATACAAACACTGAAAGAGTTAAAGGAAAGTCAGCTTGGATCAAGCTGCCCATCCAAATAATTTGACCCTGTTACCAATCTCTATCCTGACTCTACTACCTCTCTTAAAAGTCATTGTGTTTTCCTGAACTCTCTCCGGGGTAATAAGTGACCAACCGTAACATGCTTTGCACACCTTGGGGCTGTCTGTGAAATATTGCTTTAACGCCACTGCAGTTAGTTACAACAGGCTTTGGGGACAAAGTGAAGGCAATGGGGACAGAGAAGGGAAAAAAAATATTGAGAGAGCATGTTTGTGCTGTGGTTCGGTGTAAGTGGGAGACAGATCTAAGAAATTAAAAATATTGTACTTAATCAGAATCTTATGGTCTGATGTTGAAAGTAAAATGAATGCTTGAGAAGTTCACTCTATGTGAATTCTTATACAACATTTCTTGATCTGAACATTTTGGAGAAATGTTTAAATTGGACTTTTGCTCACAAGTGTTGTGATGCTGTTTTCGGCTGTTCAGCTGCTTCTGTTCAATTGTATCAGGGTTGTTTGTAGTTACACACACACACACACACCACAAAGAGCCCTGTGGGAAGGATCCCTAAAGAGAGGTGGAGGAAGGCAGGTGACAATTGCTACAGAAGTCTATTCAGCTAGGCCTTTTCCTCCCCCATGACATATGGCTAGTTCCATTACACTGCCCTGGACAAATAATTCTAAAATTGTTTTTACAGTAATTTATTGGACTTTTAATTAAGTTAATTCAATTGCATATAAGCTGTTCTTGCTGTTTTTAACTCAGAAAGAAAGAATACAAAATAATTGGAACATTTTTTTAAAAAATGATGAATTTTTTCACACTTTAAAAATGAACTTTCAAATGTAAACCAAAATATATTTAAATATTTTAAATGTGTTATTCTTTTGAAAAGAATACAGTGTGTGTTTTAATACAAATAGTACAAAGTTATGGACAGAAGTAAGTTAAGGTGACAAAGTCTGAGTAAAGACAGATTTGCCAATCAGTATAGCACAAATGAAAATAATTTTCCTCAAACAGTTCAGAGGGTAGGACTTAAATACTGAAATCCCAAAACTTTATACTTAAAGACAATAGGGTACCTTACAATCCAAATGGCACTGTAATTTATCCTTCTGGAAATATTAATCAACCATATTTTTGTCCTAACTATATTAGCCATAGGAAGAATGCATAGAGGAATGCATTTTTAAACATTTACTGCAGTTTTTAAATGCAAAAGGCTTCCCAATGTAGCTTTTATAATTTAATACCTGTAAGAATACTGAGGCTTCTTCTGCTCCATGAGATTTATAGATGATCAAATTCATAAATAGTATACAGAATATCTTAATTCTGCAGCTGACAGGATACAAATTCTTAATTTGAAGGGGAAAATACACCAAAATACTTCCTGTGAGGACCAAGCAGTAGCCAAAGAAGTTTGGTTATATGGAAATATACTTAATTTATATTCTCCAAATTAATATGTGAACCAAAATGCAATTATGTCATATTTAGAATTTTTGATTGTATTTTACAATATGTTATGACCTGTGGTTACAACAGTAAACTTACTTACTTCTTTTTAGACTTCTTTTCAGAATCCTGAGATGCACTTCTCCATTTACATATGCAAAAATTGCAGCTATCATTTGAAATAATGCAATAAAATGCACCTTAGGAATCTTGCTTGTAGAAATGCATGTAACAATGTATAAAAATGCACAAAAGTGCATTAAAATTTATATGCATTTTCTTATGGAGTTCTAAAAGGAAATGCAGAAATCAAATGTAGGAATAGGATAAAACAAATATTAACTGGGGGAAAATATGAAGCTGGTGAAATTAAATTGAGGGATTGAGCTGTTTCTAATATTGATGGTCAGCTGGAGAACAAAATGGATAATTTGGAAGGAAGGGGGAGAATAGAATCCTTTACCTAGATTGGAGTACCGTTAAGAAAGAGGAATCACTGCAACATTTTGTTTGGTTAAAGGAGAGGAACATTATTCAGTGATCAAAATCAAACCTGCATATAGTTTAATTAATATATAAAATAATCAGCAATATTTCCCCCCTTTTTAGATTGGATTGCAGAACAACAGGAGTAAAATTCTCTTACTCATTTGGGAATGTTCAATGTCATTTTTAAAATGTATCTCTTTTTCCTTACGATCAGCAGATGCTTGATAAATTGCCTGATAATTTTGCTACATGCACTTTTAACAACTCCAAATAAATTACATGGCAACATAACCTTGATAGCTCAAACATAGTGGCTTAAAGTGGTCAACTGAGAATATTTTAAAGTTTACAATGTGAGATCCTATCTATGGAATATTGTATCTGGCAACTTTCACAGTATCTCATGTGCATAGTTTACTGAATTTCATTATTAAAACAGTGTTAAGACATGCCAAATAGGTATGTTTTCCTTCCAGGCAGAATTCAGTATGTGGCCTCCTGTGAAAGGAAAGATATGGCTTTCCCATAAGGAAGGACTTGGCAAAACTTTGGAAACTGCACCTATTAAGAATTCATAATATTTTCTCTGCATTCCATAACAAACACATGAATTACTCTATCTAATTATATACCTCACTTTTAGTTTTCTGCACAGCTTCTCTTTCCATTGTCTTTAGTTTTTCTAACTGATAAGCCATTATAAATCTTATTAGCCAGATATATCAAATAATAGGCCCAACACCAATCTTCTGGAACAGTCTCCCTGTAGAGATCAGGAGGCACCTTCTTTGAGTACGTTTAGAAAGATGTTGAAGATGGAGCTGCTCTGGAAGTGTTTTAATCTCTTTGGAGTCATCTTACTTTGGTCTGTTGATATTTCAACTATAAAGTTTTATTTTATGTTTTAAGCTTCCTGTGGATGTTTTAAATTATTTTTCTATTATGTAAGCCACTAAGAGTTGAATTGATTGTGGCAGGTTCTTAGTAGCATGCATGTGTCTTACCTTGTCTTGCACACTGATGGAGATGGGGTTCTGTAGGAAATATAGTTGGCAGCATTTCCTGCTGGACCTGACCTTACATGGCAGTTAAGGAGAGCAAGGCCATGAATGGTGGAGAACTGGCTTTCAATCTCAGTCTCTCACTATCCCTGATACTTCATCTGAATGATACTTACATGGCTTGGACACCCCATGTGGCTCACTTACCTGGGTCTCTCCACTCTATTACCGGAGTTGCAACAGGCTTCAATCAGCATTCTTCCCATAACCCCCATCTTCATCCCTGGTCCAGTGATGCAGCAACCTTCATATGCAGCCAGTGCTGGTGTTGCTAGGTGCCAGTCATTTCTTACGGCATCATACAGAGTGCCTTGAGGCTGCACATGCTACATGCAGTTTGGAGATTATGTTTGTAGATTATAACCTAGACAAAATCAGAAAAGAAGAATGCTCTGCTTGCCGCTTCTTTCCATGTCCTGCCTGCTTGTCTGCCTGGAAGATCAGCTATTATTTTTCAAGGTGCTTGGCATTGTGGAAGTTGAATTTCAAGTGGGTGGGCACGCAGAGAAAAAAAAAACTGGTTAAAATGCAAGTAGAAGACAGGTAATTCAAAAGCTGTATGACTCACACAAAAATGGTAATGTGAGTTTATGAATTCAAGTCTAGAAACAATTTTGATTTGGTTTGATTTTTGAGCATAGGGGGTGGTGTACATTCTTTGGGTGCTTTTATTCTATTGATGTTGATATTCAGGACCCCTTTAAACCCCTGTAAGTTTTTAAAGCACACATTGAAAACTCACAATCAACAGGACACATGTACTCTCTGTATGCTTTTGTATCTTCTTGGTGGTATTCACTTGATGCAAATACCTTGTTTTTGGTTTGGTCTTGTTTAGTGGTTTTTTCATCTATGTCCTATTGGAAATTTAATGTGATAAACACACACACAAACAAAATATGTATGTATTGCTTGTGTGCATGTGGTATGTGTGGTGTGCATCTATTGTTTGAACTTACTAGGTCCAGTACTGACTGCCATTTGCTACCCAACCTAGAGTAAAATTAGCAAAGGGGTGATTTTATTTTTTTATATTTCCATGCCTTTCTCATTGTAAAGCTAATTAATGCATTGAAAAGGAATGTGTTAAGGAGATTAGTTTATCTTGAGATGGTGCCTCATGCAAAATTTATTTACAGGAACATTTATCCCCATAGAACACAATTGTGTCCATTCTTTTCTATAAAAGTGTTTTTACATTAAAAAAAAACAAAACTGTTTTAATACAAATATTTTTTGCTGCACACTGCCTGGAACTGTACAAGTAGAGCAACATAATTGAGCAACATAGAAATGCTACTAATAATATCAATAATAACACAACCTCTCTTGGACAATTTTACTGCAGATTGGGTGGCAGGCAGCATTCAGAACAGACTGCAGTCCTGCATACTGTTATAGAATTAGGCTAAGAAACAAGGGACCATGGGCTTATTTTGAATTTCTATTATTTACAGTGACTGGATATACTTTTTTTTTTCATGGAACATGGAACTCTTAATTACTTGTAATGTTGTTTCATTGCAATGCAGCCAACCCAGAAAATTCCAGTGGTAAGATCCAGAATGGGCTGTTCTGAGCTTAGGGTAAAACACATGTTTTGTTTCATGCACATTGCCCTGTTGAAACCCCTGAGAAAATTGTATATAGGATTCTATTGTAAGGCATTAACCTTAGTTTACAATTAGCATGTACTGTGACATGGAAAATGTATTGTGAATTCTATCCCAAAATTTCAAGCAACAGATAAGTAATGCAACCCATCAGCAATAGACAATGCTCTGCCAGGGGGCTCTTACTTTTACTACCCAACTAGCTAATGAGCTGCATTTGATAAATTTTATTTGCTAAGTGGCATTTCAATCAATCAATCAGGCAAACAGCAAAAATTAAATTCCATTTTGCACTGGGGATAAAGCAGAAAATGGTCCAAACATTTAATAGGACTGATAAACACAGAGTTATAAAGTTTTGCTTAGAGAAGTCTGTCTATAGCATAATTAACACACAACCTTTTAAGTAAATAGAGAACTTTTAAAATAATTAAAATGTGAATGGTGATCTTTAACTTACTATGTTACTGACCTGGAGTTTAACATCAATTTCAGAAAGACATTAAGATGGAAATTCCAAAATACTTTGAAAAGCATTCTTCAGTCCATGCCCAGAAAATCCGATGAATGAAGTGGAATGGAATGGAATGAATAAATAAATAAATAAAGGGTAGACAAGACTCATTACAGAAGACTTAACTTACTTTATTGATTATAATCAAAGACCAAAAGGTAAGTAAAGAAATGTTAAAATATTTAATTAAATATTAAATTTAATAAATTTAATATTTATTAAATTTATATTATTTTAATATTAAAATATTAAAAATAAAGCAAAAGCTAATGTAATACACAATAATGGAAGCAAAACAACAAAAGAAAATTGGACAGAATGCTCTGGTACAGTTGAGATTAGCCATATGACCCTCTAAAGTAAAAAATATGCCCTACATTTTCAAATGGCAATAGTTGATTAAGCAGAACTTGGCAACATTCCTGGAAAGCTTCAGTGAAAAATCTGAAAGTACAAAGTGAATGCTGTTGATTTCTGGCCAACCAGTGTAGCTGGTAAGAAGTGGACACATAAGGGCTGCATGCCAAATATCATAAAGAGAGCAATGGAATAAAATGTTAGCAACTGACTCAACAACAGGCTTTGAGCAAATACAAAAGCACTCTGAATAGAGGATATTCTTACATCTATCCTCTGCCAACATAGATGGTAAGGAATTAAACTTGCTTAGCATAAATGCTCTTCTATGTGTGGAAGAAGTGATATTATGGAGATATACTGGAGACCCAGAAGGTCTGTGTTTGAAAAGACTGTGATATCTTGAGAATTTGAAAAGAGTAAAAAAACAGGCCAACAGAAGACAAATTGGATAGGTAAAATCACTGTAGATGCAAGCATGAGCTTAAAAGAACTCAAAGAAGCAGTAGCTGACAGTCTCTGGCAAGGTGATGTCTACCAGATCACTAGTAGCAACAGCAACTGAAAGACTGAAAGTAATAATATGAACTTACTGTATATATAACAATGGGGAAGTTTAAAGGCATATCATGTAAAATAATGGAATTTTACATTTCACAGAATATGCAATTATACATATAAAATATAGGTGTGAATAAATTCTATAATGAAACATTACTGTTTGTTCTTATTTAAAGTCATGCACTTTCTCCTTTTTTCCATACCAATATTCTGCCAATATTTGGTAAGCACCGAGAATGCTCAGCCTTCTCTGGGAAGTGTTGGTTTACTTCCTGTCACCAACTTCTTCCTAATGATTTTGAACTTTTGCAAGTCTTGGTGTTCCCCCAAGTTTGCTAACGCTTCCCATTTTTATTATCAAAGCAGCAACATTTATATCATCGGTGACAAGTAATAACTGATTTGGCTTCATTAACCATGGGGAAAAATATCCCTTTTCACAAGCTGAACACTTCAGCCCTGAATTAGGAGAACAAAATATTGCCTTCAGGGCAAGCTTTTGAATTATCTTCATCTACTTAGCACCTTCCAGATCTTTTTTTTTAAACTGTTATAGCCAATGGTTATAATGATGGAAAAATGATGGAAGTTGCAATCCAAAACATTTAGAGGGCATCATAGTGAAGAAGATACTTCATAGCAAGGATAGGCAGAAAGCATATAGAAATCTATTTCTGGCTTCTAGTTGTTTATTGATAGCAACAATAAAAATGACTCATTTATTCCACAATTATACTGTTGAAATGATGAGAGGAGATGTCAGGTTATAGAGCAAAGAACCCCTCTGAGACAAGAAACTGAAGCTCTGGTGTTTATTGTTCTACTTTACTAGACAAAATCCTGCTAAACTGAAAGGTGCTAGCAAACTCTACTAGAAAAACCCCAGAAACCTAAGGCGGGTCTTTCTTTATCTTCTTGGCTGGGAGCCCAAGGGATTCTAAACTGTGTGTGTGCTTTTCCCCCTGGATAGGGACCCCCCTCTTCTCCACCAGCAATCTCCATAACAGGAGAGGCCAAAGATGAATGTTTATTTTTTAAAGAAGAGTGGCATGCATTGAATTCTGATGCTAAAACAAGCAAAATAAAGCATACCCTTTGGGATTTTGTTTTTCCTTCTTGTGCTGGTTGACAGATCTTGGGGTTTAGTAACAATTCCACTAGTCTGAAGTTTGCCCATCTTGAGAACGCAGAAACTACATCTGATTACATCTGCTCAGAGTCCCTCTTTGGGGGGAGATGGGCAGTAGCACAAATTTGAGAAACAAATTATAGAGTCTATAAAGCTGTCCAGGTCAGATTTGACCATTTAGCACAATATTGTCTAGACATCCCGATCCTAATCCCCATAGACATCCTGTATTTGGACTACCACTCCCATAATGATATGACTTCTGGAAGTTGTAATCATCAAAGAGAATTGAGTTGAGGAAGGCTGGTGTACTCTAACCACCAGCAGCAGTTATTTCCCATTACTTTGTGATTTCATCACTTTAGCCGGAATAACTGGAAAATAAATGAACCTAAGATCTTCTGCATGCAAGAGTATGTACTTTATCACCGAGCTGCAATAATCTTCTTTTCAAATGTCAGAAAAATTGAAAGAATTCAATAAAGAAAACATTCATAGTGCCTTGGTAGCTGAATCCTGACATTTACCATTGGCTGCAGAGCAGCCTAACATGAGTGTCTCTAGCTGACTGTCCTCCAAGAGGTCTGCCAAACAAAGAAGAAGTCCAAATAGTAAGGGGGGTAAATTGATTACATGGATTACAATTGTGAGTGATATTTACATATCCGTGTGTTAATGGCACATTCAATGTAGCAGATGATGCTTTAGAAATGATAATATTTCACTATTTTGTACTTAAGTAGGCAGTTTTGGGGGGAGATGGGCAGTGATAAAATTTGATATATAAATAAATAAAAATAAATAATTTTAAACATGGATGAAGTGAAACCTGAGCGAATGAGATAAGGCATCTATCTATCTATCTATCTATCTATCTATCTATCTATCTATCTATCTATCGGATTTGTCGCCGCCCATCTCCTCTGACCGGAGGGACTCTGGGCGGTTTACAATACAGAACAAAAAATATACAATAAAATTCTAATAAAATCCCATTAAAACAATTTCTTAACTACCCCAGCTCATAAAATCCAGATTTAGGTTTTGGCCAGCCTGAAAGGATAGCAAGCAAACAAAAAAATGCTGTTTTTTTTCTGTGCTCAACCACTGGCCAAACTAACCACTAGCTTAGCTCTTTGTAAGTTCTGAAACTCACAGATATATCAGCTTTGATGGATTGATCAATTGATTATGTGCCATCAAGTTGTTTTTTACGATAGATAGATAGATAGATAGATAGATAGATAGATAGATAGATAGATCTCAGCTTTACTGTCCTTATCATGCCTAAATCTGCAGTAATTAAAACAGCTCTGATCACTCCTGGATTGAGAAGAGTTGGAAGATGGAAAGTCTAGTGGTCTAGAGGAATTCTAAGTGCTTGTTTGCTGCAGATTTTTAGAAAACAAGGAACTTAAGTCTAAAGTCTTGCAACTATCTGTTTTGGGTACGTTATATGCACATAGATTCTCTTATAAAAAATAAATTAGTTATCAAGCATATGATGCATGAAGAATAAGGCTTGCCAATCAGTAAAATACAAGTTTTAAAACGGTGCAAGAGAAACCATCATGATTAAGACTAACTGTAAAAACCATAGGGATGAAAAAGATCATTAGTGGCATGAAGAATTTAGTAAATAGGATGATGGGAATCTGATGGGACAGATTTTCTGAAGAAGCTGAATCCAGCAAAATAGAATAATTAGAGACACTACTACAAGTGAGTGTTAAAATTGTAAGCATCTTAGCGATAATTGCTTCAAGTGGATGCTGAATATGGGCTGTAAACACTGAAAATGCTTCTCTTTTACAACTGAAGAGATAAATTAGATCCTGAAGAACTTTTGGTGTACATTTTTGTAATTCGGATATTATGGAGAGAACTCTGTTTTGTTGCTGAGATGCTCCAACGCAATGAATTCCTGCTGTCCCTGAGAAACTAAAATTTTCCTACTGTTGGAAATTTTCAAAACAGCTTGTCAAGAAATAATGCTGTGTCAAAATCTTTTTTCCTGAAAGCTTTTTCCCCCTTATTTGTCAGAAGTCTAACAAAAGGCTCCTGGTGTTTTTTAACCTCATTTTCAAAGCACTATACTAAAAAAAAGAGATGTACGTATAGATTGGCTGCATCTGATTCCAAGCAAATGCTTCAACTCTGAAAAAAAACAGGTCAGTCCATTTCAACATTTTGAATCAAAGTGGTGAAATGGATCATTTCCATAGGTTGTTTTACTCTAAAATATATATATATATGATGCATTCAGGCATGCACACACACACAAACAACCCCTTTTATTCTCTGAAATATCATAGCCATTCTGAACTAACACTCATACTGCTTTGATTTAGCATTTTGCTTTGAAAAGATGCTTCAACTTGTTTGAAAGCACAAAACTCTACTTCAGACTTTCCTTAAAATTTCTGTTTTTGGTGTTTGTTGTTTGAGTTTATCTTATTTTTGAGACATAGCTGAGGGTTCTGCTTTGTTTGTTGTTGTTGTTGCTGTTGTTGTTGTTGTTCTATGTCTCTCCTTCATTCTGGAGTCTCTCTGACTGCCACAAGTTTATAATCTGAAAATGGGAAGAATGGAAATGAAGTCCTCCTTTGTAATTTTAAGTGAAGTGAATGTTGGAAAGATTAATATGTCCAAGAACAGAATCATTCATATATAAATATTTATCCAGTTTTTTTCTTCTTTGCAAAATAAGCAAGCAAACAAGAAAACCTTAGAATGGAACTCCCCCCCCCCCGCATCAAATGAATGATTATGCCATAGTGATAGGTATCCTGCAGTCAATGAAACAGGTAAACTGAGTCAGAACATTAGCACTGCAACTGGTCAGCTGACTAATGCAACAAATTGGATCTTGCTGAATATCAGCAATGGGCCACTTTTTTAGATAGAACTTTCCATGGAAGAGATGGACAATATAAATAAATATAAATATGTGTTTATATTGTATTTTCTATCTGTAAATTGCTTTATTTTTATAGGATTTTAATTGTTTATTATAGTATTCATTTTATTGTAAACCACCCAGAGTCCCTCTTTGGGGGAGAAGGGCGGTAGCAAAATTTGAATAATAAATAAATAAATAAATAAATAAATAAATAAATAAATAAATAAATAAATGTATGTATGTATGTATGTATGTATGTATGTATGTATGTATGTATGTATGTATATAATTCAGGATATTACCAGTCTCCAAACTTTGCTTCTGGTATAACTTGCACTGCTTAGTAACTCCCATCTTCAACAGATTCAGTATTCATAGAGTAATAAAGCACTGATTTGCAGAAAGAAGTAGGCTTCTTTAGCTTCACAAACACTTCTTCTAGTTTAACGGTAAACTTTGGCACAATTATCTCCCTGTTTTGCCGGATATTATTTGCTAGTTTTAAATACTATGGTTATTTGTTCTTGCACTTTTGCTGTTCTAATCCCATCAGCCCCACTTAATTTCTGCTCTTGCATTATATGGGAAAGAAAATCAGTTCTAACTTGAGATGCTCTGCTCTTAACTATGTAAGTGACCACCTGCGAAGACTTGACCTCCCCATGACAGTGTTTAAATTTGGTCTCCACAATTTGGTCTCTTTTACAGATGGTATATGAATGACCATTGAAGGAAAACCATATTCCCAAGGGTGCAGGCCTAGGAAAATCTCTGAGAGAAATAAAACAAGCTGTTGGAAGCTGAGTTTTCTGTAAAAGTGAAAAAGTAACACACATGAGCATCTGTTAGAACAAATAGATCATTGTGGACCATGCCTTTCAATGAACTTGCCTACAGATCAAGAGTGAATTTTATTGACAGAGGTTACATAGGCCTTTCTCAAGACAAGTTTGAGTTGTTTGCAGACATCCAAGCCCATGTGAGGGAGGATAGCAATCATCAACCAATCACAGTCTCTTTCCAAGGCAGATTGGATACAAGGCTATATACGCCCCATGACAAGAGGATATTAGCCAATCTAGAAGTGAGGCAGGATAGAAAACTTAATTGGGCTAAGGTTGATACCAAGGCATTATCATTTTTTTTTTTTTTTGAACTCTGAACAGGCCCTGATTTGGAGAAATTCAATTTCTTCCTCTACTCTAGGGTCAGATAAAATCCTAACTCAATATGCAGATTTGTGTCATTCACTGAGAAACTTTTTAATTGATAAACTTCCTATTAGAAACCGGCAGCAAATTAGCTCAAATTGGTTTGATTCTGACTGTTTGCATAGTAGAAAACTTGTGAGGGCAGCAATGAGTCAGGCCCTGGGTTATCCTATTACAAAAAATCATGCCAAAATGCTAAAAATTAGGTGTGATTATAAGAAACCGATAGCCTTTAAGAAAGTCTCTTTTAGAGCTAAATTATGGTCAGATCTGGAAGTTTGGGCAAAAGGGACAAATTCAGTTTTTTTTTGTTTTTTTTCTGGAATACTGTATCAGATTTATTGAAAGAACGTAAATTCCAGTTTGATGTTCCTATTCCAGCTTCAACTTGGGAGGATTATTATGCTAATTTATTTTCTAATCCTAACCAGGGACTTTTGCATAAACAAAGTATAGAATTTTTTACCCTTTGAAAACCTTCCCCCCTGCCCTCCTGTATCTGTATCAGAAATCAAAACTATTGTTTGATCCTTAAAATCGAATAAGGCGCCTGGAGAAGATTTTTTACCTCCGTAACTTTTTAAGGCTCATAAGGATTGGTGGGCCCCACTATTAGCAGGGCTGTTTACCTATATAAATAATGCAGGTCATATCCCAGTCAGATGGGAAATTGCCATTATAGTTCCCCTATATAAAAAAGGAGATAAAGATGATCCAAAAAATTATAGACCAATAAGCCTTATTGGAATTGTGGCCAAAATGTATGCAAAGCATCTGCTGAGCAAAACAGAAGAGTGGGTTATCGAAACTAATCTCTTAGTGGAGGTACAAGCTGGATTTAGACCAGAGTGCTTCCCAATAGATAATTGTTTTACTTTATATCATCTTCTATCAAAGCAATTAACAAATGGCAAGAAATTGTTTACCACATTTATAGATTTCAGTGTGGCTTTTGATTCAATAAATAGAAATATTTTGTGGAAGAAATTGGCCAGTTTAAATATGGAACCCACACTCTTACTCTTGGTTAAGGCCCTTTGTTCAAACACACATCTGAAAGTTCATACAGGTATAAATGGCTCTCTAACTAAGAGCATACCCACCTTCAGTGGCATCAGACAGGGTTGAATATTGGCCCCAAGGCTTTTTAACTTGTATGTCAATGATTTACAAGGATTCCTGTATGATGTAGATACGCATATGCCAAAGAACCTTGATAAATTTATTAATATCCTACTATATGCTGATGGCATGGTTCTAATGGCACTTTCCCAAATAGACTTGAGAAGACTGTTGCAAAAACTGAATACCTACTGTGCTCTCAATTTTCTAAACACCAATAAAAGCAAATCCAAAGTGATGGTATTCAACAGAAAAAGTGTGAAATATAACTGGCAGATAATTGGGGAATCTATTGAACAAGTGAACTTTTTCAACTATCTAGGAGTGGCTTCTCTTCAGTAAAGGGTCGTTACCTTGTCGTGGTGCTGGAGCTTGAGCACCTCAATGATGCCATGAGCTAAACCGTGAAGGGCCACCCAAGACGGGAAGGTCATGACAGAGAGGTCAGACTAAATGCGATCCCTGGGGAAGGTAATGGCAACCCACCCCAGTATTCTTGCCGTGAAAACTAAATGGATCAGTACAACCAGAGATATGTCGGTATACCATCGGAAGATGAGACCCCCAGGTCGGAAGATGGTCAAAATGCTACTGGGGAGGAACAGAGGATGAGCTCAATTAGCCCCAGACATGATGACGCAGCTAGCTCAAAGCCGAAAGGACGGCTAGCGGCCGACGGTGCTGGTGGTGAACGGCGAATCCGATGTTCTAAGGATCAACACACCATTGGAACCTGGAATGTAAGATCTATGAGCCAGGGCAAATTGGATGTGGTTATTGGTGAGATGTCAAGATTAGACATTTTGGGCATCAGCGAACTGAAATGGACTGGAATGGGCCACTTCACATCAAATGACCACCAGATCTACTACTGTGGACAAGAGGACCACAGAAGAAATGGAGTAGCCTTCATAATTAATAGTAAAGTGGCTAAAGCAGTGCTTGGATACAACCCAAAAGACGACAGAATGATCTCAATTCGAATTCAGAGCAAGCCATCTAACATCACAGTGATCCAAATATACGCCCCAACCACAGATGCTGAAGAAGCTGAGGTAGAGCAGTTCTATGAGGATCTGCAGCACCTACTGGACAGCACGCCTAAAAGAGATGTTATTTTCATCACAGGAGACTGGAATGCTAAGGTGGACAGTCAGATGACACCTGGAATTACATGTAAGCATGGCCTGGGAGAACAAAACGAAGCAGGACATAGGCTGATAGAATTTTACCAAGACAACTGACTCTGCATAACAACCACTCTCTTCCAACAACCTAGGAGACAGCTTTATACATGGACTTCACCAGATCAACAACACCAAAACCAGATTGACAACATCCTTTGCAGCCAAAGGTGGTGGACATCTATATAGTTGGTAAAAACAAGACCGGGAGCTGACTGTAGTTGAGATCACAAACTTCTTATTGCACAATTTAGGATCAGACTAAAGAGATTAGGGAAGACCCACAGATCAGCTAGATATGAGCTCACTAATATTCCTAAGGAATATGCAGTGGAGGTGAAGAATAGATTTAAGGGACTAGACTTAGTAGATAGGGTCCCGGAAGAAATGGGTATGATCAAAAACAAAGATGGTAAGGACCTAACAGAAGAAGAAGAGATCAAAAAAAGGTGGCAAGAATATACAGAAGACCTGTATAGGAAGGATCACAGTATCGAGGATAGTTTTGATAGTGTGGTCAGTGAGCTAGAACCAGACATCCTGAAGAGTGAAGTTGAATGGACCTTAAGAAGCATTGCTAACAACAAGGCAGCAGGAGATGATGGTATCCCAGCTGAACTGTTCAAAATCTTGCAAGATGGT
The DNA here is from genome assembly GCF_035149785.1 of Candoia aspera. NCBI lineage: Eukaryota > Metazoa > Chordata > Lepidosauria > Squamata > Candoiidae > Candoia > Candoia aspera. The sequence goes on along the minus strand of NC_086155.1, from coordinate 131,348,507 downwards.
GCTGTCAAGGTAGTACATGCTATATGCCAGCAAATTTGGAAAACATAAGAATGGCCATCAGATTGGAAAAAAAAACAACTTATATCGCCAAACAAAAAAGGGAAACACACTAAAGAATGTCCAAACTATTGAACAGTGGCACTTATTTCACATGCCAGTAAGGTAATGCTCAAGATCCTGCAAGGTAGACTTCAGCAATTCATGGAGTGAGAATTGCCAGATGTTCAAGCTGGGTTTAGAAAAGGCAGAGGAACTAGGGACCAAATTGCCAATATCTGCTGGATAATGGAAAAAGCCAGGGAGTTTCAGAAAAAACATCTATTTCTGTTTTATTGACCATTCTAAAGCCTTTGACTGTGTGGGGACGCGGTGGCGCTGCGGGTTAAACCGCTGAGCTGCCGATCGGAAGGTCGGCAGTTCGAAACCGCATGGCGGGGTGAGCTCCCGTTGCTCGTCCCAGCTCCTGCACACCAAGCAGTTCGAAAACATGCAAATGTGAGTAGATTAATTGATACTGCTTCGGCGGGAAGGTAACGGCGTTCCGAGTCGTCATGCCGGCCACATGACCTGGAAGTGTCTATGACAACGCCGGCTCCAAGGCTTTGAAACGGAGATGAGCACCGCCCCCTAGAGTCGGACACGACTGGACTTTACGTCAAGGGAAACCTTTACCTTTACCTTGACTGTGTGGACCATAACAAATTGTGGCAAGTTCTTAGCAGTATGGGGTTACCAAGTCATCTTGTCTGCCTCCTGAGGAATCTGTATAATGACCAAGTGGCAACGGTAAGAACAGACAATGGAACAATGGACTGGTTTAAGATTGGGAAAGGAGTACGGCAGGGTTGTATACTCTCACCCTACCTATTCAACTCCCCTTAGTAACATATGGCTGCGAGATCTGGACCATAAGGAAGGCTGAGAAAAGGAAAATAGATGCTTTGGAACTGTGGTGTTGGAGGAAAATTCTGAGAGTGCCTTGGACTGCAAGAAGATCAACCCATACTCCAGGAAATCAAGCCAGACTGCTCGCTTGAGGGAATGATATTAAAGGCAAAACTGAAATACTTTGGCCACATAATGAGAAGACAGGACACCCTGGAGAAGATGCTGATGCTGGGGAGAATGGAAGGCAAAAGGAAGAGGGGCCGACCAAGGGCAAGATGGATAGATGATATTCTAGAGGTGACAGACTCGTCCCTGGGGGAGCTGGGGGTGTTGACGACCGACAGGAAGCTCTGGCGTGGGCTGGTCCATGAAGTCACGAAGAGTCAGAAACAACTGAACAAATAAACAAGGAGTGGTTTTTACCAGCACAGGATTGTGGTTAAATCATTTCAAAAGAATCTTGGCAAGGGCTGTAGCAAGTGTTAAAATATTATATAAATTATTTAACTACAGTAATCCAGGCACTCTGACCCTCATATTGAAAGTGTTTAGGGCCAAAATAGTTCCAATGCTGACCTATGGTGCAGAATTGTGGGGATTAAATAAAGCTGCCCCACTTGAACAAATTCAGACCCACTTTTTAAGATGCATATTGGGAACTGATAAGAATATGTCTTCCCCTGCAGTCAGAGCAGAATTAGGTATCCATTCCTTGTATAGCCATTTAATTATTAAAGTTTTCACACACTGGGTGAGAATCCAATCAATGGATTCTGATAGACTTCCTAAAATATGCTTAATGGGACAGATAAATATGGCACAGCCCAATTCTTGGATCAGCCAGTTCTTTGAAGTTATTTCACGACATGGGTTTTCCATTCAGTATTTGGTCTCAATGGCCTCCCAGACAAGGGAAATTTTTAATCAGCGAGTCCTGGATATTAGTGCACAAACTGGCATGGAATTATTGACTAAAAATAGATATTTAAGATGGTTGGCTAAGAATAAATTTACTTTTCAACCCGAAAATTATCTGTTAATGAGCTTGCCACAATTTTTAAGAAGGGCCTATTCTAGAGCTAGATTTGAGTTGTTGGACTCCATGGACAAATATGGGCACCTCCACTACTTGCCATATCTTGAGAGAACCTGCATATGCAGTTCACCAGCCATTGAAAATATTTTTTCATATTTTGTTCAATTGCCAATTATATGTACCCATTAGGCTTAAATATTTTTCATCCCTATTAGAAAGAACAGCACCCTGGGATCCAAACCACAGACTGTCTTACTTCCTTCTGGGTTCTAATGTCCATATTATATGCAGAACTGCTAAGTTTATAACTAAGCAGTTATAAACCCAATACACTGAACAATTTGTGGTGTCCTGTAAGGGAGATTCATACATCTGATTACTGACTTCTTGTATTATTGCATATGTATTGTATTACTGTATTTTCTTTTATCTATTTTCTTTTTGGAATTAGACAATGTATTATATTTTATTTAATTCAGTTTTATTTTATTGATAAGGTCACAGGACTAATCAATTAATAAACTACTACCACTACTTATTGACAGAGAAAAACAAAGTTTATTGATTTTGAAAGCATGATTGTCTATTTGTATCTTAGCAGACTAGGCTTCTCCAGTGATATATTGAAGCTACCTTTATAATATATATATATTTGATAGATTTATTTTTTTGGCTTTAGAAAGATGTTTTGAAGCATTCTGCTTATGGCCTTTATAAAGATTCTACCTCCTGAAATGTTTGGATTGTAAAAGGATAGCTCCAGCCCTCTGAAACACTTCCCCCAGTGGTGAGACAACCCCCCTCTCTCCTGGACTTCCGCAAAAAACTAAAAACCTGGTTGTGTCAACATGCCTGAGGGAGGAAGGGGAACAGTCTTCTCTGGGAATGGCTAGTGCCCTAGAGGTGCCTGTTGTACTCATGGGTTAAGTTGCAATCTTAGCCATCTGGATTTTATCATGTTTTATATTTTTACTGTTTATTATATATTTACTGTGTTTAATTAGTACTGAATTTTAAACTTTGTTTTATTGTAAACTGCCCAGAGTCCCCCTTTTGGGGGGAGATGGGCCATGATAAAATTTGATAAGTAAATAAACTTCCCAGGGCCCACACATTTTTTTAATGCATGCATGCACACCTATAGCAGGCCATGGCTGTAGCAGGCAGAGCAGTGACTCTGGGAAGGGATAAATGTGTTAAACCAAAATGCTGTCAATTGAAAACTGTTGGCAGTTGTGGCTCCATTCTTGTAATTCGTTCATGTGATTACTGAAGCTTCACATGACCCATGAACGATGGATTGCCCACACCTGCCTTTTACACATAGTGGAACAAAACATACCACTCACAAAATTCTTTGGCCATACTCTTTGCAGCAAAGATTTCTCATGACTATTCAAATGAGTCCAGCAGGTTAATGTCAAATTAACTTTAACTACATTGTCAGATTAACTATAATTCTATTTGTATGATTAAAGAGTTAAGTTAACCATTTAACATATAAATAGATACTAGACACTGTAGTGATCAACATATTTACTGATATCAGCATAAAAAGGGAGTAACCACCTTATTGATGTGAAGCACATTTGGTCTGTATATATGACACCTGAAGTTTCATGATGGAATTGAAATAGAATTAGGATTATAAAATTAATCAGAGTCAGCCCCATAGAATTCAATATGGAGGACTGCATTGCAGTTATGGAAATCAAGATGGAAAGATGCTCTCTCTCAGTGCTAATTCTATTTTGTTTGTTTGTGTGTATGTGTGTGTGTGTAAATCATCCCACTCCAAATATATATTCATCCCTTTGCTTTCATCTGTTTTTACCATCTGTTATTGCAATATCTATCAATCTTCCAGGACCATTTCGATGTAATGTTCAACCTCACACAAAGGTCTTTTGATTATCTAAATACTAAGACAAAGTCTTCATTTTGTCTTTGAAAAACTGACTCTTGTAGTTCTAATAATACCAAGTAACTGAACTCAAATTTAATATCTTCTGTACAATCAAAATTAGGAAGTCTTTCATTGCACCTCATTAGAAAAAAATAATCAAGGACTAAGAGAGTGACCAAGTGTGTCAGACATCAGTGACAAATTATAATAAACCACAAAATCCAGGATTTATAGTGGACACATGCCAGCTCATCAGAATACATCAGCCACAGTTGCTCTACATTTTCTGAATTAAGTTTCAATTGATGCCTGATGGACTCCTGATCTGAAAAAATACATGGATATACTAACAACAGCACTACTGAAGCACTGGGGTGATGGGAAAAAAAGTGGGGAGGGGAAGAAAGGTGCATATATAGATGTATATACATAAATAATGTATAAACTATTGTGAAGCTAACACTTCAGCCTGTATCTCCAGATACAGATGTCAAAATGTATGAAAAACAAGAGGTAGCTTTATAGCAACCCACAAGTCAAAAACTGTAGTGTGAAAAGGCAGCTTTTCAGTACCAGCTACTAAAATTAGCCCTATCAGTATGATGAGAAACCCTGACAGCAGAGCCCCATAACCCTATCCTTCTAAGGCAGAGTTACAGTATCCGCAGCTCTTCTGATATTTGCTGTCAATGTTATTATAATGAACATTAAATGCTGCCCAACACCCAGTGACTCTGGGCAGTTTACAATTGTTAAAACATTGAAAAACAAAGAACAATACAACACGCACAAAGAGAGCACAAAACAAAGAACAATGATGGCAAAGAAAATAAACTCAGAGGGGAACAGAAAGGAAGAAAGGGCCATGGATCATCGTCTCCAAAGGCCTGGGTGAAGATCCAGGTCTTTAAGGCCCTGTGAAACACCAGCAAGGTGGGAGCTGTTTAAATTTCAGGGGGAACCTGTCATGAGTAAGGATGGCGAGCAGGGGGCTCCCTTCCAGACTGTTAAGCACATGCGTAGTACTGAGGAATTGGTGAGCCATTCCAAGAGGCACAGATTGGGACCGCCTTACCCTGCGGGGTTTATATGGCTGGGTTTTCCCATGTTTGTTCAGTTTGTTAGGATTACTGTTATGTATTAGCAATAAAACATTAGAGACCAGTTCCCTGTCTCAGAGTGTTTCCTGGGAGTCAGGACAGAACCTCATTGCAGAGGGCAGGTGCTGCTATAGAGAAGGTGCGCTTCCAGGGTACTGGTAGGTGGCATGTTTAATCGTGCCAACGCTGCCAGCTAGAACTGTTTGGACAGATACTATGGGAGACCTTCAAGTAACCAGGCCCTATACCATGGTTATTTATAAAATAAACTGTGTGAAATAAATCACAAAATTATGAAGTATATCTATAACATAAGGGCACCTTGTAATAGTAAACCTAAATAATGTAGCAGTTATTAGTTTATTCTAGTCAAAGACACCAAAATAAAATTGATATTTGCTGAAGTACAATTCCAAGCAACACTGGTCAACATGGCCAATGGTGAAGATTTTGGGACTTGTATTGCAGAGTGTCTACCTCTGCTTTAAATAATCCCTGTTTTGATTTGTATTTTTTCACCATTGATACTTTATGAATGAATGCTTAGCGTCAACAATAGTGAGTTCAAGCATTGTTACAACATTTAAATTCAAATATTATACTCTGTGCTTTCAGGCAACTGTTAGAAGCTTAATCTTACCAAGGACATTCTCTCTGTCTGTGTATTGCCATAAACCTTTAGAATATTTTTCAGGTAAATAATTTGTTCACAGTTATACACAGACATGTTTCAGGCTGTTTTATTCCCACAAAATAATAATAATAATACATTTACCAAGCAAAGGATAGTCTTAACTGTGATTGCCATTAATACTAAGTCACCTGGATACTATTAGTGGGGAAAGTAGTACAGTCAGAAGTACTATAAAATAGAATCCATGGGGGAAAAAAAATGTATAAATCCCACTGAGCCTGGAAATTCACATTATTATTTTACACGCCTTTTCAGTCACTTTCAGTTTAAGCCCCCCCTCCTCTTTTCTGGTTGGGGGAGGGATTTTATATCTAGAAAGAAAATAGGCAGACTCTGATTTTTTTCCCCCCAAAAAACATTTCAGGGTTAAGTTTACTATCTATACATCTGATACGTTCCTAAAGTAAGAAATGGCTGAGGGTTCTGAATTCACTTTTACTGAAATTACTTAGCAAATGTTTTGTGATCAAGTGCAATACCACTTGGCGTAAACACAGTTACATGGCATTTAGAAGCTTTACTCTGGTTAGCCTATTGAAAAGGGAGTTTGGGATTTTAGAGCTACAGCATCATTTGAAGCTTTTGGGACTCTGGCCTTTTCATTAGATTTCGAGAAAGCTTTCAGATGGAGACAAGGAAATATATTTTTTTTCCCCTGCGAGAAATGAATTAGAGATGACCTGACTGACCCAAGAAGATATGGAGTCCCGTCAAGAAAGATACCATTTGTAAAACTCTATCAATCCTGCAGATAATTAAATGTGTGCAACTGGGAAGAAGTGAATCAGGAGCCAAGAGCTGATACATGAAGAAGAGGGTGGGAAGAAAAGGCTCTGAAAATAAATGTTGGGTGGGGGATGGACCATTCATTTCAGTTGCTGAGGAGTCTTTGATCCGTGAAAAACAAAAAGGAAGAAAGCTGGAGCAGAAAAACAGTGTGCTCATTGTTTCTCCTGACATATAATTAAATTCCTCTTATTTTGCACTAAACTCCAGCAGAAGCTAGAGGCCTTCAGTCAAAGATTGGCTTAGTTATTTTGGTCCAATTTCCAACTGTACACTGTTGTAGTTCTTGGCAATCTACGCATCTCTCTTCTCTTTTCATTCCATCTCCCACTGTACCTTTGCCTTGCAGATTTTTCCCTTTGGCCTTCGTCTCATGTACTGATGCCCTGTCTCCTCCAACCCTCTTTTCCTAGTCAATGTGCCTCCAATCACCTGCCATAAAGATGAAGAGGGCAGGGATTTACATAACATTTGAATATTCAAGCATATACATGGATGCATATATGGAAATAAAGACTCTAGTCTATATACCTTCTCTAGCTTCTTTCTATGGTTGATTGCTAGGTAATGTTAAGGCTGTCTCTTCATATAGTTTGGACATGGATGGGGCATCCTCTCTTCAAATTTAGGGTGCCTTCATACAGAACAGACTCTATCCTTCAAATAGAGGACACATGACCATCCTAGTGCCTCCTCTTTTGATACTGCTTCCTCTTCAACATATGGGAATCACACCCCTGTGATGAAATAATTCTGCCAGTTGGGCCAAAAGGATTGATCAGGTGATATGGAAGGCAAAAAAGTGCATATTACCTTACATATTTACATTGTCAATATTTGTTAAAGCGAATGTGCTTGAGCTACTCTCAGGCGCTTGTAGTTCCATTCTTAATATTATGTAATAACTGCAAACTTGGTAGAGCTTTCTTAATTAGTTAGAAAGAGCTACAATGCTTTGTGCATAAATCTTACATAAGGTAAATAAGAACACATTCTTGCACATAATACAACAGGAAACCCTTACCTTTCTTAAGCTGCTGCTTATGGAGTGACTGACAGGTTATGTTGCCCAACAGATGCTAATTTTCAGTTTGTGCTCTCCTAAGACTTCTGTCACAATCAATTTTGCTGTACTTACATGTGATTAACGTACTTTAGCTCAGCTGTGTTTGTCAGAGACTGAGAGGTCCCAAAGCCCAAAAGCAGAATACATGTTTTGCACATGTCAGTCATTGGCCAATGATGTTATCTGGTTGTTAAAATAATAAAACATATTTTCCATGATTCAGCCCAAAGTAAGTGTCCATGGGGACAATGATAATGAATTCACTGGGACTTATTTGTGAGCAGGCAGCTATAGGATTGTGATGTTTAAGTCCTACACTTGGTAGGAGAAATGTTAATTTGAGCTAGACTGCTTGGACCACCATATCAACAAGACTATTGTCTGATAAACAATATGAGACCAATATATATATGAAATTATATTAGTTAGTTAGTTTGTTTCTTTATTTCTTTCTTTATTGAATTTTATCACTGCCCATCTCCCCCCACATGGACCGACTCTGGTTAATTCCTTTATTCACTATTACTATAGAGGTAATCATATGGTTTTATTATTACTGCTTTTTTACAGTTATTTTGCAATCTGAATTGTTTCTTTAAAATTGAAAAATCACCTACATTCTTTATTATTGTTTTCCTGGTTATAGACTGCAGTACAAGTTCCATTTGCTCCTCATTCTTTTTCTATCTAAGTAATATTTTTAGGGAAAAAAAATGAAGTGGCTGGAACAAAAGAAAACAGTGTTTTGAAATAACATTGGGCATCTGCGAAACAGAGTGTACCAGATAGGAATCTATCTTACAACAGTGATCCATCGATCTCAGCGTTGTCTGTTCTTGGGGCACACAATCCTTCAATTTCTTTTTCTTAGAAAGTCTGTGGAATTCTATGTAGGTCTAAGAGGCATTCTTGGAAAGAAAATGATCCTAGATCTTTGCCATTTCCCTTTTTTTTTTTTCTTTTCTTTTTTTTTTAATCTCAGGAATGTAAACTAAGAAGTGGAGCAGTAAGTTTTGGCAGGTGTCAAAGAAAATGTCCCTGAACAGACTGATGCCCATAAGCACCATAATACCCATTCTTAGGTTTGGCAGCAGCTCTTGAGATTTAAGACCAGAATCCTAGAAAGTAATGGGTGAACCTACCTTTCTTGTGAACCTGTATTTGTGTGATAAAGGTACAGACTAGAATTTACTAGTTGTGCTATTGTATAAGAAGTATTATATGGGACAGATTTTGGAAGAAAACAAATAATGAATTCTGTGTATCCAGGCCTATCAGTGTGGGATCTTCTTACCAGATTTTCTTAGATGGTAGCAAAAGCTAGGGTATTGTGGTATCTCTCAGTCAGAGCAAGCAAATAAGGACCATCAATATAGCTACATTCTGTTGAAGACTGTGGAAGAAAGAGCTATTGATAAATATCTATTGATGGCTGTTGGTTGTCTAATTTGACTCTTTATCTTCAAAATGTGATTCTTTAAAAAAAAATGACAACAGCTCCCACAATCAAATTAGTTAATGGTTTGGAGCCAAAATGTACATACCTATGATCATTTCAGCATTGTTTGCATGCAGCTTTTAAAAATGCTTATAAGCTTTATTGAACATGTACAAAAAGAAACCTTGAACAAGAATCCATCCTTGGTTCCCAGCTTTAGGTGGAAACTGTGAGGGGGCTTTTGAAAATATTGAGCCTTAACCAGGGTATTTGAAGCAAAAAAATCTTATGGTAATTAAAATTAAGAATTCTGACACAGGAAAAAATGAATCAGTTTTGTACCTTCAAAGGGCACTAAAGTATAGCATTTAAGCAAAAGCTGTGGCATATTTGAAGAATTCCTGAATTATTTCAAAAAGGTATTTGACATTTTAAAGGATTGCAGTGTGCCAGGGTTGTTAGAAGAGACATTATACTTTGCATTTGGAGACCTGAAGAGAAGAATAAAATGACTAAGCTAAGTGTGACTAGCCTAGCTAGTCAACTAATACTAAATTGTATAGAATATTGCTAGGCATTAGTTTATGAAATAGTGTAATCGTCTGTGAGAATGTCCTTGAGAGACAGGAGGAGGAGGAGGAGGAGATGATAGGCAGCTATGGTCAGATAATAGGCAGCTTAGCCCACAGAAGGAATGGGAACATGTAAAATATCTTTGAACCCCCACACCCCAGGTTCTTGGACTGTAAAGGTGAGGGGAAAGAAATATATTTTCAGACTTGCAAGATTCATGTCAGCCCTTTGAGGTAGCCCAGATAAGAAGCACCAATGGTAAGTACTAACACTACTTTTACTGTTAGGTTACAGTAACAGAATCTTGTTAAGTCTGAAAGTACATCTCTCCCCCCTTACCTTTGCAGTCCAAGAAACTAGGGAGGATCCCTTCTGAGACATTTGTCACACCCCACTCCAGTCTCTTATCTGATCTTTGCCTAGTCTACAACTCCTCCTCCCTCCCTCTCAGACAGTTTCACAGACCATTACAAATAGACAGATGCCATCCACTGAATCAATTTATCCTGTGAGTGGCTGGGAGGGGGGAGAAGGGGGAGTCAGAACGACACAAGTTTCACTGCAGCTTCATGACACATGTCTTTGATATATACATATGTCATGAGATATGCACAAAATCCTGTGGATGCATCATAAAGATCAAGATGTAACTGCACCCACCCCAGAAATGGGCCACATGGATAAGCGTGCATGAGGAACATTTACCAGTTCTCTGGTCTTCCAGGATTTAATGTAGATTAATAGTTAGCAAACTTTTTGTTAAGCCTTCCCCAGTGGTGAAGGATTGCTTCACGGATGGTACAGTAAACATTAGGGAGTACAAAATGGGTGAAGACATATATTCTCTCAACTATCCTTTTTTTTTTTTCTTGTTCTGACACCATCTTCTTGTTTTCCCAAGTAGTAGTATAGGGGACAACTAGGTAGTGCAGATGAAGCCTCAGTCTGTCTTGAGTAAGCAGTAGCACCTTGATACAAGTGTAATACATAACTTCATCATAGAAGTGCAGGATCAGTACTTCTTATTAGACAAGCCCAAGATCTGATAGAGAAGCCTGGTAAATGGGTGAAAAAAGTAAATGGAAATATGCTGTAACAGTGGAAAGGACCAGGATTGGAAGACTGGTAAGCTGCTATTGGTTAACACAATATTTCAAGGGCTGAGGGCTACCCTTGGCTTTTAAGTTGCAAGCAGGAAACAGCATTCCAACAGTAGGGGGACCAGGGCAGAAACTAAATTTTATTGAATTTATCTTTAAATTCATCTGTGCATTCAATTAAAATAAAAATTAAATGGATCAAATGCAGGTAATAGGATTGCTTCCCATGTACCAAACATTAACCCATCAGTGTGAATGGGGGTGGGGTGTAGGGAGGTGAGTGTACATCTAAGGATATAATGTTCTGATTGGGTATCTTATGATCAAGTTCTTATTAACCTACATTTGCAAGCTTTTCAGTAGCTCTCTGTAGCAGAACCTTTATCAGTAGCATTATAAGTACGTGAAAAGTGTACATTATCAGGAGATGAAAAACAATCTTCATCTCCATAGATACTGTCTTTTCTCTAATCAAAGAAGTCAGTTTAGCCCTCTCAGCAGGTTTCATCATTTTCACCAACCGTTCCTCCTTGTGGGTAATGCCGAATACCTTGTCGGTAGTGCCAAATCTTTCCATCTTTGTGCATCCAATAATCTCGCTGCAGTCATCATATACAAAAACAAGTTCCATGACTTTTTTTTTTCCAACTGTTTGTCCATCAATCCCAAAAGAAAAACCTCTGGTCTCAATTGTATATTAATCTTTAAAATCCTCTGAAGCAGTGTATGTATTTGAATCCAGAATTTTCTGACTTTTTTACATGTTTCATCAAACATGATAAAAAGTTCTTCTTGTTCACATTTCCATCATAATTTTGAAGCCCTTTTTGTATGGCCACATTGTCCATTAATATAGTATCTCCCTCTTGTAATTTCAATATCACTTTTTCTTTTTCTTTTCATAATTTATATGCTAGCCAGTTCCCTGATTTATTTGCAGACTCATTTTTTTTTTTTTTTACTTTACATAATTCATTTTTATTTCCATTTCTCTTACTGTTAACACAGATAATTGTCATTGTAAAAGCTTGATTTGTTAAGAAATACTTACCTTATCTGGAAATTTCTTTAAGTCTTCTTTTCTCTTTATTTCATCCAAAATAGCTGTGTTTTCTATTGCCTCTTCTTTTTAAGTTCACTATTATGTTGTATAAAATAACCTCTAATAAAAGCTTTACTTACATCCCAAACTATTCTAAAATCAGTGCCTTTACCTACATTATTTAAAAATAGATATTATTTTAATTTCATTTTACAATCCTCCACTATTGCTTCTTTCTGTAGCAACATTTATTTTAGTCTCCATCTAAAAGAATTAGATTTTCTTTTATAAACCAAACTCACAGGGTTATGATCTGAAAAAGTCTTTGGTAATTTCTTGACTTTATCAACATTAGTAGCCAAGTGATTTGATTTCTTTCTCTTTTCATTTTCTTACTTTATTTTAGTTTGTATTAGTTTTTATCTTCCTTTCTAAAAATCTTTAATATTTTTATTGAAGTTATTTATAATTTTAAATACTAAAATTATATTTTAAAAAAGCAATCTTCACCTGCTTATTTGTGTAGATCAAGTTGCTGTCCTTTTAAAAGCATAAGAACAGACTATTTTTTAGAACTGTTGGTAGACTTACCTGAACTACTTGTAATTGCACTGTAGGAATTACACTGAATATTTATGACCTAATAACTACAAATATTTTTGGTCTGGGTATACTTAAATAAAAGTCTGAATCAGCAAGATTAATGTGGTGTTCTTTTGGTTGTATACAATCCTAGCTAACATTTTTGGGAATCTGTTATCTTAATAAAAAATGATGGCACCATATATTATTGTTATTTTGATGAAGGTTTTTGTGCCTTTATATCATTTTATTTTATGCAGATAGAATGTAAAATATTCAGAAAGAGGATGACTCCCCCCTTCCCTGCCTCCTTTCCAATTGCTGATCAAGAAGTTGGAGTGAATTATAGCTGGCAGTTGATTTGGAAGCTTGAATAATTTAAATCTTTCTCCACCCTGCATTTCACATACAGATAGAGCGGTAATGCAAAGTTCTAACAGAAAGCAGTGGTGGGAAATGAAAAGCAAACACTGTCTTTCACAAAGACACCTAAGCAAAATAAACAATTTTAGGAAATGAGAAATCACACTCCACTGTGATTTGGATAATGAGTTTTTAATATCCTTATGTGATTTCCATAACCCTGTCATGCAGTGTCATGTTTTGAATGGCTTATCACTCTCCTGTCAACAAGCTTTTATAGCAAATACATTTACTGTCTGTAAAAAATGCTGGTACTTTATAAAGGTCACAGGAAGACTTCAGTCAGTAGCTGGTGCTTACGAACTAAGGTATGATTGGAGATTTGTCATGTGGTGCTCTTGAAAAAAAACAAGCTATTTTACATTGGATGCACACAACTCTGAAACATAAATTCAGAATGTTCTACCTTGCTGCTCCCTTGCCACCTCCATTTGGCACATTCTGGCAGATTTGGAGGGGGAAAAAGTCCCATTCTGCCATTTCCCCATAATCTTTTATTCACATGTTGGTAATGGAGGAAAAAAAAATGTGCTACCTCTGGGAAAAGGAAAGACAAATGTTTGAGTAATCTATTTTAGAGACAAGCTGATTTGGATGCAAAAGATGTGGATATAGGAGCAATATTAGAATTGTTTCCATGGTGATCTAAGCCAAAAGGACATTAGAAGTGCACTACAGATGATGGAGAGGCTTGCTGGTCAACAATTATTGCTGGCAAAGCATTTTCAGAAAATGTGAAACAAATGCCATACAGCAACCCTTGCCACTAAAATTTCTTAGAAATACTATCAGGTGCAAGAAAACTGATACAAATTCTCTGTTTTCACAGAGAACAGTTTTTCAACTATAGAAGAGGATGATCAATCTAATCTTGCATATCCCGATGTCTGTTTCATTCTCTTTCCATACTAAATTATATTGGGGAGGAGGAATAGGTTTCACCGTTGGCTTCTTTGTAAATCTTTCATGACAAGTGCCTTTCAGCTACATAACACTGCTATTCTGGAACTCTGTATCATTAACTTATTCATTACTTATTGAATAATCACATATGCAGGCCACCCACTCAAAAGTTATCTCTCTCTATCCTTTATTAGCTGCAGATTAAAGGAATCTGAGGCAGGAAAATGTCCCTGTAAGGTTTGTTTGAATGTCATATCTGGCTTTTCCCCTTGATTAATCCTTAGATTATCATGCATGCCTTTCTGTCCAAGTGAGACTCACTACATTGGCGGGATCTGCCAATTTTGTTCTCCATCACTGCATAGTGAATGCACCAATTCTGTCCTAACAGCCACAGAAAGGCTTGGCCAACCTCATATGTTCATTTTAGTGTGATCTACATTTCATGGACCTTCCATGACTGACCCATAGGCTAGTCCAATTGGCTACTCATTACCTCTTACTGTATTCCATGGCCACACATTCATCACTTTCTGTACATAACACAGCCCTGATTCTCCATAGTTCATTTTTCTTCAACAAAAAGAAACTAGAAAGATTGAATTCTGTCATTTTCTAGCTCCACCCCTGTTGTGGTTATTTATTTTTTTCCAAGGATGAGGAGAGTTAGCTACAGTAGGATGGAGGGCTGCTGTTATACTCCTCCACACCTTATTCTTTTCAAGGGATAATGTATTAAAAGCTTTTTGGGGAGTATTTCTTTCTTCAACAGAGAAGAGACTTCAAGAATTTTCCTTCCATGAATGATTTTGAAATCCAGCTGAAATATATCTGGATACATGGCAAGAAACCAATATATGATGGCTTTTATCCTCTATTTTGCAATTATTTTTTAAAAGAAGAGTAGATGTTTAGGATACACTCCTTTGAAGGAAGAATACAGATGGCTCTTTAGAAAACTACAGGTCCCTGACTGAAGATATTAGTCTGTGCAGAACTATAAACTCCTTCTACAGTTTCATTTAAATGAGAATAATCCTTAGCTTAATATTATAGCATTTAGACAGAGTTTCTATATGAAGAGCTTAATATTATAGCTTGTACAAATGGGAATCTTTATCCTTACATAGGTGATTTCTTAAAAATAAAAGGTAAACATCTATTTTACTAGTTTTTAATCCTTTTGAGAAGTCTAATATTTGCCAGATAATGTATTTCAGAACATGGTAGCAGCTCCTGAGCATTCAAGTAATTTATAATGTGTTTTTTTGGCAGCAGAGACAGCATTAGACTTCTTCCATGCTATCTGCTTTTTCTTTTGAAAATATGAATTTCCCCACTATTCTGCCACCATTTCTTCTCAGAGATAGTTTGTGTTTTTTCTTGGAAAATGTGCCACTGTTCATTATTGCTATTGCTTATGGGAATTCTTGGCATGAATAGGCCTGGACAGATGACTTTTACTATATCAGAGATTGGCAAAAAACAGTGTACAAATGAACATGAATAAATGAACACCAATGGTTTAATTCTTAGTGACATGCACAGTCTCAGAAGAATAGTTAGATTTTAAGGAGCCATTATTCTCAGCCCTTCATTTCAGAGGACCCACTTGCTTGCCAAGATTCCCAGCTTTCAAGTAAAATAAAAGCAAATTGACCCTTGTAAAACTGGAGATACAGCTTAAAATGTTCTGGCAGTATTTTGTCCAGACATTTTGTGAGAACATAAACTGGCTACTACCTTTCAGTGTTTTTAGCCAATAATATCATACTTGTGTCTTACAGTTTGTGAACAGCCATAGAGACAAGGTGCATAATAATTATTTTATCTGAAGAAGGTTTTTCCAGCACTATTATGAACCCAGCTTTGGTCTACTCTCTGAAGCAGTCATTACTACTTATAGCAGACATTAGTCTTTTGCTGTTTTGTCCTTTGAGACTTTTACACTATGGTTGCATAGGATCATATGCCTCATAGAATAAGCTGTTGAAACATGGCATGAGCATGCTGAAGCCACCAGTTAGCATCAGCCAAAGATGCAAAGAACAAAATCATCAAGAAATAAATCGTGTTGTTGTTTTTTTGTCTTTTAAACAGATATTTCAGTCCTTTCAAGGGTTCAGCAGACCACTCAGATAAAGAATCAGTTTTGCCTTGCACAGGCGATAGATTGAGTGTTTTGTCTGTGGGTTGTACCTGTTTCACTTGAGTGTGATAAATCCAGGGCTTCACTCCAGCAAGCTTTAGAGAAGTGTGGATAGTCAGCAACATCTGGTATGGCCCTTTCCACTTTGGCTGGAGTGGTTCATCCTCCCACACTCTCAGGAACAAAAAGTCGCTGGGCTGGAATGGATGGACATCTACATCCAAAGACAGAGGCTGATGGACCCAGACATACCTGTGAAGAGAAAACAACACAGGAAATACTGTCTGAGCATGTGATTTCCAATTACAGGCATTTGAATATCATTTCCACTGGTGAGGTCACTGGGAAGGGTTTACCAAACAAAATCTCAAATGGGCTAAGTCCTAACATCCCTGGGGCTGATCCTAATTCTCAAAAGAGCTAAAGGTAACACATCTGGCCATTTAAGAGTGTTTTCTTGACAAAACCTGCTCAAATGTCAGTTAAGGACTGGTTAGCCAACTCAATCTATCTACTAGATTGCGGCCTCCAGGAGACATGAAGCTGCCAGTGAATGCCTAAAGCCTGGGCTACATGCTGAATCACTTTGGAAGTGAACTATGGGCCATTATCTGACCCATTAATATGGGGGAGGGCAAAGTGTGGGAGGATCTCAGTTTACAGTTTGTTTGTAACCCCCTGTGCCTGATTAGTTCTACAAGGAAAAGCCTCAACCCACTGCAAAAACATATCAACAAAAACAAGAAGATGTTTATATCCATTCCTTCAAGGTAGGTCAGTAAATTCAACTTGCCATGCCTCACCAGGTCCTGATCCTCCAGGTTGGGCACCATACCTTTTTAACAATTTTTGGATTATTTTGGGCACAAAGCACACTTCTCAAGGCAACTTGCTCAGTTCCAGCATAAAGACCATGGAAAAGTCATCTGGTGGTTGAGCAGATCTCCCATCGCATTGGCACCCTGGTGGGTGGATTGATGAAGGTCACTAATAATTTGGCAGGGGCATGTTCTGGACACAGTCAGTCTCCTATCAGGGTTAATCCACCAGCCATCTTTATTTTTAGATGCTTCCCAGCCTAAGGCTGCCTCTTCTCCTTGGAGTTCAATGTGTGGGACCAATGCAGCACCTTGTAGGGCAGTATCCCCTAAATCTATTAGGACTGCCCATTTTGCTGCCTCATCCTCTCTTCAGTTCCCTCTGGAAATAGAATCTGTACCTTTTTGATGGGCTTTGCAGTGTATAACAGCCACCTGTTTAGGAAGATGTACAACTTCCAACAAGGTAAATATGTGTATCTCTGGGGCATATTTGATCCCAGTTCCAGCCACTGTGAGTAGTCCCTGTTCTTTCCACAATGTCCATGTGTATGCAAGAATCCAAAGGCATACTAAGAATCAATGTGAATATTGACAATTTTACCATCAGCTGGAGAGCTTGGATTAAAGCAAAAGTTCTGCTCTTTGGGCAGAGGTTCCTGGGGGCAAAGGGTTAGCTTCCACTACTTCCCATTGTCTGTTTTACGACTACATAGTCTGCTTTACGACTTCCCTGAATCACACTGCTGCTGCCATCACTAAAGTATTCAACATCTGGGTTCTGCAATGGGGTATCTGAAGAGCCTTTTGACCAGCACAGCTTAGATTAAGCACCCATAAGCAGTCACGTTTCAATTTACCAGTCTCTGAGTATGGAAGCAATGTACCAGAGTCAAATAGTATGGCCTGATAAGATGCAATCGGACTTGATGTCCACCAGTGGCTGCCTTTTTCTTCCACTGAGTGTGGCCCAAAAATCTCTGGCTGCTTCCAGCTGCCTAAAGTCTTAGACAGCACCCCTGCTGCTACCCCCTTTGCTCATAAAGTTGAAATGGCTTCTCCAAGTCTGGGAGACCTAGGGAGGGGGCTGACATAAATTTTAACTGCTGAAAGGCTGTTTCACAATCTGGTGTCCATTCAAAGGGGTCTGAGTCTTTTCCCTGGGTAGCCTCATATAGGGGTTTGGCAATCACCCCAAACCCTGGAATCCAGAGTTGACAAAACCCAGTCATCCCAAGGAAACCTCGCAATTGGCATCAGGTGTGAGGGTGGCTACCCTGAAAACAGCCTCTCTTCATTCAGGTAGCAACTCTTGTTGTCCTTGAGAAATTCTAAAACCCATGTAGGTAACAGTCTCTTGAGTGATTTGAGTGTTTTTCTGTGATATCTGATACCCAGCTTGTCCCAAGAAATTCAACAAGGAAATGGTGCATTTTGTACATGCTTGGGCATTGTCAGCACACATCAACAAATTATCAACGTACTGAAGCACTATTCCTTTTGAGCCCTTAGGTCTGAAGCTAAAGCATTTCCAAACAGAGTAGGGCTGTTCCTGAACCCTTGGAGTAATACAGTCCAACACATTTGAGTGTGGTGCCCTGTGTTAGGATCCTCCCTTTCAAGAGCAAAAATCTCATGGCTTCCAGGAGCCAAGGGAATGCAAAATAAAGCATCCTTTAAATCAAGGGTTGTAAACCAGTGGGAGGTGGAGGGGAGAGTGCCAAGCAAAGTGTAGGGGTTGAGCACCACTGGAGGAATAGTCACAAACCCCTCATTAACTGCCCTAAGATCCTGGATGAACTGGTATTCAACAGAATTTGGCTTCTTCACTGGCAAAATGGGTGTGTTAGAATTAGATTGGCATTCTCTCAATAATCCATATTCCTGAAATTGGTGACTCAATGGATGCAAGCTTCATTTTGCTTCTAGCTGGAGAGGGTCTTGTTTCACCCAGGGTGGGCTGAGTCCCTCTTTCAATTCAGCTTTAACTGGAACTGCATGCTTTGCTCTGCTGGGTTTTTGCTGAGCCCAAACCCTCAGGAACTGTCTGCATCTGCTCATGAGGCTCTGCTAAAAGTGCAGCTTGCACCCTCCACCCCTCTTCTTTAGGCACTGTCAGAGTGACTTGGTCTTGGGCAAAACTTAACTCAGCTCTCATTTTTGCATGACAAATCTCTTCCAAGCAATGTGGGGTGGGCATTCAGGCATACACAAAAACTGATGAGTTAACCTTTTCCTGCCCAATATACAATCCACTGATGAAAGAAAAGTTCTAATTAGACTTTTCCCCATTGCTCCAACTAAAACTGCCCTGAGGAAAATTTAAGACAGAGTTGGTCACTCCAGAATCAATGAGAACATAAAAAAAGCCTTCCCCCCACTTCTATTTTTACCAGGGGCTCGGAGGGGATGTTCTGCCAAGTGTCCAAGCATGATCAGATAATTGGTTCTTTTAGATCCAAAGACAATAAGCACACCAGTGGATAAAGAAACTTTAAGCTTTATTATAAACTTAAGCAAACAGAGCTACAGAAACACAGTTTAAGCAGATTAAACAAAAGTATCAAAAGCATAGCATAAAGAAAGACATCATAGCATACCTAAGCAAGTTGATACCCAATCCCTTTTAGGTTGCCAGGACCCTCCTGACCAAGGCAACAGGGATGCCTCTAGGGTGGCAATTGTTCTACAGCACCCAGTGCACTGGATCTGTACAGAAGCTCCCAAACTCCAAAACAATTCCAAGGGTTTTATCCAAGTCTGGCCCTTAAACCTCATGACCATGTTTCCATAGCTGCAGGCTATGAGACCTGACCTTGACTAGGAAGCTTTCCAAGGCCCAAAAACACCTGTCTATGACATCATCCAAGAGCCTGGGAAGTTTTACAGATCTTAACAAAACAATCTGGGGGTTTTCTCTTATCTCTCTCCCCACTCCAAACAAAGATATGTTCTGGAGGGCTGTTGGAGGAGTGGACTTACCAACTTTCAGTCTTGTGGTTTTATTCCCCACCCCCAATGCCAAACAGAAATAAAAACAAGTCAATTAAACATCAGCATAACTCAACATAAACTCTAATCTTTGTGTGAGGTAGAAAATCAACGTATGTCATTAACTCCTAGAGATAACAATGGTCTTCCGCATTGCCACTACAGGGGAAAAGGAATTGTTTTGAGGGCCCCTGGTCTCTCCTATTCTGAATCACTTGCATTTGTTGCCACCAACCAGGGTTTCTCTTTTTCCTGCAAACACTTTTGGCTTTCCTCCTTGTGGTTTGGGACATTCCCTCTTCCAATGACCTTCTTCTTTACAGTAGTCATACTGATTCCACCCCAACTGGGGTCTCCCTTTTGGTTTTGTCCCCCAGTACTTCCACTTTCCTGATCCCTCTGATTGCTGCTGCAAGCGAAGTCACCTGCAACTTGACTTTCCTTTCCTCCTTTGTCTCCTGCAATTTGTACTGATTATTATATACTTTATAGCAGCCTTCCTCAACCCTTTGACTCTGGAGGAATCCTTGAAATATTTTTTCAGGCCTCAGGGAACCCCTGCACCTTCAGGCTCAAATATAGGCCAGAAGTTACAAAAATATTATATGGGTGTGTGGAAAGCACCTCAGAAGGGATCCCCCCATGTTCTCTGGAAAGTAAAGGTGGGGGAGGGAAGAAGGGCTTTCAGACTTGCAAGTTTCTGTTACTGTAACCTAACAAAAAGGGTAGTGTTAGTACTCATGGTTTTGGTTTTTTGTCTGGACTACCCCAAGGGGCTGGCATCTTCAAGACTGGGCATCTTCAAGACCCTTGGCACTTCCAGAGTTTTAGCCAGTAGCTCCAGAGGAAGGTAGGCTGGGGCTGCTGCCTCACCCAGCACCTGTCCCTTCCAGCAGGAACTGATTAAAATTTTTTGCCATCAATACTGCTTGCTTGTCCCCTCCAACACCAAATGGACAAAGCTGGACAGTGTAGCTGGTAGTATATCCACTTCTCTCCTTCTAGTACTGTCCTAACAGTCAGGAACCATGCTGAGACAAGGAATAGGTCTCTAGTGTTTTATTACTGCTACATAAGACAGAATCCTAACAAACTGAAGAAGAGTGGGAAAAACCCAGACAGATAAACCCCAAAAGTTAAGGCGGATCTGATCTGTGTCTCTTTGAATGGCTGCTTAACTCCTCAGTACTACGCATGCATTTTCCCGCCTGGATAGGGGCCCCCTCCTGCTCTCCATCAGTACTCATGACAAGTACTGTCTGATCAAAGCTTCCTGAAAGAGGTGAACTGGCAGCACTAGTGCATCCTGGCAGAGGTGAGCTGTTGGCAGCAGCTATCACTGCATCCTGGCAGAGGCAAATTGTCAACATCATCCATCAGCATCCAGTGGCACTGGCTAGCAAAAGTTTGTCCCTGGGGAGATGAGCTGGCAGTATTAACCACCCATCACTTCTGGCACCACCCCACCAAAGCTCCTGGCCAACTTGTCCTGGAGAGGAATCAGGGGTATTACATGTTTCTCTTCCTCAAACACTGGTTTGTCAAAGTTCTGGACCAGCACAGGACAGAGATAATAGCCATCACTGCCATATGTTCATCTTTCTCCAGGATCAGTTGGCAAAAACTCCAGTACATCCTGGGGAAAGAAGCCAGTGGCACTACCTACTTGCCGCCTTCTACCATGATTGCCCATATATCTTGGCCAGCACATCCTGGAAGAAGCAAATTGCTTGTCCCCTCCAGCATTGCTTAGCCAATGGGTGTGGATCAGGCAAATGGCAATAAAGGCTGCACCATGGGGTTGAAGCCTCCTAGCTAGAACCCACTGTAGTTCATGGAAGGCCTTCCAAGCTGCCTGGCTTTGCTAAGTGCTGCTGGTGACCCCAAAGTCCCCAATCTGAGTTTAGCCAGTCCTGAGATAGAAGACTGAGAGGAGATTTCACATGCAGCAGTAGCCCAAAGGGATTTGAGGCCATCTGAATTGCTTCATTGAGGAAAATTGTGTGAACTTTTGGCTTTGGGAAAACAAATCTGGCTTGAACTGCTTCATCATAGGGAATCTTGATCATTTCACAGTATGGGCTGAAGGTTTATGCCATATATGATAAAAGAGATATGAATTCCTTTGCTGCTCACAAAATATCATCTTCCAAGGTGAATATGCAAATGGATATATTGGGATTTAGGCCACATCATAATGTTCTATGATCAAACATTCCAACTTTCTTTGTTTCTGGTACGTGTCTCACTTCTGCTACCTTTTAGAATTCCAAAGATCCTTTGGAACAAATGATTTATTTTTCCTGTGATTCTTTCCTTCTAGAACATCTTTATGTCCCCGCACCGTTGTTGTACTTTGTCTTATTTTCTAAATGAAAAGATTAATGCTTCTCCCTCCCGATTCTTGTCATTCCCTCTGCAGTCCAGACATCAATACTTCTTGAGGCCATCTTCACTGTGTAACTGCCTGATGAGCTGAATCTTTTCTGTAAGTGACTTCTGCCTTCAAATTAGAGGCTATCCAGTTGATATCCTGTCACACTTTTTAAACCAGTTGGTGGGAGTACGGGGGCACTGGAAAGTAAAGATCAATCCCAATAGCTGAACCTTTTGGGGTGACATGTGAAATGTTTGTAATGAAATTCCATTCTGTAAGGACTTGCTCATTTTCTTTCTTGCAACGAGCCCAGGTTCATCAGAGTTCACCAATCTTTCAACAAATGTGACTGAGTTAGCTGTTGCTGGGTCCAATTTGCAGCTCCTTTTTGAGCTGGTGCTCTCTAACAGGAACACAAGCATAGCCAGCCTCTAGAAATGTTGAGATCTCGTGTCAAGAGGAATAGAACAATGTCTTAAAAGCTTTCCTAATAAATGCTTTTTTGTTTTCCAGAAAATAACACTGATCAATATATCCCTTTGTATTTTCTCTCTAAAGAGCACCTAAATATTAAACACACACACACACACACAGAGAGTTGTTGATTCCAATTATATGTTATGTCGAAAGAAGCATATTGCTGCATCTTAGTCCTCATGGCTTCTGTTCTGTTTTTCAGATATGGTCCAAGAGTCATTTGAAATTGAAATGAATACATAGAGTAGTTTACAGAATTAATTAGTTGTTTGGTACAGGTGAATTTTGTTTGACTCATGGTGATGGTTTTATTTGACTCATGGTGATCCTCCTCCTCCTCCTCCTCCTCCTCCTCCTGCTCCTCTTTTCCCCCATAAATAACAGATGTTAGAACATATGCAATAATGAACAGAAAGCACCTCACTTTGCTATAGTTGATGAAATAAAAATGATTCAACCTTTCTTCTAAGATAGCAGGCTTCCTTAGTGAAGAGACTTCATAAATACATCTCTTGCATACTTGGGAATTGAACCTCCTTATCTCATGTTATAAGAATCTGAAAAGCAGGGAAAGGAACAGTAGAAATAAGCCCTCATTTTGACAATGCTCTTGAATCATAACTACTTCAGTCTTGAGAAGTTCAAAACATTAAAGTTTATAAGGCAGTCTGGAAACTAACAGTTAAATAGCAAGGATAGTGGAGAAGATAATCAAATGGAACAAAGCAACCTATACCAACAGCTTTCCTTTAAGGAGGAAATTTAAGGAGTGACTTTAAAAAACTAAACTAACCTTCTCCAACATGATGCCTTCCAGATGTTTGGACAACAACTCCTAGAAAGCTGGGTAGGGTGGGGAAGGAGTGTCACCCCATGGTTTTAGTTGAAACGTTCTACTTTTCCTTAGAATGTTTTCATACCTGGATAATTCTGGACCTTCAGTTTTTATTTTTGACTTCATAGCAGTGCCAGCTCTTGAAGGGGAACAAAGAGGTAGCAAAAGATGCTATTGAGAGAATGGAGATTTTGCTTTATATTAATTATTGACAGAGATATGATGGTTAATATTTCTAAAATCTTATTTTAAACGTTTGAACTGAAGATTAAAATACTTGTGACAAGAAGCTAATCTGTCTACAATTCTCTTCAACAAGGGCATGTGCACACACCATGAGAGAGAAAGCACAATATTCATAATTGCTAAGTTCCCCAACAGCAACTTATCAAGCAGTTCTGGCAAGGTACTGCCCCCCCCCCCCACAATATTTTTGAGAAGCCTATAAGGGCAAGTCTGATTCATAAAAACCCTGTAATTGTCAGTGGTGCCTTGTTTGACAAGTGGAAAAGTATTTAGAAAATGAGACTGTCTTCTGCATGTGGACTCATCCAACCAAGGTTTCTATCCAGGAAGGAAGTGGATTCATTTGGGGTAGAGGAATAACTGGAGTTGCATGTTTTAAAATGGAGACAGTTTAAAGGAATTCAAGAGATGATACTCTTCTGTTATTGTGTTTTTAAACACATTGCTGTAAAATTACAGACTGGTAGATGAGGAAACAAAAGGAAAGCAAGGAATATTCCAGAAGGAATACCAGCCTGCCTCCCCCCACCATTATTCCTGCCTCAGAAACTATATCTGAATCCATCTGCATGGTTCTAATTAATTGATGTGACTGTGGTGTACTAGTTTGTGCCAGATGTAGGTCTGGAAAATCTAATTCAAATCCCTACTGAACCAGGAAGCCTAGTATGTGACCTTGGGACTATAACTATTTTTCATTCTTCCAAATTAATTGTTCTTTCTTTGGCTTTGGTGGAGGTAAAATAATAGATATAGATAGCCATCCACTAATTTGATATAGATATCCAAATATCCAATAATAGATACAGATGTCTATTCTATGGATATCCTATATCCAGTAATAGATATAGATATCCATCCACTAAAATCCATAATATTTTGCTGAAATCTGTCCTTCAGTACTGTGAAAAGAAATATCTTCCCTTTGGGGAAAAGAGTCTTTAAAAAAAATAATCCCTTGAGGCCTCTTTATTTGTAGATAGATAGATAGATAGATAGATAGATAGATAGATAGATAGATAGATAGATAGATATGATTTTCTCACCTACTTCAGAATGAGGAGGATCTGGGACTTCTGTTCAAAAGCTGTGCCCCATGAATGCCAAAGATGATACCTCTGACTTCAGCTCTCAAGAGGAAAGCTGGAATATCAGTCAGTCAGAAGTCTGACCAAGCATGCAATGCATGAAGCAGCAATTCACCTTCAAATGCCTCCAACAAATGTACCTGCTGTTCACTCCTTACTGCCTAAAGTACATTGTATGTGAAGCAGAAAGACAAAAACTGTGTCTTGTGTGTTGTGATACATAACAACATTACAGGTTTCCTTTTTTTTTTACAGGATGGACAGTCATCCATTGAATAAAAGAGGAACGTGAACTTTTTTCTACTATGTCCTTTCTGTCTATACTATGTACAGTCCATAAGCTTTCACAACTTTATATGTTTGCTTAGTGAAATGTAACAGCTCACACTTTCTAAAACTTTGTCTTAAGGAACACATCATCTAAACAGTTTATTCTGAAAAAGGTTAAGATGTAATCCAATTATGATGACTGTAGTTTTGTTTGTTTGTTAGATTTATATTTTGCTTTTCATCCAGGAGTTCAAGGTAGCATACATAGGATTCACTCCTCCACTGTTCTCCACAACAACACCCTTTCGAAGTAGGTTGTGCTCAGGAAGAGTGACTACCCTAAATCAACTGGTGAGCTTCTGAAAATTGGATTTGAACCTGGATCTTCCTTATCCTCAAACAATCCTTAGCTACCACATTCTACTGGCTCTCATTTTTTTCTTGTATAGGCTCCTGGCCAAGAGTAGAAGATTATGGGGTGGGGGGGAAAGGAAGATCTGGGCTCCAAGTAAGCTCTGCCTCCCACCATCATATTTCAAATTAGGATGGAAGCACACATGTTCAATCATGTTTTCAGAAGCTTTCCTTTCTTTAGAACATATCTTTCAAATATATCACTTCTTATATGACTCAATAACTCACATATTGGTTACATTCTGTAATATATTAATGGATTTTCTCACTTTACCACAACTTATACAACCAGCCTCATAACACAGCCCTCAGCTAAAATGTGAGCTCTGTTTTAAAAATACAGTTTGATAGTTTCCATTTTCCTTCCCTCCCTCCCTCCCTCCCTCCCCCCCTCCCTCCCTCCCTCCCTCCCCCCTCCCTCCCCCCTCCCTCCTTCCTTCCTTCCTTCCTTCCTTCCTTCCTTCCTTCCTTCCTTCCTGTTAAATCACTGGATCCTTCCTCCTGCCCCCAAATGTTGTTAAAAGATATATTATTTTAAGTGTACATGAGTTTTTATTTTTTCTCTCTGCATTTCTAATGAATGTATAGTAGGAAGCTGATCTAGAAGAACCAGAAAACTATCATTTCTTTATTAAATTCATAACAGAAGACTTACTAGAGAAAGAAATGATCTTACATTTCAACCTGCAATAAACAATTTCTGGTGCATTTGTTAAAAATGGCATTAAATATTAATTCCAATTACCTGATGCATTAAAGTCCCCCATTTGCATAGCATATACAATATATGTTCAAGTGGAAGAGCAGCCATTAAGCTGAGATGTGAAGCAGCTTTCTCTCCAGTAAAAACAAAAATAATTAAGGTGGTGTATATGCTTTCTGACAGTTCAGTTGAGTAAACTTCGGAACAGCAAGGATGCCCCCAACTTCAACATTTATGTGTCTCAGATTTGAAGCAAGAGTTCACAAGAATTCAAAAACCCTACCAAACATTGATTAACACCCTCTTCCACATGAACAAAGTCCTGCAATTGTAGTATTTGTTTCTATTGTTAAAACACACATAAAAGAGAAGGCTGCCAAGCCTCAAAGTACAGGCAACTATCCAAATGCAAACTTAAACATTAGTATTCAAGGAGAAAGGTTACCTAAGGACATGCTTTGTTGTCAGAAAAAAGCTAGAGGATGAGGACTTCCACTGGGAATGTGGCCGACTGAGCAGCTTTGTCCATGGGTCTGTGGACAGAACTGGCATTGTGGCAAGTTTTTTTTTTTTTTTTTTTTTGGGGGGGGGGGTTGTCAGGCTGGTTTCTCCTGAAGCCCAGGCGTGTTTTTCCAGAGTAAGGAAAATGCTTGGAATTGACCCATTTTTCCTCCGCACAGAGACTTGCAGCCTGAGAATCACAAACAGCATTCGTGCCGATCGGGTAGGAGTTGCCAGGAGGCTGGGATGTCATAATTTCCAAGCTGCATTGTAGCCTTAAAGAGACACTAAGTCAAGCCACCCCATTTCTAAATCACCTGATTTATATTTTTTTTAAGTTTATGCACCCCAAGAGAGGCTTTCAGCAGTAAGGAAAAGCGATCTCTCTAGGTGCCTATCATTGTTTCTAGATTAATTTTTAAATCCTTTTAAGCTTTGGCTTGTTTTCCCATTTAAATACTAAGGAGGATTGAGAATAAATAATTGCCTCCCTGCTATTATTTTTGTACCGAATTTGAAGAATTTAGTATTTTCCTACACATTGAATCTGCTGTTTTGTATCTTCATCTTTCTTTTCCCACTTTCCCTGGGAGCTGCTTCTTAGCATAATTTCTCTTGTGTCAACATCTTTTGGAAATCTTCTATTAACTCATTAACTCCTACTCTCTTTAGTCAAGGATCTAGGGGGCACCATAAGGGGGCACTGCCTGAAACATGGAGGATCTTAAGGAGATTTTCTCAGAGTTTCATTCTGAGCTTAAGCAGATTCTCTCTGATTCCTGTCAAGTTATTTTGAAATATATGTGGGACATTGTGGAAAATATCAGCTTCACAATCAGCTTTAAAATGTGCCATCTGGCTGAAG
The DNA here is from genome assembly GCF_035149785.1 of Candoia aspera. Lineage (NCBI taxonomy): Eukaryota > Metazoa > Chordata > Lepidosauria > Squamata > Candoiidae > Candoia > Candoia aspera. The sequence goes on along the minus strand of NC_086155.1, from coordinate 131,321,236 downwards.
ACATTGTGGAAGAAGTTGAGGATTTTATTACTGATAGTGAGATTGAAGCGTTTGATGAAATGCCAGGCGATGGGTATATTCTGGTGTTGAAGGGGTTAAAGGGACAGTCTGAGTTGCAAATTGTAAATTGTGTTGTAAATAGTGGAATGTTATGGGAAAGAAGAGGCTTTGTTCTGTGGGAGGTTTTTTGCTGAGATGTCTGAGTTCCTAAGGGGGACAGGTGGGTTGCTTGATTTCTATATGAAAAAAATGCCCTGTGTGTAACATGGAGATATGTAAATGATTTGCTATATTTTGAGGTGGGGTAAAGAATTAAGAATGTTTATCTGGATTAATTTTTAGGCTTGTATGATTCCATTTTTCTTTAATGATTTGGATTAAGATTTACTAGATTGCTTTTAAGGTTTGTTTGATTTTTAAGATTTATAAGATATAATAATAATTCCCTGGTTTTAGGTTTAATAGGGTTAGGATTGTTATAGTATTATTAATTATAAAAGTAGATAATTTATATGTTTTTATAGTCTGATTTAATTATAGTAGACAGAAATATATAGAATAGTGGTAGGAAGGAAATAAATACTTTTTGTGGGGGGAAGTTGATTTCGAAGTTTATATATTTCTTTGTCTTTCAATATAAGGGGAAGGAGAAATTGTATTTATTGAATGTGCTAATGCAATGATTTATAGAAATAATGTGATCTTGGTCTGATATAAAGTAAGGGATTGATTATGGAAATTGCTGTATATTCTTGGTGTTGAAAGTCGGAAGTCATATCTTTATGTAATCTTCAAAATATTTTCTTCTTGTGTTTCACACTTTTTAAATTTTTTGCTTTTCTGTAGTTTTTACCTTTGCTTTAAACTCAATAAAATACTTATTAAAAAGAAGAAGAAAAAAGCTAGAGGTGAGTTATCTGTTCCCAGATAAAGCTGAGGCCACTGAGTTGCTTATTATTTATCAGAGATAGTCCCTAATTCCTGCTACTGCTCTCTGATACATCTAGTCTTCCTTCCTTCCTTCCTTCCTTCCTTCCTTCCTTCCTTCCTTCCTTCCTTCCTTCCATCCATCATTCATTCATTCATTCATTCATTCATTCATTTGCTGAAGTATGAAGAAAAATGGCACAGTAGTAATTTCACTTGCAGTCCCCACTGAAACAATGCTTGGTTATACTTTGACACAGATGGGGTCTTAGGATAAACATGGAACTCCACCACAATTACAGTTTAGGATGTTCTGATACCACACCTATGAGTAGTTCTATCTAAGCAGCAAGATGTAGAATACTCTGGTCCAACAAGAACAGCTCCTTAAAAATGACTCCCAGATGGACTGATTTCCTATCCAAAGACATGGAATTCTTATAGATGTCTTTAATATCTATTGTTGGCAGCTGGTCTGATGACTTGATCATATCTTTAAGGATGATATGATGTCCGTACTGAAAGATCTGTATAGTTGCCTATTGCTTACCAGGCACAACTTACGGCCCTAGTATTAATCTTTAAAGCTCTAAACAATTTAGAGCCTGAGTGTTTAAGGACCACATATTAGGTTTTGAGATTCTCTGGTTGTTAAGATCTGCAGGAGAAGCCCTTTTGAAGATTTTCCCACTGTTCAAGGTCTGATTTTCTGGGATATGGGAGAGGACCTTCTTCTCCATTGTTTCCAAGCTATGGAAAGCACTCCCTCAGGAATTACTTTTGACCCTCACACTCTAAGGATTTAGAAAACCTCTGAGATACATCTCTTTTGTTAGACTTTTAAGCGTTAGTATCTATTTTCCTGTTTATGTGAATCTATGTTTTTTTTACTTTGTATATTATTGATTTGTTTTAAAATTTAATTTAAGTTTAAGGACTTAAAATTGGACTTAATTCCTATCTTTTGGAATAGACAGCAAAAGGGTGATTAGAACTTTGATTTGGATAGTTATAAATGGACTAAGGGTCCAGATGGATTTGAAATATGATTTTGAAATTAACCATAAGAATCCTTCCTATGGAAAAATGTCTTTGTTTTGAATTATCTTTTAAAAAATGATAAAAAATAGAAAGTACAGAAAAGAAAAAATAGAAAGTGCAGAAAAGAAAAAAAAATAGAAAAGAAAGAAAAAAATAAGAATATAGTAAACAAAAAAGAAATATATAAAGAAATGACTTTCCCCTTCATCACAACAAATATAAATGATGTTAGTCACTTATCAACTTCTCTTAAAATACACCAAATGATCTCTTCTTCCCATATCCTGTCTCTTATTTATAAACAAATCTTTGTTATTTCAGTCCTGATCAGCAAAAGTCTAATAAGGGTTACCAGACATAACAACACATCTATTTTATATCTTGATCAAATAAACCAACTTTAAATTCCTTCCTTTTACTTTAACGATCTTGGTCTTTAGTTCCTTCAAATAATGTCCTAGAACTAGATTTCTATTCATTTTTTTCTTTGTAGTTTCTCACAAAATTCTTCAAAGCATTAACAAGCCACTTTTGTAAATCTAACATAGGAAAATTATCCAAGTCACTCTTCTGGATTGTTATTGGTATAACCCTTTTAATTATTAAGACATCAGTGGGTATCTTTTGTATGTCCAGTGTAGCATCTTTTTCCATATCATTCTTGTAGCCTGTCATTTTTAAATCCAGTTTCAGGTCAGTCTCAATCTTGTCAGGTAAAACTTGTTCCTCATTCATAACATCTTTTAAAACACAGTCTATCTATAGAGACAGACACTCTTAAAATTAACTTCTGAGTTCATTGGTCAAAAATATCCTTCAATACGTCCAATGTTAAAATATTTTGCTTCATTCTGTATTAGTAAGTCAAATTTCAGTGTTCTTGTCCTTTAATTGTAATTTTTAGTTCCCTTTTGCTGTCTACTCCAAAAGATAGGGATAAGTCCAATTTTAAATCCTTAAACTTGTATTTAAAAGTTCTTTCCCTGAGAATTGAAGGAAACTCACCCAGTGTTTTCAGTTTTGTCAATCTAAAGGTTCCTAATAGCTGAAGAGCAGTTAACAAGCAATTTCTGAAAGTGATTAGAAAAGGAAGTATGCAAACCCAGTGTCCTTTTGAAGGTGCCAACTGTGGTTTCAGCAAGATGGCTTTTCCTCATCTCCTAGAACTCTAAATCCACCGGAAACCACTGTCTTGTGGTCTCCTCATGAGGAACAATCATCTGAAGCACTTATGGGCAAACTCAAGCCCTCTCCTTGTCCAGAGAGGAGTTACGAAGAGCCATTCTACTTGACGGCTTTTCATTCCCCTGTGGTCATCAGTTCTGCTATTAGTGGAGCTGTCTTCAGTTTGCCATTTCTTCCCTAGAAGTCCAGGCCTACAGGGTGTTGATACATCATTATATTTCTTAAACAGACACACATGCAGGCACATCAGAGAACAAAATCCTGTTATGAGAGAAGCCTGTCCAAAATAGGAGCAGGAAAAGTATGATATTTAACAGCAATCAATCAATCAATCAATCAATCAATCAATAAAGCGGACATTTGAGATTTCTTGCTCACAGCAATAGGCCATTCTTTCTAACATTTCAGTGTTTCTATTTTGGTACAGTGTGTTTTGCTTGTTTGCTTCTTTGTTTGATTAGTTGCTCATACTGTCCAATTTCATCAGTTCAGCTAATCTGGATGGCACACCATAGAGATAATACAATTAGTGTTGTAAATATACCATTGAAGTGGCCAATGAAAAACATATTCTGTGAGAATATTGCAAAAATGGAGTCCTATTCTCTATAAACGGAAAGGTAAAGGTTTCCTCTGCATAGTCGTGTCTGACTCTAGGGAGCAATACTCATCTCCGTTTCTTAGCCAAAGAGCCAGCATTGTCCAAAGACACTTCCCTGGTCATGTGGCCAGCATGACAGGCATGGAACACTGTTACCATCCCATCAAAGTGGTACCTATTTATCTACTTGCATTTGCATGCTTTCAAATTGCTAGGTTGGCAAGAGCTGGCAAGGGGCTTGATGGCTCAGTGGTTAAGATGCCAGGCTTTTCTATTGGAAGGTTGCAAGTTTGGTGGTTCGAGACCCTAGCCCCATGTGATGGAGTGAACTCCTGCACTCATCCCAGCTCTTGCCAACCTGTTCTCTATACCCACATCCAAAAATTTGATTGTTTTATCCAAGTCCCCTCTCCCTTTCTCTGTTATACAATTCTCAGCAGTACAGGAACTGCCTTCCTCTCTTGCTGCCATCAGTCCTCATAGATTATATGGGGTCCATCATAATATGAACTAGTCCAGCCATTAAGATCACCAGGAGAGGCTGTCTTGAAGTTGTCCTCCTTCTCCAGAGTACATTTGTCAGGAACACAGGAAAAAGGCTTCTCTTGAATTACTCCCAAGTTGTGCTCAAGTTCTGCTTTTTCCATTTGGAGGGTTGCCTTCAACTCATTCTTGACTCCTGGTGACTGCCCGGACAAGTCCCTGAAGTTTTCTTGACAAGGCTTTTTGGAAGTGGTTTGCCATCACCTCCTTGCCAGCTCTGAGAGAGAGAGTGACTGGTCCAAGGTAACCCACCTGGCTTTGTGCCTAAGGTGGGACTAGAACTCCAGGTCTCCCAGTTTCTAGCTTAATGCCTTAATCATTACTCCATACTGGCTCTTTCCCATTCACAGGAGAAATCAAGACCATCTTCTTTAGCCAGGCTTTATTGGTTTGTTTTTAATGCCTCCCCCCCCCCCGTTTTATTCTTTTTACGGTTAGCCACCTTGAATGTCCTACAGCGAAAATGCTACAGTACAACGTTTTGTTTTTTAAAAAAATATCAAATAAAATAACTAAATAACCATAAGGGTCCCAGGATGACAAGTGGTCTCCAGATACCATGGATGTATCTGCTAACTGCTGCTGCAAATTTGCACTGGATTGTAATTTTTAATATGTCAGAGGAAATTATTGAATATGTGGATAGCAATTATTACCTGTATATAAAGGCTTTGCTTTCATTTTAATTAAAGGTAAATGAAATCAAATATTGCTTGTTTCCTGGTGTGGCTCTCTCTTTTTCTTGGTTCTGCCTATTTTTATTTTTTAATTTTTTTTTAATGCTTTCTGTTTCACACACACACAAACATGGACACACTCGTATTTTTCTATCATAAATTAACACCCTGATGTAATCTGGTTTTGAAATATGGGCAAGTTTAAAAGAAGGATCTTTTTGACCAGCCAAGTGAAGTCTTATTTTTTCTCACATAAGGCTGACTCAAATGTGTTAGCCATATGTGATCCAGGACTGTGCAGCCAAAAGCTACAGTCTGTTCTTGGTATGCTTCCGATGCGAAGGCCCTGCCCTTTACTTGCCATTGGTAAGGGAGGAGACAAACTTCATTCAGTTCATATTTTAATCTATTCCAATCTAATCCACATTTTGCAAATTGTTGGACTAATCATAACATAGCAATCCTTTGGTTTTAAATATGAAGTTTTCTACTCTAATTCAAAAATATTCAAGCTCATTAAACCACATACATTAGGAATACAGTGTGTGTGTATTTATATAGAGAGGTGGGGGAAGGCACATAGGTTGCAGAAATTATTGCATAGAAGTCCAATGAAAAAAAATATGGGCATGAACATTTGTATCCATTTTATAGATAATCCTTGTACATTCAGAAGAATTATCCATAAAATGGATACAAATGTTCATGCCCATAAAAAATTTCATTGGACTTCTATAAAATATTAGTGAATGGAATGGAATGGAATGGAATGGAATGGAATGGACTTACTTGGGGGAAAAAGTGAAGAAAGCAAAACAGTCTGATTCATTCAGTTGCAGTAACATAATTTTTTTTTCAGTGTATGGAATATATACCAAACCAGTGTTTAATGTTCCATGAGCAGTGGTATTCTGTTGACTGGAAAATCATTTTAAGCAAATTGAAATGCATGAAGCTTAAAGATAATCTTAACAAGGTGACAATATTTCTCTCTTCATGAAGTAGATCATACATATATATATATATATATATATATATATATATATATATTTCTTTTCTTCCAAATATCCTTAGCAAATTGAAAAGGGCACAATAATAAAAGTAGCTGATCTGAGGAATGAGTACAATAAAAAAATAAGTTCTACCAGACACAATAAAATGCAGATTGAGGGCTGAAGTTAAGCTTTTTATTAGCTAAGGAAGGTACACACAAACCCAATCAAGAACACCTCACAACACACAGGGATTCAGGTTGCCATATATACTGTACGCCACATCAATCTTTTTACCAAAGGGAACTGAAAAGCAGGGAAAATGAATATTGTGAGGAAGCCCATACAGTTCATATGAATATCCTTTCAGTGACCTTTGAACAGTGTTTAAACAATTGCATGATTCCACATGTGTAGGCTTTCAATTCCTCATATATGAATTGCTCTTTTATACTAGCTGCCTAACAGTAAATTCCATACAAAAGTAATGACCTGAGGGAATATGAATGACCCCTTAACATGAAAGGTACAGTATTCTATGAGTATAAATGGGTATAAACACTTGTGATCTTTGGGGAATGTATATCAAGCAATAATAATTTATATGAAAAATTACTGCCAGAACTCCTTTGTGCATTGTCAATACTCTGTCACAGTCATGGACAAGGAGCAAAGGGGAAGAACGACTAAATTACAGCTCAGAAAAAGTAAAATACATATGAATGTGTTCAACTGAAATTCATAGCAACTATTTCCTACTGAAAATTAAAAACAAACAAATGTTTCAACATTCAAACATTTTCAGCTGACTCATTCATTTGCTAGATTGTACCCTTACTGTTTAAACTAGGGTGCTCCAAAGTGGTCATCATCACCCCCCAAGGGTTGATGGGACTATCCAAAGACTCCGTGAATGGCTAGGAATCAAAAGAGGGTCAGTCTGGGAGTAAATTGGTGGGCAGTAAATTATGGAAGGTCCATTAATCTTTTGGGGTCTCTGTAGAGCTTCACACCAATCCCTAGTCCTGAAGGTGAGGTGGCTAGTGGTGAGAATGTGTTACCCAAAGTTAGATATTATTATTATTGTTCTTGTTTATCCATGGTACTATTAGTTAAAGTATTATTTTTTTTTTTTAATATAATAAATGTTTTGGGGTTGGTGAACTTCATGAAGGGGTCAATGAGTAGAAGAGTTTGGTGATCCCTGGTTTAAACAGAAGTATGAATTGCAGAGAAAATTAATTTTAACCAAGAAATGAGGGGAGGGGTGTTGGTATGGGGCAATTCATTTACTGTCAGTTTTGCAATTTACATTTCCTTCTGAACTATTGAAGGTTACTGGATTAGGGTTTTCTAATGGCTTCTTCAGATTCTACATCCTATTTGTGCAGAATAGATGGGATTGTTCTCACATGTTGTAATTAACTGATGAGTCTCCAACAGTTTTTTAAGGGATTAATGCCAATAGTCATGTACCTGATATAGGTGGCCATATAAATTTAATAAATAAATAAATTGCAGTTTCTGGGTTTAATTGTTGATAAGTCCGCTTAAAAGGCTCACATAGGGAATGAGTACTCTGCCAGTAGAAGTGAACAACTAATAATTAATTAGACAAATAGCTTGTCTCATATGAAGATGTCTCTTAAATTTGGGGGGTTCTGTCTGTGAATCCCACAACAAAGATTAAACCAAATTGTTGAAATCCAGGTTAACAGGTATCATGTAATTCAGAAAGTATGAATTACATATATTTGGGGAAAGTTAGTACATCCCAACCCAAACATGCCTGTAAAATATATCAATTATTTACTTGAAATATGATGAAAAAGCTCCTATGAATAACTAAATTTCCATCTAGAATAATCTAGTGATTAAACTCTGCACATAATAAAATACCATAAATTTGGTTTCCAGTTTTCTTCAATGAGCCTTCCTTCCTTCCTTCCTTCCTTCCTTCCTTCCTTCCTTCCTTCCTTCCTTCCTTCCTTCCTTCCTTCCTTCCTTCCTTCCTTCCTTCCTCATTGATTCTGACTGAGCAGTTTAGAGACAATCCACAGTGAGGACATGATATAACTTCTATATCAATTGCAAAGACTTTGTGGTGGCCTGATCCTGGGTTGAATACTTTACTGGAAAACAAGTGAATCAGTTACAGGAATGCTTCACTGTGTGGCAGGTTCTGCATGGATCTACTTAGTTGTAGATTCTATCATATTACTTCCATGAGCCTAACAATTGCAACTATGGAACTTCTAACCCACAGTCTATGTGATCTGCAGTCAAATTAAAAGCTGATGAAAGGAAGATTGACTGTTCTGAATGAATTCAGCCCTTAGATACAAGACCTTAACTTCAGTGACCTTGCAAACTGTCTCAGTGGCAAGCAACAGGAAAAGCAAGGAAATGCCACTCCAGATGTCAAGGAGAAGATTAAAAATCTGGACTCGCTCAGTCTGCCAAATAGCATGTGTAATGTGTGTGCATGCAGATGTTCAAGACAGAGAGAGTAGGGGAAATATAAATTTGGGGTTAATGTAAATTACTTTTGCCTTCTTCCCCACTACCATAATCCAATCCCCGTCAGTTTATTGAACAATTAAGTGGTGAATTTGTGAAAATAATTTATCTTGGAGTCTTGAGTAGGTCACATGGAGGGCATCTTCCCTTCACTCCTTCTCCAGCTGCTTAGCTGCCACTGTCAATGTTCTTGGCTTTTTCTCCACTTTTCTCTCTCCCATAAACTACTTCTTCCCAGAACAACCACATTTTAAGTTGTATCTGGAGCAAGACAACCCCGTTTTGTCTCATGTGCAGACTAAAACATTTGAAACACATTTATTTTGCTTTGGGCACAAAGCATCTGAAAATGGCCATTTCCATATACAGATTGGTATATGCATAGAAAGTTTTGAATATCCCCATATGGATTTGTCAGATGGCTGTAAATGGTTTTGAATTGTTCTGGAGGGAAGAATCAAATACAGTCCCCAGGCTTCAGCCCAATGCTATTCAACATCCTTTTAAATTATTTAGAGGATGGAGTGGAATGGAATTCCACAGATTGCAATGGAAGGAATTCTTTTTAAATTTGAAGATGACACCACACTAGGATAATTACCTAATACCTTAGAGGATTCAAAATGACTTTGAGAGGTTTGAACATATGGCCAGATCTAACAGGATGGTGTTCATCTGCTGCAATGTCAACTGCTGCCCTGTTACTGCCTCTTTAATATCTCTTGAACTCAAGCATGTATTTTCTGTCTTTAGACCACACGACTACTTTGTGAGAACAGGAAAAAGTGTGGCTTCTTTAAATTGCCACAGAAAGATACTGTAAGCACACCCACTGAATCCGAAGAACTGTAGTTCCCACTTCAGAGTTGAATTCATGCATATTCCTAGTAAGGGCTATTAAGTGGCAGAAGAGTCTTCCTAGAACAGTGGTGTACTTTCCCTCACTGGAGATTTTTAGACAGAGGCTGCGTGGTCAACTGTTGGGGATGATCCTGTTCTGAAGAGGGAGCTGCCAACTCTAGATGACCCATAAGTAAATTCCAACTAATACATTCTATGATTTTGTTAAGCTCTCATTTAGGATACTTTTAAGTGTTTTGAACTCAGAACTTAGAATTACTCATAAAGGTGTTGTAATAGTCTGAATAAAACCATTTATAAATGAAATGAAACCATTTATGAGCAGGGTATGATATGCAAAATATTTCTTATTAGTCTACATTCCAGATGACCTGGTTTTACACTGAAATTTTGAAGGTAAAGAAAAACATCTTCAGTTGCCACAGGAAATACTGACTGTGTGAAAATCTGGGTGACTGATTGGTGTGATTAGAATTATTTATTCATAGGATTAGGGTTCCTATACATTCTCAAGCCAGTTTGTTGCTAGAGGGAGAATTTTCCTATTTCAATGGAGTAGAGAATAAGAACCCCCCTCTCTCATCTGCATGCACACACACACACACATACACACACACTGATTTTCTATTAAAGTCCCTGCAAGCCCTGCATAGATCTCCTGTTGTTCAAGCACAAATTAAATGAAATCACAGCCAAGATAGTTCCAAATATATCTAAGCAGCTGAGAGAAATATTATGCCAAATCACCTATGTGACTTTGTCAAAGTTTAATTTGGAGAAATAAATAAATAAATAAAATAAACAAAACAAAACAAAACACCAGGAGCTAAGTACTTTAATTCAATCTCATATAGTTTTTCTTCTTGGTAGATAATTGCCTGTGTTCACTACATAGGCATCAGTCAGAGAAAGATATGTCAGTGCCCTAAATATATCACCCAGTTCATTCTAACACTTTGAGTCACAAAACACTAAGTGGTGTAATAATGTTGATAGCAAGTGCAATTATAGGAGTAAACACTCAGCATAATGCATGTGGAGCTGCCATGCAACTTCCATTAACTTGAATGGTTGCTCTGCAGCTAATCCCCACAGAGGTCTCCAAAATTACTCTCTCCTTGTAAAAATATAAAATATTAGTGCATGAATCTGACCGCTACCAACCAAGTGCAAAACTGAGCACAATATTGGAAATCAGTGCAGGCAAAACTAGCTACTTTATTTAGAAGGAGAATGGTTTCAGCAGTGGGGCTTTTAAGTGCCCATAATATACCTGCCTTTCAAGATGTGAGCATCACTGTAGTGTATCTTGCAGTACGTGGTTATGAGGTAATCATATTAAAATGTTCCCGGCTGTCAGTGGGCTTAGGTGAAGCAAGCAGGATGGGCAAATTCAATGTGGACAGAAAGGTTCTTATAGAAAACCAGTTATTATAAAAGCTGGCACTTTCCTGCAATGGGAACTTGAGCATTTTTAGATTTGTCAGTTATGGGAGAGCCTCGCTGCACAGAGAAAATGTCAGAGACCAACCGATCAATTAAACACAGGTTTGCTAAGTCAAAACTACAAGCAAGTAAGACATGAAGCAGCATAAATGTCTTTAATAAAAGGGTTTTTGTTAGAAAAAAAATAGAAGAGAAGGGAAAGTCTTGATGTTGCTTAAAATTTAGCAGATCATTCATGCAACTTAGACTAGCAAGCAAAAATAAGAATAGCTTTTGATTTATGCAACATACATATGCAAAACCTATAAAAGTATTGTATTTTCAACTGTGACTCATCTTTTCCAAACAATCTTTCAGAAGTTTGCAGGTTTTGTTTACTTATATAGTAAAGTCTTGGTTCAGTAATTGGCTCTCGGATGTTACCTTACTATTTTCACTTAATGTTTTTACTTGTTTTAATGCTTTAATAATTATTGTATTGCATGGAATCAGCTTCTCTGCCAATTCTTATTTTACATTTTTGAATGCACACTAGCCAAGAGTGTAAAATGTCTTCATAGGAAGTATTTCTAATAAGCACAACTCAAGGATTAGGCCAAACAAACTCTTTAAAAATTATTTGCCCAGAACGACTATGACCCTGTTTCAACATTGTCAACCCATGTGCTCTCAGGCTCACCCACAACAATGTGAAAAATTTCTGCTCTTTATGTCAATTGGAACATCACTGTCACAGACTACGTTTATTGATCTATTCATAATTTTCATCATCTTCATGCCTGAGGCACTCAAGGCAACGTGCAATCGTAGTTTAGTCACATGGTTTATTTTTTTTTAAGCCCTACGTCACACTTTCTTTCCTATTAGCTCAAGACAGCTAGCATAGCAATGATGACAAAACAACAACTACAACTACGTAATAATAATACAGTCCTCACCATAGGATGCTACCTTGCCATGATGGCAGGGCTTCAGATCCTCACTGAAGCTAAGAGATATGCCAGTGGTATCGTAGATGAGACAGGTTTTCCCTGGCCAGACAGACCTTAACTGAGAGAATTGTCCCAGGAACATCCCAATTGACCTGGGTGATGGCCAGTTTGGTGATGGGGAGAAAGGCAGAGAGAGATCTGAATTGGCCATCACCAGGTCAAGAAGGGCCACATCTGGTGTTATGATAACTTTAGGGTGTATGCATCTATATTAACCTTTGATTTTTTGTACATTCCTTATCACATTTAATAATACATGATACTATTTTGTTATTTATACAATGTTTTGAGAGGACTATATGAGAAACTGTACAGAATAGAATCAACTGACCAATTAATCAAAAGCCAACATGAACAAATGAGTTTTTAAGATCCAAAAATGGAATCACAGTGGGGGCTAAACCTATCTCTCTCTAGAGAAATTCCACTGAGTAATAAATATAATTGTGAAGATCCTATCTCTCGTGTCCATTAAACCTAAGTTCTAATAAACTGAAGTTTTAACTTCTACACTGACTAGACTTATGTTATTGCAAGTTGCTCTCAGCTTTGTTTCAAACTAATTTAACACTATCAGTCTGCATCTAGGTAGTTTTTTGCATTTTTCCAGAGACTTGTTCCTTTTTTTGAGATGCTTAAAATTAAATTATCCAGTGTAGCAGACTTGCCTTTTCTGTCCCACACATTCTCAGAAACTATAAAATGTCTGTCTTCCAGGGATTCTAGCTTGAAAATATAATGAAATGATATATTGATTGTTATGATTTTTAAGGGTATTAGTTACCTCAATGTCTTTACCTATTATCAATGAGACGTTATACGTTATAAATGAATTTTGGTCAAGTCAAAATCAGCTATTCTTGCAGCTGTGATATACAGTATGTGTTTAATTATTCAGTGAGGCCAGTGAAAATGGAGTTCTTTGGTAGCAGAGATGAAGGGAAAGGAAAACAGTTACTATATATACTGTGTATCTATGTATGTATATGTGTGTGTGTGTGTGTGTGTGTGTGTGTGTGTGTAGTAACTGTTAATATCTTACTATATATTTAATTTGGACAAAAAGACTTATAGTTTTGTTAATGAAAATGCCCAATTTGAAGTGGACTTATGTACTAATGATTATATTAGTGTGTGTGTGTATGTATGTGTGTGTGTGTATGTGTGTGTGTACACACACACACACACACATATATATATATAATATACATGTTATTACTAAGATGTACTGTATAAAACATTATTGCAAATAAATTTGGAAGACGAATATATTAAAGATTGTATGTTCAAATGGGCAAAAAAAAATGGATATAATATTATGCTTGATCAATGGGAGAGAAAGAGAATTTTTGTGAGATGATGTACTGTTGGTATTTGACCTCTGATAAGCTGTCAAAAGATGTATAAAGGGGTATCAAAGGTGTGTTGGAAATGCTTCTAAGGTGAAGGTACTTTTTGCCCCCTTTGGTGGACTTGTGAGAAAGCTAAGAAATACTGGGAGCAGATTTGTATTGTAATCCAAACGATTCTTAAAATGAATATACAATTGAAACCAGAACTTTTCCTCTTGGGCTTGCTGGATAAACAACTTGAAATAAAATTTGGGACTGTTTTTGTATATGACAACGGTGGCAAGACTTCTTTATGTGCAAAGGTGGAAAAACATACAATTTCCCACAGTGGAAGAACGGATGATGAAATTACTGGAACTGGCAGAGATGGAGAAACTGACAGCACTGGTAAGAGAACACAATTTGGATTTGTTTCTATGTGGAAACTGCTTCTGGACTTTTCGCTTGTATCTGAATAAAAATGAAGTTTTGATTTCGGGGTTGATGATTAAGTTGTTAAGGCTTATAGAAATAATGTTTACTAGGGTTTGATTTAGAGTAAGAGATTAACGCATTATGTATTTGTGTTGGTATTTGTGTTGGAGAAGATCGGAAGTCACTCCTTTTGTTTTTCTTTATTTCTGCACTTTTTAGTTTGTCTTTTTTCTTTTAGTCTTTTCTTCAACCCTTTCTATATTTTGCATTTTATCTGTATTTTGAAACTTTAATAAAGTCTTATAAAACGATTTGCATAAATGTGCTATTTAGCAGAGGGAGTAGTAAAGGTAAAGGTTTCCCTTGACGTAAAGTCCAGTCGTGTCCGACTCTAGGGGGCGGTGCTCATCTCCGTTTCTAAGCCATGGAGCCGGCGTTGTCATAGACACTTCTGGGTCATGTGGCCAGCATGACGACTCGGAACGCCGTTACCTTCCCGCCGAAGCAGTACCTATTGATCTACTCACAGTTGCATGTTTTCGAACTGCTAGCAGAGGGAGTGGGAAATAAAAATATCACACAAAGCAATCAGAACTATACTTAACCCTAACCTATACTTAATTTGTAGGAAGAATTCTATCAAACAGTATGAAGTCGCTTCACATTTTTACAGCTGTTTATATTCATCCAAGGCTGTGAATGTTCTACCTTTGCTCTATCCATAGTCATCAACACAGAAACCAATCTGGGTTTAGAAACACTTAGATTGTGGCAGAATTATCCATGGAAGTGACAAACTTGAAGCTTTTCTCAAGTTTAATGCCAAAGAAAACAAAAGACAAACATTTTGGAAATGGGTAATTCCAAATGTTCATCTCTGAAGGAAGACTATAATCATCCAATGACTATTTCTGAGGATCTACCCTCAGAGACTGCATTTCTAAAGGATATATAACTGGGGTAAATTACATCATGTGTTGCATATGCAATTGAGAATGCCTGGTATTCTGAGAATCATAAACTATCTGCGCTTGCTAAGTAAACCATTTACTTTCATTGCAATCCTACACATACCCAGCTGACAAAGGATTTAAAATTAGATGGAAAACATGCTGTAAAGGAACTATTATATGACTACAGTATATGCATATAAAAATTCTCTTTTAAATATACTGATATAATAAAGACATAATCACCTGAATTATATAGGCAGCAATCAGTTGTATGGAATAGACTTAAATATACTTACAATTTTGCTTTGGATTGTAGCCAGTTTGTATTGGAAAATAGATTCCACAGCTCCATACCATGCTAGTAAATATTCACACTGGAGGTATGGGCTTTAAGAAGAAAACAGCATTATCTGATTAATATTTTATGCAAAGAACTGCTGTCTTGTAATATACAAACTTTGTCTTTGTACTTTACAATACTCTTTTATATGGACAAAAGTTTGTTTTCAGATGGTCCCTAAGGGAGTTGAACAATTAAAGTACCAGAAATATATAAAATATAACTCAAGTAGTTTGTTAAGTGTGGATCTGAATGAGTAAAAAAATAGAACAAAGGTATTATTCACTTGTCTAGGATGCTTGATTAAGCGTTTACTCCACAGGGTTTCTTTTAGAGAGAGAGAGAGGAGAGAAAAAAAAAGGAAACTACTATTCTAGACCTTCACCTATTCAGTTTGCTCTCACAAGCTAATTAGCTTTAATGAGACTCTTCAAAGAAACTATATATATATTTTTTAAAAAACAGACCATTTCCTGCATTATTTTTTACAACCATATAAAAAATACAGTTTGTGCAGAACAAGCCAGGCAAAACCAAACAAGGATGATGTAGCTTCTAACCAAGCATTTTCTTAGTTACATTTTAGATGGACTGCTTTTATCTGACATGTTTTCAAAGTGATTTTGAATGTATTAGCTCTGAGTTGATGTGACATCAGCAGGCTTGTATCAACTAAGCAGCCAGGAATAGGGGCTTCTGGTCATATTCTGGGCTTTTAAAAAGTTAAATGCTTTAAGTTGATTTTAAGGCTTAAATGGCTTTTTTATTTTGCTTCCTACCTAAATATGGTCGAAAATAGTGATGCTGGATTTGAATGGCGCAGTAGTAAGGAGTTGCAAATAACAATAACAATAACAATAACAATAATAATTTGGGGACCACATGCAGCTCATGGCCTGTGGTTTGCCCATCTTGTTCAAGTGGAGATCAATAATCAGAACCCTAATCAGGTAATATTGAGTTGAAATTGGTTTTCTATAGCTCCAAGTGAATTACACAGTACAAATGGAGCTAAATGCTGCCACTGAGAAGTCATTACAGCAGTGATATTGTAGCAAGCACCATCTCTGTCCCATCTTCTACACTGAGGATCTGCCTTGGTGAAGCCTACCAGTGAATAGCAACCCAAGAAGATGTCTATCTTATCCAACATCCACAAGACCCTTGGAACTATACGTGCTGAAATAAATTAGTGAATGCAAACGTAATTGTTGCTGAGAATGACATAATAATGATTTCTCATGTTGTTTTCAATTAAGACAATGGTTGTGCTTTTTGACTGAAATTTTAACATTTTTATTCTCCTATAATGTATATTATACCTGTCCTAACAGCCAGGAACCACGCTGACACAAGGAACTGGTCTCTAATGTTTTATTGCTTGTACATAACAGGAATCCTAACAAACTGAAGAAGCGTGGGAAAAACCCAAACATATAAACCCCAAAGGTTAAGGTGGTCCCGATCTGTGTCTCTTTGAATGGCTGCCCAATACCTCAGTGCTACGCATGCGCTTAACAGTCTGGATGGGAGCCCCCTGATGGCCATCCTTACTCATGACATCACCTTAAAATACCTTCTCGGGGGGAAAAAAAAGTTTCTTGGCAAATTCCTTATCCTGCCAACCCCAGCACCATGGAAAAAAGGAGAAGATTGTGGACTCCATCATTCCCTCACCACTGGGATTGGTTGTGGTAACTAGAAGCACCAAACCTGACTCCATGCCCACTCCACCAACTGACAGGAGCTGATTGTTGCCCAGCAAGAAGATACATGGCTGTCACAAAACAAAACTACTGTCACAGAGCACAATGGAATTTGGTGGCATGGAGCCCAAATGTATGTTCCTGATACTTTATGCAATAAAATTCTGGAGCACTCCCATGATTCCAAACCGGCTGGCCACTTTGGATTTGTAAAGACTCTACATTTAATTCACAGGCAATTTTGGTGGATGTCTCTCAGGAAAGATGTGCAGGATTATGTGTCAACCTGTCCTACCTGTGATACCTCCAAATGTAAAGTGGGTAAACCCACTGGACATTGCAAATTGTAGCCAACCCCACCCAGCCTTGGGAGCAAATTGCCATGGATTTTATTGTAGAACTACCTGAGAGGAAAAAGAAAACTGTTATCTGCATTGTAACTGATTTATTTTCCAAATAAGCAGATTTCATCCCCTGCATGGGGTTACCTACTGCATCATACCTTCTACTGGTGGAGGCTGAAGATGTCGTTTGCTTGGCATGACATTATTATTTTATATTTTAAAAGTTACCTTGTTCTACTTCCTTCTTCTTTTCTTTAAGTCCTTGTGTTCCAAGAGCTCCTGGATTAGCCAAGATCCCTCAAAATATTCTCATATTGGCATTCACTAATCTCTCTCATTAGCATTTCTAAACCATTGCATTTGGAATTAAACATGCATGAAGTCAACGCTCTCTGTGGTACTAATTAGGTTCATTAGTGTTTGTTCCATTAATGTTTTGCGGTAATCATGGGCAGGTATTGTTCTGGGCTTTTCATTACTAGAGAAGCTTCACAAGATGCTAACTGAGATGGTAGAAATGAAAAATCTATTGCATCTTTATCCATTAAGTAGAGAAACATTAATCAGCAGTTGTAGAATCAGAGTGTTAGTTAAGTAGCTTCCATGGGTTATCAAATGTGGCAGAGTGATGACTGCTGAAGAGAAGGTTGTTAAGCTAAGGGACTGGCAAATAGGCTGGATTCTCCCACCCACATTTTGTTTTGTTCTGTTTTCCTTGCCAATTGTCTTGGTAGTCTCATATTTTTGAGATGGAGACTCCTCTTTGATGCTGAGAAGTTGGTGTCTCCCACTCAAAAGAAAAGAATCCCCAAAGCAAAGTTCATAGTCCTGAGAAGAAACAAAGAGGAGATGGTAGGCAGGAAAGCAAACTCTGGAAGCATAAAGGCCCTGCAACTGCCAACAACGGCAGCAACTACACTTCTTTCACGTCCATATGCCAATGAGCATATTGACACAGAAGGTTTTAACATTATTATTTATTCCATGATGGCCCATTGTTCCTACCTAACGATTAACTAACTTAATTAAACCCTTCCTTGCTGCTACTGAAACTGTGAAAGTAGCAGATCATACAAGAAAAAGTTAGAATGAATCCCCTTACAATTTTAGAGCTGGTATAGTAGTGGTAACTCAAGATGGACAGCTAATTATCAAACCCAGATGCATGTTATCTAGCAACCAGATAGACCAAAATAAATATGTTCCTTACCCTTGATTTTTTGGGTAAAGAAGAAAGTGAAAAGTTGCTGTGTATTCTGATATTGTTTTTTCAATCTTTATGAAGCTTTGCCTTTCTCTTCTGTTGCTTAGGGAATTGTACTTAGCTAGACTGCTTTGTCTGTGAATTGTTATTGAACTGCAGTCTTTCTGCTACAGTTTCATGTAGCCTGTTTATAACTCAATTGAGTTTGTGGAACTCTTCATTTTGCTGGACTCTATTAGCTTTATTTTACCACTACTGCCACCAGCTACTACATCCTATCCCCTGAAGTTCTTTAATTTCAGCTGAGCTGGGCAGTGGTGCACAGGTTGAAATATTCTCTTCTAGCCCTCTAGATTTCCAGGTCAAAAGCCCATGTTGGGCTAGAATCTTCTGCAAAATTGTCTCAGGTTCAGAGAAGGGGAGCAAGTCATTTCACAACAAAAAGTCTGAATGAATGAACTTTCTTTTCAGTTTAAAAGGTGTATATGTACTTTTAAACCAGGCACAACTGTAGTCTTTATTATTACTGATTTTTAATTATAAAGTAATAAGCCAATATATCACTATTCAAGCAAGAGCACTGCAATCATCCCTTACCAGAATGGTATTGTCAAGACATTTTTTTTCTTCATTTTTTGTCTATATTCATCTAAATCTTCATTCATCTAATTTTGAATTGTACTACTATACTAATTATATACTAACTGAATATGGTCAATTATACTAATATATTGTTATATATCTATATCTATATCTATCATAGTATAATATATTATACTAAATATACTAATTGAGAGCCAGTTTAGTGTAGAGGTTAAGGCATCAGGCTAGAAACCAGGAGACCATGAGTTCAAGTCCTGCCACATGCACAAAGACAGCTGGGTGACCTTGGGCCAGTCACTCTCTCTCAGCCCTAGGAAGGAGGCAATGGCAAACCACTTCTGAAAAAAACTTGCCAAGAAAACCGCAGGGACTAGTCCATGCTGTCTCTGAGAATTGGACACAGTTGAACTGGGGGGGGGGGGGGAACTATACCAATTAGTATTCTTAGCAACCTCAGAGAGAATGCCCTTCATTTTATAAAAGCCCAAGATGAAGAAAAATAATGATATTGGAAATTAAAGCTTTATTGTCATTTCCCATCATACAGAAAACACTTAATATTTTTTAGAATGAACATGCATGGATTTAAAAAGCACTGCCAGAGAATCTGGCTACTCTGAATCTGTTTTGTTCCTGTGTCTCATTCAATTTCATTAATTGGAATTCAGCCTCAAATTACAGTAGAGCTTTGCTTTGAAGTGAAAGTTCTAAATATTATGACTGAAAGCACCTCTCAGATGACCTGGGAACTTATTAAGAACAAGAAACCTATGGAGATTAAAATACATTTTAAATGTCTTGGCATTCTTGACAATGTTTTTGAAAAGTTAGGGCAATGAATTTTTTCCTCCATTGTAAAATATTGTAAAAAATAATAAAGCATGCATTACAGTCCAGCAAAGAGCATAGAGGCAGCTTAAGACATGTTGCTGCCTGGGACAAAGCACAAAATGATACTTCCTCTTCATTCTATGCCTAGAAGTCATGTGAAAGTAGAGTCTGGTGATTAAACCCAGTCCTCTGTCATAGTTGAGTCATCAGACTTGTATATACTATTCTGTCTTCTACAAAAAGAAGCACCTGTGGAATCCAGAATGGGTCCCTAGGAAGCTGCCTCTATGTGATCATTTCATTCCAGGCAGTCCTGCATGGATTTTAGCTCCTCAGTCCTCATGCCTAGAGAGGGAAGATTGAAGTCCCCCAAGATCATAAGTCTGGGGAACTCCACCACCATCCCAGAAATGGAGTCCAGAAGCTCGAGCAGGGAGGTTGCTATATAGCAGGGAGGCTGGCACAGTAGCAACAGTCCCAGTTGATCCCTAGAGTGCAATTTAATGAACAGCATCTCACATCCAGCAACCTGAGAAGCAGTGCCCCTGAAAGCCTTAAGAAACTCCCGGATGACAATCGCCTTACCTCCACCCCTGCCCTGGAGTCTTGGCTCATGCTACACCCAAAACCCAGATGGGTACATTTCTGAAACGATGGCCCCTTCTGGACCCAGCCAGGTCTCAGTAATATTTGCCAGGTTGGCCCTCTCATCATTGATTAAATCACAGATGAGAGAGGCTTTATTACAGGCCACCCTGGCATTCAGTAGCAGTAGCCAAAAGCCAGGGCCTCTGCAGGTCTGCTGACTGGACACTAGGGTAGAGTTCAAGCATCTGGAATGTGAAACTGGTATAAGACATCAGTCTCAGATTTCCTGAGAGCGGCCCACTCCCAGTCTCCCACCATACCTTCCCATGCCCATTACACCTTAATATTCTGATCTGCCCTGAACCCCAGCCCCCAAGGCATCTACATCCCCCAATACTCCTGGCTCCCAAGGCTGGGGGTGTCCTCCCATCCCAGGGAGGGAAGCTGAATCCCCTGAGACACTTCAACCTAGCTTTCAACACCATCAGGAGATCCCATTATCACTCCCTCTTACTCAACAACACAACTACCACCCCCCAGCTGCTCTCACCAGACCTGTTAGTGCTTCCTCTCAATACTCATCCAACCCCTCCACTACAACCCTCCTCCTCAGCTCTCACAAAGAGAAGGAAATAAGTGCCTCAGTGGGAAAATTCCCTTTGGGAATCAAACAGTCCAGCACCTGTCTGGAAAGGATGCCTGCACAGCACATAATTGGCCTCATGGTTATTGTGCCATCATCCTTGGATCTGACAGGAAAAAAAAGAAAAGAAAAGGCAAAACAGCCTCCATGGGGGAGGGGGGTTCATAGCAGCCTGCCACTCTGCAGCTACCCCTCCCTGCCTAGCCACTAACAGTCCCTGATGTCTTCATAGGCCCCTTCAAAATTTGTCTTTACTGCATGCACACCTTCATAACAAATACTCCATCTTGTCCAGGAAAGTCTTTTCACTGTTACACCCATATTTTGCAGCATTATCCACTGATGAAGTAAGCCCGAAAGGAATGAATTATTTGTTTTCCCAAAATTCGCACATAAAGAAATACTTCCAAAAGGTTGAACTCTACAAAATTTCAGAAAATGATTTGTGCAAGGCTTAAATAAGCAGTTGGGATTAGTTTCTTTGATTTTTGCCTGAACACCACCCTGCCTGGGCAGCATTGTCACATCCTTGACCCATGAGACAGGTTTATGTCCAGTATGTCACTATTGGGACCCTGGAAACACACTTCCTCTGTTGCAGCACCAGCCCTCTGGTATGAGGTTCCTCCCGAGATTTGAATTGTCCCCACCCTACTGGTGTTTCAAAGGGCCTGGCTTTTGGATCAGGCCTTTGGGGAGGATGATTAAGGCCCCCTTTTTCTTTGTTTCTATCTATTTTTTGTAATTTCTGCTACCTTTATTCTTTTTTTGGGGGATTGTTCTTGTTCTTGTTTGTTTTTAAATGCTTTTTAATAATTTGTAAACTCCCAGAGTTGCTGGGAGTTGGACAGCATATATATTTAATAGGTGATGATGATGATGATGATGATGATGATGATGATGATGATGATGATTTAGTTATTTCAAGATCTCTCCTGTGAGCAGCAGCTCTTCCCAGAATTAGGAAAGAAACCCCAAAATGATTCCTTTTTTTCAACTTTACAATCTTTAATATGGACATATCCAATCACACATTTGATCAGTGTGTGAAACATTGGGAGTGCTCTCCAAAGTATTTTCATTTTTAAAATATCCACCACTATTTTAAATTTGACAAAATTTTCCATAATGTGAATGAATTCATTTTGAATTTTTGGAGATAAGAATGAAATCAATCTCCATTCAGAAGAAATAGCATATTTAACTTTTATAAGGCATTCCTTCAAAACTGGGTCATTCGTCAAACTCCCCAAAAATATATATTTTATTTGTTTGGGACCACAGAAAGGAAGGTTTTTGTTTACATCCAAAGGACAGTGTAAAATAGCTCTCCATTTTCCCCCTCTTTTTCCATTTCCACTTGATGAATTTTATTAATTTTGTTTTTGGAAGTTAAGCCCATTGCCAAAGTTTTCCATTTTTCTAAGCAGCTGAGTTGTACAGATATCTCATTTTCAGGGTCTTCAGGATTTAATTTCCACCACATTTTAAAGCCAATTATAAAGCTGTATGTTCCAGCTTTAGTCTCATTATCTCAAAGAGTCCGCAGTAAAAAACAAACAATGTTTGGGTTTCAAACAAGCTACCCAAGTTCCCAACACTTTTTCACTGTTCAGTAAACATTTATAAAACCATGAAGTTCTCAAGTGTCGACTACCTCCTTGGCTCTTTTCTCCTTCTTGTTGACCTGTAGAAAAAGGTTTATCTTTATTTTGAAAAGGTTCACTTCCTCTCTTAACCAGATTAACTGTCAAGTTGTCTGGCACCTGTATTGGCCAAGCAGCAATATCAAAATAAATTTAAATTTCATTCATAATCAATTCTTCATCAAAGTTTTGGTCTTGGCCTTATGGGAAGCCTACTTCATGTGTGCATAAGAGAGGGGGATGAATGGATAACTGCTTTTAATTGCCCCTTGGGGGCTTTTGAGTACCTTGTGATGCTGTTTGGGTTACGGGGTGGCCCTGGGGTCTTCATACACTTAATAAATGAAGTTCTGCATGATTTTCTATATAAAGGCGTGCTTGTGTACCTCAATGGTTTCTTAATCTATAGTAACAACATGACAGACCATGTAAAATTGGTCAGGGAGGTCTTAAAGAGACTGCTAAAAGCTCAGCTGTACGCTCAACTTTCTAAATGTGAATTCCATAAACAACAGTTAGACTACTTGGGGCATAGAATTTCCAGTAAAGGCATACAGTAGAAATGGACTGAGCCAAGATACGGGATAATTTAGCCTCGGAATCACCCAAAACATGAAAACAGTTACAAAGTTTCCTTGGGTTTGCAAATTTTTATCGACAGTTTATTCGAAATTTGCCCAAGTCACTCTGCCCCTAACCGATTTGTTGAAAACGAAAGGAAAGGAGAACAACAACAACAACAACAACAACAACAAAAGCTAAGAAGCCTGGGGAGTACTAAACTGGGCAGCTGAATGCCAACAAGCTTTCAACCATCTCAAAGTCCTGTTCATGGCAGAGCCTATTTTAAAGTATCCTTCCCTCTCGTCATCCAAGCTGACACTTCTGACACGGCAATTGGTTGTGTTCTATTGCAAAAAGACAATAATGGGGCATTACGCCCCTGCACATACATTTCATGCAAGTTCACTGACACTGAAAGGTGCTGGCATGTCTGGGAGAAGGAAGCTTCCGCTGTCTGCTACACGCTCTTAACTTGGCACCACTTATTAGAAGGAGCCCCTCATCCATTTGAGGTTTGGACAAATCATAAAAATCTCCAAGTGCTCCAATCTCCCAGAAAATTGATTTCCAAAAAAGTTCTATGGGAGCAATTTTTCAGCTGCTTTAATTATACCTGTCCTAACAGCCAGGAACCACGCTGACACAAGGAACTGGTCTCTAATGTTTTATTGCTTGTACATAACAGGAATCCTAACAAACTGAAGAAGCGTGGGAAAAACTTTCAGTTCAGTAAAAGTGGGAGGGGGACATGGCAGGAATGTGAAAGCATCTTGTTTGGACTATCCCTGGCATCCAAGGTCAAGCTGCCAAGCTGTTGGAGACATCTGCACAGAACTGAATGAGCTGGCATGAAAAGGGGATTGGTGGGTTGTATAATGAAAAAGGGGGAAGGGGTTGAGTTCATTGGACTGTTTAACTTGGAGAAAGTGTGGGAACCTTTATGTGCAACTTTTTCACTGTACTGTATACTACAATCCATTAAAGAGATTTCTACTTTAACTACGTATGAATCAAATTTAATGGCAAATTGAGTAATACAGTCATAACATTTGCAGATCACAAATGCACCCTAGAATGGGACCTATCTATCGGGCAAAAAGTTTACCTCTCCACAAAGCATCTGAAACCTACGCAACCCTCAAAGGAACTGAGTCCTAAGTTCATTGGCCCCTCCCTATTACCAAAGTCATCAATCCAGTCACTGTGCAACTGCAGCTCCCTAAAAATATGCAACGTGTTCATCCTGTTTTCCATTGCAGTCTACTCAAACCTTTTCATGCCTCGGATCATTGGATCCCATCATGATTGACAGGGAATAGCATTTTGAAATGCAAGCAAGTTTCAATTCCTACAGAGACTGTAGCCAACTCCAATACCTCTTTCAGTGGAAAAACTTCCATAAAAGTGATAGTGAATGGGTTAACAATTGCCACATTCAAGCACCAGACTTGACTTGTTCTTTTTGTGCATGTTTCCTCAATAAGCCTAAATATTTCTACCCTTTCACTATTCTCACATTTTCTTTCTGTTCTACTTTGCAGGGTAGGCACTGTACTTTTTTTCTGTGTGAGATGATTTTTTTTTTCCTAGAGGGGTGGAATGTCAGGCTCGCTTTGCATGCCTGCCATGAAACTATTACTACATGCATCAGCCAAGGAAGAGCAAACCCGTGTCAGCTTTTGCAGCTTTGCAGACAAAGAGGATTGTTAATCACATTCCTTCACAAGCTGTCAAAGCCAAGGACAGGCTGATAAGACAACTGGACTCTAATTAAGTGCAAAGAACTGGGGGGGAAGATCAGGAGTGAGCACAGACTTGTTTGGGAGACAAGGAGGGGAGACTATGTCAGAAGGAATGATTTAATTTGAATGTTTTGGTGCCAAAACATTATTCAGAGCTTTGCAACTGTCCTGTGTAATTGGATTTTAATAAGAGAATTCTTTAAGCTTCCTAATGGACTGTCTGGAGAATTTCTCAACTTAAGATCCTGGTACTGGGGCCATCACATTAGAGCTTATTTTATCATTCAGAAGTCTTTCATCATTGCAGCAGTCCATGACTAAATGATCATGGAGGAGCAGCAACCAGTGATTGGAGGAGAGTGTATTTTCCCACCACAGCACAGCAACTAATCAGAATAGAAGCATTTGCCTACAATGAAATGAAGTTCAGCAAGCAGGCTGAATAGCACTGCTTGTACCAGTAGAAGTCAGAAATGTTTATGGGAAGCAGCAGAAGATGGGTGGAGGTTGCCTTCTTTGTGGGCTTTGTTGAGGTGTTCTTGTCTTCAAGAGATGCATATTGGGCTGTCCTCCTGCTGGAGCAAGCAGAATGTGCAGATGACTACTTAATAGAAAAATGAAGAAGAATGGTTCTATGTAGTACTACATGGAGCTAAATACGTTTTATGAAAACAGTGTTGCTTGTTAGCTGTGGTTTTTCTTTAGCCAGACTATCCTCTAACTTCCACACCATGAAGAAATATTCATTATTGATGTTGGATAGGACAATAGGTTAAAATGATAGTATTGATAACGTGGATTTCACTATGTAGTTTTACAATTTAGGATTTAATTATATGGGAGGCACGTTTCTCTTTGTTATTTAACTTTTAAGCAAACAGCACATCTCAAGGAACATAACAATCAAAGGGAAAAGATACCTTACAGATTTTTTTTTTTAACTTAAGCTATATAAAGACATTTTCAGGGAAAGAAATGTGAAGTATCATGGTGATAAAAATAGAAGAAAGCTGAATAATAAATTACTGAAATGGTACAACCTTGAAAATACTGAGGGTCCATATTTATAACATGATAGAAGCTGGAGACTAGCCCTAGCTGTCTTATTTATCTATCTATCTATCTATCTATCTATCTATCTATTTATGGAAAATGAGTTTCTTAAATGTCATAATGCATCTTTATTCCTGTTTAAGCAGCAAGTTCTCAACAATACAATAAAACATAAATGAAATCATTTATGTATTAATGTATAGTGTTTCACTTATTATACCAGTTTCAGATCTTTACTGGGATGCATGAAGTCAGCTTGTTAATTAATGATTCATTGGCACTTGAATACTCAGTCATTCAGAATGTTTAAGTCCAAAGGTATGAAACGATTTGTTCCAATGTGATCAAAGATGTCTACAAGCTAATGCATTTCTAAACTCTGATTTGACATCTGGAGGCCTATTTTGTACCTGTATGAAGCTAGCAAATCAGGAAAAAGATCTAGGCTACTTAGCAATTAGACCTGCAAAATGCCTAGTGCAGCAATACATTGCCATTTGACCAACAACTTGCTTTTCTCACAATTTGTATATATTTTTACACAATTTTGACATGATCAAATGCATATTTTTCATTTGTTTTTTTATTCCTATACAACTTTTTATTGCATATTTAAATGCCATGGAGCCTTCTCATTTTAAGGCATCTATATATATTTCCAATAAAGCAAAGGGGAAAACACACACACACATCAGTATGTGATAATCTGTGCTTGATCTGCTCTATAAAGTAATAAACAGCCTACTTTGCTCTGAATCAACAGCTAAAAAATTATGTGCAAGATATGGTTTGGACACAAGACTAAATACCCAAGGTTCATTTATCATGGAAAGCATTCTAGTACTGCACTGCATTCCGAGACTTAAATGCAGAAAGCACCTACTTCCCCCTATTCATTTGATACCAGACAGCCCTACTTCAGGAGCCAGATTACTTAGGAGCAACAGCCTATTCCTGAATCAAGCATCCTTCTCAAGGTGACTTCTTTGGCTTCTCTGCCTTTCTGCTCAGCATCTAAATCTCCAAGGGTGTACTGGAATCTGATTCTACCTCACCAGTAATGCTAACCACAGTTGCAAAGTCAGATTTGTCTGGTATCTTGTCCTGCTCTCCTTTTTCCTTCAGTGATGATTCACAGGCACTTTTAATTGGCAGAGAAGATGACTTGTGGTGATGGAAGAAGATAAGCAGCATTCAAATCAAACAAAATGTACTGGTCTTTTAACTTTTTCAGTCTTCTAATGGCAGAGTTCACTGTTCACTGTTTATCCAGACATCACCACTTAGTGTTTCCCTACAGAGTCCATTGGAGTTGGGTGGCTAATACATTTAAAATCATCATCATTGTCGTTGTTGTTGTCATCATCATCATCATCATCATCATCATCCATAATACATAGCCATAATGCCAAACACTCACTGCTTTCCTCTTCATTTTAGTCTTTATATAATTAATGACACAATCAAAAATAAAGTGAAATAAAAACCATAATAAACAGCTAAATCTAAGCAGCAAGTTTTCCAGATATATCAACATGAATACACCAGAGCAAATAAAACTTTAGATCTAGAACCCCAAAGCCTCAAAACATTACTTTCTGACCAAGATAAATCCTTAAAACTTATACATGAAATAAAATGATTCCCGAAACCTTTACAAGAACAACTTTGAAATAAAAATAGTGTTTTCCCCCAGTAATAAAATTCAATAAGGGTGTAAAGTCATCCATTACATCTGAATTCAATATAGCTGAAGGCTTTAATTAAAAAAAAAATGAATAGTTCTATTTCTTAAATCAATTAACGACACTTGAGGAAAGGCCCATTTAAGTTTAAAACATTCCTGGGAATTGCTCTTCTATTCTTTGTGTGTTTAAAAGGACCGATGAATCTGGAATGAAAAAGAAAAAAAGATGCAGAGCAGCAAATGAACCACGTGGCCCCAAGTATAAAAGGGAAAAAAGAAAATACAAGCTTCATTTCAGTAAGATGAAGACCAAAGTCAAAATGATCAGGATCTCTTAAAATGGCTCCACAAAAGCAGCACTGAACTAAGCTCTCTCCTTGCTGCTTGAAAAAGATCAGTTAAACTTAGAAACACATATGTCAGTTCTCATGTCAAAATGTCCTGTCTTTCATGACTTAAGCTTTGAATTTCACTGTCTTTTCATGACTTGAGTTTTCTGTTAACACAACTTGGTTTCCCAGTTCTCTGTTCTGCTGACTGAATTCTAGGTATCCAGGTGCCCAATTATCAGAATGTAAGGGATGCCTCTCACTTGCACTGGTGGACAATTAACCATGCTCTTATCCTACTGTTTTTATGGACTGGCCAGAAGGACAAAGTATTGGTTTGTTCCCTCATGGGTCCTATCTAATTGGTTCTGGCAGTTAAATTCCCTTCTTAGAGATTCTGAACAACCTTCGTTTCTGGTGCTTGTCTGACTTGAACTGAAAATCATGTCTCTTTTGAAGCACAGTGTGATTTCATTTATCAAAATGGCCCAAAGGAACGTCAGAGACATTTCAGTAGTATGGGTACAACTGGGGAGTTTTTAAAGATTAAGTTGACATGATCTATCAACATTTTTCTTTTGTGCTGAAACATACACTGTGTATGCAATGATTTTACATCCACTATCATATACTGTACCTTTATCTGCACAGAATAGATTGTATGTGGGGGAAAAAACAAAACAAAACCTCACCGTAGTCCAGTGTTTCTCAACTTTGCTGGCTGGGGAATTCTGGGAGTTGAAGTCCACATGGCTTAAAGTTGCTAAGGCTGAGAAACACTGCCTTAGACCATTGCCTTAGGTATGACTCCTGTGGCCACAAACCAAGAATACTAACTTTCATAGAAATTCACAGACTTAAATTAACTGTCTAACACTGTGATCATTGTGAACCCACAATCACTTATCTGAAAACAAGGCAAGTGAATCCAGTACCCAGGATTTTACTGCCACAGGAATCCTGAGTAGAAGAAAATTTACTCATAGCTGAAGTCCACCTAGTATTTGTTCTTCCCCTAGCAAACAAAATCACAGGATTGTATGTATGTATTTTTTTAAAAAAATATTAAAAGATTAATTTAATTTATGAGATAATTTGGGGATTCTCTTCCAGCCTTAAAACAAATTGTTAAATAAGCCCAGCAGCACCAAGTTCCATGCAGAACCACTTCATGGTGTTTTTAATAGGCTTTACATTTTTTCTTTAATACATCTTCATCTATCTCTTCTGACTGGTTTGGTGGTCTGTAGCAGACTGCTAGCAAGATACCACTTCTGTTAGGTCACCCTATTATCTTAGCTCAGATGCTTCCAACACTTGTGTTACCATCAAACCAATGGACCTCTGTACTGGAAAACTCAATCCTGATATACAATGCTGACCTCTTTTGTGTTGCTGTCTTTTTTCTTTTGTTATTTTTTAACAAGTTCACTGATGGAATGCTGGGACAGGGAAATGATGGACCTCTCTGTTTTGTTCCAGGTTCACTGATGGAACAGTGAATCAGTCTCTCCCTCCCTCTCTCTCCCTCTCTCTCCATGTGAAACTGACAAGAGGTCTTCCATTTTCCTCTAGTGACACAAAGAATGATAATGATTTTTCCTTCAGAGGAAGTCACACTGTCATCAGGGCTAATATCCATTGACCCTATGACTTCCCTGAATTGATCCAACCCTTTTTTTAAGCCAACCAAGCTGGTAGCCAGCACCCCAGAACAGAAGGGAGCTCATGCAAATGGTCTCTTGATGGAAACTACATATCTTCAAAGACCCATCACAGAAAGGAAAGTAATTGGTGTTTGCATGGATGGGAGAGTTCAAGAAATAGAGGGATTTGCCAGTCAGGGGCTATGATAAATGTAGTTTGGTCAGGATACCACCATGGCCAAAGCAGAGAAAAGGGCTGAAAACTGGAAGGGTAATTCTTAAACCAACTTCATTTCCGGCTGATTTACATATAGAAGTCAAGCGCTTAAGGCTGCAGTACAGAAAAAAAAAACATGGACTCAGGCATTGAATGGAGTTTCACCCAGTCTGAACTTGCTCATGTTCCTAGACCTAACATACTGCATGTTGATATGTTCTTTCCTCATCCGCACCCTTATAAATCTTCTTTAGTTTTGAACCAGGCATTACATTTCTTTGCACAGTTGGAGAAGGCAATGAATAAAGAAAGAGAGAGAAGAATTAAGATTATAAGTACATTGCCTTCCTCAGTAAAGAACGCAAATGTGGAATTTAGAGGAACTAATACTGTTCAGAATCCCATTCAGGGAAAACTGAAGTAAAATAATATAATGAATTTCCTTTGTTCCAATGGAAATGGAATGAATTAGATATCATTGTGAGGCTAAGGTACATAATTTTAGGGAGATTCTCCACTGGGATAATGAAATATTCATCCCTTTTTCAAAGGCAACACTTGGCCATTTTTTAAAACTAATTCATCTCATATCTAACTGCATACTTTACACACCTGTCTATTACTGGCACTGCATAGCACTGCTGTCATTAATATTCATTTTATGATAGACAAGAATATAAATGCTTAATTCTTCATGGATTTGATAGTGAGGAACCTGCAACAATTTAACATAATGCCAGTCTAAATTAGTGCACTATGTTTACATTTAGGTATCTCAATCTTTTTGGCTCTCTGAAAGTATCATTATCATTATTACTTTTATGAGAAAGGGAGAGAGAGAGAGGGAGAGAGAGAGGGAGAGAGGGAGGGAGGGAGAGAGAGATTTTCACTGATTTTTTGTTGTTGTCGTTTTGGTTTTGGTTTTAGGATTCCTGTGATAACCTGTATTTCAGAGCTCCTTTATACTAAGGACAGAAACTGAGGACACCCCCCCCCCAAATAGTGTGTGTGGGGTCTTCTCTCATTGTAAGAACCTCCACAGTCCTATCTCTAATCTGCATCAATTACTATTATTGTCACTGCTGCTGCTTTATTGCTATTCCTCTTTTTTCTTTGGAGTCTTCATTCCCATCTTAGTTTCCACCTTCAATTCTTCTAGGCTACTTCATGTTCCAATCCTATATTCCTTTATTTTTCTCATCTCATAATCCCTGACACCCAGATGTTTCTGGCTAGTTTTCTTCCATTTAAAATCTGCACATCTCATTTAATGAAGTGGATGTTTTGCAGCTTGAGGTGAAACAACAGATGGTTCATCCATTCACTCAAGGCAAAATGCACTATAGGATTTTGAGCCAGAAAATTCCAGAAGTACTTCTTCACCAGCCATGGCTGGGGAAAAAAACAACAACAACAACTATAACTGGCATTTCCCTCCTGTGAGGATCTGAAGCGGCAATCTGTGAGGCAGATAGCCTTCAAGAGAATTGTGCTACGTTTCTCAGGCACATATTCAGGATATGACAGAAAGACTCCCAAACTCTTTAAGCCCAGAACTGGAGACTTTCCATTTTTAGTGCTGAATGGGGGTATACTTCCATTTCAGGGACTTTGGAATAACTTGGGAGTTTTCTGGGCACAGGAAGAAACAGCTGTGGCCAGGAAGATTTTCCCACAGATTTGTCCTGTGAGCCAACACTGCCTGTTTCTGGAATGGACTACTCACATTTTGGTCACCTCACATGTGGACTACTACAATGTGCTTTACATGGGGCTGCCCTTAAAGACCACCTGGAAACTGCAGCTGGTTCAGAATGCAATGGCATGGGCAGTTATGGCATACTATGGTATGCCCATATAACACCTCTGTTTCCTGAGCTGCGTAGCTTCCAGTAAGCTTCCAAGTGCAAATAAAGATGCTAGCTATCATCTATAAAGCCCTCTATGTCATATGGCCTGGCTACCTGAAGGAAATTTGTTGCATATAGTGTCTGCTCATCTTATTTGATCTTCCAGAGTTGGCACACTCCAATCCCATTGATTAAATCTGACATGACCCAGGAGGTGGGCCTTCTCTGTAACAGTGTCTGTGCTTGTCCTGTCATTCAGGAACCACGCTGAGACAAGGAATAAGTCTCTAGTGTTTTATTACTGCTACGTTAGACAGAAAATCCTAACAAACTGAAGAAGCGTGAGAAAACCCATACAGATAAACCCCAAAAGTCAAGGCGGGTCTGTTCTGTGTCTCTTTGAATGACTGCTCAACTCCTCACTACTATGTATGCATTTTCCCCCCTGCATAGGGGCCCCGCCCTGCTCAACATCAGTGCTCATGACAGTGCTCTGGAATAGCATCTCCCTAGAGATTTGTATTGGACTTACCCTGCTCTGGCTCAAATAGACCCTTAAACCTGGCTGTTCCTCCAGGCCTGGGGCAGGTTGGTGATGGGACCCTGGTGAGAATGTTGTATGTTTAAGATGGTGTTAGCATTATTTCTTCCAGATGTTCATTATTTCATTTTTTCATTATGGTTGCACATTGTTTTTAATATTCTAAACCACCCAGGAACAACATGAACATTTTAGAACTTGCAAATTGGATAAATAAACAAACAAATAACCCATTGACAGATATTTCTTCCCATTGATGTGTGTGTGTACAAACACACACACACACACACAAATGGAACAGTGACACACAACTTTGAGCAAGAAGGAGTTAGGGCACAGTAATGGTTTCTTCATCTATAAAAGGACATGACCCAGGAAGAGAGAAAAATACTGGAAGTAACCAACTGGCTACACAGAATGTCCCAATAAAAAGAGTTTGGATTCATTGATAATGACAAAGTATTTCCTAGATGGGGGACTCCTGGCTAGAGTTGGGCTGTACCTCATGAGTTCTGGGAAGAATGTATTTGGAAGACATCTCGCAAACTTGATCTGGAAGACTATAGGCTGAGTGCTGTAAGGGAAGGAGAAGATTGATCAGAACATAGTGTGACATCAAGGGGAATGATATGTAGGGCAAGACTGCAGGATGTGGGAAAACTAATAACAATTATTTATTTATTTAAATTTATTGGCCACCCAACTCCAGTGGACTCTGAGGAATGTACAAAACTGAAGGAAATATTAAAACAGCTAAAAACTTAAATCAAGCAGACAACCCAGACTAAAATAATCTAATAGACAGCAAAATCAGCAAAACAAAATAGAACAAAACAAGGGCCGTTGAACAAATAATAAACATCAAATAAACATTAGGTAACTACAGGAAGGATTTACTTGATTCAGAGATTCCAGTTTCTCTGCACAGTTGGGCATAGGGAACAAACAGAAATAAGTCTTAAAGCAGGAAGGTGGATATGATCTAGTAGGCACTGCTGAAAGCTGGTGGGGAAAAGATCATGAGTAGGTAAAGGAAATGCACACAGGAGTTTTGATCCAGGAATTTAAGCAAGGGTGGTAAACAACAAAGATATTATCATAGGGCATATGATATATATCACCAAACTGGCAAAAGATCTAGATAATGTTTTCTTGGACGAGATTACAAACCTTTCAGAGAGGACAGACATAAATAATGGAAGACTTTAACTATTTAGACTTCTTTAGAAACCCAGCTTGGCTAAGATTGCAAGTTCCAAAAATGTTCTTCAGTGGTCTTGCTATCTCTTTTATTTTCCAGAAGGCTGAAAAAGAGACAAGACAATTGGGTCTCCTAGATGTGATCCTAGCCAATTGGGAAGAACTGGTTGAAGAGATAAAACCATGGCTCCACACAGAACTTTTTGACAGGGCAAAGGAAAGAATGCATAGAATAGTATAAACACAACAAAAACAATGACAAGGAAATTCCCAACAGCTCAGGACACTCCGTAA
Organism: Candoia aspera; assembly: GCF_035149785.1. Lineage (NCBI taxonomy): Eukaryota > Metazoa > Chordata > Lepidosauria > Squamata > Candoiidae > Candoia > Candoia aspera. Next base: position 131,287,704 of record NC_086155.1, on the reverse strand, counting down.
AATAAATCCAAAATCTGTTCCTTAGATTGCTGTATTTTTCACCACCTGCCACATGAGCTGGTAGACTCTTCTTTGCTGGATGTGTTTAACAGAGGCTAGATGGTCATCCTTCAGGGATACTGCCCAGACTGTTGTACTGGGCAGGAGATTGGATTAGATGATCTCCAAGATTTCCTTCAATCCTTATGTTCTATGAATCTATGAAGTGTGTGTGTGTGTGGACACACACACACACACACTCATACATGAATATAAGAAAAGCAAATTAAGTAACTAATCAGTTTCTACATTTCATGACCCTCAGAATCTGCTTGTTGCAAGCAGTGGCTCTGCCTGACCTTTCTATATGAATGTTCCCCTGGTGCACATAAGTGCTATCCACCCATTCTTTCAGGCTATTCCAACCTGAAATTTGTTACTCTGTTGCCAATCCCTATCCAGTGCCAAATGGTGCTGTCCTGACTGTGCATGTTTGTTGATTTCTCTGACTTCACCATCTCCCTTCTTCAGAACAGGCTGGTGGGAGAGAGCCACCAACCATGGTGCTGCAGCAAGCCTGGGGTGTCTCTGGTTGCAGGACTTTGTCAATTCTAGACTCCTTCCTGTGCCCATTTTGTCATAGCCTGAGCTGACTAAACAAACAGAGTCAAGAAGGGAGAAGACTCAAAGAGAAAGTTTGCTTAGGATTCTCTTCCCTAGAAAACCAAAGTCATGCAGGCTAGTACTACATTTATTGTAAAGTTACAGGTCTGAATACGCTTCCCCCCTCCCTCCCTTTATATTTGTGAGAATTAGGGAGGGTCAAGTCTGAGACACTTTCCCAAATAACATATCTGCCTTGGACTCAACTTTCTTTTATCTGACCATTCCCTTGGTTGCAGCTCTTCCTCCAGTTCCTCAAGATTATTCCTATTGCCCATTACCCTTCCCTTCCTTTCTTAAATATACACAGTAGGAGTCTTTGGCATTTGGCAGTATATTAGTGTGAAAAATACATAAATAATGATAAAACCAGACTTCTTCATGGGACTAGTCTTGTCACTCCACTGTTTCAGTTTTGTAAGAGCCATGGAGTTAAAGCACTTCCTGTAGTGGTGGCTGAGCAGCCTAGCACTTCTGCCCTATTCTGACAGACTGCCAGGACAGCATTATATCCAGCTCTTTATGAAGACAAAAAAACAATGGTGGCAGACAAGGCTGACCAAGAACCTGAAAGGAGGGAGCAAGAACTTGAAATATCAACTTGAAATGCCCATTTGCCACTCTGATGCTGCACCTACTCTCTGATGCCACTCACTACTGCTCACCTAACTTTACCCTGATGTGATGGCTGGCAAAGCAGAACAAATTTGCTCTGGTGATCACTGATGACCACTGCATGCTTTTGACTTGCCAGAGGGAAAACACTACCTTAATGCCAGCACAGCTTAAGGCTGTCTCACTCATGGGCCAAATAAAGGCAATGTCTTAGAGATACAACTGAGAAAAAAAAATAAATGATAGAGATGGAGATGGAGATGGAGATGGAGATATATTTAATGCTTTATTAGAAACAAAAATAAGAAATTAAAAAGGGAAAAGAAGAAAATTAAACAAGGAAAAAGAAAGCAGAAACACATTACATATATAGATAATCACTCAACTCACTTTTAAGTCAAGGTTAATATTATTAAACCTTGACTTGGCATAGTATGATCAATCTTTCCATTATACCAGCAGAGAGCAGGTAATAGGTAGAAAGTGAACACATATCATTAATTGAACATTGTAATCCTGGGATCTTCCCAATGTGGAAAAATATTTTTTGTACCATCCTCTGCCTGGTAAATCCATAATACTTCACATAATAATAAATCCCAAATCCCTGGTATATACACCAAAAATACATTCAAATCATTAAATTGTAATGATTTTTGAAACATCATATTAACAAACTTAAAGGATATTAAGCCAAATGAGACAACACTATGACAAGCTGTAAATAGGATCTGAAGATCTTTATTTGCTTCCAAAGCTGTTTCCACATCTGTAGTGTGTTGTTATTTCAATTATCAAGCTGAATAGTTTTTTTCCATGGGAACCAATCAATATTTTTTTTTCAGTTCCACTCTTTTGAAACAGAGTATAATATCAATTATCTGCTTCAAGTCCAGATACATCTGGTTCAAGTCATGCACTTTTTATGTGCATAAATTCAGTCAGTCTAAAAATGTGCAAATCATGGGAAAGAGTTCTTATGGTAAGCATTTCACTTTTTCTTTAGAATCTAAACCAATTTTCATTAAAATTGTGGACTGATCTATTGAGCTGATCTCCCTCAGAGGAGGACAGGGAGAGATTCCTGTTTTGTTTCTCTTCTTGATTTCAGACCAATAAGAAATAAAATGAAAACATCCACATCTAGTAATATATACAGAAACAGCTAAGAAAAGTAAAAAGATAAGGAAATTTCCACTTAGCTTGGGTGAGATCTAAAATCATAAATTCAGCATGCTGCTGTAACAAACTGGAAGATTTTGCCATGGTTCATACCATGGTTCACATAAGGGTTAGCCACAAGTGTGGAAAGGCCCTATGACAAGTTAGATAGCTGAGCTAATACCTGGTAGGAGCTAAATTTGTCACCTTCCAGGCAGAATCATTTAGTGGTCCAGTGGATACCTCTAGATAAACTAAAGGCACACACATGCACATAACAAATTCTAGTAATATAATCCCATTATGCAATGATGTATCTATTGTGTACTATTAGTATTACCATTATCTTCTATTTACAGAGCAGAAAGCCAAGACCAGCACATGGAATTACCATATTAACAGTTGGCTGCATAGACCAAATTTGCTTTCACCAACCTGCTCTACCTAAAAGTTTATCTACTGTATTTTGAAGCAATATCTGAATTTTGAACTCCATCAAACATGGTGTTATTTAGGGTTTTATAGGATAAATTCAGCACTCTGAACAGTAACCCAAAATAGGATTAAGGGAGAAGTGAAGTTGCAGTTCTGTACCGGTTTATAAATTAGCTACTTTGAATACATTTGCTGTTACTTTTCTGAGTTACCAGTTATTGCTATTTTATTTATTTATTTGTGAAGACACAGGGGATGGGAGGAAAAAGGAAAACAAGATAAATATACAGACGTTCATGCCATAAATGAGATAATTTAAATTTCTAAACACCTTTCAAATGTAGCCTTATATATAATAGATGGCAGTAAACAAGTCTGGATGTAATGTTTCTCAGAGTGTGAGGTATGTGTGTGTAAAAACAAGAGGGGGAGGCCGATGGGAGAGGGAATGAAGTAAATGCTTGAATGCTCTTGAACATTAAAACAAAATGATGTTTTTCCTGGCACACAGAAAATGATCATGTCATTGGAAACAGCTTTCATGCAGTCTTCTGTGACCTAGATCCTTTCAAGCTCAGAATTCATGCTTTTAGCCACTGAAACCATGAGAACTTGGTGGTATTGATTTCTCCCTCTCAATCTTTCCCTCTCCCTGCATACAATTAGCTTCCCCACCCCCTTTCTGCTTTTGTGTGTGTATGTCTCTCTCAGTATGTAAGGAACACACATCTGCCAAGGCTAAACCCTCCTTTGAAGATAAAGAACAAAGAACGGCTTTGCCAGACACCACTGAAATAAAAACAATTGTGCTGTCCATTCAGTAAAAAGAGTGGGTTCTTTCTGAGAAGTGCTAGGACCACAGCAGATCTTCATACCAAAGTTCATATCTGGTTATGGGATGCTGTAAGAACAAACAGTTTGCTAGCTCCAGCATGAAATGACTCACAGCTTGAATGAAAGATAGCCTGTAGTGAGAATATCAACAGCAGTTCATCATGGAGCTCAACAGAGAAAACTGTCAGATCCAAAAAAGAAAAATCAACAGCCCATCAGGATTTTGGAAACAGAGCATGGCTCAAAATGCTATGGAGAGGAGAGGAGTGGGGGGAGAGGAGAGGAGAGGAGGGGGGAAGAGAGAGAGAGAGGCTGCTCTATCCATTCCAGTTCAAAGAAACTTTGGAAGCTCCTGATACTTGCTTATCTTCTGAATAAAAAAAACTGTCCATCACTAGGCATGGCTAGGATAGTGGAGAGATGCCTTTCTTCTTTCCAGGATATTACCAAAGCAAAAAAGCATTAGCATGAAAGGACCTTGCACTCAAGGCACATCTAAGGATTAACAATGAAATGACCTGCTAAGCAAATTGGCAAGGGATTCTGATAGTTGAACTTCTCCCAGAGTTGAAATATCTGGCACACACTACATAATTTGGGAGGTTTTTGATCAATGAAACATCTTTTATTCCTGAATTATAATGGGCTGTGTATGTCTGTGACAATTTAGTCTCTTTCTCTCTCTCTTCATGTGTGTTTGTGTGTGTATGTATGAGAGAGATTTTTACTTGTCCTCCAAGAGCTTTCTCTTTGTAGAGGCTTTCATATTTGATGAATATCTGAAAAGTTTGTCAAATATGCAGAAATGGGGAACAAGCAAGCCATACTTCCATTGCTATGTGTTTGTGACTTAATGTCGAATGGGTGGTTATTGCTGTATGCTTTTAGGTCTTCAAGCAATAAAATACCTGTGTAGCAATCAGTGCACTGTCATACTAAAAGCTATATATGAATTGTCCCCTTTCCGTGGGTGGACACTTGTGGGCATGGGCAATGGGAGTGGGAGAAGTTGTGCTCTTGTCTTTGACTTCTAGTTTGTGTGTATGTGGGATCTGTCAGTGCCTCACACATAAGTCACAGCCATGAGATGAACAGATGGAAGCAATTCTGAAGCAGTTAAGTAACATAAAGATAGAATAGAAAAATCTTGTTTGATGATGAGTTAAAATTGGCCTTTTGAAATTCTGCATTCAGTTTGTTGCTGCAGAAATTGGGTGAATGATTCCTCTGAACTCCTCCAAAAGGAAGAATAAATTCTCCACTTTTTTCTGAAAGGCAGGACTCCATAGTGGTGACAGCAACCTTGATATTGAAAGGTGCCATATGAGGAATTTCCACAGGATTATACCCCCTTGGGGATTTAACTGAAACTTGAGACAGCTGAAGAAGAGATGATAGACAACTACCTCATCACTAAATAAGTGCAACAGCTTATCTGCACAAGTGTCTGTGGAAGGGCAGGGCAAGTGACAAAATGTGCATGACAACATCATGATGCAAAAACCATGAGTTATATACTTGCATCAGCTGTCAGGACACAAGTAAGAAGGGGTGGAATTTGTTTCATAATATCATTGGATATGTGTCATCATTTTGTAGCAATCTCAGATTTGCTTTGGACACCCTTGCTTTTTTGGGTTTCCTTTCCCTTCTGATGTGCCTGAAAAAATCTTTTTGTTGTTATTGTCTTGAGCATTTCTCACAAGCCTGAGCTCATTCTATGCTTTAGTCTTTTGGTCACAAACCCTAGTTTCTGGAGACTGCCTTCTAACCTTCTTTGGTTATACTCCCCTCCCCTCCTTCCATTTCCTATGCACATCCTTTTTTTTCCTTTTCAGCATTTTAGGAAGCTTCCTGTGTTTTGTTCTAGCAGGAAGTGATTGTGACTGCACCTGCAGAATTATTATTATTATTATTATTATTGTTGTTGTTGTTGTTTTGCAGGGTCCCATGATTTTTTCATAAATTGCATAAGAACTGGTAGAGGAATCAGTGGTGGGGGAGAGTCAGAAGAAATTTCAATACAGGAATATTTATGAGTAACCAAAGGAACTCGTAAGACCCAAGACAGAAAAAAGCAACACCTCAGCCCTGTTGAATAATTGATTGAATGGAGGAAAGCTTGATCAGTGTGGAATCTTTAGGTTTACAGAAGCCTTTAATCACTGAATTATTTTCTCAAGGCAAACTAGCAATGTGTTCTGGCATATCACTTAAGACCTGCTTGATATAGGGTTCCTTTTCTTTCTGCTTTTCTTCTACTATGGCATCTGTCCTTAAAATCACTGGGCAAGGAGAAATTCAGTCATGTTTCCCATCACCATTGACACCTGAGTGGTACCTAAACAAATAGAAACCCATGCAAAAAAAGAAGAAAAAAAAAAAGGAAAAGGAAAAAGTTGGCCCAAACTTCAAATACATTCAAAAACATTTCTCAACCTTACTTTTTTTCCCCTAAGATATTTCTGAGCTGTCCCTCCCCCACCTCCATTTAGGCTTCCCCATTTTAGAAAAAGAAAGCTACTCTACAGAATTTTCTACAAATTCTGTCTCTGTCAATCTGTACGTGTATCCATGTGGTAGCTACCATTTTTTTCCCATTCTGTCCTAGAACATTAGGTCTGTCATTGTAAAGGAGTGAAAATAATGCCAGACTAACTACACCATTGCTACTCCAGCTACCACCCTTGAACAAAATGAAGCAAATCTTGAAGGCAAAATAAAATTGTACAAAAGCTGTGTTTCTAATGTTGAAGGCTCACCCACAGCAGAATGGTATTCTCGCTTCAGAGAAGTTTGATGAAGTGTTCACCCTAGTCCTTCTGCCCACAAATAGTATAGGACATTCCAATAGTCCATTTGCACACACTTCTAGGTCTTTCATTCTGTTCTCTTCCTTTCCACACTTCAGAACTGGACTCTTGGGGTACCAGAACAGATAAATGATACCCAGCTGGAGTAAAGCAATTACGGCTTAGCAAACCTGAAAACAGTACTTAGGGTTGCACATGATAAATTACAGGGAATAGAACATCCTACAAAGTGTTAATGGGGTGAGGGCCCATTAGTGGTAGATGGCAGCAGAGGCAGCTTCTTGTGTTTGATGACTTGCTTGCTGACTTGCTCTCAAAAATACAACCTGCACAAAAGATCTACTGCCATATGTGGTGCTAGGTGGTCCTCAGCAACTTCTGGCTACCTACCTCTCCACCATGACTTAGAAATGTTATTATTCTGAGGAAAAGAATGGTGGACATCATTGTATTTTGGTCTGGCGGGGTGGGGGAGGCAATAAAGGGGTAGGATATACAAATGGGGTAAAGAAACTCCACCAGCAACAGGAAATGCTAATACTCCAATTGGCAACTGCCCAGAAAAATGTATATCTTCCTGTGGCAACATATCAGGTTTCACTTTCCACAAAATGAGATTTTTTTTTTTTAAAAAAAAGGGGGGGGTGCAAAGACAGGACTAGAACTAAATTTGGCTTAATTAAATTTAAATGTTAATGTAATCAAATTAGTGAAATGCATTTTAAGATGGTCACTTCCCATGTATTCAATAATTTTCCCCTTCCATCACATTACACGTTTTAATTTGGTGACAGCTTTTGGAGGTCCTGTGACTTAGGGAACTCTGATTAAAAAAAGAAAAAAAGAAAATCCCTTTGCCTGTGAATATTTCCTTCACTACATTATCTTTTGTGAAAATAATCAAGATGACAGCATGCACCCCTCTTTGGATGGTCAATTTGGGGAGGGGACAATTTTGGTTGGGATTAATTGATTCTTTTGTCTGTGATTTCAAATTTATAGAACCAATCTGTGGTTGGGAATTTGGCAATACTAATAACACATTTGTCCCCTCAGTATATACAGAGCCAGCAGTATGCAGAAGTGACAGAAGTGGGGAGAAGCTCATTCTATTTTTTGCTTTCACACTAGACAAGTGATAAAATATTAATTACTTTTTTACTTCATTAAATACTCATTTCACTCTAATCTGGATTCTTTATGTAGATGCCTATTAACAGGTGAATGACTGAGACATTCCATTTCCCTCTTCCAGCTGAGTTTGTGTTGAAACATTGTGGACTCATGGATGGTTCAGGATGTGAAGAGGGAGGCTCAGAGAAGCAGAACACTTTTGAGTTTCCCCACACATATGGGAAATGCTTTGCACAGGATGGAACACTTGAAAACCCTGATTGGACAGGAGCCAGTGAGCTCTGCAAGCTGTTCTGGGTGGATGGGGATTTTTAATTTGCATGGACATTGTCATTAATCTACAGGCTGAACAAATCTCCATGTAACTCTTTGGAGCTGCCAAATTACAAAGATTACAAGGTCCAACAGCATACCAACAACTTTGAAAAGCTGCACAGGACTGTCATCTGGCTGGTTTCAAACCAAACTGTCCTATAGTAAGAAGGGACTTTATGCCTCCTGATTGATTTTCCTGCCAGGGTCAGTGACTCCTCTGTGGGTCTAATTAGAAGTTATGAGAGTCAGGAAAACTGTGGATATTATTTTACTACCCTCCCTTCTTTGTAACAGCTGGTCAAATTCAACATCCAACATGAGAACAACAGTTTTTGCATTACCCAACGTTGACTCATAAATTGGCTTTTGGTTGGAGAGGTGTGTAGTACAATCCACAGAGCAATGACATCACATAACACATTATATTCCATAATATATTTCAAGGAGAGGATGGGGGCAATTTAAAGGGATAGAAGCTACATCTCATTTAAAGGGAAATTTCAGATAACATGCCAAACTCATAAGTGTGAGTTAACAAAGCATGGAGAAACCTAGATAAAAAGGATAAAAATATATGGAGTGAGTGATTTTGATGTAAACTAGAATTAATTCCATTTCTTTTCGATTTCTCTCCTGCCTGTCACTTCTTTTGTCCATTACTTCCCACCTTCTTTCTGAACTTTATATACAGCTGCTTACTCTGAAAGGGAATAGTGTGATAGACATTAGGTAGCAAGTACCTCCAATGTAACTTGAATAAATGCCAAAAAGGGGAGAATCTATTATTGTTTCTATTGTGAATGTCAATTTTGTACAGTAGATAAAGGAAAACCAATAGTAGATTTCTCGTCCCATTCACTCTAGCATCCACCTCTCTAGTTTCAGAAAAGGAAATGAAAAGAACTTCATGGGTACTGACTAATGTAAGTAAGCCTAGTTCACAAAACAAGAAACTGACTGTGAGGTATCCTCTCTCACCACAGAAAATAACCTTCTCATAACTCCAAATTCTTATTTTCCTACAATGGGAGATGACATCTATTGGTGTGATTCACAAGAGCGGTTTCTCCTGAAAGGGAAAACAGTAAAGAACACTAACAGATGGTGGCTACTCCTTGAAGAACTTATCTGATAAAGACTTGTCAGCAGCAGAAAAGGATATTCAGTCTTTAATGTTTAATAAATGAATAAACAGCTGTTCATATGCCATTCTGCATGTATTACTTATGGGAGCACAGATATCAAAGGCCATTAAAGTTGCTCACTGTTACTTTAGTGCACCATGATTCCTTTCAGAACAGTAACAGACCATGATCCATATGCCAGAGAAAAGCATGTTTGGATCCATCCAGACTTTGCCTCCTCATAACCTCCTACTTTTTAAATCGCTTGTTTATTTACTTGCATTTTACTCTTTTATCCATTTTTCTTTTTTGTTTATATATCTTTTTAATATGTTTAAAATAAATGAATAAGTAAATAAATAAATCCTACTGAAAAGACACAAACTGAAAATCCAACACTCTAAACTCAGCACTGTATAGCAAATCCACCTTTCTACACAGAAGCAAGCTGTGGTACTCTTACTCCAAAGCTTTGGGCAAAATTATGCCTTGATTCCTACGAAAAATCAGGGAGGAACCAGATAGTGGTTGTTGTTGTTGTTGCTGTTGCTGTTATCCTGCCACAAGGTGGTAGATGCTAAAGGAAGGTACCTATGATGTTGAGTGCTGTGCTGGATAGGTGTAATGTTTCTGGAAGAAGAATCAGTCTACTGACCTGGGGAAGAACTCCAGATAAAGAAAAGCACCTTTTGTAACTGGAGGTACTGAAATCTGCAGTCTCTTTCAACTGAGCTTTGGTCACTTTGAGGCCCAGACCTCTCAGTTTCCATGTGAACAGAGAAAGTAGATGCACAGGGACTTTGCTGCTATGGATGGAACAAGAGAGGGAGGGAGATTCATCCCACTGATCAATCTCTCTTCCTAAACTTATGGATGACCTTGAGGCTAGTCCCCTCTTCCAATATTTCCAATAATCACATGGGGCTACCCATTGCTTTCCTAGCCAAAAGGATGGGAAGCAGAATCAAAACTGAGAAGAGGGACCCTGCTTCAGTAGTGAAGACTCCAAAAGTATAGTCTTACCTGCCAGAGCAATCCATTATTAAATGTCCTCCTCCACCATAAGAACATGAGGATTAATTAGTGGGCAGGGGTGAGCATTATTAACATCATCTGTGCTTGTCATTTCCCAAATCATATCCTCTATCCATGTCTGTAGGTTGAATCATGGAAACTGGATTTCTTTCTTTTTGGTAGAAACGTTTTGCTGCTTGTCCAAACAGCTTCTTCAGTCTGGGCAAAGGTTGGTGAGGGGACCCCATATATGTCTTCCAGGGTGGCTTCATTGTTCCTACACCTGAATGGCTGTTAATTGTGCCATGGACGTGTGGATTGTTTTGGGGATGTCTTACTCCTAAATCCTTTGTTCATCCCCAAGTGGATCGTTAAGAGTGGCCTTCCTGGTGGGGACTGATGAAAGAGCAGCATGAAAAATGGGGGACAAGTTGTGTCTGAGGCCTCTGCCTCTATTGAGGGAAGGATCTTCCACTTTGGCATGAATGGATTCCTTAACCCCTCTCTCAAACCACCTATCTTCTCTGTCCAAAATGTGAACATTGTTGTCCTCAAATTAGTGTCCTTTCTCTTTTAGATGAAGGTAAACTGCTGATTCTGGTCAGGTGGTTTGAGAGAGGAGTTAAGGAATCCATTCATGCCAAAGTGGAAAGAATGAAGAAACTGCTTGGACAAGCAGAAAAAGGTTCCACCAAAAAGAAAGAAATCCAGTTGCCATGACTCAACCTACAGACAATTCTGCCTGGATGACTGAGAATCTTCATCCACATCCTCTAACCATCTATTAGCTAGGGTTGACACCAACTGCAAGTAAAATTTACTCCAGGTTCTTTAAATGAAAATTATAATTTAAATATGGAATGTCTACCAACTCTCAATATTGGCAACTTAATTTCACTCAGTCACCTTCATTGGAATCAACAGTTTTGTCTAAGGACCTGTGTTTTTTGGCTGCCCCATTTTTTTTTCTTTTCTCGGCAACAGAATATATATAGTCTCCTTACAATGTAACTGAAGTGTTGTGTTACCTTGATCTGATTCATAGATAGAAATAAATACTTTAAAAAAAATGTGATTCATTCCTAAACTGAATGCAGCATCCTTCCTGCACTCTGTTCTGTTTCACTGAAATAGCCTTCCTTCCTGGTGTTACATTCATTTGGCAGAATGCTGGATATGAAGTTATTATGACATCTGCTCCATTTTGCCAATATGTGCATGCATAAAAACAAGTTTGTAATATACTGTATTTGCAAAGGGAATACAAGCATTCTACCATATACTCTGATAGTACAGAATTATACAAGGAACTTGTCTTTGCAAAAAGCAAACACCACAAGTCCTAGATTGTCTGAACTATCATTAGTTTGCAGAAATGTTTAGGAAAGAATATGTGACACTTTCAATTTGTGTACACATGCCTTCCTGTTTTATGCACATTTTTTCTCAAAAAATGTCCTTATCTCTCCTTGTTAGTTCCATGCAAAGATTGGGCACTGCTTCAGACAAAGCAGACTGGTGGTGCTGTCCTAGGTAGGTCTGCTCAGCAATAAGAGCCATTAAATTCAATGAGAATATCAGATAAATGGGTATAGCACTTTCCCATAACCAGCAGAATTGGTCACATCAGGGAAGGAATGGGAGCCCTACAAACAGCAACTGTTACTAGAGCTTTAAAATCGCAAAACAAACAGTGGTAGTGAAGCAGTAAGAACCAATCAAAGTGTATCAAATTATTTTAAATTAAGAGGTAGAAGTATGTTGCATACTGTATTTTCTTTTTTAAATGCTAAATACTAGATCTATATACACACAGTTCAGACCGATGGATATCATTTTAAAGAAAGAATAATAATAATGATAGATCTGTATATACACAAATGAAAGCGAGGGGTATCATTTTAAAGAAACAGTGATAATGATAATGATCATAACACTTAAAACAAGCAAACACACACCAGCAATAAGGAAATTACCTGGCATAGAAAAAGCTTTCTCTTAGACATATTTTCTACTGCCACATAACTTTTTGTGTCAGTCATTTCCATCATCCAGTTTAAAATATTATAGCAGAGAGCCAGTTTGGTCTAGTGGTTAAGACAACGGGCTAGAGAGTTCTAGTCCCACCTTAGGCATGAAAGCCAGCTGGGTGACCTTGGGCCAGTCACTCTCTCTCAGCCCAAGAGCCAATCAGGCGTGGTATGAGAGTTCTAGTCCCGCCTTAGGCATGAAAGCCGGCTGGGTGACCTTGGGCCAGTCACTCTCTCTCAGCTCAACCCACCTCACAGGGTTGTTGGTGTGGGGAAAATAGGAGGAGGGAGTATTAGGTATGTTCGCTTCCTTGAGTTATTTATAAAAAAAAATAAAGGTGAGATAGAAAATAAATAAATAAATATATGTAAATAAATAAATAAATAAATATCCAATCCAGCAACCACAGGAGATGCCTATGAACATCTCTGCATATGAAAAGATAGGGATGAAAGCAGTTTTCTTATGTCATTCTAACAACAAATAATTTGGGGTACTCACACCTTGGTAGGAATGATAAAATGTTGCCAGGCTTATGCTTTTCTCTCCCACACGCTTCCTCCTTCTCCCCCTCCCCCGCTCCTCGCTAGAACCATCCTTCATGCACAGTAGTTTGTAATCTCACATCTTCAGCCTAAAGAAGCACTCCCATGCACACTTAGGACTGGGACAAAGCCCCTAGCAACACAGCAGAACCTACTTTTTGCAAATACTCACAGAATCACATTGCATTTCTCTTCTTAAAAAGAGTATTACTGACCACACTTTGTAGGTGGTTGTCTAGCATCCTATTTAGTTATTTACCCTGCATAGCTAGCAAAAACTAAAAAGACGTTCCTTACTTTCTTAATAAATACATTAATAAATAAGAATTAAAGTACTTATGCAACAATCTCCACTGCTGACTTAGGAATGCTGCTTTTGAAATAAGTATTCAGTTTCCATAAACACACACACACACACACACACAGATAAACATAGCCACAGTTAATACAATCTAATACAACCTGATTACATGCATTAATTAAATATTTGCACATAATGAACTTATTTATTTTATTTATTTATCAAATTTGTCACCGCCCATCTCCTCCTTCACTTCTCATTCACGCTCATTGACAGTGCTATTGATTCTTATGTAAATGGATACGATGAAATAAGGTAAGGCTATATCCAGTACAAGGAATGTCCCCAACTGTTAAGGACGTTTACAAATTTGTCCTGATATTCTTTCAATTTCTTTTTAGATTTTGCAATTCCAAATTAGCTGAGTGAGACAGATGCATTCAGAATTCTCAGTTTCTTTATTTCCAAATGATCCAGCTGTCCCAATCACTACAGGTAGTCCTTGCTTAATGACCATTCCTTTAGTGACAGTTCAGACTTACAATGGTGTGAGAAAAATGACTTATGACTGGTTTTCACACTTACAACCATTGCAGCATCGTTATGGTCACATGATCACAATTTGGGTGCTTGGCAACCGGTTCGCAATTCTGACCATCACAGCGCCCTCAGTCATGTGATCACCATTTTTGACCTTCCCAGCCAGCTTCTGGCAAGCAAAATCAATGGGGAACTGCATGAGTCACTTAACAACCGTGTGGTTTGCTTAACACCTGCGGTGATTCACTTAATGACTGCCACAAAAATGGTTGTAAAATCAGGTCAAATTCACCTAATGACCACTTTGCTTAGCAACTAAAATGCTGGTCCCAATTGTGGTTGTTAAGTGAAGACTACCTCAATATGTGAACAGCTAGATAGTTCTTATCTCTCTGCCTCCTACACATACACTGTACTTTACAAATGAACCTGTAATTGATAAAACAACAAAAGAGATGACTGCATGGTTATTATTACATCAAGATTCTTTTTGTGCAGAGTTACTGACTTTGCATTAGTATCCTGTTTAGGGTGGCTGGCTGTCCTAGTATACTATGGACTGTCCCCTGTTTGAAGATATGTCAAAGGATAAACCATGGTCAAAAGGCCTTTTGTTTTAATCTAATCCAAATTTGATTAAAAATAAAAATGTATTAGAAGGAAGAGAATAGAGGTAAACTGCATATTAATCCAAATACTGCAAATGCTGCTTTTGCATCATCTCTTTTATAGTATATATGTATTTTTTTTGTGGTTTGGTTCTCTCTATTGCTAAGCTATTGTTTGTTTAACCATGTTTTATCACTGGGTAAGAAGGTTTACAAATCATAATGCCTGAGGTCACACAATATCCTAAGTATTATGGCTTAGCACAAGATATGTTTTCAGTCACTCAGTGTGTGTGAGAGAGAAAGAGAAATAAAATACAGTAATTTTGAGCATAAACCATTTTAAGCTACTGTTTTAATTCCTGTTTTAATAGCAGACATTCTCTATTCATTCAAATACAGCACAGATCCACTGTATGAGTGCCACACTTACCAAAAATATGCCTTTCCTAAATCTGATTATATACCTGTATACATAGAGTTGATAATGGAGAATGTGCAGCAATAGCATGAAAGATAAATAAAGCTGAATAAATGCATACACTGTTACAAAAGTACTGCCTGCAGAGATAGTAATCAAATGTTTGAGTTGTTAGCATGCATGTTGGTAATGCAACTTGTGAAACTGAAAGAACACCACATGTGAAGACCTAGACTGTGACTGCTCTTAAATCACAAAGAATTTCTTCCATCCAACCTACTTCATTGACGGCAGTCTCAGGGCAGACAAAAGAAAATACTTTTTTTATATAAAATATGTCATTGATTTATGATAACAGTGTATTTTATTTGTTTGGCTATAAACCATGACAAAACTAAGATATAAAATAAAATGCACAAATAGTACTTCCTTCGGTACCTGTTTAGTGGTTCAAACTTCAAGTAATGACAAAAAGCACCAATAAAACTAACCAGAATACAGAATACAGCATATACTGTAGTTCTGGATGGAACTATTTCATCTACCAAAAGATGGCAGCAAAGAGATAGACAAAACTAACATTTTGTTGCCATCTACTGGCTATCTAGACTTTTGCAGCCCAAATTTTATAACCCAGTCTAGTTTCAGATTATTCAAGAAGAAATATATCTTCTGCTTACAGATTTATTGCCACAGGATATGAGCTTCATATATACCACAGGGATAAAACACATGCTTGGCAAACAGAAGGGTGCAATTCTTGGCATCTTCAAGTAGAATTGGAAAACTTCCTGCTGAGGTGCTGCTACGGGTCTGTGTTGACTGTGTTGGACTAGATGGAGCAATGGTTTGAAGGAGCATAAGGCAGCTTCCTATGTTCCTATGAAGCTTTTAAAAACAACTAGACAAATTCAAGAATAATCGATTGTATCAGGTGTTTTAGCAATGATAGGTAAATGGATCTTCCATTTCCAAGAGTATGGCTCTGAATAATAGATGGCAAATAAAAATGAGGGTGGGTTCTCCTTATTGACTCTTGAAGGTGCCTTGCTAACCATTTTTAGAAACAAGATGTTTAAGTATCTTGAGAAAGGCTTTGCATATCTTTTCATCCTTATAGCTCTACAGCAGTCTTCATCCTCTGCATAAACCAAGTTGCCCCATGGCTTTAAAGAAATGAGTCTTGCTATTTTAGAGAGCTCAAAAAGCAACTCCAGGCTTTACTATGTCACTGAACTTTTTTTTTCCCCCTTGAGGAAAAAAGAAATACCATTTTGTTTTTTAAAAGCCTCATTATTTCCAAATAGGCAGTCAGACAAACACGCCTTGAGAAGAAACGAGTTCATGACTGTCACAAAACGTTGGAAGTCAGCATGGTAATGAGTCAATTTCAGTGAAAATGATCTCATTAATGCTATCTGTTTGCTGACTCCCAACTGATTCATGGATGCTCTGAATAAATAAAAAGAAAAAAGGGTGGGGAGAAACCAAGGAAGTGGCAAAAGGGATGGAATCAGAGGGGTAAGGACTTGGCATTGCTCCCTCATCCAATTAGAACTCCACCCCCATTCTCAGCACACACACATACACACACACAAAGCAAAAGCTCCAAATCCACAAATTATGTTGAACTCAGCAAATGATGTGAGAGATTACTTTTGCTAAAAGTTTTGGTTTGGTTGGGTTGTGTGTGTGTGTGTGTATGTGTGTGTTCATTCTGAAGATTATGGAAGCTGAGACTTTATGAAACAAATGGCTGATGTTAGTCCTCAATATTTATTTTGTCAACTTTCCATAGGGGAACAACCAACTTGACTCAGTAGTACAATGTAGATTTTCCATGTCAAATGTTCCAGGTTCAATCCCTGGCATTTCTAATTAGGCTTATAGAAGACCCATCACTGAAACTGTGGATAACCACTGCCAGGGGTTATAGATAGTGCTGAGCTAGAAGGATCAGTGGTCTCATTCTGTGTAAGACAGTTGTCTATTTTCATCTCCAAGCAATACCACTTAAACTGTGAACAGGAGGCACCCAGAATATTCCAAATAATATGGTAAGATGTGCAGACAACTTGGTTTTCCTTTTCAAGGTGGATTGGCTACTATATAAATTGTCCATATAGCTTACTGTATGTTGTCAACATGGTCAGAGAATGTGAGCAATCTTGCTTCCAAACTGGTCCAATGAAGAGCTGAGCAACATTCTACATCTGTTGCTATATATTTATTGCAGGGTGGCAGATGGGGAGGAAATGTCCTTTAAAGCTTTTAAGTGACTGATTGGAAAAGCAATGGGGAGAGAAGGGGAGAATCCCTCCCTCCCTCCCTTTCTTTCATTCTTCCTTCTCTCTTCTTTTCTATCCCACTAGATTGTGGGAATAAAATGGTGATAGTAGTTTAGACAGCCTTTTATACCTGTCCTGACAACTCCCTGTAACACTACTGAACAGTAGCTATACACAGAAACCACCAGTATGAAAATGTACCATTGTTCTGTGTCTATGTGGTAGATAATCTTTATACACATTGCAAAGCTGAATTCATTGTTTTCTGAAACAATTTAAGCATTTTTGGATAAGGTAGAAGTTATTGTAAAGAACAAGGACTGTCTTCATAGAGGAAAATTCATACATAGGTCATACCACTTTAACAACCAAGAAAGACACATTCTCAGTTAAATCTTCTAATCACACATTTCCTGATCTTATTGAAAAAAAATGGTATTTTGATATTCCCATGTATTTACTTTGGAATTTTACTGCAAGATTCATTTCATTTCATTTCATTTCATTTCATTTCATTTCATTTCATTGGCAGAAGCTCTAGATCTCTCTGGCAGAGTTTAAAGAAGAACTTGAGTGTTGATGCCTAATGACAAGGATGAGATGCTGAGCAACATGAACACAACTGATAATCATCTGTGCGTTTTCTTCATTTGCCAAGAATTTGAGAGAAGATGGAAATATTCTGTAGCTATTATTCAGGGAGGGAAGAACTATGACAGTTAGTGGGAGGATCAAAAAGGACATCTTTCGTCTAGCATTCACAGCATGAAAGAATGTGTTCATTTACACCCCAACATCTCCAATCTTCTCCTTTTTAAATCTGAAATGTCACTGCCATCTGTCCTAATTTTAGTCATTTGATACTATTAATATTCTCAATAAATTATGTTCTGCATGAAGAGAGCTAAAAATATACTGCCATAATTCTATATTCTCCACATATGATCAATTCAGAATAGATACATTTCCTCTGCAGCCCCTTTCCATAGCCTGGAAA
Organism: Candoia aspera; assembly: GCF_035149785.1. Lineage (NCBI taxonomy): Eukaryota > Metazoa > Chordata > Lepidosauria > Squamata > Candoiidae > Candoia > Candoia aspera. Next base: position 131,269,886 of record NC_086155.1, on the reverse strand, counting down.
ACTAGGGATACATAGGACATGTATTCATAACTCTTAAACTATAGTTTGGAATGTCTGCAGAGGGCTTATTATTTTTTACCTTGATATGTAATTTCCATTTTTTTAAAAAAAAATGAAGACTTCATATGGTAGAATCAAAGTAAATAAGATTATCTGAAGGAATCTATTCACTTTTTTTTTTCAAAATAAATAAAAACCCAAATAGTATGAGATAAACAGGCACAAACAAGGAAGTACACTTGATGAAATATTAAGGATTAAATATGCAAATTACCAAATTACTTTAAAGGATTTGAACCAGGAAACTTTTTCTATTTGAGAAGGAAAAGAGAAGAAAAAAGGAACAGGCAAGAAAAATGTGCAGGATGTAATAGCTGTATCTTAACACAACACAATAGAAAAGATACTGGCTTTAAACCCTAAAGACACAAATCAACCCACAAATCACCCTGTCTGTTAAAAAAAATGCTTACTTCCACCCTATTTTTAAATGTAATTTACTTTTTTGTTTGTTTGATTTTTTTTTTAAATATAGCTAAGTCAGGTAACCTGTGGTGGATAAAAAGTCACTAAGCTCACAAGAATTCAAAGAACTGCTTTCTAGAATCCAGAGGAATAAATTGACCTTTCAGACAAGCAGGCAATAAAAATCTCCATAGCTTCCTTAGTTCAGATTCTGCAAAATTAGAACACACATTTCTCTTGAAATGCTCAGTTAAATAATTTGGTTCCTTCTTTGAGACTTTCTTACCTGATATTGACTGGTCCATCTAAATCCCTTTTTTGCCTTATAAGTGAATAATTAAAATTTAGCCGGTTTGATTTTGAGCAGATGTGTCCTATTTTGTTTCCCTAAGACTTTTTTAAAAAAAAGTCTGCTTCAATTTTATGAAAACAGCAGGATATTAGATCAAATAACCTCTTTTAAGTAATTACCAATTTTCCATTTACATCTTTTTAATTTATAATAAAAGCATAGGTAAGCCTTTGGAAAGTTTTTAAGAAGATGCTATTTTCTTCTCATATCAGTTTTGATTCAAACATCATCAAAGACTTATGCTTAAATTATGAAGGGGAAAGAGAAAGCTTAAAATCAATAGTAAGATATATCACTGTGAAGAGGTAGTTTAGCGGATCCCCCCTATAATTCAAGTTTTGGAAATTTCCATTTTATTTTTCTTGCCTACTGTTTACATTATTTGTTCAATATTCTTCTACCTGAAACAAATTGGGTTAAGAGGACAGCCAGTAAGAGAGAGAAAGAAAAAGAGAAAATCTAATTATCCAAATGAATTCCTAGGATAACAGCATGGCAAGTCTAGGAAGGGAGACCCAGCCAGAGAAATATTAAGATTTTCCTCCTGAATGAAAAGTGTGTGAAACAAGGATTCTTCAGAACCTCTGGGAATTTAGGGTATTTCAAAATGGGATTTTCCATTGCTTGTCTTAAATGCTTTCCAGAGAGAATTCTCTGCATGGATGGACTTTGATGATGTTGGAATATTTTCCTTATATGTTTACAATAAAGAAAAAATGGAAGATTGCTTAGGCAGTTGTAATGCCATTTTATAAAGGCTGGCCCCTGCCATTAGAAATAAATGACACATCATATATCAAAACCCATGTAAAGGAAGATACTGTATATACAGTATCTTATGGATAGAAAAACTTATGTATAGGTAAAATGGGTAAAATGCCCATTTAAGGAAACATCTGTTTTAATTATAAATAGGAGGCATATGTTCTAACTCTAGATAAGGAAACATTTGTTTGTAATAAGCTAATGCATTCCATTCCATTGATTAGTTACATCTTTAAAAATACCTATAAAAAGGGAGTGGAGGAGCAATCCAGTGCAGCTGCCCCCCAAAGTTATCTGACAACCTTGCATTGAATAAATGTATTTTCTTTGACCTCCACTGATCAGCTGGTGTGTTTTATTTGATTCCTGGCTTGGCATGAACCACAGGAAAAGAAGGTGTCTGATCCTTCTGACAGTGACAACAACAGAGGCAGGGGGCAAAAAAAAACAAAAAAAAAGTCAAGATGATGATAAAAAAACCTGCCCCTTGTACTTATGTTGACATCATGAGCATATACAGAGGAATAGGGCTTCAATCATGCAGTCACGGCCGCCATCTTGCTTTTTTTTTTTTTTACACCCCTAGATTCTGTTAAATGGAACCCAGTGCAAATCCCTGGTAGCAACACATTCATATACATGAGCTTTTCTGTAAACAGAACAGTTCAGTAGGAGATTAATGTACTTTACTATAACATGGAGAGAACCACAGAAGCCAGCGATTAAAGTTCCTTCACAGTCAATATATATCTGTGTGTGTGTGTATGAGGGAGGGAGAATTATGTCTGCTTGAGTGTGGGTGTACACCTACACATAAATCCTCTCTATCACATACTTTTTTTTCAAGATACAGAAGAGTTCTTACAATCCATTATGCCATTTCTGCATTATTATTAGTGACAGCAGTGTGTTATCTACATTAACTTCTTTGAAATTTTACAGTGATACAGTGATAGATTGGAATTTATGTGCTGTTTAATTATCTGAAATTAAAAGATGATTTTTCCTTTTTTTCAAAGTGATTTCAAGTCTGGCTCTATTGTGTTCTTTGTTCCTTAAGTTATACAATATTATTAACAATAATTCATTTTCTTATTATGGGAGGATGTATGCTTTTTGCTCTGAGTCACAGTATCTGCTGCGGGCTGCTCATCTATCTAATTCCCAATAGGCCTGATAAGAGTGATCTCTGAGTTTCAGCCATAACTCAGGGGAATTCTCTCTATATTTTCCATTACTAAATTTGCTGTCATTGTTTGTTATATGTGCAAGGAAGCATGATCTCAGCAGCACACAAAGGCAATTAAAAAGAAAAGTTAGCATTCATACTTTGATTCAAAGACATCCACATATGATAGAAGTAAATACAATGCAAAATGCTATTGAAGGAACCATTTGTGATTGTATGAGAGGGGAGGGAAGGAGGGAAGGAGGGAAGGGCTGGCTGGCTGTTGGGAAAAATCTGTAAGGAAGGGAAGATCGAGTTCATTTTCATTACCATTTAACCATTTTTTCTCCCTTCTCGTTTGGACCAGCTGGGACAAGATGAGGTTTGTTTCCTCTGCTCAAGCAGGACACCACAGTATTTAAATCTCCAATATTTATTTTGGGTTTGCAAATCCAGGTCAAGCACACATGGAGAAGTTCAGTAATACTTCAAGAGCAAGATCTTGAAACAGAGAAGAGGGTATATTTATAATTGATCAACAAGGGACTATAGGAGTAAAACCGACTGGTTACAAATTGATTATAAAAAGGCAAACAGTTTAAAATAGCTTCTCTATGCTATGGCACACCTGTTAAGAGGCAAACCACAATGTTCTGCTAGTTCTAAGTGTCTGACCAGCTTCCTCTTGAAATCTAGCTGCTAATACAGAGGTAAAGCTACACTAAAAGCTTGCTAATTAATGGCTGCTATACTTTAAACTCTTGCTATGCTCAGAAACTCTATATTCTCTACTGACTTAATATTCAGATTGCTTAAATTCTTCCACACTACTGAAATTTCAAAAGCAAAACTTTTTTCAGGAGTTATGTTTTAGGACTGCTTAAAACTGAAAGTACAGTAGGTCCAAGGAATCCAAAATTTCCCTTTTAACTGCCAATTAAATGTACCAGTTTAGGAAGATGTAAAGCTGCCTATTCTGGTTCCATTATTACAAATCCTTGGAGAAACTGTCTATAAAATTGGGAGCTACCCACCTCCTACCTGGAATCTGGGAACCATGAGCAAAGAAATGCAAGCAGCCTCTGAGTTCTGGGTACAAAACTGCAGTTGCCCTATTTGCGTGACTGACACACACACACAGACACACAGACACAGACACACAGAAACACACACACAAAACAACCATCTTGGATTACTTGTAATTTTAATCTTTCCAACTGCAAAAAAGAAGGTGGGGCTTGTCACTTCCTTCATTGCTTCCTGCCATTCATTCATTCATTCATTTTCTGCTCCAGAAGGGAGATCATTATTATTATTATTATTATTATTATTATTATTATTATTATTATTATTATTAAATTGCAGTGGCACAATCAGAGTAAGTCCCACCATGGACATATTTAGAGATGGATTACATATCACATGTCCAGTTCTGTCCCTTTTATCACCTCCACGCAGCATGGCTGTAGGAGGGTGGCAAATACCAAAATATGCATGAAGCTAAAGTACATAGAGAAGCCCCATTTTTCTGAAGCCTGTCTGGTACTTTGTCTCCATAGTGGATGTCAGAAGGGACAATTAAATATTCAGTAAATAAGTCACATGACCTGAGTGGAGTTACTTGCATAGGACTATATGGGATTAGATCTAATCCACTGTGGATAAATGAACTGAGCCAATTAACTCACATTGGGAGTTTGTGTGATATGCTTAACTTTTATGATCCAGTAATGCATGATGTGCAAACAAGGCCAGTGTCAGCCCTCCCAGGTAAACCAGACAGGAAACATGATGAGTTGAGCTAATTCTACTTTATTGTAAGGCTACATTAACAGAATCTTGCAAGTCTGAAGTACAAATCTCCTGCCCTTCCTATTTACCATCAGAGTAATTAGGGTGGGCCCTTTCTAAGTTTCTTTGTTATTCATTTGTGGACTTCTTTTTCTTTTATCTGATTGCTTCCTAGGCAGCATCTCTGTCCTGTCTTCCAAGGACACCCTCAGATTCATTCACATCCAGTCTCTGTGTGCTCAGAGATTCCCCCCCGCCCAGTCATTTCATTGGCATGTAAAGACATTCCTATTGATGTTCTACAATTTAAGTCAAAATGCATTTGAACACATCTCACCTGATTCATATCTGTTATTTAGCAGAGTGTGAGTTGCAGGAGGTACACAAAGCAGGACAAACCTGGGAGCTGCTGGACACACCTCTAGAGTCATAAATTGCTTGATAGGATTGCCACAATGCCAAAACTTTCTGCCTTGTTCAGCTAAGGCCTAATACACTGGGGCAGCTCTTCAAAAAATGGGAGGGTCCACCAAACTAAAACTAAATGTTCTTAAGTGAAAACTTATGAATATGATAGTTCCTCATTTAACTAATCACCCCTCTTTAGTCACATTACAAATTAGAATTTAGTGACAACATTTGAATTGTCCACAAATCCTCACAAGCTGCCTTCAAGGTATGGGAACCTGCATGCAGAGGGTGGGGCCAGGGGTTGGTACTTCCCATGTGTACAAATGCCCCATATTCAAGCTTCAGAATCTGCACAAAATATTTTGTTACTCTAAACATTGCCAGCTTTGTAGCAACTGCTTGTCTGAGGCAGGACTGGAGCATCCTTTGGTTCAGAAATTCCCCACAACAGGAGTTTGCTGCCATCGGAACAGTTAATGCTTTCAGGAGGGAGGAAAGGATCCTCATGCAAAGCACAGGACCATTTTATTTACTTCTCAGTAGAGTTCAGATCCAAGAATATGACTGAAAGGGTAAAACTACCAGGCAGAAATATATTGTTCCTTTCAGGAGTGTTATATATCTTGATCGCTTCAGTATATCTTCTCTTGACTATACTTGCAGCGAGTAAGAACGTTTTATAAAAATGTCCCTTATGAAATAAACAGCCAAAAGCCTTGACTCTATTTTGTGGCCTGTTGACCTAGTCCATCAATTTTGTTTTATCCAGCAGTGATTTGTGACCACATAAGTCACTACTCTAGAAAGAAACTGTGCCTGATTGTATCTTTTCATACATTAAATATCAGTGACAAGTTCCAGTAAAATGAAGACTTTATTTCATTTGCTTTCATCTAGGTATCATGAATCTAAATAGGTTTTATGATTGTATCCCCTTTCTGGTGATGATCACCTGGACAAATGTTTGCATATTTTGGTAGCTTCCACACTGGATTCCAGTGCTGGCTGGCTGGCTGGCTGGCTGGCTGGCTGGCTGGCTGGCTGGCTGGCTGGCTGGCTGGCTGGCTGGCTGGCTATCTATCTATCTATCTATCTATCTATCTATCTATCTATCTATCTATCTATCTATCTATCTATCTATCTATCTATCTTTGTATAGTTGAATTTTAAAAATATTAGGTAAGGTCTGTTAGCCAAGAACGTTGCAGTACACTTGTTAATAAATTCCACTTTTGTGTGTTTTACAGCCTGAACCATCCCCTGATCACACTGTTTCAATTGGAAGCAAAACCAATTATTTGATGGCATACATTCCCCTTTTCTTTTTTCAAAAAATGAAGAGCAAAATAGATGCATTAAACATAACCATTTTGATCCTGAAGCCCCTGTTGGTATTTCTTTTTTTCTGCTTTTTGGCTGTAAAGCCATTAAGTTACTACGGTAACAAATCACTCTGGCAGAGTCAGAAGGTCAAACTTAAGTATCCTTAGTTTTGGGTGTGAAAAGATGACCATATAAGGTAAAGCTTTTAATTGCCCTGGAGAGGTATTTGCCTGGGCTTGTTAGTTTCAGTTTCCTTTCTACCAGCCTCCTTCCAATCCTCTCAGAGTGTGTGTGAATACATAAGCTTGTACATATGTTTATGTAAGAAGCTTTCTGTAAATACATTTATTTTATAGAAATGCCTGGTGTGTGATTTTTCTGATCTCTCGGGCCAAACGCTTTCCAGTACTCTGCCACAGCCCCAAACCTACAACTCCTCCCCAAGTAAGTTGAATAATTGGCCCTATCTACTCCAGTGTTAGTGTTTCAGCATAACCCATGCTCTTTGCAGCTATTGGAGACTGAATGATGTGTGGCTTCCCTCCACAAAAAAGGCTATGATATCTTAAATACCACATCCAAAATTCTTCCTCCAAAGTACTTGGATCTCTGGGGCCTGGAATTGGATGGCTGGAGTTCTCAGAAGATAATCTGATGATTTTGAGCAACTAAGCTCTAGCAATGTTGGGGTTCAATTCTCTATGGAAGCCACAAAGCCAATTCTGTTTGGCTTTTTAAAAAATCTGTTTCATTGAAAGCAAAATCTGATGTTCACCATCACACTTATTGCCTGAAGAATTTTGAGAAAACCCAGAAAGGATCTGATAAAGCTAGCCAAAATCCTGGGGATCAAGGTTCTTCATATTCAGAAAATGACTGATATTTTGATTTCGAGGCATTTCAATTGATGCCAAAATCTAGGAATATTTAACTAGGTCAGCCTTCCCCGAACTGGCCCCATCAGTTGCTTTGAACTACAACTCATCATACCCATCTATTGGTCATATTATAAACTGGAACCTCTTACAGCACAAATTCCCTTAAATTATTAGACAAGCTTATTTTTCTGGAAGACTAAAAATAAAAGTATAATTAATATCTAGTCAATACAATGTATTAAATAATATTCAAAATTAATGGTGCACAAGGAAATCAAATAATACTCCATTGACAATTTATGGGAATGTAGCACAAATAGTATTTGAGACTAGCAAGCAATCAAATAAGAAGCAGTAAATAATACATGGAGAGTTTAAAATGTTTAGTTTAATGAACGAAAGGCAAGGAATTCAGAGAGTAGCACATTCAATTCAGTGAGAGAAATCTGAAGTAGGAGCAGAGGAAATGGAGGAAGTTTCCAGAAGTGTTCTGGAGGTGCTAATGTAGTTCTACCAGGAAAAGAAGGTCTGTGTGTGGGGTGGTGGTGGTGGTGGTGGTGATAAAATAGATGTGGCCAAGATTAATAAAAGAGAGCCAGTATGACACAAAAACAGGGAGATGTTGGGACAGATGCCTGGGTTGCTCTCCTCATTGCCTGAACAAAAGTTGCCAAAAGGTTGATGAATCTGAAAAGGTTGTCTAGATAACTTTTGATTGATAGAAGATGTTGCAACAAAGAGTAGATGAGTCACTGGAAAGCACATGCCTATTTCTCTGACTAACAAATGAAATGGAATAGGAAAAGATGACAATGTTGCTAGTGTGATCTGGCAACATTGGTTTAGGCAACATATCCTTTGGTACATCTGCTACTGTTTTCCAGACTTAGCAATCAGCAATGCCCTAGCAACGGGGAGACTTGAAAGGAATACCTGCACAATCTTGCTTTGAAAGATATCTTTCTGTTTGTATGTATTCCCTGTTGCTCTTAGAACACAGAAAGGACTCTTGAAGGCACCCTATTGTTTTTTTTTTCAAAGAAGGGCCCTTTTCCCAACTAGACACACCTGCCAGATTCCTTCTAGCACATAGGGCTATTAGGTATACTGTAGAACAGGGGTCCCCAACCCCTGGGCTGTGGACCAGTACCAGGCCACACAGCAGAAGGTGAGCGGTGGGCGAGTGAGAAAATTTACAGTCTGAGTATTTACAGCTGCTCCCTATCTCTGGCATTACCGCCTGAGCTCCATCTCCTGTCAGAGAAAGAAAGCCCATTGGCTGCTTTCTCCAAATGGCAGGAGAGAATAAAAGATCATGGAAAAGAGGAAGTGCTTGAATCACCCCGAAACCATCCCTCCACCCCCGGTCCATGGAAAAATTGTCTTCCATAAAACCGGTCCCTGGTACCAAAAAGGTTGGGAACCACTGCTGTAGGAGGAAGCTGTTCCCAGCAATTAGAGTTTTTGATCTGTTGGCTTGACCATAGTATGAAGGTTGTACAGACACTGAGCCAAATTGGAGTACAGTTTAGAGGGACCCTCAGGAACTTATAGAAGAACAACTGCAAACAAGTGGGGGGAGGGAGAGAAACAGAAGGGTGAACAAGGGCAGTTCCACTTTAATATGTCTGTGACCTATGCTGCTCCCAGCTAGAAATGAATCTCCCTTGGCAATGGCAATGATGCTAGCCAGATATTCTGTCTGGAATTCAGTTATGGTGGATCCAAATGAGCAATTTCCCTGTCTGTGCACCCCACTGACATATGTAGGGAAGGGCAGCACCACTCACTTTCCTCTGTGTGAGTAGGTCATTTCTCTTCCCACTTATCTTTGACTTCCCCCCTTCCCTGCACTCTGCACTCTGCACCCTTCTTCCTTTGACCTTTTCTTCAACCAGTTATCCTGAATTTTCACTGTTGGAATATGGGCTGGGGCATCCACAAATATTCTACCCAATATAGCTTTTTTCTTTCTTTCTTTTTTTTTACTTTCCCTGGTGATCAGCTGTAGTTTTCACAAACATTGTCTCAGGTCCCTGCTAGCCAGCATCCTTCCAACAATGATCCTTCTATTGTTTCAGCAGCCCCATCTGCAGCTCAACCAGCTACAGTATTTGGTGATACAATGAAAGGAACATTGTGGCAACAGAGAAGGATAAAAGCAACCCCAAGGCTTATGAAATGACAGGAAAAGAAATGGGAAATGGGAAAAGTGAAAAGCTACACTAGGTGGATGTTTTGCAGATATCCAGTTGGCTTTCCTCCATTTAAATGGAGGTACTGCAGGACTAGGCTTGGCCGATTATGTGAAAAGTCTGCAGTTTATCCTTCAGTCCACCAGTGGTTGCTCTCTGCTTGTGACTTGAGACTGTCTTGCTTGTGGGTGGGAATAAGTCTGCCCAGATTGGAGCATTCCGGGAACATGCTTAATTTCTTCCTAGCAGTTTCTTGTGCAGTGCCCCAATGCCAACAACTGCCCTAAACAAGTAGGTGGCTAAGTAGCTGAAGAAAAGGGGTTTCCCCAGACTGAAGCAGGCCAGGGGAAAAAATAATGTCTTAAATATGACTTTCTGCCAGCTCTTCTAACAATGTGGAATCACTTTCCTAGCATCATGTTGCCTTCACTGGTACAGCTACTTATAAGGGCCATGGGATGCTGGGGGCCAACAAAGCTAGCCAACTAGCCTCTGTCTTGTATTCTGGCCACCATGACTTGGAGTATGTCCTTGGAGTATGTCCTTTACATCTTTTTCAGGGCTGTGCTCCTGCACTTGGGATCACTGTCAAGGAATCAGTGTTGATACAGTGGGATCTTGGGCCCACCTCTTCACTCCAGGCTGGAAGTGGTTGGATACAGGGTCCTGCTTCACTTCTGGCTTTCTGATCCAGTGCTTTGCTGTTGTGCAGCACAGTGCTCAGATGTGCTGCTGATATGGGGAGTGCTCAGCAGTCATGAAAGAAGTTTCCACAAGGCAAAAATGAAGGGGTGAGCATCATATTGGGCACCTTGGTAATAGGGGGGTATAGCCATGAGCCACCTCCAACTCTGAGGAAGCATCTTGCACTTACCAGCAAGCAGTGCTCCCAATAACAGACTAAGCCTGTCTTCTGGCTAGATGCTCCCTCTAGTCACATGGCGAAAAGATATATGCACAGAAAGGTTTCCTTGGGTCTCCTTTCATACAGAGAAGGCAGGGAAAGCTGAATAGGTATGCAGATGGTCTGCAGTATATTTCCATCTGTTCCCTTCTGCAGTGCTGCAGTGACTTCTAGGGAACTGGCTATGCAAAGAACAAAGAATGTCATGGTGAGTTGAAACATCTACCTGGTTATCTAAACAGGAGGTGAAGTTCTGGATCACTGGGACACAAAGAATTAACAGAAGCCTTGTTTGAAGGTGCCCAAAAGGTCTTACCTGAATAAATGCCTTTATTACTGCCATTCAGGTAAGACCTTTTGGGCACCTTCTGACAGACATGCCCAAATCAGGTCAGAAATGCTTTAAATGTATCCCAAAACATCCCCAAATTAGTTAAGCTTCTGATTGTTTGGGGGAAAAACAAATTCTACATCTTTCTTCTGTACTTCTACAAACTGAGAATCTTCCATCAAGGAAGTATTAAAATGTCATCTCACAATAACTGGAATACTTTTATCCAAAATTAGTGACAATACTAGAGATGCATGATCAGAAATTAAAACTGAACCAATGTTGCATATCTCAATTAAATTAATCCAGTCTTGAAATGTGCCATGTGAGGTAGATTAAAAAAAAGTATAATCTTTCCTGTTAGAATTATGTAGTCTCTATATGCTCATTAAATTAAATTCCTGGATATATGTATAGAAAACATTGCAACTTTGGGGGCTCATTTTCTGTTTTGAAATTTTGCTCAGTTCCAGTAATAGATTAAAAGAGCCAGCTTGGTAAGGTGGTTAAAGACACTGAGACCATGATTTCTAGAGACCACAAGTTCTAGTCCTGCCTTAGGCACAAAGCTGGGAAGGAGGCAATGACAAACTGCTTCTAAAATTTTGCCAAGAAAACTACATGGACTTCTGCATGTGGTCAACAGGAGTTAAGACTGACTCAAAGGCATGCACACAGAAAAGTAAGTTAAAGTGTCTGGAAACGATTCCCTGATCTACTTGTAACCTAAAGAATTGTGTAAAATGCTAGGTTTGTCTTTTGTTGGGCCTTAAAAAAAATTATCTATGCCATCCAGTAATTTCCATCTTTGAGTACTAACATTATATAATGACCTTAAAAAGATCTAAAACCTCTTCTTCAACTATATAATTCTAAAATGTTTTCACTAAAATTGCCACTGTCAGATTTTGAATTTGGCCACAATCAAGGGATCAAAGCATTGTCCCAATGCACATATAAAAGGGACGGGACTTTGATCTCATGGTTGTGGTCAACATCTTGATTTTTTTTACCCTTCTGGAGACACTCCTGTTTTTAGTTATTCCTATGTCTCAAGCAGTTAAAGCTGCAATTAATTTCTCATTTCCTTCAGCCTTAGCTTCTTGTTCTTTTAACTCTATCTATCTATCTATCTATCTATCTATCTATCTATCTATCTATCTATCTATCTAGTTTATTAGGTTTCAAGAGAAGAATGAAAACTACAAAGAAAAACTACAAAGAAGAAAAAAAACTAAAGAAGTGTGGAAACACAAGAGAAAAAAAAATCAAATTTACAAAAAGATGTGGCTTCTGACTTTTAACAGCAAAGATATACAAAAATTTCCATAATCAATCTCTTACTCTATATTAAACCAAAATACCACATAATTTCTATAAGTCATTCCACTTTAACATATAATAAAAATCACTAAGTACAGTTAATCCTCCCCTTTCTATTAAAATAATAAAAAAGTCCATATAACCCTCTTAAACATCTTTCTCTCCTCCAAAAGGTAACACATATTTAATTATTCCCTTCCTACCACCATTCTATACATTTCTGTCTACTATAATAAGAATCAAATTAAAAAGGATGTAAGTTTTTTGTTGTTGTTGTTTTTGTTTTTAATCATATGGCATAGCAGTTCAGTGTTCATGTTGCATTTTCTTGCTGGGAAATCCTTGTGAGGTCCAGCAGCCAGATGTGTAGACTATTTAGCCATGACAAGGTACATTGCCCAGGGTGTACCATGAGGAAGCTAGTCTACATTGCACTGAGTTGGGCTGAGAGAAAGTGACTGGTCCAAGGTCACCCAGCCAGCTTTCATGCCTAAGGTGGGACTAGAATTCTCAGTCTCCTGGTTTCTAGCCCAGTAATTTAAGCACTAGACCAACATAACGTAAGTTGTCTGCTATTACACTTAATACTACAACAATTTTAATAATGTTAATCTTAATAAACCCAAAAAACAAAGGCAGTTCAAAACAGTAAATCCAAATCTTTAAAGGCAAATAGCATCAATCAAATCCTTAAAGCAAACCAGATGAACATTCTTCAACCCTTATCCCACTTCAAAATAAACCAAAGCAGTTACATATCCCTAAAATATGCATAGAACCTTCCTCTTGAAAGAGTCAAGCAACCCAACTGCCCCCCTCAAAGATTCCAGGTTCTTTTCATGGCATTCCACCACAAGATTGATTATACTTATGGCTTGCAGATCACTCTCTCCCTTGGATTTCTCCAACTCCATTATCCAATCTTCATCCAGCATCTCGATAAAAATCCCAATCTCAGTCTTTAGAAAAACCTTTCTATCACACTTAAATTCCTCAATTTCATCCACTACATCCCCAACCTGATGGCACATTTTATATCTCATATTTTCTACAATGTCCTGGATATCTTGCATAAAAGTTTGATAAAAGTCAGAAGAAATCTGTTTAAAATCCTGGTGAAAGTCAGAAAGAATCTGTCTGAAATCTTCCATGTCTCACACAGTAGATTATGGCACCCCCTAGGAGCTTAATCAGTGAAAGTTGAAGATATGGAAGAGTTCCAGAGTGTGTTTACATAATGTGAGAGTGAGATAGCAGACAGTTCTCAAGGGAAAGTGAAAACAGAATGCTGAAGGTTCAAATCAGATGATTCAACGTGTAGGAAAATGCTAATATCTTCAAATTTAATACAAAAATAATAACAGGAAGACAATTGTTTACTCACAATCTTTGGAATTTCCTTTGGAAGGAAAATGAAATCCAAAACTTAAAAGTTTTTTTTTTTTTTTAAATAATCCCAAAAATAACAATAGCACCAAGAGAGCCTGCTTGTCCTTGCTGTAGAAAGCCTCTCTTAGGGTATGTGTAGTTAAAAGATATATAAATTGGGTGATGTAGAAATGGGGTGGCTGTTCTTAGTGTCCCTTTAAGCCTACAGCACAGCTCGGAAAGTGACGAAGTCCCCACCTCCCAGCTGGCTCTTACCAGTTGAATGTGAAATGCTGTTTGTGATCTTCTGGCTGTAAGCAGCCATCTGGAGGACAGATGGGATGATTCCAGGTATTCTCATTGATCCAGAGAATGTTTCTGGGCTTCAGGAAAACTTTCCTGAGCCTGAAAAAAATTACTGCATTGTAAGCTCTGCCTGCTGAACCAGCGGGCACAGCCTTTCAATCCGCCATTCCCGCTGGAAGCCTCTTTTAACTGCTTCTTGATCTCTCTATATCTCCTCTTGATCTTTTCTTCCTTATTAGCAAATTCTAAATATTGCCTGTTTAGTGAATTTAACATGACAAGAATCTCAACATTGTTTAATACCTGAGGACTAGCATCAGATGAAAATTTTGGTGTAAATATAGCTCTCTGCATATCTCCCATCTGAACTGGAGTATTGGCCAGAGCTCCCACCTGGTAAAGGGGAGTAAATAATTTCTTGCTCAGGTTTTTTTTCACTCCATAACTCTATCAACCTCTCACTGAGACTGTGGGGAGGTGGGAACTGTATGAGAGACATCTGTACTGTAGAAGAAGGGGGAGAAGAAGACGTGATGTAAATAGATATCAGCTTTTAGGCTCTCTTCAAACACAGCTCACAACTTTGCCTTTGTGGCTGGCAGAAGAAGAGAAATAGCATGTATTTTAGCACATTGCTAACTTACTCGAACTCATGTGGAACTACCCTTTCACCACCCCACAAAGTTCACCATTTCCACCACTCTTATTTAGGTAGCAGCATGCAGGTCAAGCTGGTGACAGGTACTCTGCTGTACCAGCGCCCGACACCAGATTCATGGAAGGTTGAAACTGTATTCTCTCTTACAGATAACAGTCCTTATGGGCTACATCTGCTCTGAGACAACTGTGATCCACTGCCAGGCAAACGAAAAGAACAATCTCTCACACTGTTTTTCCAGGCAAAATGATACGCTATCTAAATCACTTTTTCTATTTATTTTTTTTGGGGGGGGGCACAGGCTATTGGTCATTGCTGTTGGGATATGTCCATCATTTCACCAGTTGAACTACAATTTGGCCATCAGTGATATGATGGTAAGACTGACATGACAATACTGAATGGCCTACAGCAGTAGCTATTTCATCATTTCTGTGTTGAAACTACTGGAGAGAATGGGGGGAAAAGGAGAAAGTTTTTACAGAAGAAAGGAATGAGAAGGGTGCCGGGTGGTTCATAGGACAGGAAGATGGGTGAAAGGTCTGGGTGAAGCCAGAAAAAATCAAGGAACATGTACTTTCTGAATGTTTTTAAATGTTTAAATACATGGAGAAGATTGTGCAGCTTAATCATTGATCCATTGGGAGGCCACATAAGGGAATATAGTTCAGTCAGTTCCATCAGAAGAGTATTGGCAGCCAGTAACTTAGGCCCATATGGCCCTGGAGAACAGTCATCAGAGAGGAGGCATGGTTCTTGCCCAACACACATTAACCAATAGGAGTGAAGCGATTGGCACATAAAGAAGCAAAACATACTGGCTAAATCTACAGCAGTGTCTGGGCCAGTAGGGGCTGGGACACACTAGTTTTGATGTGTAGCAAGGAAACATAGACCCAGTTTGCAGCCCCAGTGGGCTGAGCTTGATGAATTGCATTCCCGCCCTCCTGGAATGGTTAGTAATCTGTATTTACAGTGGGAGAAGCTGAAAGCCTAAATTTTATTACCACCATATGGATATAGCCAAAATACTTACTTCTGGCAGATACCTTATGGTGTGCCCTGAACTTTCTTCAGAGCCCTTAGATTTATAGGACTCTAAGCACTCAGTAGCTTCCGTTATCCACAGTAAAAAGAATAATAGATTAAAGGCCAAGGTGGCTGTCAAATAGCAATTTTTCTCCCTTAGTGCATCTTTCTCTCAACACAAAAGAGAACAGAGAAAAAAAAATGAAAGCATTCTTCCCCCTGGAAAAAGTGGTCCAGCTGACATATTTTAGATTTGATAGCAACTAAATAAATATATTTCCAAAGGATATCACAATTTTGCCGACTGCATTCTTTTCCTTCCCCTCAATTTTTAATCCTCCATATAGCAATCATAACACCATTAACTAACAGTAGTATTTCTAGACTATTAAAAAAAAAAAAACTTTTTTTTTTTTACCCAAAAAAGGAACAAAGAAAGCTCAGTGCTTTTCTCAGCCTGTTAAAAAATTGTTTTGATGATGTATCCAATTATTTCAAGCTGAGGAAAAGAAGTTTTGGAGCAAGTCTAGGAACAATTAATAAGCTATTTCTTAGGTCTAAATGTTCATCAGTGTTCTAATAAATCCTTAGCTCCCTCTTGCATACATTACATTTAAAAGAGCAACTACTAATATTGAGAAATATCTCCCCCTTATCCATTTGCATATGTCATCTTCAGACATTTTTTATGAAGCTCTGAAGTTTTCTTCAGTTGTTATGGTCCCACTTTTGAATGTCTTAAATGTTTTTGTTTCTCCACACTTGTACTGAGTTGCCCCAGGCACATGGAACTTCTCCATACTAGTGCTAAGGTACCCCAGTGGGAGGTGCTGAACTGAGTGTTACACTAGGGACCTTCCTTGCCTGCCCCCATGGACACCACTGTGGGAGGTCAGAAAACTCCAGGGAAAGGGGTGGAGATAATAGGGGCAGGGTAGAGATCAGCAATGGAGACAGCAAATGTTGTGCTGATCTAGTCCTTTACTGACCCTAGGATGGATGAAAAGCACTTGAAATCAGATAAGGAGAAATGGCCCAGATTCAAACCCTCATTCAATCATATAGCCTGCTGAGTTAGCTTGCATCAGTAACATCTCCTCAGCCTATGCCAGATGTACTCAATCTGGTCTTCAACACACATAATACCTAGCTAGCTTGACGTCAAAAACTCATTCTTGACATCAAAAATTCATTCTTGACATCAAAAAATTGTGGAATTGGTGCAAATGACAGCATTGATAAAGAAACTGACAGCATTGATAAAGACAATACTGTAACTGGATTTGTTTCTATTTGGAAGCCACTTTTGGACTATTCACTTGTAATGCAAAAAAAAAAAGTTTGATTTTGGGTTTTGATGATTAAAATGGATTGATTTTAGAGGAATAATGTTACTAAATGTTTAATCAATAGCAAGAGATTAACTTTTATGTACTTTTAGATCTGTGTTGGAGAAGGTCAGAAGCCACTTGTCTTATTTGTTTTTCTGTCTATCCTTGCACTGTTTTAGTTTTTCTTGTTTCTTTTTTAGACTTGTATTCTATCTGTTCTGTATTTTGTGTTTTAATTACATCTTGAAAATTAATAAAGCTCTATGAAAAAAGAAAAAAAAATACTTGGATTTTCTCCCAGGCCTTGGGGCTGGGTGGTGATTGACCCCATGTAGAATGTTTTCTTGTTACATAGAGTTTGCCTTCTGGATGCTTACAAACTTTCTTTTTAAAATTGTTCTTACTTTATTTAATGTAAGCTGCTCAGAATCATCTGGAGTAAGGCAGCCTCTAAATTGTATTGAATAATAAATAAAATAAACAAATTGCCAGTCAAAATCAAGAAAGGCATCAGGAGTATATTTGATTCCTCCAGACTGGAGCTGGCTGTAATAATCCCATTTTTTTAAGAATTGGAAGGCAATATCTCCTTCATGATTATTGAATTTTCATTTTACTACACACTGCCAGCAAGCTACAGTGTAAGTGGGACACTTATATTGAGAATGTACAGACTGGATGGAGACAGAAAATATTCTTGCACCCAAACAGGTAGGCTTCAGTGAAGGAATAATCACAACAGACCAGGAGTTTGTGTAAAGTCATCAATGGAGAAATATATAGCAAAACCAAGATCTGCCTATACACTGCATTCATTTATTTTGTTAGCATTTCTAGAAATAAATTGTGAGGAAAAGTTCAAAGAGACTGATTCAATTGAACTCAAAAAGTTCAATTGGCTGATGACTGGTTACTCTAATGAACTGTGAATGAACTGAACTTTTGATCAGCACACAAAACCTTGCTGAGTCAAGCTAGTCTTTCCCTTTTTTTTTTTTTCTTAACAAAGCCACAGGTCCCCTTTTTGTTTGCACATGCCTAGTGATAAGGAACCTCCTGCTCTGTCTTCAATGAGAAAATTATTTCCTGCTATCCCCTTTATCTAGGTCCCCACTTCCCTCTAGACACTTAACAGTGTAGCTAATCCTTGCTAATATGTAACCTTCCCTTGCTGTGTTACTGCTCAACTTTGTTTCAATTTCTACATACATTCGATGGTCAATTATTTAACAAAAGTAGAATTTTACCCACCAGTTATTGCAGGTAGGTTTATAGTAATGATACTATATGCAGATAATGTAGTGATCCTAGCAGTGATATGACTAAAGAAGGCTTCTTTGTCTTTATCTCTCTTATGTAAGGCATACTAGCTACTGTTAAACTGCAATAAAACAAAGGCTATGTTTTCAAAAGATCTAAAAATGTGAATTGAATTATTAATGGGCAGATGTTTGAGCAGGTGGCCTGTTTTATCTATTTTTGGGATGATTTTTCATTCAAGTGACAATTGGAAAGCACAGTTTTTGTACGCTACTCAGAAGGTGCAAATAAGTATTGTAGTTATTCTGTCTTCTATACAGGAGGTACACAATATGTTCCAGATGCCATCAAGCTATTTGTGGTCAAACCCCTTTATGGAATGGACCTAGAACTCAAAAATAAGTCCATTTTACTTGAGGACTTCCAATGATGATTCATGGCAAACTAGATGTCCCTGAAAGAGCGGGGACAGCACTGTGGCTGAGATTGGCGGCCAAATGGTGAATTCTCACTGGCGAAGTCTCTCAGGAAAAAGGAGAGATCGTGAGATAACCCATATGTACTCCAGACAGTTGCTCCTTGTGAGTAGACTGCAGGAACAGCCGTTATTGTAGTTGACTTCTGTGTTGAGCAGCTGGGAGTCAAGGGATTTCAACCAAGCTCACAACCATAATGTAACCTATATGGACACAAGGTTTGCCAAATCTCATTTCTTAATCACTTTCAGAATAACTTCTTAATAATTGAAAAGCAATTAAGAACCTTTGGATCAACAAGTTTTAGAGCACTCACCAAATGAATTTCCTTAAATCCTTAGTGAAAGAAGTTTTAAATACAAATTTAAGGTCTTAAAAAATATATATATTTTGGAATAAACAGAAAAAGAGTGATTAGAATGTTGATTTTGGAAGGATACAAATGGACTAAGGGTTCAGATGGATTTGAAATATGATTTCAAAATTAATTATAAAAATCCTTCCTATGGGAAAATGTTGTTGTTTTGAATTCTAAAAAAAAAAATGGTGACATGGGACTTTGGAAGTTGGACACTGAAGGGAACCAGAAGGAACTAAAGATTACAATTAAAGGAGAAGAACACTTACATTTGACTTACTAATTCAGAATGCAGCAAAATACTTTAACATTGGACCTATTGTAGGATATTTGTGAACAATGGACTCAGAAATTAATTTTAAGAACATCTGCTATTATACTGTAGATAGACTGTGTTTAAAAGATGTTATGGAAGAGGAACAAGTTTTACCAGAGAAGACTGAGACTGATTTGAAAGTGGATTTAAAAATTATAGACTACAAGAATGATATGGGAAAAGGTGGTATAGTGGATAAACAAATGAAACCAACCGATGTCTTAATAATTAAGAGGGATATGCAAATAACAAGCCAGAAGAGTGACTTGGATAATTTTCCTCTTTTGGATTTACAAAAGAGGCCTGTTAATGCTTTGAAGGATTTTCTGAGAAGGGACAAAGAAAAAATGAAAAGAAATCAAGTTCTAGGACATTATTTGAAGTGATTAAAGATTAATATTGTTAAAGGAAAAGATAGGAATATTATATTGGTTTATTTGATCAAGGTTAAAATAAATATGTTGTATCTCTGGTAACCCTTAATAGCTTTTGCTGACCAAGACTGAATGACAAGGTTTTAAGGATTTGTTTATAGATAAGAGATGAGATATGGGAAGAAGAGACCGTTTGTTGCATTTTAAGAGAAGGTGATAAGTTACTAAAATTGTTTATACTTGTTATGAAGGGGAAAGTCATTTCTTTATATATTTCTTTTTTCCCCTCTACTATATTTTTATTTTTTTCTTTCTTTTCTATTTTTCTTTCTATTTATTTTCTTTTATGCACTATTTTTTTCTTTTTACTCTTTTTTTTTAGTTTGTATTCATTTTTATCTTTTTAATTGTAATGTTTAATAAAATTATTATAAAAAATACTTGAAACCACTCAGTCCATGTTTTTATTTTATGTAGTAAGATGCACGCAAAAGGATCACACTAGTCCATGGCTGTAATCTCTGGTTATACAAGTGTTGCCCCTCTAATACTTTCAAGCTATATGGAATCTGATGGCAGAACAGAAACTGCTGCCCTGTGGGCTTTCTCTCCAGATGTTTTCTGGGAATGGGAGAGCGAGAGATGTTCTGTAACAGGTTTACAGACATGGGCATCAGGAAAATCAGGGTAGTATCTGTGCAAGAACAATAGCTGGAAGTTGCTGTGTAACCCCAAAATCCAAACAACTCATTGTTTTTGGTTCTAGTTTCTGTGGCAGTGGAAAATAGTTCTTTACTATCTTCCCTATGGCACCCTTTTATTTACCTGTTCCATCTCAAGCTTCTTTTCTACACATTGAACATTCCAAGTTCCTTCAACCTGTCCTTGTACAACATATCCTCAGGTGGTTGTATCAAATTTGTCACAGTCCATTGAATTTCGTTCAGTCTGCCATTGTTTTTCTGGAAATATGATAAAGTGATTGCTTAATGAATAACAGGCTCATATCTTAAGTACTTTAATAGTTTTGGTATTTAGTACTTTAAAAATAATTTTATAATTTAGTTTTAAGTATTTATTTAATAATCTAGTACTTGTAATTTTGGCACACTTAAGCTTCCTCCAGTTTATAACTCCCAATGTTTTTAGATGTTTTTTTAAATGTACAGTGACTTTATATACACCCTATAAATCCTGTCACAGCTTGAATCAATAACTGCAACAGAGGTGGTTGTTCATTCAGTTATACTTGCAATCTAATTAAATAATAAAGTAAGTGAATAAAGCCACAGATGATGGCGTTGTTATTTCGTATTATTTGCATAGGTAGTCTTTGACTTATGGCCGTTTGTTCAATAATGGTACAAAGTTACAGTGGCCTCAGAACGGATGCTTTACAGCCTGTAAAGCACTTCTGAGCATCACAAAACTTCACACCACTACCCCACAGTCACATGATTGCATTTCGGGTGCTTGGCAACTGGCTCACATTTATGACTGGTTGCAGCATCCCATGGTCATACAATCACATTTTTTTTACTTTTTTGCCATTTTCTGTCAAAAAAAGGCCCATTGGGGAAGCTGGAGTTCCTTAATAACTACAATGATTCACTTAATTACTTGTGATTTGCTTAATGACTACCATAAAAATGGTTGTTAAATTGGGTCCTGTCATGTAGTGACTTGACTTATGACTGCAATGACTTTTGATGGAAATTGTGGACCCAAATGCAGTCGTAAATTGAGGACTACTTGCATTTCTTTTATCTTCTTTCAGGTATACATTTTACTAATTTTATTTTGCTTTTGCTTTTGCTTTGAACTCCCCAGACAGATGAGGAATTCTGGGAGTTGAAGTCCACATATCATAAAGTTGCCAAGTTTGAGAAACACTAAACTAGATTCTGGTTCAAAAGAATTAAAGAATTTTGTATCCTAAAATGTATTTGTTTGCTATTAAATCATGAATACAGTGGCAATTATTCTACACCAAAGGATATACCTACAGTAATTATGTATTCATGTCATCAATATAACTTCAGATGATACAAGAATAATTTTGTTGATGCTATTATTGTCATGAGTATGGATGCTGAGCAGGAGGAGGCCCCTATCCAGGGGGGAAAACACATGCGTAGTTTAGAGACTTTGAGCTGCCATTCAAAGAAATCCAGAACAGACCCGCCTAGAGCTTTGGGGTTTATCTGTCTGGGTTTTCCCATGCTTCTTTAGTTTGGTAGGATTTTCTGTCTACAATAGCAGCAAATAAAACACTAGAGAATTTATCCTCGTCTTGGCATGCTCTTTGCTTAGTTAGGACAATCATAATATAACTGGGACTTCCAGTGGGAATATGGTGATCTGAACAGCTGTGCCTGCAAGCTCTGCAGGCAAATCTGACAATACAGTTCTTTTTTGGGGGGTGGGTGGGGGGTGGTTATAGGCAGGCTTTTCCTGAAGCCCTAGAGCATTTCCATGGACAGAAAACACTCAAAATCATCCCACTTGTACTCCAGAATGGCACCTCACAGCTGGAGGATCACAAACATGTTAGCATCAATCTGGTAAGTGACACTGGGAGGCTGGGATGTCACCATTTCCAAACCATGCTGTAGCCTTAAAGGGACACTAAGACCGGCCACCCCATTTCTAAACCACCTAATTTATAATTTTTAAAAAGTTTCTGTACCCCACAGAGAGGCTTTCTACAGCAAGAAGAAGTGAAATCTCTTGGTGCCTATAGTTATTTCTGGATTAATTTTTAAAAAATATTTTAAAGCTTTGGCTTCTTTTCCTATTTAAATACTAAGGAGGACTGAGAATAAATATCTGCATCCCTGCTATTATTTTTGTATTGAATATGAAGGATTTAATATTTTCCTACATGTTGAATCTGCTGTTCTGAATCTTCAGCTTTGTTTCCATTTTCCCTGGGAGCTGCTTCTTAGCATACTTTCCTTTGTGTCAACAACTTTCGGAGATTTTCCATTAACTCATTAACTTCTATATTCACCAGTCAAGTATCTAGGGGGCACCATAATCTACTGCCTGAAATATGGAGTAGTTCAAGGAGACTTTCTCAGAGTTCTGTTGTGAGCTTAAACACATCTTTTCTGAATCTGTCAAGCTATTCTGCAAGCTATTCAGGACATTGTGGAAAATATTAGCTTTAAAATGTCTCATCTGGATGAGGACATTGTGGAAGAAGTTGAAGATTTTAACAAAGTTAGAGATGTTTCTATTGACAGCGAGATTGAAGCCTTTGCTGAAATCCCAGGAAATGATTACATTCTGGTGTTGAAGGGGTTAAAGGGACAGTGTGAGTTGCAAATTAAAAATGGAGTTCTTTTTCTGATGGAATGTTATGGGAAAGAAGAGGGTCTGTTCTGTGGGAGGTCTTTTGCTAAGAAGTCTGAGTTTCTAAGGGGTGCAGTTGGGCTGTTTGATTTCTATATGTAAAATACCTTGTGTGTAATATGGAGATATGTAAATGCTTTAGTATATTTTGAAGTGGGGGTAAAGATTTAAGAATGTTTATCTGGATTGCTATTAAGGCTTATATGATTCCATTCTTCTTTAATGGTTTGGATTACGTTTTACTGGATTGCTTTTAAGATTAGTTATATTTTTAAGATTTATGAGGTATAATAATAATTGCTTAGTTTTAGGTTTAATAGGGTTAAAATTGTTATAGTATTATTAATTATAAAAGTAGACAAATTATGTTTTTATAGTTTGATTTTTATTATAGAGGACAGAAATATATAGAATAGTGGTAGGAAGGAAATAATTAAATACATTTTTTTTGGGGGGGGAGTTGATTTGGAGATGTGTGTGTGTATGCATATCTTTTAATATAAGGAAAAGGAGCAATTGTGTTTAGTGATTTTTATAATGTGCTAATGGAATAATTTATAGAAATAATGTGATCTTGGTTTGATATAGAGTAAGGGATTAATTATGGAAATGACTGTATATTCTTGTTGTTGAAAGTCGGAAGTCACCTATTTATGTAATATTCAAAATTCTTTTTTGTGTGTGTTTTACACTTTTTTAGTTTTTTTTTTTGAAGTTTTATCTTTGTTTCAAACTTAATAAAATTCTTATAAAAAAGATACTATTATAATACACCTGGAGGTCAAAAATTCTTGGTCATCAGCCACATATTACCCACAAATCTAACAACAGATACAATTCTTTGTGTTTTTCACTATTTTAAAGACTCATTAGCCTTAGTTAATATTATTGTCATCATTATACTTCAGGACCAAGCATTCTAATCTCATTCCATTCCTCATTAATTTTAACACATCTAAAACATTTTGAAGAAGAAGGGAATTAGGAGTGAATTGTAAAGCTTTGCCTTATTTTTGATGTAAAGATGGCTTTGCTGTACCATGTATAATGAAAAGGAAAAAAAAAAAATACCACACAAAGTTGCCAAAGATACAGGTAATGAGGAAGAGGAAAAAAAAAAAGAGAGACAGAGAAGTGCTAGGGAAGAATGAACCAGTGAGGAAAAGAGTATAACATTTTTAAAAGTATAAAAAATACAGTGTCAACTACTTCAGTGCATCATATCCAAGTTTTCACTGTTCAGTTCTTTTGTGAATTTGCTCTACTTTTGAAACCAAAATATTCTGACACAGAGAAGACTACCCTGTTTAGGAATTATCCATAAGGTATAGTCTAATATCAAGTGATAAATGGATTTTTATCACATTCATCAAAGCATTCATTTTTATTATTATTTTCCAAGTCAGAGGATCTTGATCATCAGTTTCAAGTGTATCAACTTCTCATCAGAAGTTGATACAAATAAGCCATATGCAGATGATTATAGGATCTTGTCTGGTCATCACTACTGGATGGTCCATACAACAGTTTGTAAGCAGATTTTGTAATGGGTAAGCTCTATAGGGAAATTCAGCATATATAATATTGCTGCTGCTTTTCTTTTCCAGTTAAGCTATGACTCAAGAACCAGAGTTGAAACAGAATTTTGTGTTATCAAATTTCACTATCTATTCCCCATTGTCTTAAATAAATTAATTTTGTGTCTAGTTTTAGGTATTCTCTTTTCTTAATTGGTTTGAAACTCTTGTGAAGTTTGTTGTGCAAGCTGAGCAACATTCTACTTTTTAAGGTTCTGTTGTTGTGCTCTAATTGTGACAGAACTTCTCCAAAAGATCCCCTTTACTAGCTCTAGACTGCAGAAGACTTCAAGCATGTAAAGAAAAATGACAGTGATTTCTTGACAACTAATTATATTTGTTCCTGCCAGCAAACAACAACAACAAAACTACTCAGTTCCCCAAACATGATTCCTCAGCTATCCTAGAACCATGATGTCTCTGAGAACCACTTACATTTTTTTAGTAATTCAATCTTCAATTGCCTTTCAAGTGGACTTTCTTTGTCCTTAAATGTATAGAGTTTTAGTTTATTCAGATTATTTGCTTCACCTAAGATACTTTACTTACAACAAGAGTCAAAAACTGATGCCACAAGGCTACATGTAGACCATAAAAAAATTTGCAGAGGGTCTTCAGAGCCACTCCAGTACTGCTGCCAATATAATATTTATTTTCTCTAATAATGTTAGAGAAAGAAAAGATGCAGTGGCACTGTGGGTTAAACTGCTGAGCTTGCCGATCAGAAGGTTGGCGGTTTGAATCTGTGTGACGGGGTAAGCTCCCGTTGCTAGTCCCAGCTCCTGCCAACCTAGCAGTTCGAAAACATGCAAATGTGAGTAGATTAATAGGTACCGCTTCGGTGCGCAGGTAATGGCGTTCCATTTAGTCATGCCGGCCACATGACCACGGAAGTGTCTATGGACAAACGCCGGCTCTTCGGCTTTGAAACGGAGCTGAGCAGCACTCCCTAGAGTCGGACACGACTGGACTTAATGTCAAGGGAAACCTTTACCTTTACCTTAAGGAAAGAATATTAAATATATGGGGAATAATCAACTTAACCATACTGAATTGAAATTAATAATTGTATTCATTTCCTTAGGTTTTAAATCAGTTTTAGAAGAAATAAAACCAGAATGTTCCCAGGAGGTGAAGAGAACTAGGCTTAGACTCTCATACTTTGGGCACACTGTCAGGAAAGACCGATCACTTGAAAAGGACATCATGTTTGGTAAAGTCGAGGGCCAGTGGAAAAGAGGAAGACCTACAATGTGATGGATTGATACAACTACAGCAACAATGGAATAGTCAGGCATATGGCATTTCAGTCTGTTATACATAGGGTCACCATGAGTGATAAATGACTTGATGGCAACTAACAACAACAACACCCTATGGCCCCCTGGTGCTTTACTTATCAACTGTTTGAGAAATCAGGCCCCATGGGTTGGAAAGTACAGTGATCAGCTGCAGAGAAAAACTGCCTGAATCATGTTGAAAAAGTCTAGTGAAATTTAGGTTCAACCCAAGAGAAGCAAAACAACTGTCCCATTCCCACAAACAAGAATGTGGGAATATGCTACATGACATGTAGCACCCATAACTGTATGCTGCTGATGCTATGAGTTATTACCAGCTGTGAGCTAAGGACTTCAAGTTTAAGCTCAATAAAGGATCTCAAGCTTAAGCTCGGTAAGTTCATTTATAGATTGGTAAAATAAATAAATACATTTAAATTAAATTATATCAACTTTAGTTAGATTTTTTCCCCTCACCCTACCCACTTTGTCATCATGGCCATGCTTATGGCCTGGTATGGAGAGAAATTGCAGCAGAAACAAATTCAGCCCTTAGGCCCCAAAAAGTTGCATGTTCCTGGCCTACACAGAGGTCAGCCTTCATCTTGAAGCTTTATAGGCCAGCAGGAGAAGACTATGGAGGGATGAGCAAATAAAACCTGTGGTCATAAATATTCCCCTCTTCAGCAGTAGTAAGTTTGGCAGACAATTTGGATCATAACATGGGGGCAGAAGTTGCAATCTCAATTCCCCTACCCCAGCATTGATGCAAATTGCTGTGTGTATTTAATTGCTCAGCAAAGTAATTAAAGTACACATTTATCTGCTGCCTACATAAAACAGAAAAAAAGGCAATGATGTATTTGTTCTGGAGAAATAGGACAGAGTGGATTGGGTTTAAATATAATTGGTAGCCCAGACTTTAGTTTTCTAAAATGTGTATCTTTGCCAAAGTATATTTTTGAATATCAGCTGCTTTGTGTGTTGCTGTATTTCAAAAGCCACATTCAGGATTGATATTTTTATTACAATTTCTTCTTGGAATTTGCTTTGGGGGAGAAAAAGAAAAAAAAAACTTGCAGTTGATTTATTTGTAATGAAATGAGTCTATTAAAGTGCCAGAGACTGAGAAATGACTGTTCCTTGTAAGCTCATCAAATTGTTTCTACTTACACTGCATTGTGTTTCATTTTAAAGGGAGATTAATTGGGAGGAATTATTTATAGTCAGTGTCTTCAGATGGCCTAATTGTGATTTAACTTGCTTATTTAAAGTGCTTTTTGAGATGGGTAGGTGGAAAGCTGATTAATTAAAACTGCATCTGTCTCGGTGCTAACATGTGTAGTTCATTTAGAAGTAACTTAGTATTTATTTATTTTTGGTATATTTGTTATTGGCAGGATTGAGAGGAAAAAAGTATAATATTAATAACAAAAATCAAAGTTGACATTTTAAAAAAATCCAAACTTTTTCTTTTAGCTATACCAAAAAAATGCTAATTATTTCAATAATATTGACATTATTAACCTAACTGAAAGTTTTAGATATAATACCAAAGGATTCAATTAAACTTTTCAAGAATCAGGTTTTGACTATGAGTTGTTTTCAATATTTAAAATTTAATGTGTTGAGAATGTAGGCTGAATTGTTCCTTGAAAAATCTGAGACATGGAACAATGCCTTTGTGCATAGTAAACTGCAAAAATTCATAGAAATTTAAATCTCCTTATTGTTCCTTCTGGTAATCAATTGTAGATAAAATCAAGTGATGTGTATGCATACTTAAGTGAATTAGTAATGGATTTTTCAAATCTCAAACTGGGATTCAAGAAACTGCATCTTAAACATTTACATCATGACACAATGTGCTATGGAATTCCTCTATCTCTTTCTTCATCTTTTCTCTTAAGATGCAATTTCCCTGACTTTGAGAGGCCGAGGTAGAAAAGGCATAAACTTATAAAGCAGGCCTGAGAATCTTTATTTTCTAAAACTGTATGTGGATACATGTTTGTGTAATCATTAAAAAACAGCTCTAAATCCATTTTGTTGTGAGTAAATGTGAGTAAATCACTACATTGCTGTGGGAACTGTGATTCACTGCTTCAGGATATGAATTGTTACTCGATGAGTGGAACCTTTCTTGTAAATAAGGAGTCTACCAGAAATTCCACAAAACTGAAAGCTGTGTTAATGAGGAAAACATTTACTTCCTTTTGTTACAGATTGTCATCTAAAACAATAAGCAACTTCTCTTTTATAGCCACTTGAAATAAGGATTGGTCTTCTACTGTAATTAGGAACTGGTGAATCTGTTAATTCTCCATCTTCCTTTCCTTTGTCTTTCTGCTTCATGCATCTCTTAAGTTAAATGGTGTTCCTATGAGTTCTCAAAGAACTCAGACTGAAAATTGGTTGCATCCTTGAATAAAATATTCGATGTTTCTAAATTCAGCTTCTTTCTTGGAAGGTGATCTAAGGGTAGAAAGAAACTGACAGGAATCCAGTGAAAGTCAGGAAATGGCATGCTTGGCAGCTTAACATTGTCGCATATAAACTGGCAGAAAATGTTGATTAAAGCTGAAATGTCAAATATATACAGCAAACCAGGTTGAGGACTGTGGAGGTTTAAACAATGCTGGCTATGGTGCTGGTATATACTCTGGGTTGCAATTGTGTTTCCAAGCCTATCTAGGTCCATAGAGGAACCAGAATGATTAACTGTTGATGCAAAGCCGCTCATGTCTGTGCTGCTCTTTATTTCTGGGTACCCAAGGTGCTCATGTACATGTATAGGAATTAAGATGATGTATACTGAAAAATAGCTGCCTTCCAAACCTATGTCTGGCAAGAAAACAAAGTCCAATTAGTGCCACTGACTACCCCCCTCCCCAATTCCTTGTAGTTCTGGGGAAGGGGCTTTTTCAAAAGGCTATGTCTGGAAGTCAGGGGAAAAACACACACACACACAAACAAAACAGAAGATGCCCATGGCAAGCTGCCAAGAAAAATACAGAGGCAGGTGTAGTCAACAGGAGTCAAGCTCAACCCGAGAGTCTTAGAACCACTGGTGTAGAATTTCTGATTATGATCCCCTCATCCACATCCCCATTTTATATAAATTAAAATATTCAGAATCTTAAATGCACATGGTCCCATAAGCATAAAATGTAGTTTGGTTCTCAAAATCTCTTTTATGAAATAAACAACTTCCCATTTTGTCTTTAAAATGGAAGAAAGGAGAAAGAGAGAAGAGGGAGAGATGCATATTTATTTAATTCCAGTTAACCTTTTATTTCAGAGAATAAGTGAAAAGAAGGATCATTTTAATGCAGCTCCACAATCATATTTTAATCCATTCCTCTGTCAGGCCATTTTTTTTTTCCCTGTAACATTTTTTTTCCCCTTCTTTCCCAAAACCAATACTGTCAGATATCAAAAAGTAATTGTGCAATTCAAATGTCACCCTGTCAAACTACATAATGTGATGGCACCTGTTATACTTTGATTGCCTTGCTTCTCCGTGCCTTTTTGGCATTCTCAGAGTCCCTAATGGCTACTCTCATGAATAGAGATCCCAGTTCCTCTCCTCACCAATGACACATAACCAGTTGGTAGGTCTCACTGATTCTCCATAACTCTGACAAGACGACAGGTGTAACAGTCTCTCGGAAACCATCCTGTCCCTTTTCACAAAACCCATTAACTAACACAGCAGGTTTTCTTTTCTTAAACATATTAGAATTCCAAACTCTCCAGATAATTTCAGTGAGGAAAAAGGAGAAGGAGAGAGGAAATTTGGAGAAACCAGTAAGAGAGGATAATTATTTTTTCACCTTGGAAAATTTCACAAAGATGAGAATACCCTGTCTTCCACAACTGGCAACATTAAAGGAGTCCTGATGGTGGCAGCAGATAATATATGCACTATGCAGTTCTTTTTTTCTCTCTGGACATAATGTAGTGGAAACTAATGTGTAAATTATACAGGATTATCCAGCATTTGAACAAAGACTTCAAGCTAGGAGTAACAGTAGGGGTAGTAATAATTACATTAGTAATGCATTTTCACTATAATGTGCCATGGTAGAAATGCAGAAATACTCGCATGGCTTTCAATACACCTCTTTGGCTCTGTTACCTTTATAAGGACTCAGTTACAGATTCTGGATTTTTTTCCCTAGCAGACCTTTATGCCATTTTCCTGTTTTGCCATATACATTTTGCTATAAGATTTTTTTTTTTTAAATCAGAATGTATGAACATTTTTAAATGCATATTTTTTAAACTTCATCATTTACTTACTTTATATCAAGTACTTTGCCATATGAGAGCTGGGTGGGTGGATATGTGTGGGACAGTGATGGATGTCCTTGTGGCTATGAAAGAGATGGAGGTTTGTACTTTTTGTGAGAGGGAGACAAGAATAAAAGTGGCCTCTCCATGCTTGATGCTTGGAGGCAAACCTATTTGCCTCTGCTTTTGTCTAAGCCCACCACCAATGTATCTTTCCTGACAAAAGAGCCCTCATTGCTCTTTTCTGATATGCTCTGTCATATCATAAGCAATATTCAACTTTTTTTCCTCAAATATAGGAAAAGAATGAACCACAACAAAATCTCCACCCTCCTCCTAAATCAAGAAATGGCTATTCATTCTGCTTTATTTTAATTGATGACCAAGCAATTTGTAAACCAGAGTTTGAAGGAAGATTTATACAGCTCCACAGCTATAGCAGAAATTCATGTTTTAACTTTTAACTGAGTAGAGATAGAGGGGACGAAGGCTTGAGAGAGAGACTTAATTTTTCTCTTTGGAGCACAAGCCTATCAAACCTATTTGCCTCATCAGTCACATTAAGATTCACGTTGTTTGTTCCTGTCAGGTTATTAGACACCGATGACCAGGAGCTCACTGCAGCCTTTCTAGCTCTTTGATCAGTATTTTTTCTCCTAAAGTATTTATTCTTGGAGGGAAGGGGAGATGGAGTGGAAATGACAAGAGAATTATAAATATATAAATAAGAAAGTCTGGGAAATTTGATTTGACTGTGTTTGAAATATATACAGGTTTTAAAGAAATAGGTATGTTTTTAAAATAGACAAGTTAAATGTAGGTAAGATGTTCAGATAATGTAATCCAACCAGATGTTTCCTTTCTTTTGGGAATTTGTTATCTTTGTTATGCAAACTGAAAGTGCATTGAAGCAAATTGGTTTTCTTCTGGTGCTGTCAACAAATTGTTGATGCAATCAACAGATGGCAACTGTTAGAACTTCTCCATCCACACACCCACATTAGGATTATTCAGAGTAAGAAAAAAATGGAGCTACATGCTTCTTATTGAAAAGAGAACACGTGGTTTGGCTACAGAGTTGATGTTACTGTTCATCACATTTGCTAAGAGGGGGCCAAAATCTTTAATGATGACTGAAGATAATGTAAATAAAAAAGCTATAAAGTATACATACAGTAGGTGCTAATTACAAATCTGGAAGTTTGGCCCTTCTTCATTATTAAGTGCAATGAACTAGAAAGACCACTATTTTATTTTGTTACTCTCAGAAAAAAATTAAGGAGGCAGTAAAGGGAAGTGTTTGCAATTAGTTCTAATTCAGAGAGGAGCCACATTAGAGGGCCACAAAGAAACAGGAAGGAAGGAAGGAAGGAAGGAAGGAAGGAAGGAAGGAAGGAAGGAAGGAAGGAAGGAAGGAAGGAAGGAAGGAAGGGACATTTAGATATGTATATAGAAAGGCATGCATTACTGAAGCAGAAGTAGTAGATATATCCACATCAAGTCTTATTAGATCTCCAGGTAGCTTTTCTGTATCTATCATAATGATAGCTATGTTCTGTCTGATGTGTAAAAATGACACAACCATCTTACATGCAGAGTAGTGCAGTTGGTCTTAAACCCCACTCTGTGTTGTGCCACCTTCTTTGTGCCTGATGGCATTCCAGAAGCCCCCTCTAACATTGTTGTTGTTGTTGTTGACTAAACACAATCTAAACACAAAAGATCTACGTTTTTCTGTTGTTTGCTTTGCTGAAACTTCTAGAATGAACTGCCTTAAGTCTATAAGAATTATAATACTTCCATGAAGCCTAAGGTAATAGAGTAACAGTACAAGTTCACAGGCATGTTTAATCAACCAATAACAATAACAATACAAATCCAATACATTAAACAACATTTTCCTGAACTTGCTCCTCCCACCATTGTGCATTTATACAATATATTCTGAATTTGGATGTGTATTCTATCATCAACCACATATTCTAGCCCTCCAATATTTTTTGATAACCCCCATTTTCAAGCTGTTCCAAGAAATTCCTGGACTAGGAGGCTATGCTTACAATCACTCAACCTTGTCATTTCCCAGGTAGACTACTTCACTAGGAGTTGGGCAGCATATAAATTCAATGATGATGATGATGATGATGATTATATGCTCTATATGAGGCTGAACTTGAAGACCATCCAGAAGCTACAACTGGTCCAAAATGCAGTGGTGCATGTAGTTCTGGGCATCCTGTGGTACCCATATTATACCACTACTACATGAGCTGCATTGGCTCCCGGTTTCTTTCTATGTATACTCTAATTCAAAGTGTTGGTTATCATCTTTAAAGCCCTGAATGGCATGAGGCTAGGTTATTTGCAAGACCACCTCTTTGTGCAGGTATTTGCCTATCCTGCCAGCTTTGATAGGGTAGGCATGTTCCAGGTTCCTTCCCTTAAAGATTGTCATCTGCAGGATCTGGGAAGTGTGCCTTGTCCATAGCTGTCACTTGATGTTGTATATGTTGTTTTATCTTTTTCTGTTTTGCTGATCTTGCTGTGAGCAGCCGAGGGTTATTATATATAAGATAGGCAGACATGTACTGTAAGCTTTATAAGCAAACACATGTAGAAATACATTTTCTGTTTGAGATAGAAATATTAAACAGAAACAAAATAAAATAAAGAACAGATTATTGATGACTAACATCAACCACAATGGGCACTCAAGAACTTACTAACCTCAAAGGTAAGATAATAATGTTTAGATACTTACTGATTTCAAAGCTACTTGATAATACCCAATGAGCAAATCCTCTTGGTTAGTTGCTATGTGTAGTTGTTTAACAGCTCACAATGTGTACTGGTCTCTTTCTGCTGTAGAAAGATTTGATTGTGTTTGACCTCAGATACCCACAAAGGACCAAGATAGTCATCATCATAAGTATAAGAGGAAAAGAAATGTCATGTGTTGACTTAACGGGAAAAAAAATCCTCCCTTGTTATTAAAAAATAGAAGTACTTGATTAGATTGAAAAATGTGAAATTTCAGAACTAAGTAGTAAGCAATTCTTCACACTATAGTATTAACTTAACTGTATTACCACAGGTTATATTACCAGGCCAACCAGCATCTTCAATGATATTAAAAGGAGATTTGATAGATTTTTGAATGGTTGCTAGTCATAATAACTTTGGCAGATACCACTTAGCTGATGGATGGTCCTGGAAAGCTAAACAGAGCCAGACATTGTTAGTGCCATGTTGTTGCTAGAAAAATGACATGGATTTGAGCTCAGCTTCAGGGATTCTATATAGCTATATGTACTCTATTTTCAGAGGTACATTCCCTCTGGATTCCAGTTGTGGAAAATAACAGTCAGAAAAGGCTATTATTCTCAAAATCTGTTTATGGCTTCCCAGAAGTATGTGGTGAGTCACTGTGGACAACCTGAGCTATTTAGGCCTTTTCTCTGTTCAGGGCTCTTACGACTTTATTATCTGCTGAATAGACTCCAGCAAAATATGCATTAATCATATCCTTTCTGTGGAGGAAAAGAGTTCTTTAATTCACCATTTATCATAGGTCATTTTCTCAAGTGTATTATTTGGAGACCACCAAAGCTAGTGGTCTCACTATTCTTAGAGTTTATCAGTAGATTGATTTCAGAAATAATAATAAAAGATCATTTGAGCATACTGAAGAAATCAGTTCCAGAAAATCAGATATAAAAATTTCTAAATATATACTATATTAACATAACTCTACCCCGCGGTGGTAAATAATGGAGTTAGCTTGAAATTTTTACTTCCTGCAAGGAAGATTAAATAAAGCTGTACTGAAAGCAGGGGGAAAAAAGCATTAGCATAAAAAATTAGCATAGGTTGTTGGTAGGACTATTGTAAATGTTGTACTGATCAGACAAAAGAAAGAAGAGGCAAGAATAGGCTTTTCAACCACTTCCTTTAGTGAAACTTCTAGAAGAACTAAGCTCAGAATGTCTGCAAGAAATACAGCATAAATAGGCAGCCCAAGATAATTGGGCAACAATAAAAAAAAAAAAAAACAGGCATTCTTAATCAATAACAACAATAACACAATACAGTACAACTATCATCTGTGCTTGTTATTCTTTTTTTTTTAGTGTCTGTTGCCTTAGTGTTGAAGGAGTTTACATCATGCAGATCTTTTTTAATATCAAAAGCACAGAAGAAAAGGAACCATTAAAAAAAAAAAATACCACCAGTGAGATTACAAAACAGAAAAAAAAATGTTAGTTTGGCTGAGATGGATCATTTTGTTCTTTTTATAACATTTGTTAAAATAACTGTATAAGCACAAAGACTCTCCAGGTGCTGTGTGTTTTAAGACAGCAGTAAACATCCAAAAATGTTGTCTAGAGATCAAAAAATAGATTTATTTTTGCAGAAACAAAACTTAATGAGGAACAACTTTAATTTAAACTTTTCCTCTTGAAAATCCAACATCTCTTTTAATATAATCACTTGTACATATGGAATGTGAATCTCGCTAACAAAATGAAACACAAAATGAAACACAAAGAAGCACACACACTCACTGTCTCTCTCTGTATGTTGTGTGTGTGTGTGTTATGTGTGTGTGTTAAATTATTAATATGTTAGTAATTTTATTTCAGGTCTCTCATTCTCTCACTGTAAATTTCCTGGTCTACTTTATCTGCTGGCATGTACAGAATAGGGAAACTCACATTCCAAAGTGATGATTATGAGAAAACTCATATTTTGAAGGGAGTGCCAAGTTGTATCAGGAAGTTATTGACATCCACTCTAGGGCTTTCAACCAAAACGTAGTGTGGCCTGTTTTATGCATCTACTGGCAGCTTAGTTGATGTTTTGAACCAGGTGATTTCAGCTAATTCCATGAAAAACCCATTATTTAAATCTAACTGTGATATACACAAGGTATTGTCAGATCCAGAGGTTCCAAGTGCATGTATGTGTAATGATGAACCTCAAACTACCTGAAATGGATTTCAGCAGTAAGACATTTGGTGATTCCTGCTTCAGGTTGATACAGAATTAAAAATGCTTTAATTCTTACTGTCCTACACCCTACCACTTTCTGATGCTTGAAGTCTGATGTTGAAGCATCTTTGGCCATTTTGTACTTGATTGATTAATTAAGTGATTAATTAAGTCATGTCCATTTGAAAGACTTCAGTTGGGGAGAAATCCCCTGAAAGTCAAGACTGGGAGCAAAGGTTGTTCTTTCCTTTATGCTGTTTACTTAAAAGCTGTCTGAGACAAATGTAAAACATGCATTGTATTCATTTTATGTATCACCACCTTTTCTATCCCAACTTGCAAAAGAAGTATAAAATATGAATGGAATGATAATGTCAAAAACAGGTTCTTAGCTAGGCAGGAAATACAATACCGCTGACTCAAAGAATGATTGACAGACAAATTTGGACTTTGTACATCTAGCTATTATGTTTCCCAACAGTAAAATATCAAAGCTTGTCTTCAGCCTCTCTTTGCTGCAACTCTTTAAGTAACAGTGGAGAATTGGAAAGAGAACAGGATCCTTAAAAGAAACCCTGCATCCCTCTGTTGATAGCATACTTCAGCAGTTATTATAAAGTTGGGATAGTTTGTTTGTCAAATATAATGTCCCAGATGGAAGCATCTTGTTCTACCTAGGGATATTTGAGAATTTTGTCCAGTCTACAATTTGAAGCAACCTATTCTGTTTCACATCTCCCAACTAATTAAGACTAGGAATGTATATATCCTTCTGACTTTGTACTCTCTAACATGCTTCAGAATTATAGGCTTCCTATTGGGAAGAACTGAACATCTGTCCTTGTGCCGACAAATAAAAGTGATAACCAATCTCCACTTGTTCAAGATGTGACCTCCATTATTTATGTAATCAAAGGATATCAAATCCCAACCCACCCGCAAAGGAGAAATATGGGATAATAAAGATTCAAGAGAATGCTGCAGCCTGAAGTTTGTGTATGAGACAGGTTTATGTACTTATATATAGTTAATTTGGTACTTCTGTTGTTTAATTTCTGTAGTCTGCTGTTTTTGTGAGAGTCAGACAACTCAAATTGAAATCAAATAAACAAATACATAAATCTGTCCATTTTATGAGAACAGGAACCCTTCCACCAACCAACTAAGAACTAGCATAAGAGAAGGCAATGCAGTAACATTGCTGCAGTCCTAAATACTACTACTCTACGATGTTGCTGCAAATTCCACTTACAGCTATTGCATATGTGTAGGCTTGCTATTGGTTTTCTAACATAAGAATTGGCATTTCTAATTTCTACCATTTCAATATGGACAGCCAAATTATTGAGTGTCATATGAAAGCCTTCATCTTGGTCATTAATAGAGAAATTAAACATAACATGATCTAATCATTTTGGCAATAATAAGCCATTGTGACTTCCTCCCAGCATTCTAGCTCACTGCCCATAAATTCCCTTTTATTCACAATTCTTACCAGCATTCATTCCAAATGATAGTTTTCATATCTAAACTAATTTAAGGTAATATTGGATGTCTGATTTTTACAGCATGCTGTATCAACTACTTTACCAAATTAATTGCAAATGTGTATTACATATAATTATCACTAATTTCATAATTCTAAGAAAAAGCTATCAAATTTATGTTCCTTCAGAAAACAAAAAAAAAACCTGTTTATTTTTTTAAAATATTTTTTTTAAAAAAAAGAGCAAATGAGCAAGCAAGCAAAAGGAAAAAAAAAAGTAGGCTGAGGATTTAATCCTGGAGGCTTAAGTGACAACATTAACATATACCTTTATCAAAATCTTCTTACTTCCTGCGTATTGGAACAAGCACAACAGAACTTGTGAATTGCACTGTTTAATTTTCACTGAATCTTGCACTGAAACTGATCTATCTCGGGAGCTGAAGGAATGGGAAGAGACCTCCATAGGGCTTGATACAGGCTTTTTTCTTCTCACCTGCTTGCTGTTTAACCTTTTTTTGTTTTTAATATAGAATTCTCTTATACTAACTAATAGAAAATACAAACGGATACAACAGCATTAGAGGATCAGTGCAGCCACAGAAATAATAAACATATAACAGCAAAGAAAAGACAAAGAAAAAATAAAGGTCTTTAAATTATGTTCTAAATAACTCCAGAAAATTTGGCCATATTGTTTTAAAGTTGTCTTTGCCCCTCTGTTGAAAAATGTTGACAAATAGCACATGCTGACCATCCATTTTCTCCTTCCAGTTTTGTGTAATAGTTTGAGGCCATCTCTATTCCTCCAAATCCACAATTCTTGATTTCTTGATAGATTCAGGACACTGTGGATATAGCCAAGAAGAATATATGCAATCTTAACAAACAGGGTCATATTAGCAATGCTGATGATGATAGCTCAAGGCCAACAATAATACTACAGAAACAAACCATAGGGGTTAATACTCCAACTCTTGAGAAACATCTTCAGGATCAGGGTGCTTGTAATCAACCCTCATTAAATGTTCTCTTAGGCATCCAATATACATGTATCCTTTTCTTTTCTTCCGTGGTTTAAGCTGCTGCAGTATTAACCTAATTTTAAGATAACAGGAAGCTAGAATTCACAGACTCCTGGTTTCTAGCTCGGAGCCTTAACCACTAGACCAAACTGGCTCTCTAGCATATCCCATGTGGGGTCTTGTCTTGCCATGGCATTTCCTCTGCTTGATCTTCCTCCCATGTCTGCTACTGCTTCAGGCATTCTCTCAGCAGCTCATCTTTGGATGCTATCTTACTGATGTACCCCTGGATGCTCTGGGTCTTCCCAAGGACAGTGGCTAAAATTTATATAGCCACCAATCTCACAAAAAATGAGTCTGGGCAGCAATAAACAAAGTTATAAAACTCTCTCTCTCTGTGTGTGTGTGTATGTGTGTACATGTGTATGTGTGTGCGTGCAAGTCTGAAATCTGTAAACCTTCTCACTTACATTTCAAATAAATGGTATGATACGTTACTTAACTTGTTTAAATCTTGAAACCAATTATTTGCCAGATTTTTCTCCCTCTTACCTCAGCTTGTGCGATGTATTAGCATTCTGCTTAGAAGTATAAAACTTGTTAAAATTGTATTTATCGATGACAAAAAATCCATACAATATGGATGGGAGATGTAAATTCATCAAAATTCCATAATTTTCTTCTCTAAAAATTTAACTTTAATCAATTGTTACTTCTTTTTGTATGAAACATTTGCAATAATGAGATCTCAAATAAACGCTTCAATGTTGTCTGATATAAAAGGCAGTAATATAACGGAGTCCCTGTTAATATTAATCTGGACCATTTTTTCTGTTCTATTTTATTTAACAAAATCTTTATCGCTCAGCAAAGATACAAAGTCCACTTAAAAAATACATGCACATTTTTATCAGATAGAACAGTAGGCTTCAGAGAAGTATGGTTTGAAGCTGTAATAGCAACTGCATCACATGATTTAACTTTAGATATCAAAAAATGAGAATTCAAGAAATAATCTAAGTGAAAGCAATTTCTATATGCAAAGGAAAGGAAAGTATATTCCTTTTGGGAAGGATTAACAGAATGCCAAATATCCATTAAATTAGAAATATAATATAGTGAAATGTGATGAACTTGAAAGTATAATTTGTATGGTGGAATTTTATGACCTAAAAAGGGATCCAAATTTGATTTATATTACCTTAAATTAGTATACATTACACTGACTTTGTATAGAAATGTTGAAAATAATTATGTCTTTCTTCTGTGGTTGGATGTTCAGGAATGCTAAATTTTCATAACCCAAACTGACATAAGAAATTACCTTCTCCCTCCAATATCTTCTTCAACAACCAATGTAGAAATCTACAAATTAAAATAGCAATTCAGAATTGTCACTTACATAAACCTCTCCCATCCCAGCTTTCTGGAAATGGAGTTTGTCTTTAGTCAAAATATGAGTTAATTGTAAAAAAAAAATCACTTGCCATCCTTTTGTAAAATGTGGCTAAGACTTCATATAACAGGAGATCCCAATCTTTAACCATCTGATATTATCAATATAGAGAAACAGCAAGCAAGACAAAAGACATATACTGTATCTAGATATAACACTGACTGTACATGACCGTGTTCCAGAAGCATTTTCACTTAACCATTTGGCAATTACAATGCATTCTCAGAAATGCAATAGGCAACAGACTGCTCATACAGGATGATGGCATCTATTATAGAAGAGAGAAAAAAACCCTTACAAACAGAATTTCTAGTTTTAGCAGGCAAGAGATACAGTAACTGTTTAGAAGATACTTATATTTCTGTCCAAAAATTATATTCTGTTAGAATGTGTTACATTCTTTTCAGGAATCTGTAGCAGGGAGGGTAAGATGTCTTTCTTACAAACTCTACCTAAGCCAGTCAAATACCTTCCTTTATCACTACCCCCACATGCACTCTACCTGAGTTCTGGGTTGTCTGAGCCTGCTGTTCCCCTAGATGAAAGAGTTCACCTGGGCAGGTAATTATGCCACCTTCGCCTACTCTGGTATCTCCCTCCCAATCTGAATGGACAAAACAGAAAATTATCCTGCTTCGGGACCAAGCAGTTAAATTAAAAAAATCAGTTTTCCTATTTTAACCAGGGTTACAAGGCTCAAGAAGTTTCAGAATGTGCTTTGTCAAAACCTTACTCCAAGACTCCTTATGATTTTTAACTCTCACAGACTACGGTGGTTTTCCTCCTGAAATGTCTACACAATGATATAACTATCCTGTACTAACCCTGCCAATTTTATCTTACTGATTCAATTGTTTCTTAACCAGCTTGCTGTTCTGAAGACTCCCAGGGACAGAAACTCCTCTGAATCACATTGCCTGCTTCTTATTGGAAGTGGTTTACAACTAGCCCCCCAGCACAACACACCATAAATAAAAGTCATTAGTTGGTCTGCAGGGGTCTAGATTTGCTACAGGACCATAGTCATCTTCATACATCACTTTCATGAATTGATGTAATGTGATCAAAGGATCTTGATGGACACAAGTTTCACATCAGGACTCAAAACAAGGACAAAATAGTATCACAGCATTTTATGCCCTTCCCAGGACACTTGATTGCAGATCTCAAGGTGGCTGTTCTAGAATAACAACATTACACCAACATTAGAGAGTCTGCTGAACTTACATCAAAAGATTTTAGGCTATCTCAGAAGGTCTTACCAAAGATGATGGGTTTTTAACACATTACAATGGCTAATTGATGAGGTACTTGTAATCTTTTTCACATGTAGCCTGCATCTGCATAACCATCCTGTCTTCCTTGCCTCTTACCCTTTTAAAATCCTACATCAGTTTAACCAGTCCATGCATCTGATGAATGAACTACAGCTCATGGAAGCTTATGCCTTTTAATAAAATGAGTTAGTCAGAAAAGGTGCTACCAGACTCCTTGTGTATATATTTGAAATACTAACATTCTCCCAGTTTATGTATGTAGCATTACTTTCCATGGAACTGATCTATTAAACTTTATTTCTAGTGTTTAATCATAAATATTTATAGTGCAAAGAACAATTCTCATGTTAATGAAGAATTGCATTGCCAGATGTGTTACACTTTAAACAATGAACATATCAAAAGGAGAGGCTTGCTACAGCACCATAACATAAATTCAGATAATTTGGCTATAAAACAGAAGGGGGGGATACACGGTTCTCTTTGCTGAGATTATCCATGCACTAATGATAAATATATAAATGCAATCTTACCTGCGTTGCATTAAATCATTAACATTTTTGCACACATAATTAATTACAGGGGCAAACTTTAGAACCGAGCTGTCTAATTACCTGAATCGTTGTATAAATCAGATAATTGGATAATTAGAAACCTCTTTCCCACCATTTACAGCCATAATTGTTATTAATTGTTATTTTTTTTTCCTTTATTAGGCATCAGAGCAATATTGTATCTGAAGCTGTCTCTCAAGGAGGGAATCCTGAGCATATTTTGTACAACAATTGTATGCATACAATTATTATTAAAACACTGTTGGGTTCACAAGGATGTAGTGACAGCTTTGCACTAAGAGGAAACACCTTCATTAGATGAGCTTCTCATAAATCTCCATTCTCCCTCCCCACTACACCCTCTCCATGGCCTTCAAAATTTGTTTCTGAGAGCAACCATCTGAAATATGCTGAAATACTTAAGGCTGCAATAGGAAAAAAGGAGTTGTGAAAATGTTCCACTTT
The DNA here is from genome assembly GCF_035149785.1 of Candoia aspera. Taxonomy (NCBI): domain Eukaryota; kingdom Metazoa; phylum Chordata; class Lepidosauria; order Squamata; family Candoiidae; genus Candoia; species Candoia aspera. Next base: position 131,228,739 of record NC_086155.1, on the reverse strand, counting down.
TCTGGAAAATACTTCTGCAAAACCATGTTGCAAAACCATTTGATCTCTTTTTTCAAAACAAAAACAGACTTCCTCTATTTCATTATTTATGACATTCAGGAATTCAAAACTCTAAGTAAATGTTCTAAGAATAATAAAGAAGATAGTTTATAGTCTTTCACTGCTGGCCCATTGACTGAAAGTTAAGAAAAGAAAAATACTCAATGCTGTGACTTTTTGTTGGGACATTTCAAAATTTGCCTCTGCTGCAGATGTACACTGAACTTGTTTAAAAAAAAAAACCTGCAAAGTATTAACAATAAAATATTAAACTATTAACATCCTGATGATATTTGTAATCATAAAAGTTTTGCTTTTTTATGTTCAGCCACATCTTACATTCATTGTACTGTGCTTTCTTGCCAATTGCCAGCTAGGACTGAGAGGATATGAGATAAACAGTATTAGATGGTTACTGTTTTCAAAAGCTATTTTGCAGTTCTGGTCTGCCTTAAAATGTTTACATTTTGATGAAGTTTGTCCACTTCCTAATTAAAAAAAAAATATGATGGAGAGCCATTTTTAATATTTAGCATAGACATGTGAATTTCCCATCCATGGTTTTCTTGGACACTGTATAACTATTGCTATGTGGATACTAGGTCTGAAAGGAGACAGTTGATGAAGAAAAGGTGTGCTTATGGATCTAAACTTCTAAAAGTCAGGCATTGCACTCTAAAGGGCTAACCATGGTAATACATGAAGCATGGCCAAACATTAAAGAGTCATACTTTTAAACATTTTAACTTTTTTTAAGTGACTTTAACTGACCCGATAAATGGATAATCAAACAGGGCCAGCCAAAAAACGTTATTTGTATGAATTTTGAATTGTTTAATTAATACCATATATTACATGGGCTTTTAGGCAATTTTATGATAAATTATTTAATTCTGAAGTTAGGATTTAGACAGATGTTAAATCAAAGGCATGAGTGATTAAGTGCAGTTTAATAGATTTTCCACTATGACTTTATTCATTATATACAAATGAATTCCAGTGTTCATATAAATGTGGGATTAAGGGCTACATGTCTTTAAGAAAAGGGACCTTGTTCTAGCTTCAGACTTTGATTTCCTTGCAAGCCATCATGCTGTGGTTAACGTGCCTCAAACAAAAGCTTATTTGCAAAGAGAACAGACTTAATTATTCAGATTAACTTTAATAAAATAAACTATTGAAAATGTGAAAGCTACATGTCATACTATCTTTCCTAAATGATCCTGGCATTCTTGCTGCTTAGTTTATGGAAGATATTATTCCCATCCCACCCACAGGAAGATTATCAGCTTGCTTTGTTAATGGGGAATATTTGCTACAGATTTCAGATAGACAACCTTACTGAGTGTTTCTGTACTCCATAACTAGCAGGATTTCTAGCCAACAAGTAATTGCAGGAAACTTATTTCAAAATATAGAGGGCAATGGACAAAAAATCTGCAGATTCCCAGGAGTTAGGTGATTTGGGAGAACCAGTCTCTAACTCTATGTGCTCAATATCTCTTAACTCTAGCTGCATTCCCTCAGAATGGTCAATTTATTTCCTTTTCTAAACCCTTCACATTAATTCTATTTATTCAATCAATTATATGAATGTGATTTGGCGGGGAGCTATCACCCTTTCGAACTTGTGTTTGCTTGTACCTATCTTTTATATTGCATCTCTCCACCCCACCCCCAAGACTAGCTTGCAGAACATCCAATCACACTCACTATAATTCCCATCAGTAGACATTATAATAAGACCACAGCAGGTAGAAAGTGACACAAAGCTCACAGTCTTTATGCTAATGTAGTCTTCTTATTACACTTTATATTGGCCTTCTTCTTTCCAGAAACCCCATTAGAATGCTACTTTAGACCTACACAAGCATGATGAATATGAAAGGCTCACCACAGGAGTGTTCTTCTAATGTTAGCCTTCCTGCAGATCCCATGAATACTCTGATAATATTGGCTTCCCTCTAGGTTTTTGAGCATTCAGTGTGAATGTTTGCAGGAAAGAAACTGTTATAATGCAAGGTCCTGGCTCATGAGAATGGCAACATGTAGGTGGTATGTGTGCAGGTTTTCCTCTCCTGAAGATGTTGGCACTTTGAGTAACATCAGTAATGTGCAGGAAACAGGGCTGGTCATTCCAAGGTCATTCGCAAGTGGGGAAAAAATGGTGTTAAGAGATTTTGGCTGATCAGACAGAGCTTCAGTGCTGTTAACCATTATCATAAGCACTGACAAATACAGGTTGCTTTAATAAAAAAAAAAAAAAAAAAAGATGTGCAGTGCTGCTACTGCTGCCACCAAGGATCAGGGAAGACCTTATCATTTCAAAGAAGTTCAGTGGGCTTTTAAGCATGAAACTCCTCCTATATTTTTACCATCTGGGAATGTCATGGCAGAAAGTGGGTGAGAGGGCCTTTTGATTCAGCATTAGATTTACATATTAATTACTCTGTAGTAATGAATGAAGAATAGGTACTATGAAGTTGGCTATTTAGTACACATCTCTTTCCAGAATTACCTTTATCATAGACAATTCAGTTGACTAAACTGCTCTTAAATTTTGCTTTGAGTCTTTATGTCTGACAAAGAATCCTAGTACTATTTGGAGGCCTGGATTTATCTTTAAATCAGCAATAAATATTACTTTACTGATTGTTTAATTGGGTACTGATTGTACCCAATTTAATTTATGCCCATGTTTGGTACAATTTAATTGTTGTGTTTTACCCCTTTCTCATTTGTGATTTATATAAATAATAAATATTGCATAATTTCAATTGATTTAATTAATTTAACCTCGATTTAATTTAAAAAAGAAAATGCAAATACAGTGACTTCTGGTGGGGGCATGATGGACTGAACAGCTGTGCCCATGGGCTTAATGGGCAAAACTGAAAATGTGGCATTGGGGGGTGGGGTTTAGGCAGGTTTTTCCTGAAGCCCAGGAGCATTTTTCTGGGAAAGAAAAACACTTGGAATCATCCCATTTGTCCTCCAGAAGGCAGCTTGCAGCCAAAAGGTTGCAAATGGAGTTTGTGCTCAACTGGTAAGAGTAGCAGGGAGACTGGGATATCACCATCTTCCAAGCTGCACTATAGCCTTAAAGGGACATTAAGACCAGCCACTCCATTTTTAAATCACCCAATTTATTATTATTATTATTTTTTAAGTATATGTACCCTAAGAGAGGCTTTCTACAGCAAGGAGAAGCAGTTCTCTTGGTGCTTATTGTTATTTTGGGGATTATTTTTTTTTAAAAAAACATTTTAAGTTTTGACTTGTTTAAATATTAAGAAGGATTGAGAGTAAATAATTGTCTTCCTGTTATTTTTGTACTAAATTTGAAGATATTCTCATTTTTGTACACATTGAATTGGCTGTTTTGAACTTTTAGTTTTCTGCTTCTACTTTCCCTGGGGAACTCTCTCCTTATCACTTTCACTTGCGTAAACATATTCTGTAACTTCTTCATATCCTGAACTTTCACTAGTTAAGGTCCTAGGGGGTGCCATGATCTACTGCTTGAGGCATGGAGGATATTAAAGAAACTGTCTCTGAATTCCACCAAGATTTCAAACAGATTCTTTCTGATTCTTACCAAGTTTGTATGCAAGGCATTCAGGATATTGTGGAAAATATGAGCTTTAAAATGTGTCACTTGGCTGGGGATGTTGTGGATGGAATTGAAGAATTTAAGAGTGACAGAAATGTCTCTTTGATCTCTGTTGAAATGCTGGATGAAGACTGGACAGTCGAGTTGAAGAAATTAAAGGGAAAGATCGAGTTGCAAACCATAAGTGAAATTTATCAGGGGAAGATGGGCAGTGGCAAAATTTGATAAATACATAAATAAAATTAATAAAATAGATTGTTTGATGGAATACCATGGAAAAGAAGAGATTATTATGTATGAGGTGTGGGAGGTTTCCTGAAAAGAAGTTGGAGTTTTTGAGGGGGGCAGTTGGGCTGTTTGATTTCTGTAAGAAAAAAGCTCTGTGCACATTGTGGGGACATGTAAATGCTTTGGTCTATTTTGAAGTGGGATAAAGGTTTAAGAATATTTATCTGGATTGCTTTTAGGGTTTGGCTGATTTAATTTATCTTTAATGATTTGGATTAAGATTACTAAGGTATAAAATATTATTTGGTTTTGGGCTTAATATGATTAAGATTATTAAAATTGTTGTATTATCAAGTATAATGGTAGACAATTTATACACTTTCTAGTTTGATCTTTATTATAGAAGACACAGATGTGTAGAACAGCAGTAGGAAGGAAATAATTAAATAAATGTTATCCTTGAGGGGGTATATATTCTCTCTCTCTCTCTCTGTATATGTGTGTGTATGTGTGTCTATGTATTCATATGCATGTCTGTCTGTGTGTGTGTGTGTATGTATATGTATACACAAAAAAAATATTTATGTATGTATGTATCTTTTTTTTCCCCTTTAATATAAGGGGATGGAGCAACTGCATTTAATTATTTTTATAATGTGCCAATGGAATGATTTATAGAAATAATGTGGTTTTGGTTTAATATAGAGTAAGGGATTAATTATGGAAAATTGTTGTATATCCTTACTGTTAAAAGTCAGAGGTCACCTCTTTTTGTAACTCTATTTTTTTTTTCCTCTTGTGTTTTCACATTTTTTTAGTTTTTTTCTTTTTTTCTTTTCTTTGTAGTTTTTTTTTTGTTTTTCTGTAGCTTTTATTCTTGTCTGAAACTTAATAAAATTCTTATAAAAAATTACAAATACAGCTGTCATATATTTGACATATTTGAAACATGAAGTTTAGCAGTTCCCGTGTTGATTTTTCCTTGTTTTTATGTTTACATAATTTGCTTCCACACATTTCTATGCCACACATTTCAAGGGGTAAAAGTGTTTCATTGGGGTTATTTTTAATTCTCCTCCCTTCCTCTAAAGAGGTCAGGAAAGTATTCATTCATTTACTTACTGTACATACTCTCTTAAAAAATCAAATTAAACAATACAAAATGAAAGAGAAAGAAACAATAACAAAAAGAAAGAAAAAAAGAAAAAAAATCAATACTTTTCTGTGCTATCAGACTAATAGTATTTTGTTGTTTATACAAATCATTGCAAATAATTTTTAAACAGTGAGGTAAACCTGGACCACACAGAATCATACTGTCCAATCTTCTGTCCCCATTAACATAAAGCCAAACTTACTCATGCTTTATTAATTGTCATTTTTTCTTTGCTTTGTTTTTGGTATCTTTATTCTGGTGTTAGTAAAGGTAAAGGTTTCCCTTGACATTAAGTCCAGTCGTGTCTAGGGGGTGGTGCTCATCTTCGTTTCAAAGCTGAAGAGCCGGCTTTTGTCCGTAGACACTTCTGTGGTCATGTGTCTGGCATGACTAAACGGAACGCCGTTACCTGTCCCCTGAAGCGGTACCTATTAATCTATTCACATTGGCATGTTTTTGAACTTCTAGGTTGGCAGGAGCTGGGACTAGCAATGGGAGCTCACCCCGTCACACGGATTTGAACCGCCGACCTTCCAATCGGCAAACTCAGCAGCTCAGCAGTTTAACCCACAGTGCCACCGTGTCCCACTGTTCTGGTGTTACTTTAAAAAAATATGTTAAAAGCTTCAGCAAAACGTAATGAAATACTGATTGGATTAAAACAACCATTTTTGTTGAGTCACCATTTAGAATCTGGTACAAATACATCTTTCCATGACACTGGATTACTTTCTATTTTCTGCATAAGCAGCAATAGCAGTCTAGACCCAATATATTATTATTATTATATTTTTATCTCACCTTTTTTATGCATAACTCGGATCTAATACTCCTGCCTCCTATTTTCTGTGCAACAACAATCCTGTGGGTTAGGCTGAGAGAGAATACCTGGCCCAAAGTCACCCAACCAACTTTCTTGCTTAAGGCAGGCCTAGAACTCACAGTCTCCTGGTTTCTAGGCTAGCACCTTAATCACTGCACCAAACTGTCTCTATAGCCAAAGCTCTTGATAAACAGACTAATTCCAAACCTCTAGAGTAACATTTAATAGTACGTCAGCATCCTTAACACTTAATTTCCTTGCAAGCACCTGGTGTTTCTGTTCCTCTATCTCTGCTTTATTCTGACAGTATCCTTGTGAAGTCAGTCTGGTCAACAGAGAATAAACATTAGGTAGGGAACCTCAGAGTGGTTAACATAGAGAAGTATAGATCAGTCTGACCATTGCAGTTTGGAATTTACTAAATCAAATATTCCATTTACAAAGTTCTGCAATGTCTGCTTTAAAAAAAAAAAAAAAAGGTAAAACATTCCCACTTCTGTCTGTACATAGTTTTCCTTAATGTGCAGAATTTCCACTATTAGACTTGTGGTGGGCTGGGAGTGTTACAGAGCTTTTCAACCAAGAATTGGATTGCAAAATTTGGAAATATGTAGAACTCATTGAATAACTGCATTGCAATTCATGTAGTCATCCAGGAAGTGTAAGGTTGATTTGATAAAAAATGTGGGTTGAATAAGAAAGCCACTGTTTTAATTTAATTTAAACCCAAGTGTCCCTGAGAACTGTATCTGCATAATATCACTATGCAGTAATTTATTTTATAAGGAGTTATGAGTTTGCTTAAATTGAACTAAGATTTTGTATTAGTCTGAAGAATTTTCAGAATTCTTTCGTACACCTACTTTCCATATGATTTTCACAATGGACCCCATTTGTCTGAAAGAGTGATAAAAATGCTAAGAATGATTACAGCAAGACTGTGAAAGATTTAGCCCATTCATCAACAGGAAGCCGTACAATACCTCATTTCCGAAGCAAAGGCAAGACAGAGATATGTTGCCATTGTTATCAATCTTCAGATAAACTTTACACTCCTTGTAAAAGATGGTGAGGGGATTGTACACATAACCGGGAGCACACATCACACAAAGTCCTAAAGTAGTTTGTCTGATTTTGGCTTCACATAATTTGTTAATCTAGCTACTAATGTTCCTAAAAGGCTGGTGAAAAAACATGGCTTCATGTAGTGTATGAATCGTAACCTACTGGGTAATAGTTGCTAATAGTACTCCTCTGTGGCAGGAGAGCCATCACTTTGTGTTCTAAATTTACCCCAATCAGAGCAGAAGGTAAGTGTATGATTAATTAATTGATTGGTTGATTTATTGCTATGTCTAGGCAATTTTCTTTATCTTGATTTTTTTCCCTGCTATTTCCTCCCATTGTATTCGATTGGAAAGAAAATAAAGATGCCAACTCAAGAAGTGGTATACATTTCTATCTTTTCCAGAAAGATTGCCAAAGGAATGACTTGTCATTCAATGGATCCAAAGCCACCTCAAATTCCCTCCAACATAACCCAGCATGGTTTTTCCTACAGACAACAGTGGAAGAACACTGATAACAACCAAACTTTGTACCATTATTACAAAGTAGTCTTTAACAATGAAATTCCTTCCCCATGTGCTGAGAGGATGATCTGACAGAAGAAAGAGAGATTTAGAAGATCTACTTAAGAGCCAGGGACACCTCCTTAAGCATGGTTTTTGCTACCACAACTGATTTATATATAAATCCACCATTGTACAACATGTATTACCATTTCTCTAACTATACTAGGTATTCCATCTTCAGTACATCCACTATTTGTTAACATGGAAGTTGTAAATGAATAAGCTGCCAAATATCATAATTTAGTCTTCAGAGTAACAAATATTATACATGACAGTTTTATTAAGTTTACCAATTGTACCAAGTACAGACCTTTTATAAATATTCTCACCTCATCACTTTGTTTAGAAACACAGAGATTTATTACAATTGAACATGAGTTCACATTATAAAGTGTATGCTAATATATCTGAATGCTGGAACATAACTTTTTTTTTATCTCATCAATCTAAATTCTATATGATACTTTGTCACATAGTATAAAGTAAAGGTTTCTGTAGGATTGGGGAGGAAAAAAATGCAGGGTATTTCCAATATGTTTACCACTGAAAGATACTGAGAAATTTACACACAGCTTATTTCTCAAATGCTGTCAATGATTTAAAGCAAATTTGAGGTCACTCATCTGAAGTATAGGGAAAAATGAGGAGGAGGAAGAGGAAGTTGAGAAATTCCAGAGTGCAATCCTAACACAGAAGAAAGAAGTACAAATTTCTCACCATCTCCATTTCCAAATCAACAATGAAACAAAAATAAACAATTTGACAAATTCCAAAGACCCCCAGCCTTCCTGACTGGATCAATATTATTCACTTATGAATTTGAAATAGAAGTGAAGGGAATGTTCTCATGAATTGTGTGGAGAAAAAAATATTAAATCTCTATGTGTGGGTGGATAGGTGGGTATGTGACATTCTCTGAAAGAATGAAAAGACAGTGAAGAATTTTCTTTGAAATTACCAGTGTTACAAACACTGGAAGGTTTGTCATGTTTTTTTACCACTTTGCTTCACTCTTGGAAGTGAGGGGAACATAGTTATTCTTGTGTTGATCTTTCATCAGAGTAAATAACCATCCTAAAGCTTGAACATTTATTCCACCTTCTGCTTATTAAAACATTGTAGCTGTACTAAGAGCATGTATTAGTCCTCTTCAATAAAAGCTTTATTTCTGATATGATAACTATCCACTGCTAAAATCTGATTTCCTTTCTTTAAAAAAAAAAGGGGGAGGCTTGTCAAAAGTTAGATGAAACAGGAAGGGCTTGCTGTGTATATCTAGACCAAGGGAATGCCAACATCAGGGGTTCAGGGGCTGAGACTTTTCAGTGGTGGGTCCTTTCTTTCTAACATTCACCCAGAGATAAGGATGGTCCCTATTAATATTTTGGATGGCTGTGAAGAACTGGCATTCTCTATGGAGGGAGAATGGATGACTGACCACTCTCCTGAAATGGAGAAATGCAAAAGAGTGGAGTGTACAGTGTGTGTGTGTGTGTGTTGGGGGGGGGGGTTATTGTATGCTTTTATCTTTCATAACTGAATTGAGGCTCATAAGCTGCTCAGAGTTGACAGATTGGAGTAATATAGAAGCCTGTGCAATTAATAAATAAGCAGGCAAGTAATAAAATCAATGGTATGGATGATGAAGTTTCGTTCCATTTACTGTTTGCGAAACCAAAGAAAATGTTGCACATCCTCTTTCTGAGATCCTGTGGTATTGTGAGATATATTCCCAGAGCCCACAGTACTAAAGGCAGAAATGTCAGTTATGTCAATAACCAACAATAGCTCAGCTTCAAGGTCATGAAGTATAGGGCAAAGCATCAGTTAAAATACAGAGGAGGAGGAAAAGCAACAGTTTTACAGCAGTGGCTATAAGAGTGAACTTGTGCTGACACAGGGCAATTAACTGCTTAACAGGGCTTCTAGTCTGCAGTAAAAATTCTTATCTGACCATACCTTATCAAGTGTCTGAGAGACTTCGGCCACATCTAAGCCTAGCTGCATGTCTGGCAGGAATTAAACAATGTAATTCCAGAATCCATTTAGCTTCTCTTCTCAAGAGAAATTCCTCTATCTCACCTTTACCTTGACCCATAGACCAAACTGATGTAAGACAGTTTGTTTCCCTAAAAACACGTCCTGCTAAAGTACACCTATCTTCTGATTCCCAAGTTATCCAAATGCTTCCCTGTCCCAGTGTGTAATAACCCATTTTTCCCCCCACAAGTGTTTTGCTTCATGGGCATTGTATCATGAATAGGGCTGTGAGGAAATCCTGATTTGAAGGGCAAAATATGACTCAGGACATATATAGCACTTGGTGGGAACTTCTTAAACCAAACATATGTTTTCCTATGATTATGCACACCTCTGAAGGGGAGCTGTATGAGCCCAGAAAAAGACACAGCTGCTTTAAGGTGTTCCTGACTGATGGCGCTTCTGTGCTAATGTATGCTCCAAATCATATTTTGGCCTTGAAATACAGTTCTCTCCACAGCCCTACTAGATAGTTGCAATGCAATTCAATGTAGTGAAAAAAAAATCTGATTGTATTTATTCCCTCTTCTACTTGTCTAATTAAAATTCATCACAATCTCCAGATAGGAAATGGTCTTTGACCAAATGATAATTTGGAGGTAAAGAGGAAATAGTGTTTGGTTGACATTCTGTAAAAGCTCTAGACCATGTTGTAATTAACATTTTTGAAGGGCAGAGGGCCACAAATATGATATTCGATCTGAGGGAGTATTTGCGGGAGATTCTTTGCTTTTATCTGTGATATAACTATGGCACGGCTTATGCAATAATTCTAATCTTTTTCCTAATTTAAAATGGCAGAAAACTGCAGTGTCAGTTTTCAGCAATCATACAGTAGCTAGATGAGACTCTGAAGGCCACAAAAAGAGGATTCAAGAGCTGCATATAGACCTTAGTCTGTTGGTTATCCATCCCTCCTCTAGCAAAAATAGAGACATGGCCATGATTATAGAGCTATGAATATCTGAATAGATCTGAAGTAAGATAAATCAGAGGTATTCCAAATCCATTTAAACATATATTGTAAAGGGTTGAGAAACATAATGTCTAAAAAGCCTGTTACTCAAATTAATCCAGTGTCACTTTTACCCCAGGAACCTCCTTTGATAAGTTGCTTGCCAAATAATAGCATCATCCATCACCATGGGATGAGGTATCATCAGAATGCTGATGACACCCAATTGTATATCTCTATCCCTGGTGAAGTAAGTGATGCTGTGACCACCCTTTCCGAGTGCCTGGGGGCTGTGGGGGCCTGGATGGGGAGCAACAGGTTTTGACTGAACCCTAGTAAGACAGAGTGGCTGAGGATTAATTGCAGCTCACATGCTAGGAATTTGTCATCTTTAGTGCTGGATGGGGTTGCACTGCCCCAGACAGACCCAGTGCATAACTTGGGGGTCCTCTTGGACTCACAACTCCTGTTCAAAGAGCAGGTGGCAGTCGTGGCCAGGAGGGCCTTTGCTCAACTCCATGTTGCGTGCCAGTTACGCCCCTTCCTGGGCTGAGAGGCCCTTCGAACAGTCACTTATGCCCTGGTCATCTCCCAGATAGACTACTGTAATGCGCTCTACATGGGGCTACCCTTGGAGAGTATCTGGAAGCTTCAGCTGATTCAGAATGCAGCTGCGTAGACAATCTTGGGTGCTCCAAGTTTTGCACACGTAACACCTTTGTTGCGTGAGCTGCACTGGGTCCCAGTTTGCTTCTGGGTCCAATTCAAGGTGTGGGTTATTACATTTAAAGCCCTACATGGCATGGGACCACGATATCTGAGGGACCGTTTCATCCCTATTACATCGACCTGCCCCACCCGGTCATGCAGAGAGGGCATGTTACGGACCCCATCTATAAAAGAATTTCATCTAACGGGGTCTCGGAAGCATGCCTTCTCTGATGTAGCTTCCGCCCTTTGGAACTTCCTTCCCCCAGAGGTCCAACAGGCCCCTTTGTTCCTGGAATTCCGAAAATGACTAAGGACCGGGTTTTGTAAGCAGGCTTGGAATGGGAGGGGGAATAGTTATACCTGGGGCTGGCTAGTGCCCTAAGTGATTTTGAGGGGCATCCTACACTCATGGACTGATTAAAATCTCTTGCCACTTAGATTTTACTATATTCTTATTTTATTGTATTGTTAGACTGAAATGGTTTTAAGTTTTAACTGTATTTTATTGTAAACCGCCCAGAGTCCCCCATGAGGGGGAGATGGGCGGTGAATAAATTTATAAATAAATAAATAAATGAAATCCTGATAGATTACTATGTGCCTGGTGATGGGTATGGTTTTCCAGATTTTGCCAATCCATTATGGAAGACAGTCAACAGAGCTATTATCTTCTATAGTGTATTAGTTTTCTCTCTTTTCCATACAACCTAGTTACTGATTGCAATTGCTTTATGAAATGGCATGCAAGTGTGTCATATACATTTTCAGGGAAATAAAGAAAAAAACGTACTGACAAGATTTAGAGAATTTTAGGACGAAAAAAAAGAAGACTTGGGATGGCTACTGGAAGAAATAGACTTTTTTTTTCATAATCATATGCTCTTCAACATGCCGGCACATGGTTTGGATTGAAAGTGATAATGATTATCTCAGTTGTTTTTTTTTAATGTGGTATCTGCTTTGAATACTCACTAGTGTATGAAGACAGGATATATGGAGGCAGGGGATGGAGAGAGACTCTCCTTTATTATGCTAGACTTGATTATTCCAACTTTTCATGGGATCAAGGACATGTTGATGGCTATCACCTGATGCAGAAGTGGCGGACATCTATACAGTCAGTAAAAACAAGACCTGGAGCTGACTGTAGTTCAGATCACGAACTTCTTCTTGCACAATTTAGGATCAGACCAAAGAGATTAGGGAAGACCCACAGATCAGCTAGATATGAGCTCACTAATATTCCTAAGGAATATGCAGTGGAGGTGAAGAATCGATTTAAGGGACTGGACTTAGTAGATAGGGTCCCAGAAGAACTCTGGACAGAAGTTTGCAACATTGTTCAGGAGGTGGCAAGAAAATACATCCCAAAGAAAGAGAAAACCAAGAAGGCAAAGTGGCTGTCTGCTGAGACACTAGAGGTAGCCCAAGAAAGAAGGAAAGCAAAAGGCAACAGTGATAGGGGGAGATATGCCCAATTAAATGCAAAATTCCAGAGGTTAGCCAGAAGAGATAAGGAATTATTTTTAAACAAGCAATGGCGGAAGTGGAAGAAGACAATAGAATAGGAAGGACAAGAGACCTCTTCCAGAAAATTAGAAACATCGGAGGTAAATTCCAGACCAAAATGGGTATGATCAAAAACAAAGATGGCAAGGACCTAACAGAAGAAGAAGAGATCAAGAAAAGGTGGCAAGAATATACAGAAGACCTGTATAGGAAGGATAACAATATCGGGGATGGCTTTGACGGTGTGGTCAGTGAGCTAGAGCCAGACATCCTGAAGAGTGAGGTTGAATGGGCCTTGAGAAGCATTGCTAACAACAAGGCAGCAGGAGACGACAGTATCCCAGCTGAATTGTTCAAAATCTTGCAAGATGATGCTGTAAAGATAATGCATGTTATATGCCAGCAAATTTGGAAAACACAAGAATGGCCATCATATTGGAAAAAATCAACTTATATCCCCATACCAAAAAAGGGAAGCACTAAAGAATGTTCAAACTATCGAACAGTGGCACTCATTTCACATGCCAGTAAGGCAGTGTCCAAGATCCTGCAAGGTAGACTTCAGGAATTCATGGAGCAAGAATTGGCAGATGTACAAGCTGGGTTTAGAAAAGGCAGAGGAACTAGGGACCAAATTGCCAATATCCGCTGGATAATGGAAAAAGCCAGGGAGTTTCAGAAAAACATCTATTTCTGTTTTATTGACTATTCTAAAGTCTTTGACTGTGTGGACCATAACAAATTGTGGCAAGTTCTTAGTGGTATGGGGATAACAAGTCATCTTGTATTCCTCCTGAAGAATCTGTATAACGACCAAGTAGCAACAGTAAGAACAGACCAGGGAACAACAGACTGGTTTAAGATTGGGAAAGGAGTATGGCAGGGCTGTATACTCTCACCCTACCTATTCAACTTGTATGCAGAACACATCATGCAACATGCTGGGCTTGAGGAATCCAAGGCTGGAGTTAAAATCGCTGGTAGAAACATTAACAATCTCAGATATGCAGATGATACCACATTGATGGCTGAAAGCGAAGAGGAACTGAGGAGCCTTATGTTGAAGGTGAAAGAAGAAAGTGCCAAATCTGGCTTGCAGCTAAACCTGAAAAAAAACCAAGATTATGGCAACCAGCTTGATTGATAACTGGCAAATAGAGGAAGAAAATGTAGAAGCAGTGAAAGACTTTGTATTTCTAGGTGCAAAGATTACTGCAGATTCTGACTACAGCCAGGAAATCAGAAGACACTTAATCCTTGGGAGAAGAGCAATGGCCAATCTTGATAAAATAGTTAAGAGCAGAGACATCGCACTGACAACAAAGGTCCGCATAGTTAAAGCAATGGTGTTCCCCGTAGTAACATATGGCTGCGAGAGCTGGACCATAAGGAAGGCTGAGCGAAGGAAGATAGATGCTTTTGAACTGTGGTGTTGGAGGAAAATTCTGAGAGTGCCTTGGACTGCAAGAAGATCAAACCAGTCCATCCTCCAGGAAATCAAGCCAGACTGCTCACTTGAGGGAATGATATTAAAGGCAAAACTGAAATACTTTGGCCACATAATGAGAAGACAGGACACCCTGGAGAAGATGCTGATGCTAGGGAGAGTGGAGGGGTAAAGGAAGAGGGGCCGACCAAGGGCAAGATGGATAGGTGATATTCTAGAGCTGATGGATTCATCCCTGGAGGAGCTGGGGGTGTTGACAACCGACAGGAAGCTCTGGCGTGGGCTGGTCCATGAAGTCATGAAGAGTCGGAAGCGACTAAATGAATAAACAACACGTAATCACTAAAGTAATAATGAGACTCATTTGCTTTCCAGCTTTGATGTCATGCTGTTGAAATATGAGTATTAACTAATGGAACTTGTGTATGGCTTTGGATCCCTCTATCTGCTGTAGCTTTGAAGTCTTCCCTGAATTCAATTCTTTCTAAATTTTAGCAAAGTTATTGTTCTACAAAGCTACATGGTTAAAGAGCAACAGTGATTTTAATCACAATAAATAGCCTGATGCCTCATAGGGTTCATTCAATGAAAGAGCTTTTAGTAGTCCTTTGTCTAAGGTACTTACATTGTATCTTACCAAAAATACATCATTTTTTTTTAAATGAACTGTAACCAGAGAGGCAGCAAGGAGGCAATTTAATGACCATTCAATATGACAGAGTTCTTTTCAGCTTGATGTTGGTTTTGTGTGTCCTGGAGACTACAGGAAAATGCTTGTGATTAATGATAGGTTTTGCAAAGATTTGAGGACAATGTCACAAACCTAGGAATTTGGTGTTAAGCAGGGTCTTAAATTGAATGTGGGGAGGGATGAGAGATGTGAAGAACGTTTAGTTGTTCACTCAAAGAGATTGACTTCTAGCATCACACATTTGAAATGCCTTGATATTTGCCTTGTTTTCCTCATGCCACATTTGACCTTTCCTAACTCAAAATGGCAAATGGCTTGAGGGGCAGTAATCCACTCTGAATCATCTCCAACAGTCCTAATATAAAAACTTTGAGTGACTTCTAAGGTACTTCAAGCTGAATTCAGGATCCTTTAACCTCCCAGGGCCTCCAAGAGAGCACAGGAGTTATGGGAAAGCTCCAAAAAGCAAGCCAGTAACAATCTCTAGCTGGTCAATTCCTTTATCAAAGAAAGTAGTGCTCTGCAGTAAGTGAAAGGAGAGAAGTATGTTTTGTTCATATTTATTTATCTTATTTGATCCTTGAAGAAACCCCAGATGCAGTATCTTTTTTTTTCTGCTACCAGGCCTAATTTGCTATGTTTTTACACTACATAAAATTCTAAATATGTTGGGACTAAATCACACTAAATCAACTTCTGTGATTAGATTATCTGGGGAGATCCATCTATGTGCATGGCCAGCATTGTTCTGATTCAACATAAGATCTTCTCACTTGAGTCTCCCCTTCTGGGGAAAGTAAAACCGGACCTTACTTAGACAACAGTTTGCCTGGGTATTGGTAAGTATTGCCATGGGACCAACATTTTTATTTTACATTCTTCCCATTGTTACTGCATTTGTGCTTTGGTTGTTTGTTTTTAATTGGATTTTGTGTGGCTGAAAGTTGTAATTGCAAACCAGTGTTTTAATTTCTTCTGAAGGGGTCAGTATATAAAACTGTATATATCAGTTATTGAAAAGTGCACTTTTATAAATGAAAACAAACATAAATGTATATTTTGCAACATTGCATGCAAAGAGGAAACATTAGGACAAATTCATATCACAGTATATATGAATGTGTCTTATACTCTGAGAAATTTGTTTGATTGCAGTCAGATATAAAAGTACCAACTAAATAATCTGAAATGAATCCTGAAATATAATTAATCCAATGCTGAAAGGAACAGAGTTGCCTATGTGGGTTTATCATTCTCTTGCCTGGGTTCTGAGAAGTCTTGTACCCCATCGATAAGCATTTCCAGCATGAGATGACAATGGAGATCTGGAGAAGGCCTTATAAAATAAATATAAAGTAAGACTAGTTTCTAATCCCATGGATTTTCAAAACCCCACTCACAGTAGCCATTGTCTAACCCTTTTTGGACTTTACCTCCTTCCTGTGCTCCAGAGCAACCAGGGTTCCTTAATAATTATTTCAAATTTGAGCAACTTCACATTAAAGATACATACATACATACATACATACATACAAGTTTAAGAACACTGTTAGTGCATATATACAGGCCTACACATGAAATGAATACAATGATTTTGTAGGTTCTGGCCTAGATTTGAGCCTGAATGTGCAGGGGTTCCCCCAGGCCTGAAAAGTATTTCAAGGGGGTCAAAAGGTTGAGAAAGGCTGCTCTGGAGCATGGACGGGGGACACATTCATGCTGAAATAATGCCAAATGACAGAAAAGAGAACTCCGCTGTGGTATTTAAATTCCTGGAAGATGTGTCCAGCAGTGGCTGTCATTCATGACAACTAAGTAGAACAAGTACCTAAATTATGCTACAGATAAACAATGCATCTGTGGGCATTTGGCTTGCTTCTGAGCTTCTAAAGGCAACTGGCCAGCTGGCTGGCAACAGAACACTGATTGCCACAATACCAAGAGCACCTCTGATCTCAGCAAAGCAATATTTTTGTTCATGCAGTTTGTTTTACATGAACTGTTATCATTCCATTTAACTCTGTGGTTTTCAAAATCTGTTTTTCCTTCTCTTTGTCTCTCTCTTTGATCTGCTTTTCTGGTAACACTAGCCTGCAGTGTTGAGAAGAGCAACTATGATTTTTCAGGCTCTTTTCTTCCTTGCCTGTGCGTTTCCTGATCAATCTGAATATCCACCCTAGACTCCAGGATTGTCATCTGGCCTAAGAAATTACCAAAACCAAGGAAAACTTGAAAATGATCATAACTGAACTGTAAGTGAGAGTTAATCCCAGTCTTATGCATTTAAATAGTTTTGTTTGGTTGATTTTAACATTTTAACATTTTAAAATCAGACTCAAATGCCCGGGGAAACAGCCAGGTCTTCAGTGCCTTGTGGAAGGCTAAGTGGGTAGGGGCCATCCAAATGTCCAGGGGGATGAGCCCACAGGCCATCTCCTAATTTCCCAACCACACTTTACTGCAAAGGAGGAATTTTTTTTTTCTGTTGCTCTGTTTTTCCATTTTATTTCTTTGCTTACTCATGAGTGCTCTTTCTTCCCTCATTCAAAGGGGGAAAAAACAACAACTCTTAATTATGTTCTTATTTCATTTTCTCTCAAGCTACCTTTCTTCCCCCTTGCCCTCTAGCCGTAGCTCCCTCCTTTCTGAGCTCTACACATCTCTCTGGTACACCTACAATTCAATCACTTGTATCAGTTTCCAAGTTTAGTTTCAGTCCATGGAAGAAAAAAAAAAGCCACTCCTGTTTTTAAGATCCCTGGCTCTAATCCCTTCCCCAACACCAGTGTGTCTAATAGCAGCATCTTATCTCTTTGACTTCTACTTTTTTACTCTATCACTGGAGGTTCCTATTTTCCTCCAATTCCAACTTATTATACTTTGCAGCTAAATTTCATTCTATCATACCCTCCTGGCAAACTACCAGTTTGCATCAAACTTTAACTTTATTAATTATTCCTACATTTTATCACAACCATGGAGTTACACTTGCATAAAACTAGTAAGTTAATGGAAGGGTTGAAATTCCAACCATAGATTTCTTGATTTGTAGTTTGGCATCTTAGTCCTGTGCTATGGATGGGAAGAGAGAGGAGAAGAAACAAAGCAGGTGATGAACAGTAGACTAGGCAGTGGTGTGAACAATAAAAGAAAGAAATATGAGTCAGCTTGAGTGGAGAGAAAGCTGTGGAACAAGCAAAAGAGCAAGAAGAAAAATGATAGAACCAGTAAGAGAGAAAGATAAGCAAGTACAGTATGAGACAGAGAAGCAGAGAAATATGAGCAAGTTTGACAGGTGAGAGAAAGGTTGGGAGAGAATGTGAGGAGCTGATGTGACTGATTCATGGGGTGGTGGTGGTTCTATCCCTCCTGCTTTATCAGGAAGACCCCACTCACCCCATAAACCAGTCAGGTTCTGACAGATGGTCAAAACTCACCACGTCCCCCACTTCCCCCAGTCCAAACACATGCTAGTTAGATGCTTTTCTTGTCAGGTAGAAATCTACCAATCACTTTCCTTAACTTGCCCCACATTAAAACTCTCGAGTCAGCACCACCCACTGGCGTGGGCACTGAGGCAGAGTAGAAATTGCCTGTTGATACAGAACAAATTATTCTGGCTTATTTTTGGCCCCCTCATAAAATGAAGAAAGCACATTAAATAGGCTATGTGGGTGTTAAGAACATGTTTTGTAGCTTCAAGGAGCAGAACCAGTGGGCATTTCTCTTGCAAATAACTTCTTCAAAAAATTAGCACAGGGCTGACATTGCCCCCAGGAAACTTTAAATTATATTATTTATTAAACAGGTTTAAATATTCACCAACCTGGGATTGTGGCCCATGATGGCTGTCACGGTCTGCCTGGTCTCCTCATGACTATCCTCATTGGGTTCACAGTTCTCTCCCTGTTTCTATGTAAAGCCCATAGTTCTTCCCAGAAACAAGCCTGAACGGTGGAGGAGAGCCTCTGAAAGCACAGGCGACAAGTATGCAGCCTTCCATATGTCACTGAAATACAAATCCCAGTGTGCCACCCCTTTGGTCATGCCTGGGGAGTTGCTGGGGTGTTAAGTTTACCAACATGTGGAGTGTCTCAGATAGTCCTTCTTTCTTTTAAAATATAACGGGCATAGGAGATGGGATTTGTAAATTCGTCCCAGGCAGCAAAATACCTTTGGTTAGCATTAGCCCAGTAGCAGAACTTAGTGGGGAAGTAGAGCTATTTCATGCATTATATTTTTAGCAGGAGCTCCCTTCCGATGCAATCAGTAATCCCCAGAGCCAATGTCAGTGTTCCTGTTAATATTCAGAAAGCTCGCTAAGACCTACTTCTTTAAGTGTATTTAAAGTATTCTGGGGCTGAGGTCGTAATGAAGTATGTACCCGGGATGGGTACGTTGTTACTTTATTGCTATTACCAATATTGAATTTGGTATATCAAATAAACATATTTTATCTTGCTGAAGGTATCATTGTGACATACCTTCTATAAGCTGCTTTGATTTGCTTGAGGTTCCATAAAAGTGTGAAAGGTGAAAGGTCTGCGGTGCAAGCACTGAGTCATGTCTGACCATTTGGGAGGACGCCACTTTCTTGACGTTCTCTTGGCACTATAGAGGGGTGCTTTGCCATCGCCTTCCCCAGTCGTTACCTTCCCCAGCAAGCTGGGTGCTCATTTTACCAACCTCGGAAGGATGGAAGGCTGAGTTTGTTAATATGTTTTCTACTACAGATAAAGGTTACTATGGTAACTAATAATTTTGGCCGGATGAAGAGGTTGAATTTAATTGTCCCCTTTTCATGTGTTAATGGTTGCATTGCCTAAGGGAGGAACATGCCTGAACTTGTTTTAGTTTCAGTGTCCCTTCTGTGTAGGCTTGCAGAGAGTATGCATCTGAGAAAAATCTCTCCTCTCAGCAAACAGCCTTTAAATATGTTTGTTTTCTGTAAATAAAAGTATTTTTATAGAAATGCCTGGTGTGTGACTTTTCTGATCTCTCCTGGGCCAAAGGCTTTCTAGCACTCTGCCAACAGGTTATGGGCCCAGTAAGCAGCCCAGCAACCCCAGTAAGCCCAGTAAAACCCAGAGAGAATAGAGAGATCAGCTCCACACCTCATGCACAATTTAAAGGCAAGTAGCAAAGACCTGTGAAGATTTTCTTTGGAGCCGCCTGGAGATTTTCCAGCAACTGCCAGTCTACAGGACAAAGAAGCCAGCTGAGGTGACTTGCAAAAGAAGGAAGAAGCCATGGCTACCTCCCAGCCCTCAGTGATGCCTCTGGAGCACCTATCAGAGACCAACTATTTGAATTGGGCCCTGAACATGGAGATGTATCTTCGCAGAGAGAATCTTTGGCTGCCAATTGGTGAGCAAACCCCCCCAAATCCCAGTGCTGAATGGCTGAGACAGGATGAACGGGCTAGAGCCACCATTATCCTGGGAGTTGAGGACAATCAGCTAGTTCACGTGCGAGGTATGCAGTCTGCAAAGCAACTTTGGGATGCTTTGAGAGACTTGTATGTAAAGGCAACAGCAGGGAGTAAAGTTACCTGACAAAAAAGCTGTACAAAGCCTACCTTGCAGAAGGAGATAGCCTTCCTGTGCACCTGCATTATATTCAGCAGCTGTTTGTTGAGTTGCAGGAGAGAGGAATGGAATTTACACCTCTCACAAAATCATATATCCTCCTGTCCTCACTGAATGAAACGTGGGACACACTGATTTGTACCCTGGAGGCTATGCCTGAAGCAGACCTCACCCCATCGTATGTTACACAGTGCTTACTCACTGAATGGGAGAAGAGAGAGGAATGATCCTCCCCATCTCTTCTGGAAAGCTGCAGTACCAGAAAACAAGGGAAAAGAAGGGAACAGAAACTGAGGCCACAGTGCTAGCCAGCCAGCGATGCTTCACTTGTGGTTCAGCTGGACATTTGCAGAAAGACTGTGTCTTGAGACCCAAGAGTAGAAAGACAGAGAAGAAGAACATAAGGACAACACAGAAGAAGGCTCTTCAGACAACCCAAATTGCACAGGTTGCTGAGAAGGGTAATTCTGATGTATGGGTGTTAGATTCTGGGGCCAATTGTCATTTATGTAATTGTAAAAGCTCTTTTGTGTCACTGTCTAAAACTGAAAGACAAAGTGTATCTTTGTCTGATGGGTCTGTGACCAAAATTATGGGACAAGGTGACTTGTATTTATCCTGCTTGGGAAAAATTATAAAAGGTGTGTTGTATGTGCCAAATTTACAATCAAACCTTTTATCTGTAGCACAATTGACTGCAACAGGGTATGTCATAACATTTAAGAAAAATGGTTGTGAGATACATAAACATGGAAAATTGTGTGCTACTGGTATATTAAAAGACTCCTTGTACATTGTGCAAAATGCAAGGAAGCCAAGCTGCAAGGCTGCAGTTGGCAACATGCCATATCATGACCAATGTGTACACCTGATGCACAGGAGATTTGGTCATGCTAATTTCAAGTATATAGCACAAATGCCACAGCTGTGTGCTGACCTAAAGATAAAACCCTGTGACAAATACTTAGACTGTGTAGTTTGCAAAGAATGCAAAACACTAAAAGCTCCTGTGAGTAAGCACAGTGACAGAGTTACAACTAGACCTTTGGAAATTGTACACTCTGACATTATTGGTCCTTTTGCTCCAAGTCTTGGACAAGCAAGGTATGCAATGACCATCATTGATGATTTCTCAAGATACACATTTATCTACATCTTAAAACATAAAGATGAGGCATTTGAGAAATTTAAAAGTTTCGTGACATGGGCAAATGGAAAATTCCCTAGGCCTGTATCTGCACTCCAATGTGATAGAGGGGGAGAATACCTTTCTCACAAATTCAGAAAGTTCCTAGTGGAAAAGGGGATAGAACAAATTCTTTCTAACCCTTACACCCCTCAGCAAAATGGTGTTGCTGAAAGAAAGGGCGGAACCTTGCAAAATGCTATGGAATGCATGCTTAAGGATTCCCATTTATCTTTAAAGGATTGGGGAGAGGCAATAGCTACTGCCTGTTATGTACAAAACAGATTGTATAACTCTGTGATTCAGGACACTCCATTCCATTTGTTTTATGGTGTGAAACCAGAGGCAAACCATCTTAGAGTGTTTGGTAGCACTGCATGGGTTCATATACCAAATCAACAGAGAAGGAAAGGAGGCCCCACAACAAAGAAAGACTTTTCTGATCTCTCCTGGGCCAAATGCTTTCTAGCACTCTGCCAACAGAGTTGACCTGTGTCAGCTACCCCAGAATCCAGCTTCCACTGGGATCGAACTCAGGTCGCGGGGAGAGTTTCGGTCGCAATACTGCCACCTACCATTCTGCGCCACAAAGTACTTGTAATTAAAGCAGCTTAATTAAAGTTTATTCTGAAGAGCCACAGTTTCCCAATCTTGTAGAACTTTTATCTTGTATGCTTTATTTTACTCTGCATGTTCTGTCTTGTAGCATTAATTTGTAGGTTTTATTTAATAAGTTTTATTCAGTCTGGGCTGCTGACCTGTACTGAAGGATTTGATTGACATCTACATTCTACACAGATGGGTCTCAAGTTTCAGTAAAACTTCTATTTTTGTTAACTGCTTTGTGGAGCTACAAACACAAGGCTAGCAAGCTACATTGTATAGATGGTAGGATGCATCTGGCTTGGTGGACTGCAGATTGTTTGAACTGTATGAATTTATGATAAGCTGAAAATCACCGCCAACTCCAAACAGCAGAAGTATTTAATTAAGCCTTTTTTTGAGCAAAAAAGTGTTCCTGAGCTCTGTTGTATTCCAGTATCCTTTAGTTTTAAGGCATGGGTGAAAACGTTGAGATGCTTCTACATATGGATGGGAATGTGGTCCCTTCTGAAAAATAACATTCTGATGTAATCTAAGGACTGAATTATTTTCTTTTATAAAATGGCAAATGTTCCTAGAATCATCAAGGTATTAAAATATCATGGCCCATAGCTTATTGGATTTTTTTTTTTAAGTAAAATGTTTTCATAAAGCCAAATCCAGAACTGGAGCACTAATTGGTGATTAAATTGAGAATATTACATGAACAATGCCAGGTACATAATTTGAAACTATCAGCTAAAATACATTCCTACATGCTATATTGTTAGAATTAATTACAAAGGAAATCAGAAAGCACAAATATGTACCTTCAAATTCTCTTTTGCTGAGCAGTTTGAAATGCTGATTTCTCTGGATTTGATTTCTCACTGCCTCTCCCTTACTCAGTAAGGAATTCTAAGCAGTTGCAATGTGATTGCCATTCCAGTAGGCACTGTAAAATATTGCAGCAATTTCATTTAACTGTGTATGTCTATCTTACCTTTTCCCTGACCTGCTGCTCCATATTGATGATCCTGACACACTATTTGGACAGCAGGAATCATAAAAAAGAAGAAAAGATTGGCTAAAAGTCAACACAGGTTTTGGTTTTGTTCTGTTATTTTCCCAGAGAAAGAATATTGTTCTTAGCATTCTAAAGCTTGCCTTTTGGGTTGAAGTTAATTTAAACGCTTCCAATTTAAATGGATTGTCTTCATCACACCTGTATATCACAAACTCTTAATTTGCATGATGCTATTACTTCCTAATGACTAGGTTTCATAGACGTCCATAGTATTTGCTGGGAGGGAAACTGTGGTTGACATTTTGCACGTGCACCAAACAGGATGATCCCATTAATTTTTTCATCAAAGATAGTGACTGCCATGTTCTGTTCCTTATTATGGGAAAGCAGTTTCTTTAGAGATGGTCCTTTTCTTTGGAAGGCTATAGTACTGCATTATTCTATTGGCTTGCATCTTTAGAAATGCAAATGTTTTAGATAAATAAGTACAATTTGAAGCCAAGTGGATTTATCAGCACAAAGAGCAACCCAGAGCAACAAGGTCTTCAGACCTGATTATACAACTTTTCACATTTGTTTTATGGATGACAATCTGCATTTAAATATGTCTGAACAATTTTCAAGTAATTGCATAATGGATGTATTCTGGAAATAACAGGGCCTCATTGAAAGAATGGAAATATGGTTCCCTCCCATTGTCCTTGTTTTTAGCTACTTTCATTGTGGCTTAATTGCAGTTTTATTGTATTGCATACCTTCGTATCACCGTGGGTATGGGGGGTAGTAATACTATTCCTCTGTATGAAAGATTCTGATTTATGGAAAGAAGCTAATTTATCCAACCTAGCAACTATCAGCTCTCTTTGGGCTAGGATTCCTAGAATTTCCAGCAAATAGAACATCAGTCTGACTAGAAATTCTGGGCATTGCTGTCCCAGTACATTTGGAAGGCACTAGGCTGGCCAAGGATGGGTCCAAAAATGCCTCAGAAGATTTTTAGTGCCAGATAATGAAAGGTGAAATATCAGCTCTTCTCTCTGCTGGATAAATTATGGTTTGTTCCTCAAACTATGGCTAACCAAATAATAATGCTTTTTAGCCCTATGAGTACAAAACTAGTTATAAAACTGGATGCTGGCTTTTCTTTCCTGTAATTTGTCTTCTAATTACGCTTGATCTCAGAATGCACAAACAATTCACTGCAATCATTTAACAATCATCTTACCAAATAGGGACAAACACCAACACACAAGGGAACATTTACCCTCCTTGTTCAGAACTCTTCAGGTAAGCAGCAAAACATGGAGCAACTATTATTTCATAATACTATCATTTGAAGAACACATTAGGGGCATGTTTAAAAGTAATTTGCCACATCCCCAAAATAAATAATTCAAAGCTTAGGAGGTGAAAGCACTGGTAGGCAAGGACTCAAAGCCAGGTGAATGTAATGAAATAACTCTGACTCAAGTTAATTAAAATAATAATGCAATCTAAGAGTGCTGAATCTATAATTTTGAACATACACACAAACTAAATTGGCTTCCATCTCTGTTTGGAATTCCCATTACTACAGCCAATACAATTCTATTAGGTTCCTTTCTACTTGTTGTAGATCATCTGGTTATAATTAAACATTAAATATTCCCCGAAGTGGGAAAATGCTTCCTTCAACAAATCATTTTTTTTTTTTTAATTGCCAGCATCAGTAACTAAAGTAGGCTTTGAAGGGGGAGGGGGGAATCAATGGTATGAAATTTCCTAGGTAAACTGAACAATTTCCATCATATGTACTGTATATTTCCGGTCCTTTAGCCTTCTATATGCATCAGAAATGATAACTCTGACACATATAATTCCACATGTAGTTTCTGCACATTTTCCTACAAAAGAATGTAAATATCAATGCATAAGTACCTTAGTAATGTAAAGGTCTACTTTTATAAGAAGAATAGACTCACAACTCAGTAACCCAATATGATAATATAACTCTAATCTTAATATGTTAGTTACACATGAATTGATTTCATACACCCAAGTTCACACATGCTAAGCTACAAATAGACTTACTTAGTTTTGGCTTGTTGTGAGATGAGAACTCAGCTATTGTAGTTTGAAAAGCAAGGTTTATACTGTGAAATCATGGTTCACACAATGTAAGCATACTATGTATATTCAGCCAATTATGGCTTATTAAAGCAGCTATTAAGCAAATCATGTCTTAGTACCTTGTGTGAACCTAGCTATTATGAGCGTATGTTAATGGTTGGAAGTGCCATCATGCACTCAGAACATGAGCTTCATATTCTGAGTGAACATGTCAGAGTTTTTAAGGTCAGCTATGAGCACCAAAATCATTTTGACTTTATCACTGCCTTCAATCGTCTGTCATATGGGTGAAATTTAGACAAGCAGAAACCGGCTGAGGTTGAATGTAGCAGGAGTTTTTACAGAGGTTGGGAAATCACCATGGAACCACCTTAGATGAACTGCTAGATTTAAAAAAGTCCTTATTTTACACTTTTGAAATTGCAATATATATATAGGGAGAGAGAGGGAGAGGGAGAGGGAGAGAGAGAGAGATCTTGGTCAAAACATTACTGCTTGTCTTGAATCACAGCTGGAAAACATAGGCAAAGACTGCTTTTACAATTGGCTTGGAGCAGTAGAAGCTTGATGTCATCCATTCCTGCACTCAGGAGAAGAAGGATGACAGTAGTAAGTGAGATGTGACTATACCCTAATCCTCAGGAAGCAGTACTTTAAATGTCATCGAAGATTATATTAATGAATAGAAAATGATGTTAAAGACAAAAAGAAATGTAGAGAGCAAATCACACACGGTTAATCAAAAACTAAACAAAACCCTAACACACCTGCCTAAGCAGAGCATCTACTTCTAACATCCTTTTATTTCAAGGAAATGGGAGAGGGAAATATCTAAATCAAAGCAGATTCTGCTCCTTTCTTTCTCTCCACTTTTCACTAACAGTCTCAAACACCAATTACATTTCTTGGATCTTTTGTTACCCCTCCCTTTGTTCCAAGGAGAAGGAATGGAATCCCTTAATGATGCTTTTCCATTGTAAGAATTATCATCCATACCCAAATGTAGAACTGAAAACTATGTCCTGCAAATCAAAAAGAGTAGAACTTGAAATAATCTGTAGAAAATATACTAGTCTGATGGTTTAACTAAGACTTGCTATGAGAAATATAAACCAGGCCTCATCAATTTGGGGACCTCATTGCCTCCTAATCTCTTCTTCAACTTCTTGCTTGGTCAGACTTTAATATTCTAAACTTGTGTCTTTTATAGTTAGTAATATTTTTTTTTCTAATTCTTTTATAAAATTACATAAAGCAATTGACCACTGGTTCTATTAAGATGAAATGAGAAGATGCATGAGCCACAGTTTATGTGTTGCTCATCCTCATTTATACATAAGATAATATTGCTAGCTTTTATTTATTCTATTTTCTGTCCTGCCTTTATTATTTTTATAAATAACTCAAGGCAGCGAACATACCTAATACTCCTTCCTCCTCCTATGTTCCCCACAACAGCAACCCTGTGAGGTGGGTTGGGCTGAGATAGAGTGATTGGCCCAAGGTCACCCAGA
Organism: Candoia aspera; assembly: GCF_035149785.1. Lineage (NCBI taxonomy): Eukaryota > Metazoa > Chordata > Lepidosauria > Squamata > Candoiidae > Candoia > Candoia aspera. The sequence continues at coordinate 131,201,887 of NC_086155.1, read as the reverse complement.
TGGGTCTCATGCCTAAAAGGTGGGACTAGAACTCTCAGTCTCCTGGTTTCTAGCTCAGTACCTTAACCACTAGACCAAACTTGCAATTTCAAGCTTTGGAATATGGGAATTACTTTATTGGTAGTAATTCTCCAGGTTCTCCAGTGGAATTCATGTGCTGATTCTTTAGTTGATGATTAGCACAGGTTGAATTCAGTAAGCATAAAATATATTCATTTTGTTGTAAACAATAATAAACAGTTATACTTGTGTATTGTTGTTGTCATACTTGTGGCAATCATGCCCTTCTTTTGATTTTTTTTTTCCTGCCACAACTTCTCTAATTTACTAAAGTATTGTTGAATGTGGTATAGTAAATGCCTACTGGAACTACAGGGAAACTACAAGGGTGGCCAACAGGATAAGGATAATGTGCCTAGAAGGCAGGACAAACATATCTCCCAAAGAGCTGAATCTTAGTTGTTCAGTAGTGCTTGTTCCTGGAAAACATGTAGAGAATTACAGGCTTAGGAAATATAAGTTCTGGGAGTAAAATGGATTTCTGTTTAAGAGATGAATTGAGGCTTTCACACATTCATTCCCAGAAGCATGGAAATGGTTAACAACAGCATTTTCCATGCAAGCCATGAAAGACTCCTACCAGGTTCTGTTTACTGAGTTTTGCTATCTGTTTTGGTCTTTAAGCCTCAAACTTCCATTCTTTGGGAGCAGCACTCAAGCAGAGAAACAAATCCAGCAGATACTGTTCCTTTCATTTGAGACTTTCCCACTCCCACATTTTACTTCATTTTTTAGTATCTCCAAGAAAAATAAAGTTGTGCTTTGTCATAATAACTTAAATTTACTTTAAATTTACATTACATAGCAGCACAAGAAGGTTCTGCCATTCTATGACAGCTTTCCTTGGAGTAAAGTGGTGGAGAGAAGATTTGAATGGAAATTTGGCTGAAACAGGTCTACCAGATCTTTGACTGCCACACTCCAGGTAACCACTAGACAGCAGCAAGGGGATTGGGTTTTCTGAACTTTGCTGCCACATTGTGATCATCTGGATTTTGGAGAACAGATCTAGTAGCCCATGTCTAGAAGGAAAATGGTATAGAATAACTCCAGGAAAGGCATGGCTGATTGGCTCAAACAATGAAGAAGAATACTCTGCAGTGCAACTTTTGCAGGTTTGGCTTTTAATCTTGAATGTAGCATCTGTATAGCCCTTTGAAACCTTCAAGCATATAACATGTAGATTCTGAACCCTATGAAGCAAGGGGTGGACAGCTATATTGTGGCTGCACTTCTCTTTTAACTTTTATTTCAGCCTCCAAAGGCGGCAGGGGGTGGGACCAATGACATCTTCACAGTAGGCAGGCTTTATATTTTCAGCCTGATTGGAGTAGGTTAAGCAATGAAATGAATGTTAAAGCAATCCAGGGTGCTGATTTATCCTTTCTGACTATTGGTTGAGCCTCTCCTTCCCCACAAGGACATGTGTGACACCAGAAATTGAAGTTTTGCTATGATACAGCCGTGATCTGGAAATAGAGGGGTGGAAGCTGCAGGTTCCTAAGCCCACTGCAAAATAAACTGAGCAGCTGTGATCTTTTATAGTGCAGACAGGGACTGAGGTTGAGAGAGAGTGGCTTATCTAAGACTACCCAGGCAGTTCATGGCAGAGATTTAGACATGAACTGGGAACGTTGTGATTCCTAGCTCAGTCTCCTTCTCCTCACATACTGGAGAGGGGAAATCTAATTTGGAGACAGTTGAACACCAGGCTTCTTCCACAAACTCCTCCTTGAAATGGTGGACTTGGCCAGGCTATTCCTTCCACTGCCAGGTCACTGGAACTGTGACAGTAGCCAAAATAGGAGCACTGTCCAGTGCCAGAACTTCTCTAGAATCAAGTGCAATGTCTGGTTTAGTATAGCAAAAAATGTTCCTGACTCCTGGCTTTCACACACAAGTGAAAGTGCTAGCAATGGCCAGATGGTCATAGTTATTTAAATGACTAGTGCCATTTTTATTATTAGCCAAAAGAGACGAACAGGAAGATCGGAAGAACATGAGTGAGCCAGAAGTATCTCAGTAGAGAAGGTCCCAATGTACTTCTCCCTAGAGACAATTCCCATATTTGGTGAAAACAACATACCATCATATTACCTAGTTATCGCTGGATAACTAATATAAGCACATATTTCTGATATTACAGTGGGCATATTCTCCTGGATTCATTGTAGGGTTGTTATTTTATTGTATTTCTCTGAGCTATATTTCTTTTGCATTTCTGAACATTTGTTCCTATTAGGGATTGATACATTTTAACTTTTAATTTTTGTTTTGCCCAGCTTATGTAAATATTGATTGAACTTGCTATCCCAAAGGCTTATGGGATTTTTTCATAAAAATTAATGGGTTTTCTTTATTTTGTAAAAAAAAATAATATTTCTCTGTCTGTGCCCATGTGTAATAGCTACTTATTTAGACCAGCTTGAGTCTTGTGCTTATTTCTTTTTCCTCTTCTTGCTTTTATGAGCCTATTTTTCTATTTTGTCTAGAAGCTCATTTTGCTGACAGTTACCTCAGACCTGAAAGGCAAACAAGGTAAAACTGGTAAAGTATGTTAAAATGGTCTGTTAGACCTAGGGGAATAGTGTTAAGGAAAAAAACAGTTCATTTTAGCATCTTTACTCATCTCCTTTAATATAGATTTGCTCTTTATACATGGGGAAGAATAATAATAGCATTTGATGTAGGAAAAGATAATCCTCTCTTCACATATAGATCTATTTCTGGCCTTAGAATGATTCATTTGGATATGGAATTGACACTCAAGTCCAGATATTTTCATCTCCATGAGGCCATGTATTAAAAAATCATATGGAAGCAGAAAGTTAAGAGTTCAGGAAAAAAGTGCTGGTTGTATGAGGATGAGGGGCATAGATTGGAAAAGCAATCAGGTAGGTAGATAGGAAAGTAGGAATCACAGCTAAGTAACTGCTATCAGGAGCACTCCTGATACATTTTTTTTTTTTTTTACATATCCTCTGAGTACATATATAAAACCTAGTGTTACGATAAGAGGGCATGAAATCAGAAAAGGTCAGGGACCTCCAGCAAAATCTCTAATTGGACAATAATCCATTTATTCCTTTTTTGGGTAATTATTTTAATTTTGCATGCATACACTGCATTACCAACCCCAAAATATAGCAGGAGGACACTGACAAAATCAGCGGAAAACCTAAAATATGTCATGGAAATCTGCTGCACAAATGATCTCAATTAATTAAGAGTACACATCTGGGCTGAAAGCTCAACATACTTGAGCAAGTAAGAGGGAAACTTTGATATGGAGTGTCCTTCTCACAGAAGATTTATCCACAGTTGGAGAACTGTTAATAACACTTTGCAGACATAATTTTGCTGTTAGAAGGTCCACCTCTGATTTTCTTGGTGGATTATCCATAAGCCCTCAACATGATATGAATGATGATAGCTGAAATATTTTGAGTTGGCCAAATTCCATGAAATTTTCAGCACTCTCCTCCACCCCCTGCACCCCAGACCTGAATTCACAAACTTGAAATCCTGGTAGACATACATCTGAGAAGAGAGTTCCGTCTTCCAGGCCCGCCTAAGGCTTGGTTATACATACCAGATAAGCTGCCTCATCCACAATAAAATCACAGATGAGGACATGATTGACTACACAGCAACCTGGAGTTCAATAACAGCAACCGGAGCCCAAGGCAACAAAGAGCAAATACTGAGGCTGGACACTCACATCATTGCCCACCCCCACTCCCCAGCATCTGGCCATATTTTCCTCTGCCTGTATCTACCTTTATGAGACTGCCTGCATTTTCTTCTCAGATACCCTAATTCCACACCAACCTTCTCAGCCCCACCCCAGGCCATGGAACATATCCAATCACCCTTACCTTCACTCCCATGACAGACCACAGTAACCTAGCCCAAGTGCTCTTGAGTCAGGAACTTGGTGACCTGGGGGATAGTACATGGTTGTGGATCACCAATTATCCATTCTCATCCACCACCCTCTCTCCTTCTACTCTTTGATCTCCAAACAGGCACAATCCAGAAAGGATGACAGATTACATTGGGGTCAGTCCATTTCAAGGTATTCACAGTCTGTACACAATAAGAATATGGAAAAAAAATCTAGTGGGATAAATGCAGCAGCATCAGCATCCTGAACTAGGGCATAAAAGGTAAAAAGTCAGAGTGACTATGGAGCTCTGGTCAATAACAGCCAGTCCCTTGATCTAACCCACTTTTATCCCCTAGTTACCTTGTGCTGCAGAAGCATCTCACCAGACAGGCAGTAAATCTTGGATGTCAGAAATTTCACCAAGCTCTTCCACCAAATCTACCCCATTTGTGTAGATGGAGAGAGAAAAAAGAAACTTTGATCATCCTTCTTCCACATAGCAACTGCCACGTATGTGCAAGGACCAGATATTTGCCTCTGGGAGCCATCCAAGGAACTAGCAGGACTAAATGAAGCAACCAGCACAGCCACACACACAGCCTGATGCCACTAGCTGTCAAGCCTTGCTACACCAGCCTGCATCTTGGTCTCCCAGGCAGTATACATCTCCAGCCACTGCTCACTCAAAACAGACCACCACCACCACCACCACCAGGATCACCTCCAAGTGAAGTAAGATTTTTTACAGTATTTTTCAGTAGACATTCAATCTTCCTTGACATTATTCAAAATCATTCCACACTCCAAAACTCACAACTCAGCTTATCTCTGAACTCCCACAGACACAGCACCTTTTCCAGATACCATCTATTTCTACATCTACAAAATTATCTTAATCAGTTATACAAACCAATTTCCAGCCTGCTTTGGTTGAAAATACTATCCAAAGTGCATCCTGCAAAACATGTTAGTCTGATAACATATTGAGATAGCTTATTTGTTCATCATGGCAACCACTATGAATCCTGATCTAAAGTTTTTGCAGCATGACTATTCAATCCCTCTTGTGATTTTTTAACACTATTTCCCCACAATATTGGCTAAAGAAAGTTAGAATGTCTAGGCTTTGGTTTCACTCATGATATCAGGAATATGGGAAGTATGAAAATGAATCTCCTCACCTAGATGTTATAAGGTTCATTGACATAATGTAAGTGAAATATTTATTTATTTGTCATATTTCTCTACTGCCCATCTCACATACAATAACTAAGTGAAATATTCTACCTTTATATTCTCTCCGCAGGAGTCTTGTGTCCAACAATTGGAATTATGGTTTATCTACTCCAATACAGAAATGCTAGTGAGACTGTGAGAGAAAATCAGCACTTGTGCTGTTACTTACACGTCAAACCCTGTCTTAATGTGGTGCCATGGGACTGTGTTCTATAGTCTCACATATGGGGCTTGCCTATAATTTAATCTCAATGCACCCACACATTTTGCAAAACTTCATCATTTCCCAATAGATTTTTATCACATTTGACCAAATTACATCCTTAATGAGGCCAATTCATTCTGCCAAATGTCATACTGAGAAGGAAACTCATCTTGATTTTATGAAGTATTAATGATATAACATTAAAAAAAAAAAAGTAAAACTACATGTGAGCTTGGTCAAGTCCTACTTTCAAGAATTGTTCCTTTTGGGTCTCCTCATGAAGAGTGGATAGTTGAAGCAGAGTATACATATGAGAACCAGGATGTTTTCTCTGTTTGAGTTGTGATAATTTTAGGTTTTGCAGAGCACTGAAATATATAAATTGTTTTTTTCTGGAATTCTGTTTTTATTTGCAGCTGTTGCAACATTATCAATACATCAACCCTCTATTTACAAAGCACTAATGCCAGGACTTTTCAAGAAATGAAAACAGCAGCAAGCATTATTAGAAACAGATTAGTGGCACTGGAGAGCGGAGCAGTCAGGAGAGGCAAATTTCTATTGAAAATGTAGTATGCCAAGATAAGTAGCAATGACAGGAAAATGAAAGGAACTGGCTTATCTGTAATTAACTACCTAGACAGAATGTGCAATTTGATACATAGGTATATATGTAAAATCCAAGGCAAAACAAAATATTATTCTATTGACCTCTTAAGATCAGATATTTTAGTGAGTTCTGGCAGAGCTTTTACTCCATTCCTTGATTATTCTTCTCAGGAAAGAGTTTCATATGTAATAGACTTTGGGCAGCTATCTTTCTTTTTAATCAGGTAGTAAAAGCATTTTTTTTTCAATCACCACTGGAAGAGTACATTATACCCAAATTTAATACAATATAAAGTTTCTCTTTAAACCAATAAAACAATAAGACCCCTACTGTTACCCAACAATGATAGTAGCCTTAAGTATAAGTGTGGTTGATAAGCCTGTGCAATACTTACATAATCAATATGGAGACTTTTTCTTCCCACCTCATTGGCATATATTGACTCCAAAAGGAACCGCAAAGGTTAGTTGAGAAGCAGAATATTAGATACATGTAAGTTAAAGGGAAAAAGGGTTGTGCAGATATTAAAGAGGCTACTTTGCTTTGATGAAGACAGATAAAACATGTCCTCAAAGCTACTTCATGAAGTAACATGCCTCCCCTGCTTTGAAGAACACAACGAAATGGCCATATAATTTAACTTTGTCCACTCAAACTGCCTCCTCTGAATGTTCCAATAAGCAGAAAAAGTTTCAGTGCATATCTGTCACATGCAAAGATGCATCTTTGGTTGTTGGGACTTCTAGTCAAGGCTTCAAAGTGAAGTTGAATATTTCACTGAGGCAAATCCCATCACCTCTTTAGCTCAGTAAGCAGAATGGCATTGGTTGTGTGGTAGAAAACTGTGTTGAGGCAAATCCAAGACATCCTTCATGGGTTTAGTAGACAGCACATGGTTATTTCAATTTGGGGCTATATACAAACCAATTTGTATGTATTCATTGTCTCTGTTCAAATATTACTTCTTATGCAATATTCAAGATATTATTGAACTTCCTTAGAAAGAGATTTGTATTATGTGATGGAATATTCTCCTTTGGATCTTTCCTTTTTTTTTTCTGCTGTAATTATCTTTCCCCCCCACTACCTTTATGAATAAGCTTCTTTATCATATGGATCATTTATTTTTATTTCTGCTCTTTTAGTCTTGATTATACCCGGTGATAGCTAGATTGGGAGAGGCACTTTGCTACTCACAGAGCACTCAAGGGCCATCTTTGTGCACAGCCAGGCTTAACCACATTTTGAAGGCTGTCTGTCTTCACTGCTCACTCTCATACTTTAAAAAAATAAAAGGTTTTGTGCAATCTGAAAGACGTCTTTGTGTGTATTGAGTCTGAGCTATGTTAAGAATGTAGCCTTCTTCATCTCATTCTCAAAACTGAACCTTAAAATGCAGAGGTTGGTTCACGGTCTGAAAGTCTTTCTTTCACATAAAAGTTCATGATGATAATCCTGTCACATCATTTTATACTATCCTTCTGGAAGCACTAGGTAGCACTCAGTTGCTTCTATCTTACATGGAGAAAAAACAGATGTTTTTATACACTCCATCTGCTTTCCTTCCTCATGGATCTATTTCTCAAGGTTTGGGTTACTTTATTGAAATCAAACATATTATACATGGATTATAGTTTCTTAACTTGCCACCCAAATGCAGAGTGGAGTAGAGAAGCACATTTCTTATAGTGCCCTTCCTTTCCTAGCCTATACAACTTTGATACTACTTAGCCAAAAACCTAGTCTTCATCTAGATTTATGAAAATTAGAAGAAATTCAACAGTGTGTTCCATGAAATTGTGGGGTGGATGATCCTGCTACTAGATGGGTTTGCAGTTGGCTAAACAACTGTACCCAATCTGTGGACCTTAACAGATCTAAGCAGTGGGATATCTCAGGGCTTTGTCCTGGACCCAGTGCTCTTCAACATTTTCATAAATAGCTTGGATGATAGGATAGATTAAATAGTCATCAAATTCATGGATGACACAAGCCTTCAGAAGACAGGTTCAAGGTTCAAAAGAATCTTGATAGATTTGAACATTGGGCTCTATCAAATAATTGTGCAGTCCAATGACAGTGTAAGGATCTGCACTTAGTAGGAAAAGCCAAATGCATAGGTAAAAGATAGATGATATTTGTCTCAGTGGCAGTGCTTGTGAGAAGGAGCTAGGCATCCTGATAGCCCATAGATTAAGAATGAGCCAGCAGTGTGCTGCAGCAGCCAAAAAAGCCAATGCAATCTTGAGTTGCACCAATAGAGGCATAGTGTCTAGCTTACAGAATGTTATAGTTCCATTCTATGTTGCATTGCTCAGGCCACACTTTGAATACTGCGTCCTTTTCTGGTGTCCACAATACAAGGATTCTGATGAACTGGAAAGAATGCAGAGAAGAGTACCAAAGGTGGTAAAGGGCTTGGAGGGTAAATCTTATGAAAAAAGATAAAGCAACTGAGTATGCTTAACTTAAAGAAGAAAAGACTAAGGGAGATTTGATAGCTGTCTTCCAAAACTTGAAGAGCTGTTGCAGGGAATGAGGTGTGGATTTATTCCCATATCCCCCAAAGGTAGGACCAGAACCAGTGGGTAGAAGACTTTTAGGGGAAGATCCAATCTCAAAATAAAGAGGAATTTCCTGACTGTGAGGACCATCAAGCAATGGAACAGGCTGCCTCCTGGAATCAGGAGTGTACTATCCCTGGAGGTCTTCAAGCAAAGCTTGGCAGACATCCATCTGGAATGGTAAAAGGATCCCTGTCCTGGACAGTGGGTCAAACTGAAGCCATTAGTTGACAGCTAGGACCACTGAATGGAGCAGAGCTTAACACAGTGAAAGATGAGCACAGAAAAGAATATTATCTTAAATAGCATTAATCAGCACATTAGAGAAATATAGGTTATTGATCTTACACACTTAGCCCACCCAAGCATAAAGAATTACACACTTAGACAAAGTAGATTTAGAAGTAAGTAAAAAGAAGTCTTACTCATTGTATTTGGTCCAGTTACATCCATTCATAAAATGTGATTCTTGTTCTTCTTCTGTCCCTAAACTGAATTGACCCTCAGCCCTTGCTGCTGAAGGCTGCATGGAGGAAGGGGGAAGCCCTTGATTCAAGGCCCATTGAATGGTCCAAGATGGAAAAAGCTGGAGCTGCATGCTTCTTCCCAGATGATGAATAAGGAGGAAGCGAGATAAGGAATGTGGGAGGGGCAACAAACAGCTTCCTCCAGAAACACATAGAAAATTTGCATCCTAAAGCAAACTCATCCACATGCTAATGAGGCATGCTGATTTGCTGGGACCTCCAACACAAACAAGACCTCCATGATCCCTTCTAACCCTGTGACTCTTGATTCATAAAAAACTACCCATCAAGAAATAGGACAAGAAATATTTTCTATGTGCCAAAATTAAGGCTGCCATACCACAAAATCCTTGTATCCATGAGTCCAAATTTTGGTAGGACTCATCCCTAGATAAGGGAGAAATAATCCTGGACAATTTTGATTTGTTAAATCAGTATGAGATTTTTTTTCTTTGCTAAAATTAAAAAAAAAAAAAGATCCTGCCATCAATATTCCTTTATTTATTTTTGTGAAATTTGGCAGGCCACAACCTCTCAGGAAAATGTACCGCACCAGCAATTTCATTCTAATTTCAGATTCAGCAGCAAGCTGAATCAGGCAGCTTCCTTATCAGCCTGGATTAATGTTGCTGGTGCTTTGAATTGTCAAAGCAGTGTTTTTATTGTTTTAACATATTGTTTTTTTAACTGTAACTGTAATTTTCAACTGTAAATCCCTTTGAAATTTCTTTTAATGGGAATCTATTGGGAAATATGAAATAATTAAATACACTGAGGTTGGTAACCCTCATAACAGGTACTATTTTCTGTAGACAACATAATCCTAACATTTTACAATTTGTTCAAATGAAATGTGTGAAATCATGAAACAGATAAGTTTGCTAAAGTTTTGTTTATTACATGAGGATTGAATGAAAAGCAATGCCTCCATCTCTGTAACTTTAGTTTAAATAGGTTTAAATGAAGGACAAAAATAATCCTTGAAATGAGCTCTTTTATTACCTATATTTACTTCTCCACATAATCATTACCTTTCCTTCTTGTGCTTCCAAACTCTGCTTAAATGTCATTTCAAAGTGTTAAGTCTTGCAATATAGGGCTCAGAGCTCTGATCTGTGTAATCAAGAAGGAAGTGGATGACGTCTGAGAACAATTAATAAGTTTCATATGAAAAAAGTTGATGGATTGACAGCATTGCTCTGAGTTGACAGTGGGACCAGGTCCAAGGAAATCCATGTGCATAACACCATCTGCCTCTCAAAAAAGTTGTAACTGTGAGGTTCTTTTTTTTGTATGCCAAAGCCTGGGTTTAGAGAGAGAGAGACTGACCGACAGACTGACTGACAGACAGACAGACAGACAGATGAAGTTTTGTGATGATATTCCATGGACCTATACTTTCTCTCTGGGTTGTAATGATGAACCAATGTTTCATCAGCTGCCACAGTGCTGTGGAGAATTTCCTCACCTTCATTCTCATAGTGTGACAACAACTGCTGGCAAAGTTCAACTCTTGAAGTTTTCATCTCTGCCATCAGCATGCAAGGAACATAGTTTGCACAAACTTTCCAATATTAAGAACATTAATAATGCAAGCCACATGTTCCTGTGAAATACCAAGCTTGACAGCAATTTCCTTTTGCTGTCCTTAATCAGTTCATCAACCTTTCTCATGTGAAATTTGTCGCTTGCTGTCACAAGTCGTCCACTTTCTTTTTGATCACACAAATCAGATCTTCCTGGTTCACCATCTTTATGTTGTTGTTTTTTTCACCCAGCAACCCACAGTACTCATATCAACACAGCCATCACCATATGCAACCTGTGTTCAGCTGTGAATTTCAATTGGAGGGAATCTTTTGGCAGTCAAAAATTCAGTCATGGTCCATTGCTCAAAGTGAACTGAAAAACACTCACTTCATGCTTCCGTTTCACAAACAATAGCAATACATCCTTTTCTCACAGCAGCTTCCCACCAGCTGATGTGAAAAAGATGCTGAAGAACATGTGAGAGCTTCTAGCACATCAGCATTGTCATCTGTTGGCAGCTTATAACATTGGAGGCATCACTTTTCATTCAAACCTCATATCTACACAGAGTCTAAAAGCCCTGTCAGTGGCTGCTGTAGATACCTTTTGTATTATTTTTTTTCTCTTTTCTATTTATGCTTCGATTTCATTAAACAGTTCTACAATGCAACCTGATTTTCTGGAAGCTTATTATCTTGGCCATGTCATTAGTTATGAGAAATGCCATACAATCAATATTACAGTTTGATTTGCTTTTCCTCCAGTCAGCAACAAGCTACTTTGATAAGCCATTTATATACTCTACTCCATAATACAATTTCAGCTTTCTCAAAAGCTGAACTCAGCATCCTCAAAGCTATCTTTATTACGCTGGAGGTTGGGGTGGGGGGAGGAATCCATTGTGGTGCACACTGTAAAGAACCATTTTGGACAAGAATCCAAAGTGGACTCAGAATATTTTCAACAGGCTGTGATGGAAATTCTAATATTGCTTCACTACAGAACCTATAGCTGAAAATCCTGCTGCAGCTTTTAGAAGATGAATGGTAATCTCCCTACCACTTTCCTTTCATGCCATTTATCAGAGATGGGAGTTTAATGAAGCTCCTCTCTTTCAACTTGTCCTGACTCTCCCCCCTGAAACCCAAATATTGCATGATTTTAAGCTTTTTAAGAGAAAATACTTCAAAATTTAGCAAACAAGTAAGAAAACATGAAGTTATTACAGGGCAATTATCCCCTTTTCCTGCAAAGGTGCCCTTTGCTCAGGTTTAATGGTAACACTGCCTAGAGAGATCAAACTGCTGTAGAAGGAAAATGGAGCAAAACATGCAGACATCTTTTTGAAACGTTATTTGGATTAGACAACTCATCAGTGCTTATTACTTTGAATGCAAGAAGAAGTAGATAGCACATTTTTAAAGAAAATCAGATCTGGGAAGCCTTTTATGAATTTGCCCCCTGGGCAAAGGGAAGACTCATCAGTTCCTTTCAATAAGCCAACTGGGCAGACAAAAGCTCTGCCTTTCTGGCCAATTGAAGAGAGATTTTCAGTGGTTCTCTCTCGATTTAACTGAAGCCATTCAGGGAGAAACTGCAGAGCCAATGGCCAGCTCTAAGCTCTACCCATTTTTGCAAGCTTTTGGTTATCCCAAGAACTTAAAGTGTATGGATTTATATCCTGCCCTTTCTCCAGGAATTTAAGACAGCATACAGAGCACTCCCTCACCAATTTTACCTACAATAAATACCCAGTGAGGCAAGATGGGCTCCAAAAACTGATGTAGTGAGCTTCCATACCTGAGGTGGACTTGAATCTGGACCTTCCCAGTCCTAAACCAAATACCTTTACCATTATATCATACTGGCTTTCTTTAGCTATCTGAAGCCAGATCTCCTTAACTGGCTGGACCTAAGCCCAGGCAATGCAACCAAAATGTCAGAAGTCTATCTATTAGGGTCTTCCACTGAGTTGGAATTACAATTAGAGCCCCAAGGAAACTCCTGAGCTTTCCAGGAGCAGAACTTAGTCCTTCCAGTACATTGCCTCCTTAGACCTCAGATGCACAACTTTCCCAGATCCCTGGAGCACCCTGCTGAGTTGTGTTTTACAGGCTGAAAGAGTCAGCTGATTTTTCCTGATCAGCTGGGTGCAAATCAAACAAAGGAACAATATATTTATTTATTTATTTATATTTCAAATTTCCATCACCACCCATCTCCCCTGAAAAGGGGACTCTGAGCGGTTTACAATCAAAATTAAAACACATGAATTACAGTATAAATAACTCTGTAAAAATAAAATAAATATAGAATAGAAAATATAAAATCCAGCAGCACAGATCTTGTTTGTTGGGGAGAGATCTATAATAGCCACCCCCAAGATGAACTGGTGCCCCCTCCCACCCCAAGCGAGGTGGCAGAACCAGGTTTTTAGGTTCTTCCAGAAGTCCGGGAGTGAATGGGCCTGTCTCAGCTCTGGGGGCAGAATATTCCAGAGGGCGGGTGCCACTGCAGAGAAGGCCCACCTCCTGGACCCCGCCCAATATCCCAATGCCAACCCTTTGAATTAGTCTGAGTCCCCAGCCAAAAAAAGCACTAGCTTCAAAAAACTAAAGCACACACTGAGGTGATCCAGCCCTAAAGCCGAGCAAGCAGCTACATAAGCATTCACCATTTTTGGAAGGAAGGAAGGAAGGAAGGAAGGAAGGAAGGAAGGAAGGAAGGAAGGAAGGAAGGAAGGAAGGAAGGAAGGAAGGAAGGAGCAGGGATTCCCTTCCTCCCAGGAACCTTGCTTGAGATGACTATGTTCAGCTGCAAGAAACCAGTTGTTGCATAAATCCAGAACAGAGAAATATAAAACTTCTGAAATTGCATTTGTTAGAAAAGGAAAAGGCAGGCCTTCTCAGTGGTAGTTCCTACCTTGTGGGGCTCCCAGAGGTGTGCCTGGCCTTTCAATTCTAGTATTCTGGAAGGTGTTAAAGATGGCACTTTTTCAATGGGCTTTCAGCTACAAGCAAGGAATACCTAGTGATATTTTTTTTCTTTCAGTTATGGTTTCTTATGTTGAGGTATTTTAAGGTAGGTGTTGTGCGGGTTATTATTAAATGTTATTGTTTATTGAAGCTTTTATTGCATGCTCCCCAGAGTCAACATGGTACAGCAAAATAATGTAAATATTGAAATAAATAGGAAAAATATAAAATATAACATAGGAATAAGAAATAGATTGAAGTTGAATGAGAAAAAAAAACTCAATTATTCTTACTCTTATAGGCATATTTTATAACACAGGCAGAGGTTTGGTGTCCTGCCTCCTGCTCAATTGTCACAGGTCCATCTTCACCCTTTTCTCATATCAATATGTCTTAGGTAGGACTACTTCTGCTTAAACAAATGATCAGAGGCAATCCCAAACTTGAGCTTCACTTCCAACCTTTATGAGTAGGTTCTGCTCATGTGATCTTCCCTTCAAGGCAAATAGAAAGTTAACTTCTCCATCAATTTGCAAATAAGGGCATAGAAGTGCTTTAGTGTGATTACCAACATTAATTGGGGAAAGGATGGCACATTCCCATTTGAAATATGGGTAATATAAGAGTAGTGTTTTATGGCTGTAGGAATCTAGGACAAGTGCTTACCAGCTATAATAGAAGTGCCTTTAAAAGAAGAAGAAAAAGAAGAAAACATTCCTTTTAACCTTGATGGAAACATCAAGCACAGCATGGTGAAAACAGTTTTTATTCTTTTGCTGTTTAAATTAGATGTAACATTTTAGTGCAATGTAATTAAGTGTTATAGGGGTAAGTAGGTGAGCCAGGAAACTATGGAGCTTATGTTGTAAATGAATTTTAGAAGTAAAGGATTTCTAGGCTTATCTGCTAACTTTATGGCATTACCTTATGCCATATACACCATATGCTGACATGATTGCTTTTTTCAATCTGTTGTCCATAGAATAAAATATAATAAACATATATTTAAAGGGCAGAGTCTGTTTTTTAAAAGATGAAGTTTTAGGGTATTTTTTTTTTCCAGATAAGCCAAACTCCTAAAATATACCTCAGTTTAAAAGAGGCTCCAATAGAACATTTCTCCCTTTTTATTCAATTTGCTTACATGTCAGTTTTTGCCACCATATGTTCTTTAAAAAGAAAACAAAACAACCTTATATTTTCATCCCATTGCTTTCTCCATGAGCTTTTGAAGTTGTGATTGTTTCTTTAAGAAAAAAACAAACAAACAAACGTATTTCTACAGCTACCATCCTGAGCATAGCATCCATTATATCATCCAATAAACTGATATTTTAAGAGGCACTCTTTCTTTATTAAGCCCTCTATTTCAATTTCCTTGTAAAAAGTTATTAAAGCAGCCAATAGCTGAGTACATATGATATATGAAACCTTTCATAAGAGCTTACTCCTAGACTTGCTTGTAGTCTGGACAAGTTATAGGCAATTCTAAATATTTTATGCTGTAATAATTATGTGGTCCCCCAGAAAATAATTTTTAAAAAAAATCTCTGTAGGCAGCCCATGCGGCAATAAACACATGGGACACTTTTACTATGAGAAGAAAGAAAAGGTTGAAAAGATTACAAGCCCAGCTCACATCATACATTTTCAAAAGGGAATCTTATTTTTATAAGAAAAAAACAAACAAACATTAATAGGTTTCATTCTCACTAATTGTTTCACCATGGAAATGTTAGGAATACAACATCTATTCATTCCAAGCAGGATTTGTGGAAAATACTTTTACAACCTTAGTGTCCTGCTGTCTGAAACTGCATGAACAAATATGATTACATGATAAACATGTTGAATACTGCCTAAGCTATGGAAATGTGACACATGATATAACTCTTGTAAATGGCTTTTATATGTGCTGACAGATAGATAAATATCTGTGTTAAGTACTTCAAATAAGCATTTTTTTTAAAAAAAATACAAGTTTAGATTATGTTTGTGGCAGAGTTTAGAGTCCTGTTTAATTTACTAGATTAGATGATGTTTGTGGCTGAGTTGACATCCAGCAAAATGTTTTCACAAAGGAAAACAGTAATCCTAATGAAACATTTAAAGCCTTTTGTTTCCTGGCTAGAATTTGTGTTAGAGCTTTACCCTATTGTGAAAGCCTGTCCAGGACTATAATAAAATCAGCTTACTGCTCTTTCTTTTCTTGAAACAAATCTAGCTACAACATGACAGGCTTTTTTTAAAACATGGACTTTTTCTTTGGAGACAGATGCAAAATGAATCACAAAATATATACTTGGAACTTCTGCTATGGGCAGGGGGGAGAGAAAGTAAACAATCCAGAATGCTATTTTGCCCTAATGATAGTCCAGAAACCATTTTTCTGATATATCCACATCAAATCATACTTGATAGCAGAGCTCTCCTAGTCAGGTAGAAAATGAGCCTAAAAGATTTGGCATGTCAAGAAGAAAACTTTGTCAAAATTTAATAGGCTGGATATGGAAAACTTTGGATTAAATTCAAAGATTTAACTCTAAGGATTAAGAGCTTGTGTTATATTATTTGAAACAGTACTCCTAATAATAAAGAATAACTAAAATGATTACAATAATTATTAAGATGTATTTCTAGTCATTTTTCCAGGAACTCAAGACAATGTATATAATACTTTGTCCTGAATTCTATACCCTTGTGATGTAAACTGAGCAGAGAGATAATGAATTATCCAAAGTCAGTCAGCTTCCATTACAGTATACAGAGCTGAACCTAGATTTTCCTGGACCAACTAGTGGGTTAGGGTTATTTCAATTTATCATCCTCATCCACATTTTTTTTTTTTTTTTTGGGTGGGGGAGTTGTGCTTGATTTTGCTTCAATGCATTACATTTACCACCAGGAGGCACTACCTGACTAATTTCATTCTTTATTGGGACTCTTCAGATGCCAGTAGCCAGATGTTATTCTAGGGGCTTCAAACCCTCCAGTGGGAATTGAATTCACAGACCGTTGTACTTTAGGTGATTATAAATAGCACATTATTTTTTAGGAGCTATCCAGGTCCTGGTGCTCAGTGTTGCAGGAAGGGGTATCTAGAAGGTATTAGAATGGTATATGCAATGCCTGCTCTTGGCTACCAATGTCTGAAGAATCCCAACAAAGGATGAGACTGATCAGGTGGTGCCTCTTGGTAGACAATGTAATTGGAAAGGCCACACAGAATATACGCTGTTTAAAAATAGAGAACCGCCCCCCCTCCAAGAGGAAGGTAGAAGCCATGTAAAACCCTGTATGTGGGGGTGACATAACATCATCTGGATTTCTCTGCTCTGGGGACTTAAGGAAAGGCAAAATGTAAATACCATTCTGATAGCTTTTGTTCCTCCAACTTTGTCATCTTCTCCTTTTCCATTGCTTTCTTTCCACTCTTCCCTTCACAACATTTTTTGATCTTTCATTTTGTTTTCAAAACCAATATTTGTGCTATTGCTCTTGCCTTTCTCCTTCATTCAGTTATTCATTAGTATGAATTATTAGCTTCTCTTTTTCTTCTTATGAAAATAATTGGAAATATATAATTGAATGAGTCTATCTTCTGTCTTTCTTCCTTACAAGCAGTGGTAGGGGCCATGGTGGCTCAGTGGTCAAGGTGCTGAGTCAGAAGATAATTAAGGTCGGCAGCTCAGCAGTTTGAAACCCGAGTGTGAGCCACATGACAAAATCCCGTCAATTTGTCCCAGCTCCTGCTAACCTAGCAGTTCGAAAGCTTGCAAATGTAAGTAGATAAATAGGTACCACTTCAGTGAGAAAATAACAGGGACATGAAAGGACCCACCTCGGGCATCCCCTGGGCAACAGTGATGACACCAGCAAATCCTTTCAATACAGAAGCACCTTGGTGGGGTTCTGGTGAAGGAGTATGGTGGCAGGTCGAGCTCTGTAAGAGCTCGGAAAAATTAATATCTACAACGCGGAGGTCGAGAGTCCTGCAGAGTCGGAGAGAGATGGGCAGACCTCCTAGGCAGCGCTAGAAAAGGAGCGCTGCCGGCGAAAGACTCCAGTGGCTTTGGAGCGGCGGGGGAAAGCTTTGCTTTCTCTTTCAACACTTTCACTTTCGCCGCAACAATAAAGTAGCCGGGAAGCCTGTAGGCATATCTGTAGAACCCGTGTGAGTACCCTAGCTAGCTAGGCAATTCTGCAGCCCCCTTCATTTCTATTAAAAGAAACAACAACTTTTGACCACAGAAGAGAAAAAGAAGAAACTTTCTAAGCAGGAAAAAAAAAAAAAAAACTTTTCTATACTCTGGAGACAAATCTTTACTGCCAGTCCTCACTTAAAAGGAACTGAATTAATTAATTAATTTCTAATGCCATATTGGACTATATTGTAGATGTTTATAAGATTATTTTGAATTGTATGCTCTGTATGTTTTGATATAAATATTATACATTGCCTTATATAGATAAATATAACATTAGGTGTAGTGATTAAGATAAGTAAATAAAGATTTCTATAAGAACAAAATGAATACAAGGAGACAGAATAGGAGAGGCTCAGACGCCGGGGAAGGAGAATGGCTGAAAGCCATGTTTGAAGATTTTATGCAAAAAACAATCCAAAATATTACTCAAAATTTAACGCAATTATTAGAGGAGAAAATAGATGGATTTGAAAAAAGGTTAGATAATAAGTTATAGACAATGGACAAAAGAATAAAAGCAGACATTCAAGAGGTAAGAGAAAGAGTGGAGAAATTAGAAGTAGAGAATGTTATAGAATTAGACCGATTAACTGTGTTAGAGTTAAAAGAAAAAGAACATTGTGTTAGACTTAGAGGTGTACCTGAAAAAAAAATAGGCAGAAATAAGAGAAATAGTGGTTCAAACGCTTGCAAGTTTAATTGAATGGGAGGAAGAAAGGCTAGAAGAAGATATAGAAAAAAATATTCAGAGTTAACTCGAAATATGCAAAAATTAACCGGAAACCAAGAGATATAATAATTGAATTTGCTAGGAAAAAGACAAAAGAATTGATAATACAGGCCTCCTATGGGGGGAAAAATAATATTGAAGGAGAGGAGATTATGATATTGAAAGACATACCACTGAGAATATTAAAAAAAAAAAAGAAGAAGAAGAGACTATTTCTTTCTCACTGAAGTCCTTAAACAAAATAAAATCCCCTTTAGGTGGGAAGTATTGGAAGGAGTTAGTGTCACATTCCAACAACAAAGATATAAACTGAATACTATTTTTAAGGCTCAGGAATTTCTCGGAAAATATAAGAAAGATTTAGAACCAGAAACATAGAAGGGAAAGGCCAGAAAGTAAAGAAAGTAAAGTGAAACGTTTAAATACAGAGGAACAAAGTGCAGAGGAACTAGCTTCAAGTTCTAAAGAATTTGCAATACTCCTCTCCAATGAGTGAACTAAAATGCCATTCCTGGAATATAAATGGAGCCAATACCCCAGCTAAAAGGAAAAAAAGTTTTTCACTATTTATACAAATTAAAACAAGATGTTATATGTCTTCAAGAAACTTATATTGCGAAAAAAGATAGTAAATATCTGATAAATAACAAATTAGGAAATGAATTTATAGCAGCAAATGAAAAAAAAATGAAATAAATGGAATTGTAATATATGTAAAGCCCCATCTAAATCCTAAATTAATAAGTGATGATAAAAATGGGAGATATTTAATAATAGAATTGTTTGTTGTTGTTTATTCGTTTAGTCGCTTCCGACTCTTCGTGACTTCATGGAGCAGCCCACGCCAGAGCTTCCTGTCGGTCGTCAACACCCCCAGCTCCCCCAGGGACGAGTCCGTCACCTCTAGAATATCATCCATCCATCTACAAAATTCTAAAGCAATATTGGTTGGAGTATATGCCCCTAATGATAATCAGAATAAATTATATCAAAATTTATCAAATAAACTTTCCGAATTATCCTATAACAATTGGATTATGATGGGAGATTGGAACGGAGTCACCTTACAAATTACTGACAGAAAATCTGAACAACAAATAAAAAAATAAAAAATAAAGGAAAATTGCCCCAATCTTTTTTTGATATGTCAGAAAATGTGGCTATTGTAGATGCCTGGAGATATAAAAATGGTATGGCTAGAGATTATACACTTTATTCAGACAGATTCAAATCGTTCTCCAGGATCGATATGATATGGTTATCTAAAAATTTGGCAAATAAAATTTTAAACATTATTAAACAATGACTATAAAATATTTACCTTAATTCTAACTGAAGGACTAAAAACAATACTTCAAGAAATAATTAATTATGACCAAAATGGTTTTTTACCCCAAAGGTATATAAAAAGCAATATAAAGATGGTTTTAAATATAATAGAGTATGCTCAATTTCATAATGAAAAACAGATTATGTTGTTATTTTTAGATGCTGAAAAAGCTTTTGACAACCGAAATTGGAATTTTATGCTTAAGACTTTAGAATTGATGGATTTTGGCAATATATTTATAAAAGCAATAAAATCAATTTATACATTTCAAAAAGCCAGAATTGTGATCAATGAAGAGATAACACAAGAATGTCAAATAGAAAAAGGAAGAAGGCAAGGTTGTCCGCTATCTCCTTTATTATTTATATGGGTATTGGAGGTTCTAACAGAAGCTATCAGAAAGGATCATCAAATTGAAGGGATAAAGATTAAACAAGAAACATATAAATTAAGAGCCTTTGTGGACAATTTAGTTATCACTTTACAAAACTGTTAATATCAATTGATTACTTATTAAAGACACTACAAGAATATGGAGAATTAGCTGGTTTTAAAATACATAATCAAAAAACGAAGATGATAAATTTAAACATGCCACAAAATAATCAGAATGTATTAGAAATTAAATCAGGATTTAATAGTGTTAAAAAAGTTAGATATCTAGGGATAGTGATTTCAGCCAAAACTAGTGATTTATTTCAAAATAATTATGTTAAAATATGGAAGGAAATTAAACAAGAGTTATTGAGGTGGGAAAAATTAAACTTATCACTTATGGGACGAATCTCCATAATTAAGATGAATATTTTGCCGAAGATGTTATTTTTATTTCAAACCATTCCAATATTTATAACTGATATATATATATATATATAAAAGGTAAAGGTTTCCCTTGACGTAAAGTCCAGTCGAATCCGACTCTAGGGGGCGGTGCTCATCTCCGTTTCTAAGCCTTGGAGCCGGCGTTGTCATAGACACTTCCGGGTCATGTGGCCAGCATGATGATTCGGAACGCCGTTACCTTCCCGCCAAAGCGGTACCTATTGATCTACTCACATTTGCATGTTTTCGAACTGCTAGGTGAGCAGGAGCTGGGACAAGCAACGGGAGCTCACCCCGCCGTGCGGTTTCGAACCGCCGACCTTCCGATCAACAGCTCAGTGGTTTAACCCGCAGCGCCACTGCGTCCCTGGTATGTATGTATGTATGTATGTATGTATGTATGTATATATATATATATTTAAAATTATGGCAAAAAGATCTTTCAAAATTTATTTGGCAAGGGAAAAGACCAAGAATTAAATTCAAATTACTACAAGAGGATAAGGAAAGAGGAGGCTTGGGTCTTCCTGATTTCAGGTTATATTATGAGGCATGTGGTCTATTATGGTTAAAAGAATGGATTACCCTATAAGATTATAAATTGCTAAATTTAGAAGGACATGATTTAATATTTGGATGGCACGGCTTCTTAAGGTATAACAAATTGAAAGTAAATAAAACATTTAATAATCATTGTATTAGACGGTCCATTCTTAAAATTTGGGAAAATATGCATCTATTTTAACATAGACAATACCACTATGGATTTCCCCACAAGAAGCTTTTGTAAGGCGAGAAACCATAGGAAACCATAAGTGGCTAAAATATTCGGATTTAATAAAATTTGAAGGAACCAAATTTACAATGAAGGCAAGAGAAGAACTGGAAAATGAAGGATATTCATGTCAATGGTTTACATATATTCAATTAAAAGAACAATTTAAAATAGATGCCAAAAGTTACAAATTTACAAAAAAACTATCTTGGTGGGATGAACAAATCTATGCTAATAATGACCATGTGATCTCTAAAACATATAAAATGCTATTACAAATGAGAATATTAAATGTACAAATTAAGCAATGTATGAACAAATGGGAGAAAAAAATTGGATACAATATTGAATATGAAGTTTGGAAAGAATGTGGACTAAGGGATTAAAATTTACATTAAATTATAATTTAAAATAGTTTTTTTCATAAAATGATGTACATGTGGTATATTACTCCTGAAAAATTATCGAAAATGTTTTGAAATATGTCAAACCTTTGTTGGAAATGTAAAAAAGAAATTGGAACTTTATACCATAAGTGGTAGACCTGTAAAAAGGCAAAAAAAATTGGTCATCTATACATAATATAATTTGTAAAATGTTGGCAGTAAACATTGATAAATCACCGGAATTCTACTTATTGGGCTTTATGAACAAAGATTTGGAAAAGAAACTATGGAAAACTTCTACTGTATTTGATTACTTCAGCCCGAATTACTTATGCTGCAAAGTGGAAAGAAGAATTAATCCCATCTGTGGAAGAATGGATACTTAAATCCCTAAACTTGGCACAAATGGCAAAACTAATGGACCAACTAATCAATAAAAATATGAAAGACTTTCAAAAGGACTGGACACCCTTTTTTAAATATGTGGAATGGACTCAAAAAGTTAATACGAACATATATTATGTAAATAGCAAATTATTTTGATTATATAATCTCTTATTAGAATTAATGAAGGTAATTTAGAGAATTAAGACAAAAAATAATACACTAGGATGTTAAGCTGTACCGTCTAGAAAGTCGGAAACCCAAATCTTTCTATTTATTTATTTATTTTTCATTTTATTCACACACACACACACACACACATATATATATATATATATATATATATATATAATTTTTTCTCTTTTCTTTTTCTCCTCCTCCCTTTTTTTCTTTTTCTTCTCTTTTCTTCTTTTTTTTTGTATTGTAAGATATTATTGTTTGTATGTAATTTTATGTTTATTTAAATAAATTAATAAAGAGTAGTGGGAAAGAGAATATTAAAAAAAAAATACAGAAGTGCCTTGGTAGGTGCTTCTGACACACACACACACACACACAGACAAGCAGTGGTCCCTCCCATCTATACTGGCTCCATTGATAACTGCCCATCTTAGCTTGTGTCATTGCCACCCTTTTTAGCCAGATATATGTATGTTCAGTTGTTCCATGCCTTGTATTTGTCTGGTATTGCTTATGACACATGGTAGTGCTGGTGCTCCTAAGGGACTCTAAGAGAAAGTCACCTTCCCCAACCCATCAAATTAAAAAAGCCAGCACCCAAAAGGGTTCTGGAAAGGCAAGAAAGAAAAACTTGTAAACAGCAAAGGTAATAATTATCCCATCACCAATAGTCTAGGAGTAGCTCCTGAGGGAAAGAAGGCCATTTCAAGGCTCCTTCATGAAAATAATGGTGGAGATGCAGGTAATAGAAAATGCAGATCTGTATGTACTATAATTCTCCCCTTTCCATTTCATTTACTCATTTTCGCTCTCTGTATCTCTCTCATACACAAGCATGAGATCTCTAATACCTGGCTTCTTGTTCTTTTGTTCTGTCTTTGTCCAGTACCCATTGCAAATTTCAATCCAAACAGTCCATAATTCAGTTTAGATGCAAATCTACTCATTGGATACAAGTAATGTACATTTCTGTTTAAAGCAAATAATACTATAGTTTTACCCTCCATTGGTGTGCCATAGATAGGAAAAGCCTCTCCTCTTGCATGTGGGCCTTACTCTTTCAAATCCCCAGCCATCCCACTTTCACCTTAGAGTTCTTAAGGAGAGTTATAGTTTCCAATGGAAACTGAGTCTCTTCCCCTCCCCCAATAATTACATATGAATTGAAAACAAACAAATGAGTGGGAGATGAATATGACTGCAGAACAAGTTTGCTGGAAGGCATGGATACCTTTGGAGATGGGAAGTTGTTCATCAACTGAATTTTAACACACACACACCCTTTCAAAGGCTGAAAAGACATTTCCTCTTTTCTTTCCTTCCCTATCCAGTTAGTTCTTCGCCTTCTTCCTTTTTCTTTCATTCCCTTTACAGTGCACCTTCTCCTTCCTTTTATGCAATTCCCATCTTGGTTCTTTTCTTCTTTTTTGCTGATTGCTGGAAGAAGGGTGATTCATGCATATGAGAGCACATGGCTAATATAAACAGATGGGGATCAATTTTATAAATGGGCTACCTTATATTACAAGCAATTAATTTTAATCAGTAGTTATAAATACAATCAATAATCATCTATATTTTTCCCCTGGCCAGACCATGTTTTGAAATATGGCTTCTGGCACGTACACACAAACACAACACAAGATAAACACATGGCCACAGGCTCACATTTACAGTGAAGGGGAAATTTCTAGTATTGGTTTCAGGTGGCATTGGCAATCTTAAGCTGACATGAGGGAACATAGGCATTGTTTTGGATTTGTGTGTGTTTCTAACTTTTTTCCAGTCTATTCTTTCTTTTAGGAGGATTATCTTCAATTCAGAGTTATATTTGTTTTGAGTAAATATGCTATATTCTTAGTCTTGAATATGAGTAAAGTATTCGATGCATTGGAGGGGCCTAATAAAGCAGGAACCCATATTTTGTTTCAGATGAACCAAAGTAAAAATCCTTTCTCACATTACCTGGATAAATATGAGAAAGCTGAAAGGGTGAGATGCAGCTTTTATGAACCTGGATCAATGAATAACAATACATCACTACCACCACATCAAGTAGCACAATAGTACAAGTGAAAATGGGCAATAGGGGACATGAGAGGAAAAGGGTGGTTCATTCTTCCTCATTGATCCACTAGTGCTTGCATACAGCCCTCCCTCTCATCGTTCCTGAGATAGAATCCCAGACATTTGCTTTATTTTGAGTAAAAATATTGTGTGTGTGTGTGTGTGTGTGTGTGTGTGTTCCTTTGAGTTATTGTTGACTCCTGGCAACTGCCTGGACTAGTCCCTCCAGTTTTCTTGGCAAGAATTCAGAAGCAGCTTGCCATTGCCTCCTTCCTAGAGCTGAGAGTGAGTGACTGGCCCAAGGTCACAAAGTTGGCTTCATGTCTAAGGCAGGACTAGAACTCATGGTCTCCCAGTTTCTAGCCTGGTGTCTTAACCCCAAGATAGCTCTCTAAAAAGCTCCTAGGACAGGGCATTTTATGGGAGATTAATAATTTAGTTCATAGGTATACAGAGAATGGCCCACAGACTTTCAGCATGTCTTTTTTTTTTGTTCCCAAAGCATTCCCCAAAGTGGGTAGGACATAATGTTTGCCTGTTCTTGGGAAGGCAAGATGGGAAGGGGTTAAAGTGGTGTATTACATAAAGCAAGAATTTCCCCCCGTAAAAAGCCATGATCGACACTCCACACCCAGAAATCAGGATGATTATTTTTTTCTCCATTTGGGTGGTTTTTAAGAGCAAAATGGGTACCCAAACCTGAAGGCACCCCATTTTACCAGTCAAACTTCCAACTTCCCCTCTAAACCAATTCCACCATCATCATGTCTCCATTTTCCTGTATTGCTTCGGAGGTCCAAAATATTTTAAACAGTGTTGCCATTGGTCCTGATAAAGCTGTGCTGCCATGTTTTAGA
Organism: Candoia aspera; assembly: GCF_035149785.1. Taxonomy (NCBI): domain Eukaryota; kingdom Metazoa; phylum Chordata; class Lepidosauria; order Squamata; family Candoiidae; genus Candoia; species Candoia aspera. The sequence continues at coordinate 131,176,552 of NC_086155.1, read as the reverse complement.
GAGCTGGATTCCTAAACTTAAACTCCAAAGAACATCTGGTTTAGTTCTTTCTGGCTAAAAATACGATTTTGAACAGATAAATGTAAATTTGGAAAGGCAATTACATTATTGGTACGTGAAATAGGAAATCCCTTAGTGCCTTTCCTTATATATCATACCAGAATATGATTCTCTGAAACTGAACTAAGATCTTATGCTTTGCTATTCTGATTTGTAACAGATTTGGATTAAAAAGTTAGAAATACTGCTAAACAAATTTATGAGAAAAATGCTTTTTAAAATCTTGGGTTGTTGCCAGATATACTTTTCTTAATTTTGAATCAAGTCATTCTTAGAAATATGGTTTTATGAAGCTGGAAGCTACAGTTTTAGCTAATGTAAATGTGAAACATTCCATGATAATACAGTCTAATGAATAATGAAACAGAAGCAATATTGCCAGGAATTCAAGGACACAACCTTCATATTTATAATATTTCATTGATACTAAAATAAAGTTATTTCATGTAGAAAACTCAATTTCCTTATTATCAGTATTCTGTAAAGAAAGAGCAATCTGAGATACATTTTTATCTTGAGATCAAATTATTATATTAACTTATAACTTGTATTAAAATTCTTTGTGGCCTTTATTTTGAAATGAACACTTTATGTGAATTTAAATAAATAAATTGGAAATAATTTCTTATATAAATTCCCATGTTAAGCAATTAGTGCAGTATGCAGCAATAGTTTGAATTAAAAAAAAACAGATACAATTTAAACAAGTGAACTGTTACACTATTGCTGGCATCAGTAATACTCATATGTATGTAATTTCTACTGCTGTGCAGATATATTGATAGGATTATATTCGTCTTTAATAAGTGGGCTTCCAATTGCTCAATAGATCTAAAGCTTCTCTCTTCTTCACATTCAGAGTCCACTGGAGTTGGGTGGCCAATACATTTATATAAATAAATAAACAACAACAACATGCTCCTTAGGTTTTTACCAGAGGGTCTTCAGAACACAAATGGAAGGGTGGATGCAGGGATTGAAAGAATCCCTCACATGAGTAGTGTCTGATATACAGATCACAGGATTACAGACATTGGAACCCAGTGTCATGTTCCCGTTCCGATGTTTATGGTTCCTCGTAATGTTTCACATGTCATATCTGCAGTTGCGTGCCTGCCTGGCCACGCTGGTAAATTTCCTTTGTGCTGACTTGTGATCTTCTGGAATGTATGTTTGGGTTATCTCTGCTATTCAAGGTTACTTTCTCAGGCCGATTCTAACGGTTGCTAGCATCTGGGGTGGGTGGTTGCTATGCTAGCCTGAGGGGAGGGTTTGCAACGGGAGCAAGGCTTTTTAAGTTTGTAATTGGCGCGCTTTTGCTCATTCTCAGCTTTCTTCTACTTTGCATACTATTCATTCAATAAATTAGTTTTCTCTAGTAACTACTGATGAGACTCCTTTTATTGGAATAGGCAATCATTACACCCAGTTTCACAATTTGATATAAAACCTAGTTTAAGCTGGAGTGATTTTACTGGAAACCTGAATTCAAAAAAAAGATTTGAAAAACTGATTCAAAGTTTTGTGTATTTTTTTAACTATTATGGAAAGTTGAAAAATACCAGGAAGGAAGGAAGGAAGGAAGGAAGGAAGGAAGGAAGGAAGGAAGGAAGGAAGGAAGGAAGGAAGGAAGGAAGGAAGGAAGGAAGGAAGGAAGGAAGGAAGGAAGGAAGGAAGGAAGGAAGGAAAACTGATCTTGTGGGGAAGTGGAGTTTGACAAATGTCAAGCAACTACTTGCAGAGTTTTTATTCTATGTTTCTTTAATTGTTTATGTTTTGAGAAAAAGGAAAATGCCTATTAATTTTTGTTTGTTTCTTGACAGAATTAATGACTTTTACAGATATATCTGCCTTTTCTGTGATATTGAAGCCTGCCAAATTTCAAAGGATAGGTGCAGAAATTTCACAAGAGAAAGACTTCAGTTTTTTAATACAACATGTTCTAATATTAACTTCCCATTCCCCAGTCTTCTCTATTGCTTGTCCTTGAAGGGAATATGTTCAGTTGCAGAATGATAGGTGCAAAAGTTTTTATGCTTAGTGCCATGAAACTGACAGTTGAATGGAGAAGGATTTGCTTTATCTCATAAAAACCTGGAGGGATTGAGGAATTAATATTTCAACTTATTTAAATATTTACCTTTTATATGTTTATGCTGAATCCTATAGGCCCTGGGAGGCCATCACAGAAATCATGGATTGTTCAGATTTCTCCCTCTGAGGCCAGGAAGAGAGCTGTTAACTGAGAGAAGCACATCTGTTATTAGGAACTCCCTTCTGTCTGCCAGACTGTGCTTCTTTTGTTTTGATTTTGGGATGCCTAAAATCAGAGGGAACAAAGTGTGCTGCAGGTTCAGCATCTCCAAACTGCCATAAGCTGGTATATTATTTATGCCAGTTTGAAAGTGATGTAGATATATTCCCCTGGATGCATTTCCATAGAAGGGGATTTTTTTTTTTTTTTTTGGAAAAAAAACAGCAGAAGAGGAAATAGCGGACACTTCCATACCAGAAATTTTGCCACTCCAGGATGAGCTCCACACAAGTGATTCCACACCATTCTGTCTCTCTGACATATGAGCTATTGGAGGTGGCTTTTTCCTTATTCCTTCTCTTGGCTTTTGATCTTCAGTCATTTTAGCAGGTCCTGCAAAGGGAATGCTGGCTTGAGGGCTTTGAAGTTCCCCCTCCAAGATCCAGATGTTGAACAGGGGTGAAACTGACAAGACTCTTACCCCTTCTCTTTCACAGCACATCCAGCATATCCCTGACTGTTGATGTCAGTCCTGCCTGAGGTATAAAGGTTATATTTTATTAAGGTATAAGCAGAGAACAGCAAAACAATGATAACAAGTCACCCCTGTTTTCCATTGCACATTGTTGGATATGTATGGGAGACCAAGCAACTGAGCAGAAATTTCATGTCTCTTTCTGATGTGTCACTTGGGCCTCAGCATCTTACAAGTGTTACTGTTCCAGAAAGAAGGGAGGGAGGGAGGGATTTTTTGTTTTGTTTTTGTTTTGCCTGAAACACCAGCATCTGTTATACAGTACCTGACCATCAGTGAAGAAATCCTATGACTTCTGCTCACATCACAAAGCAAACAGCTCCCCTGGGAACTTTCCAAACACAGCAAAACTTCCAGTAAATAAGCAATCATGACAAAGGTATTATGTATTTGGTTCCTCTTTTCTCTCCAACAGAATTAAAGGTTAATGTTGAAATGTGAAGGTGAAGATTTATTCATTGCTGAAGAAAGATTACTGCAGAGTAAAATAGATGAGCAATTATTAATCTTATTAATGTGAAACCAAACCTTCAAACCCTGCTTTGGTCAATTTCCCACTGAGCTCAAAGGGTTACCTTGTTAACAGCTAACTGAAATCTGAGCAAAATGCTTGACCCATTTTTACTGCAGAAATTATTTAGAGATGCCTTTCTTAACAAAATATGGGACAAAGCATAACTGTAATCTGCATATTTATCGGAAGATTAACAGAAAATGGCTGCCTTCTTCAAAGTTTGCCAGTGTACCCCTGCCTGTGCTTTTCATTTAGAGCACAATTTTCTTTAAAAGAAGTTCTCTCTCTCTCTCTCTCTCTCTCTCTGGTGTGTGTGTGCATTTTTGTGTGTTTGTATTTGTATGCATATCTGCTGACATTACCGTATAAGTAGTAAACTGTACTGGAAAATTTTGGAACATGCAACTATTGTGGATAAATGCACTCCGATTACAATGTGAACCAAACAAATTTATTTCTATTCCTACATATTTGTATGTCAGATTCTGTTTTTAGAAAATTTGAAAAATTCTTGAACTCAAGTCTTTGCCCCCTCCCTACTTTTCAACTTTTATATCAATGAAATGGTGAGTTGCTTAAACAATCCAGATTTCCATCCCCCTAAACTAGGGGACTGTAGCATTGCCCTGCTACTCTATGCAGATGACGATGTAGTTCTTTCCAGAACACCTATAGGCGTTAAAAGAGTTTTGAAAACTCTGGCCCAGCACTATGATAATGATAAACTGGAAGTAAACTATCAGGAAACTAAGATCATGGCTTTTGCCAATAGGCTGAAACTCCATTCATAAAGTATTTGGGGCCATAGAATACAGCAAGTGACAAGTTTCAAGTATTTAGGTGTAGTTATCCATACCACTGGCTCGAAGAAAGCCCACCATCAGTATGCTGCAGCCTCTGGATGACGATCTGTATTTAGTCTCTCTAAGCTTTGGCTAAAGCTCCACTTTTACCCCACAGGCCTAGCACCTCTCATTCTTCAGGATAACTTTCAGTCCACATGGATTAAGGCCATTGACTCTAATCTTTTAAAGTTTGGCTACTCCCCATCCTCAGTTCTAGAGATGGAATACAATCAGGCAAAACAAGATCTGAAACAAAGGATAAAGGATATAGAGTGGCAAGCAGATTTAGGGAAGGTTCTAACCTGCCTGTCTCCAGTGCATAATAAATATACTGTATCATCACTGCTGCCAGTTATCTCACACAGCTTGAAACACCCAGCCATCAGAAAGCCTTTGCTATAGCTTGATGCTAGACTCTCCCCTCTGCAGTACTGAATGGCAAATATAAAAAAAGTACCATTGGCCATAAGGCTCTGTCCTTTTGACTCCAGAGAGGTGGAAACCACAGACCATGTCCTTCGTTGCTGCACCTTTTACAGAGATTTCTGAACCAAACTCATCTTACGTCTGATTAGTAAATATCCTGGCCACCCAGATTCAGACTATACTCAAATGCTGCTTATAGATGAAAAGCCTGTTGTCATAGTGTAGGTAGCCAGGTTTTGTGCAGCAGCAGGGAAGATTTGTCAGACCCTGATGGGGTCTGTACCTTTTGTAACAGTGATTCATTTATTTTTTTAATATATTAACATAGTTGTAATTTTAGATACTTACATTTTACATTTTATATTTAACATAATCTTAGTGACTATATTATCATCTAGTATACAGTAGGCTGCACCTTGGATTGCACCCATAGAGTTTAGCTCGGTGGTTTTATAAATGTATTTTAACTTTATTTTACTTTTTACTTTTATTTTATTTTCAGTTGCTATCATTTTAAGATAGAATGAATACACATACATATACATACACACACACACACACACATACACATACACATACATATACATATACACACATACACTTTCACAGATCATCCTTGTACTGGTCTAAGACCGCAATAAACTATTGATTGATTGATTGAACTTAAGTCTTTGGGGACTGAGAATGCTTTTAACTAGATTGTTTTTGCTTGTCCTAATTATTTTTAGTCCTGTTCAGCTGTGCAGAAGATGAATTTATCCATTCCATCTCTATTCTGACCTGGGTTACAACATTTGATCATTCATTTTTTTTTTTTTTTTGAGAGGGAAGATATATCTGTAAAATATGTACAATATCAACTTACATTGCATCAGTATGTTATATTGCACTTATAGCACATTGTGCATGAGTAGCAGAGAGTATACAATATACAGTAAGCATATAATAAAGTATATAACATGTCATCCAGATTAAGCATGTATAAATAAATACAAATGTTATTGTTGTTGTTTATTCGTTTAGTCGCTTCCGACTCTTCATGACTTCATGAACCAGCCCACGTCAGAGCTTCCTGTTGGTCGTCAACACCCCCAGATGCCCCAGGGACGAGTACGTCACCTCTAGAATATCATCTATCCACCTTGCCCTTGGTCGGCCCCTCTTCATTTTGACTTCCACTCTCCCTAGCATCAGCATCTTCTCCAGGGTGTCCTGTCTTCTCATTATGTGGCCAGAGTATTTCAGTTTTGGCTTTAATATCATTCCCTCAAGTGAGCAGTCTGACTTTATTTCCTGGAGGATGGACTGGTTTGATCTTCTTGCAGTCCAAGGCACTCTCAGAATTTTCCTCCAACACCACAGTTCAAAAGCATCTATCTTCCTTCTCTCAGCCTTCCTTATGGTCCAGCTTTCGCAGCCATATATTACTATGGGGAACACCATTGCTTTAACTATGCGGACCTTTGTTGTCAGTGTGACGTCTCTGCTCTTAACTAGTCCGTTGTTAACTAGATAAACTAGATAAACCAGTCCGTTGTTTCGTGGTCTATTCTTACTGTTGCTACTTGGTCGTTATACAGATTCTACAGGAGGCAGACAAGATGACTTGGTATCCCCATACCACTAAGAACTTGCCACAATTTGTTATGGTCCACACAGTCAAAGGGTTTAGAATAGTCAATAAAACAGAAATAGTTTTTTTTTTCTGAAACTCCCTGGCTTTTTCCATTACTCAGCAGATATTGGCAATTTGGTCCTTAGTTCCTCTGCCTTTTCTAAACCCAGCTTGTACATCCGGCAATTCTTGCTCCATGAATGGCTGAAGTCTACCTTGCAGGATCTTGGGCATTACCTTACTGGCATGTGAAACGAGTGCCACTGTTCGATAGTTTGAACATTCTTTAGTGTTTCCCTTTTTTGGTATGGGGATATAAGTTGATTTTTTCCAGTCTGATGGCCATTTGTGTTTTCCAAATTTGCTGGGATATAGTGTGCATTACCTTGACAGCATCATCTTGCAAGATTTTGAACAGTTCAGCTGGGATGCAGTCATCTCCTGTTGCCTTGTTATTAGCAATGCTTCTTACGGCCCATTCAACCGCACTCTTCAGGATGTCTGGCTCTTGCTCACTGACCACACGATCAAAGCTATCCCCAATATTGTTATCCTTCCTATACAGGTCTTCTGTATATTCTTGCCACCTTTTCTTGATCTTCTTCTGTTAGGTCCTTGCCATCTTTGTTTTTGATCATAACCATTTTGGCCTGGAATTTACCTCCTATGTTTCTAATTTTCTGGAAGAGGTCTCTTGTCCTTCCTATTTTAGTGTCTTCTTCCACTTCCACACATTGCTTGTTTAAAAATAATTCCTTATCTCTTCTGGCTAACCTCTGGAATTTTGCATTTAATTGGGCATATCTCCTCCTATCACTGTTGCCTTTTGCTTTCCTTCTTTCTTGGGCTACTTCTAGTGTCTCAGCAGACAGCCACTTTGCCTTCTTGGTTTTCTCTTTCTTTGGGATGTATTTTGTTGCCACCTCTGGAACAATGTTGCAGACTTCTGTCCATAGTTCTTCTGGGACCCTATCTACTAAGTCCAGTCCCTTAAATCTATTCTTCACCTCCACTGCATATTCCTTAGGAATATTAGTGAGCTCATATCTAGCTGATCTGTGGGTCTTCCCTAATCTCTTTAGTCTGATCCTAAATTGTGCAATAAGAAGTTTGCGATCCTGACTACAGTCAGCTCCAGGTCTTGTTTTTACCGACTGTATAGATGTCCGCCACCTTTGGCTGCAAAGGATGTAGTCAATCTGGTTTCGGTGTTGTCCATCTGGGGAAGTCCATGTATAAAGCCGTCTCTTAGGTTGCTGGAAAAGAATGTTTGTTATGCACATTGAGTTGTCTTGGCAAAATTCTATCAGCCTATGTCCTGCTTCATTTTGTTCTCCCAGGCTATGCTTACCTGTAATTCCAGGTGTCATTTGACTGCCCACCTTAGCATTCTGGTCTCCCGTGATGAAAATGACATCTCTTTTAGGTGTGTTGTCCAGTAGGTGCTGCAGATCCTCATAGAACTGCTCTACTTCAGCTTCTTCAGCATCTCTGGTTGGGGTGTATATTTGGATCACTGTGATGTTAGATGGCTTGCCCTGAATTCAAATTGAGATCATTCTATCGTTTTTTGGATTTTATCTGAGCACTGCTTTAGCCACTTTACTATTAATTATGAAGGCTACTCCATTTCTTCTGTGGTCCTCTTGTCCACAGTAGTAGATCTGGTGGTCATTTGATGTGGAGTGGCCCATTCCAGTCCATTTCAGTTCACTGATGCCCAGAATGTCTATCTTTAATCTTGACATCTCACCAATAACCACATCCAATTTGCCCTGGCTCATAGATTTTACATTCCAGGTTCCAATGGTGTGTTGATCCTCAGAACATCTGATTCGCCATTCACCATCAGCACCGTCGGCCGCTAGCCATCCTTTCGGCTTTGAGCTAGCTGTGTCATCACATCTGGGGCTAGTTGAACTCATCCTCTGTTCCTCCCCAGTAGCATTTTGTCCATCTTCTGACCTGGGGGGTCTCATTTCCAATGGTATACTGACATATCTCTGGTTGTACTGATCAATTTACTTTTCACGGCAAGAATACTGGGGTGGGTTGCCATTACCTTTCCCAGGGATCGCATTTAGTCTGACCTCTCTGACATGACCTTCCCATCTTGGGTGGCGCTTCATTGTTTATCTCATGGCATCATTGAGGTGCTCAAGCTCCAGCACCACAACAAGGTAACAAAAAGTATATCTGTACTATAATTATGAGAATTGTGCAGATCACTGTTATCTGATACAGCTTGATGCTTAATTTTAAATTTTCAGTTCTGTTCCAGTCATTGATCATCTTTAGACTCAGTCTCCCAAATGGATCTTTGCATACCTCTGATAAATAATCAAATTTTATTTTGTCTTTTAACATGTCATCAGTCCTTCCTCTTCTCATCCTAAGCCTAACCTATTTGTTATAGAAACATACATGTCAGCTCTATAGACCAAGTTTTCAGCAGTTTTGTCTTTGACTTCAAAAACATAGACATTTTGCTTTATTTTTGCAATGTATTTACACTCTGTTTTTAGCATCACATTTAGAGTAGTAAAATAAAATGTCATCTAAAGAGCTCTTGAAGAAAATCAGACAGGGATAGATTTATTGGCTTTCTTGAGCCTAGAAGACAAGAGGAGGAAGAGGCAGATTGACTTATCAATTGGACATTCTTCAATATTCACATCAAAAAACTTTGAAAGTAGAGAAAGAAAAGAAGAAAACACTTCTATGGAGTTCTGTGTAAAGATATCTAAATTAAAAGAACTTAAATTCAAAGACCAGCATCATCCCAGATATTTTTAATCCCATTTTAGCAATCTTATTTCATTAAGCTCATTCTGGTATGTAATTCAAGTCTGGTCAATGACTGAAATAAAGTAGGTTGATTTTGATTTTGTCACATGACTCAGAAGAAAAGGCCTGTTACTGACAGAAAAGGCCAAAAGCAGAGGTGTGTGGTCCTTGAAAATCTTGCTGTCTCTTCCAGAATCCCTTGAAATTTGCTGCTGGAATGCAAGGAAAATGATGAGAACTATATCAACTGTATTTTATCAATTGCACTCAATTTTAATTAAATGTACTATATATCAGTAGTTTTGTCTACTACTGTCCCTATTTTCTGCTACACATGCCACACAAAGTTCACTTGTGACCCTCAATCCCCCCAAAAGATGTCTTCCTTTCTAAACTAAAGGTGTATATGTCTTAACAATTGGGATGCTCCCCAAATGGTGTCAAAGGAGAAAAAATAAAGAGTGAATATTGGATGCTAACATCCAGGAAGGCAGGAGAAACAGGTATCATTGGTGTCTGAGATTTAGGTTTTTGCTTCCAGGGAAAATGATATCTTCATACCAAAAATGTTTGGAAGTGAAAATATAATACAATTATATTCTTGTTTTCTGATCAAATTCTTAGGTAATTATAACATTATTACTATTAAAACATTACTACTATGGTAAAATAAGAAAAATACTTTGTTTATCTAGGTGAAACTGCCAACATGTTTTAATGGAAAGGCTTAATTAACAATAGTTTAACTCAAAACAAAATTTGTAGAGGAGTAAAATGAAAAAAAAAATCTAAAGTTTATCAAATGATTAAATGGCCTTATGTATATTTTATGATCTTAAAGCAGTCAGAAGTGTTTTATAGTCCTTTATTAATTAATGTTATCAGAGGACTAAGAAAGACTCAGTGGCAGGTTGTAAAAATCAATTTGCCAGCATTATCATAATATCAATATCATAACTTGCCTTTTTATTGATTTCTCAGAAATAATAAAATCCAAAAGTCAATTTTCCACTGTAATGTTAGTCCCCACACTCTAATTGTGAGCACATCAGTTCTCAGAATGATGAGTAATTTATTAACAAGAAAACCTATAATGCCAACAAGGGATGACAGCTAGTTATAAAAAAAAAAAAAAAAAATGTGAAAATTATGGTGGGCTCAGACAAGAAAGTATGTAGATGTTTATCACATAATGAATATTAATTGGTTGATCCTACGCACATGCATTTATTTATTTATTTTTATTTATATTTCAAATTTAGTCACCACCCATCTCACTCACAGAGCAACTCTGGCTGGTTTACAATAAAAACAAGAATAAACACTAATTAAAAATACAAGCAAATCATTCTTAAATAAATAATATAGTCCAAGGCGTAGATGTTAAAAAGTTCTTAATTTCCAATTTATCTTGGAATCAGTCCAAGAATATAGTGGGAGTAAAAGATTCCTAGGTTTGTTACATTCATACCTTAAGCAGAGCCAGAACAAAGAAATGGACACATGTAGTCAGAAGAAAAACTAAATTTGCTTCGTTTTAAATAAAATTAAGATTTTTGATTAATAGCATATATCAATCAAAATAATATGATTTAAGTTTGAGATTCATTGGGTTTCAATTATCAAAATTTGATTCAATTATAAAATATATAACCCTCAGCTTTAATAGGGAAGCAACAAAATGCCTGCAGTTGCTTCAATTTTTGTGATTAAATAAAACATTTCAACCAGATCACCTCAGAATTTAAGCAACATTTTCCCCTGAATATCTTTTTTAGGCAGAAATATCAGGATGAAGAAAGACAGCACAACAACCTCCCAATTCTCCAACAAAAAGCCTATGGTTAAGTTGAACCAGTGCAAAAAGTTTCTTCTCCATCTGAAAAATAAATACTTTTTTTAAAAAGTTCGAAAAACTAAAAAGTTCTTATAAAGAACAAAGACACCATCATCCTCTAACCCCTTGCTTTTCTGGATGGCAGCATGTTGGCTTGGCTCCTTGGCAAGGTTAGCCTCTTCTGGGAATGATGCATAAAAATGTCAAAAGAAAGCTTCAATGTGACATAAATTCCAAGGGTTTTTTATATAATTTTTTATTGAAAAACTGAATTCATTTACATGAATAAAAGAAACATACATGCATGCATGCATACATACATACATACATACATACATATAAAACAAAGTTAAGGACAAAGAAAAAAAGATGAAAGAAAAAGTGCAGGAAAGAAAAAAAAGAAAGAGAAAAAAGAAATTAGAAAAAAGAAGCAACTTCCAATCTTCTTTGCAGCAGTTACAAACAAGTGTATTTTCTCTACTCCCCCTTACAGAAGGATAGTGTCATGTTCCCCGTTTCAATGTTCAGTTAACATCGTAACGTTTCCCATGTCAAGCCGTTTTTCCGTGTATTCCTGGCTTGCTCATTGCTGGTATTTTCCATTCAGGCGCTATGCTTTGTTTTGGAACTTTGGAATGTATGTTTGGGTTTGCAATCCTGTTCAAGGTTACTTTCCCAGGCGCGTGTAACGGTTGCTAGCACCTGGGAGGGGGTGCTTGCTGACGGGTGCTTAGGGCGGGACTGGATTGAAGGCAAGGCTTTTAAGTTTGTATTTGGCGCACTTTTGCTCATTCTCAGCTTTCTCTGTATTTGCATACTATTCCTTTAATAAATCAGTTATCTTTAAGCCCGAGCTTGTGAGACTGAGTATTTGGGATTAGGCAACCATTACAGATAGCAACTTCTGTAAATCCTCCCTAGATGACTGGATTGTAAACTGTAATGTCACAAGTACACCAAATCTTACTAATGATCAGGTGAGAACCTGTATGATCTCATGATCATTTAAGGCAACTTAAATAAATGGAGGGGGAACCACTCAGGCATTCAAATATGATAATGTAAAGGATCTGGAAACATAGCTAACCCCTGCACTATGTCACTAATCTCTTGTCTAGATGAAGGGATATTTTTTAAAAAAATCATTGGGGAATAGTAGAATCAACTTCTTGTTCCTGAAATCTGAGTTTCTGTAAAAAATGTGGAGAAATTATAAATACGGTAGCTTACTCAACTGAAGGATAATTTGCAAGATTACATGTACACCATATAATCAATTATCTATTGTAGCTCTCTGTTACGGGCCTTTCTTATATGAAAAAGAAAAGTTAGAAAGCTAATACTCTGCAGAAATCAATACTTTAAATTTAACATAGATTTTTCAAGTAATGTACATCAGAATCTACAGTCTCCAAAGGGATGAATGTGATAACAAATATGGACCTGTAAATAAGTGTTCATTGTATGGTACTTTAACACTTATAACAGGAAGGCTTAATATGGTTTATAATTATCAAAACATCAGACATTCTCATTGCAGCTTGAATTTGAAGTACACATAATTTTATATTGAACAGCTCTTCTCCAACAGGATTTCCAGAGGGCATCAGGCTAGCTAATAGAAATTCTGAGGTTGTTGGGTTTTTTTTATCAACTGTATTACTAACCTGATCCGTGCTGCACATTGGTAGTGTTAGACACTGGGTCTTCTGTTTCTGGTGATGATGCTGATGCTGATGCTATCTGTTCAATAGTGTCTGATTCTCGGTGATTCTATGGACCAGCTCTCTCCACATTTTCCAGTCTTGTATGGTTTCTTTCAGTTGTTTCATGCTCTGGCTGATGTCGGCTTTGATGGTGTTTAGCCACCCTATTTTTTGGCAGCCTCATTTCCATTTACTGCTGACTATCTGGTAAATTGTTTCAAAACCATGTTTCATATAGAAGCTACAAAATATAACAAGAAACACAAAGTATCAGCCCAATGGCAACATTATTGAATTCTTCCTTTTCACATTGAATAACATAGTTGAGAAAATACATGGCATGATAGTAATGTTATGCAGTTAAAAACATGATTGATTGCTACAGGTGATGGGAAATGATGAGAAACTTAATGAAATGACAATATATACTTCATTGGCTTTCATTATGAAATGAAGAAAAACATACCTAGCAATATTGAGCCATTATTTTGACAACAACATCCTTATTTCTATTATATCTATCTCCAGTCTCTGGAAACATGAAGCTCATATAATATTGTTAAACTTGGTGGAATTAATGAATGCACATACCATGATATTTAAAGAGAATTATGGGATATGGTTTAGGAAAGATTAACTCATTCCAGACTGATAGAACAATGTTTGTTTTATCTGCAATCATGAATATACATGCCAAATCTACCTAAAACAGATAGATTTATTTTAGTTGTTTTTGTTTTTGTTGTTGTTCAATTATAAACCCAGATTCAATGGATGGAATATCTATATCCAGCAATAATGCTTCACATTGTCCTGGTTTTGTAATGTCTTATGAAACATCTGAACTGTATTGCCTGAAGATCTTCTATTACACAATGAAGGCATATAGATAATTCATCAGTGTAAGGTCAAAGAAAAATGTGGGTACATGGAGTGTAATTCATAAGCATACTTAATACCGAATCAAGCAATTATCAGAACCTGAATTTCTGATGAAAACAAGGTTTGCATGGGCAAGAGAGATTCTTAGCAAATGTCTTTTAAACCAGCTTGAGTTAGTTCTAATATATCCTAGGATTTCATGATACAACAGCTTAATTCTTATTAATTTATTTTATTTGTATGTTACCCATTCTCAAAGGTGGCTCCTTTTCCTCCTCCATCTTTCTGTTTACTAAGGCATGATGCAAATCAGAAAAATGCAGAAATTACAAAAGTCCATCCAATAAAATTAGTTTATAACTTAACAGCCAAACCAGTAACCAAATATTACTAAGACAATCCAAAGACAACATCCATAATATTTAAAACAATATCCTATAATAGAATTGAGCACGTATATATTGATAAGTAAATTAAAAGAGATACTAACCTAGTAACTTTCGAGGTTAATGAGAGTAGGGCGAGATAAGCAATCCCTAGACTAACCTACTAATCAAACAGGAAGAGCTTTAAAATCCATGTAAAAGCCATCAGACTTTCAGAGATGAATGGAAGGATAGAGCTGATTCTGGATATGTGGGGCCAAGTCTACAAGAACCTGGAACCTAGAGATGATTGTTGTGGGGAGAAAAATCCATTGAAATATGAACCAAAGCAATACAGATCTGAAACAAAGCTTATTTATTAGAATACAGTGATCACTAGCTCCCAACCAAACAGGTCAAGAGCCCCAGATATAGATTTGCAAAGAATCATATAGGAAAAGGTACATTACCAGTCATGACTAATTAATTACATTACATAGACAGGAAAAGTCCCCAACTCTGTATCAACAAAAATCACTCAAATCCAGACCTTGAGCCCGGTGCCTTAGGCATGCTGTCACCTTTGATCTACTTCCTTTATTGTTATAAGGTGACTCCTTTTACACTACCCTTTACCTGACACATTCACCCCTTGCCATATGCCTTCTGCTTCTTCTTCTGGATCATGTAAATGTGAATAACACTATAAAAGACTACCCTGGGTTCTCATAGCTTCCTAATTTTTTTGCATTCTGCTAACACAAGAATACAATTATAAACAGCAAAAAAGCAATGCTCAATTAAGAAGCTACCCTTGCAGATTTCAATCACCACTCTAAACCCATAATCCAAACAATATTAAGGCATATGTAAGTCCTATTAGTCCTAGCAGGTGACTGAACCTTGGCTAGTCTCAGAAAACTAAACTGGGGCTGACCTGATTAGTATTTTAATGGGAGACTAGACTGGAAACTCAAAATATCATGGAAGAAAACTATAATACTGCCAAAAACAAGTCAATCTTCATTTCAAGGGACTTTTTCTTTCTTTCTTTTTTAAAGAATGAAAAAAAAAAACCTTATTTTTTTCCAGAGGGACTGTTAAGTACCTGCATTAGCACTTTCATTGAAATCAGTATGACTAAATGTTTTTAACTCTGGCTGGCCTTATGCCAGATTCACTAAATAATATTCTTCCCGGTTTCATAAGGGGTTATAGCTGTTAACAATTTATTTATTGTCTTAATTTACAGAAGTCATGATGGTCTTATTTTGCTGATATTGTGAAGATGCACTGGGCCTATATATTCTTCATTTGATTGTGTTCAGCCAAATGTTCAAGCAGTGATCAGGTGCTCAGACAATTGGTTCCTTTAGATCCAGGGACAATAAGCACGCCAGTGGATAAAGAGATTTTAAGCTTTATTATAAGCTTAAGCAAACAGATTTAAACAGAAACACAGTTTAACCAGGAAACAGTTTAGGCAGATTAAACAAAAGCATAAAAAACATAGCATAAAGAAAGGAAATCATAACATACCAAAACAAGGTGAAACCTTATTCCCTTCAGCTGCCAGGAGCCTCCTGACCAAGGCAGCAGGAACACCCCAGGATGGCTTAATTCCACAGAACCCAGCACTAGGTCTCTGCAGAAGCTCCCATTTTTTTTTTTTTTTTTTAAACACAATCCCAAGGATTTTGTCAAAGTCTGACCCTAAAATCTCATGATCCTGTTTCCATGGTACCAAGGCTGCAGGACCTGGCCTTGACTGGGATAGTTCCCAGGGTCTGGAGCACCTGTTTAACCCAAGAGTTGGGGGAGCTGTACAGATAAGCTAGTGGTTAACAAAAACAATCCTGAGGTTTTCTCTTAGGAAACATTTTCCCTCCCCTCCCACATTCCAAACAGATACAAAACAAGCCAGCTAAACATTAGTATAACTCAAACTCTAATCTTCGCATGAGGAATAAAATCAAAATATGTCACTTAACTCATTGAAACAACAGTGGTCTTCTGCACTGCCACTACACATCGCCAAACTGTTCTATTACACACCATTTTCTTACTTCCTAGGGAAATGTATCTTGCTTTTATTTTACCAGTTCTTCTCAAAAAGCCAAAAATTAACATCAAATTTGAACTTTTGCTAGAAGCAGTTATTATTGAATTCAAAAGATTGTCTATATTTCTAGTAGATGTGTATAGATCTAAATCTAGTTATACAGTATGTCTGTGTGCATGTACTGTATGTATGTATGTATGTATGTATGTATGTATATAGTAATTTTTGTGTATATATCCATTCATCCATCCATCCATCCATCTGCCACACTTTCAAATTATATTGAATGTGACATGAATAAAGAGCAAGCAGAATCTGTAAAACATCTTCCTGAAAAGGTTTTCTGTCATTTTAAGAATATAGCAAGTATAGGAGTCACTTAGTATAGTGGTGTTTTTCTCTTTTAATACAAGTATAATTGTTTAATTATATGATGTATTAGTACAAGTATATAATTATTTGTATACTTGGTATTGTTTTTGTTGTTATTTTGTTATAACAATAACATGTTGTTATTATTGTATACAAGTTATTGTATACAAATTATTGTGTACAAGTATACAATTAATACAGCTGTATTTTTTTAATTATATGAATAATGACGACTGGAGAAGGCAACGGCAAACCACCTCAATATAGTCTGCCAAGAAAATGTGGTGAAAGCAGCATCCCCCCAAAGGGTCAGACATGACCTGGTGCTTGCACAGGGGACCTTTCACCTTTCATATAATTTTTAAATATATGTAATTTTTATTAAAGAATTTTTAAAAAGGAAGATAAAAACTAATGCAAACTAATATAAAGTAAAAAAAAATAAAAGAGAAAGAAATAAAAGAGAAAGCTAAAAGTGCAAGAAA
Source organism: Candoia aspera (assembly GCF_035149785.1). Classification (NCBI taxonomy): domain Eukaryota; kingdom Metazoa; phylum Chordata; class Lepidosauria; order Squamata; family Candoiidae; genus Candoia; species Candoia aspera. The sequence continues at coordinate 131,159,807 of NC_086155.1, read as the reverse complement.
TGAAAGAAAAAGTAAAAGAAAAATAGAAAAGAAAGAAAAAAGATACAAAGAAGTAGCTTCAGATCTTTTTTACAGCAGTTGTAAGTACAATCCTAAATTTACCTCTTATTCTATGGTTATAACATAACTCTCTTCTTTCTATAATCTATCCTGTCTGATCATCAAAACCATAAATCATAACTTCGTTTTTTTCTGTTTTTCACAAAAAGTCCATAAGGGGTTTCCAGTCAGCAATAAATATGGATACTGTCTTTTCTCTGATCAAAGCAGTCAATCTGGCCATCTCAGCAAGTTTGGTTATCTTCACCCACCATTCTTCCACTGTAGGTAATGCCAAATCTTTTCATCTTTGTGCATACAATAAACTTGCTGCAGAAAACAGGTGTAATTTTTAAGGTATCAGATTAGGAATGGGAAGACCTAGTCTGTACCCAGCCTCTGGCCAGTCACTTTCTTTAGCACAACCTACTTCAGAGGATGGTTGTTGTAGGAAAAACTTATTTTGTACTGTGCTTAGATAGAAACAAATACTCCATAAAAATACTAGATACCATATTTATCCACATGTCAGGCAAATATAATTGCAAACACATTTAATCAGTAACAACAGTCAAAAATGGGGAAATATGATATTTGTCCTTGTACAATTCCACATATTCTCACAGATAAATCTCAAAAAATTATAAATGCAGCTGTACAGAAACAGTAAATGTAAATATTTGGATTATTACAGCAATGATATCCCATGACTAACTATCTGGATGATATCTGACCATGTTATTCAGTTAAGTAGCACATATGTACTAATGAAGATCAAATGCTTCTGTAGAGAAATTCTACATGTATTTTTTTTTTTTCCTTCATTGTAAATGGGTGAGAAAAGCCTGCATTCAGTTATTTCTTTCTGTTGGCTGGCTGGTCACACATTAATGCTGAAACTGAAATAAACTTGCTAATTTGTGCCACCGATAAGGAGGGTAGAGATAATTTGGTTCTTAGAGGAAAGCTTCTTATAAGAGTTAGAAGGATATTGTGTTGGTACTGTGTTGGTAACAGAAGTCGTTTCAATGGATGGTAGGTGAAGCCAGCCTGTCCAGCTTTAAATACAGTAATTCATGGCATAAATGTTTTAGAAAGCCCACTTTTGTTTGTTTGTTCCTTCAAGTCAGTGTTGGTGTTGACTCCTGGCAACTGCCTGGACAAGTCCCTGAAGTTTTCTTGGCAAGATTTCAGAAATGGTTTGCCATTGCCTGCTTCCTAGAGAGAGTGACTGGACCATGGTCACCCAGCTGGCTTTGTGCCTAAGGTGGAACTAGAACTCACAGTCTCCCAGTTTCTAGCCTGATGCCTTAACCACTACACCAAACTGGCTCTCTAGAAAGCCTACTATGAGTATATAAATGAAACTGCAGTTAGATCCTCTATAGCCATCAGAAGATTCTTTTTGCCAAAGGAAGAAAGTTTGTTCCCACTGCCTTAAACTTTCTGAGACCAAAACTCAGGCTCAGATTACATACGTGGCACAGGTTGGTCTATTTATTAAGAACAACTTTATAGGGGTCATATACAAACCAGATTTCTGAAACCAATACATGATACCCCAAGAAGCATCTCTAATGCAATCCTCAGACTTGAAGTAGGGATGTCCAGAATTGAATATAGGGCCTGGAGGACAGTACTGACATATTGGTTGAATTTCTTCCCTTGAGACCTAGCACTGTTGGTCTAAGTTATGGGCTTTAACAGTAGGAAATGAATTAAACACCATTGGCTTATCCAAGGAACCACTTATTTCTGCTTACTTTGACCAAGCTAAAAGGATAGGTATACCAAAGGCTGCAGGATGAGGAAGTACAAACTGAAATTAGCTCCCTAACAAAGAGTTCTAGAACCTTCAGTACCAGGAATACCTGGGAACTTGAAAATTACCTGAGTACCTTAACCTCTTCCAGTCTAAAGATATTTTTTTTTTCAGAATTTTGCATAATGTCTTACCATTTTCCCTCCTGACTGGTAGAAATCCCTATACACAAACATTTATGCCCATGTAACTCTGGAGAGAAAGACAGCACAATCTTTTTTTTTTTTTTTTTTTACTGTAACTACTACAGGAAGTCTTGAAAAGGCCATCTAGCATTCATCTTGCAACAATTCCTAGACAAAACAGATGAGTTTTACACCAAGCTCCTACTATCAGATACAAATCAAGATATAACATGGAATATTGCCATCTCTGGATGGCACAACAATGGCTGATTTCTCCAACTAATTTTATGCCCACATTTCTGTGTGTGTGTGTGTGTTGTGTATACTTTGTGACCCTTGATAGCAATAAAGATTCAACGTGATTTTAGGTCTCTGGAGAGAAGAAAAGAGGAGAGCTAGAATGGAGGTATTAGCTGGCAGCTAAGGTGCATTTAGACACCTCTGGAGGTTGAAAATCTGTGGTTTTAATAAGGAACAATATGGTCTGGTGAACTTGACTTAGACTGAGTGGTATTTTTACACTGAAGGTTTATTGGTTCGAAGGCAAATTTGGAGAAGTTTGCTGAGGAGAATTATTGGATATGATCCAGAGAAGAATGTTGAAGAGGGGATGTGTCTCAGGATGTTATTTAACCTGTGCAGATGTTCCCCCAGGGAACAAAGAGAATAGAAGTTCAAAATCTTACTACTCAGAGAAAAGCTAGCTGCCAGCTTGACTGAAAGAAAAATTGAATTGCCATCAATCTTTTAAAGCTCTTTTTGAACTCAAATATTAGGAAATAGATAAGGCTAGAAATAGAGTCATGCAGGCATAAATTCTCATCATAATCTGCAGATATATAGATTATCTGCAAATATATTTAGAGCTGTTTTAGGCTTGAGTCAGAAAAAAAAAATATTCTCGCCTTTCAGTTGCAACTACCTTTCAATTAAGGCTTGGGAGAAGAAGATAATTCACAATGGATCGCAATACAGTTAGTTTGCTTGTCAAGGAAGCTAACAAAACAAAACAGATGGTGCTTATTTCTTTATACTTTTCAATAAAACAATTAACAATACAAAATAGCTTTCTTTGAGTTGTGTAATTAATCAAATCCTATGAACCCAGAGAATACCAGTCACAATGGGCAATAGCCATAGTGCCTTCTCTTAATTTTAAATCAGATGATAGAAGGTGATGATTATTTAGTACAGTTCCACTACAGAAGCATCAGCAAGAATGAAATACTATCCTTAATAATGTTGAGAGATACTGAAGAATCAAAAGTAAACTATTAACACTAGGTTTAAACTTTACCTTAAAGGGTTCTGATGGCACCCTAACAGTCTAATAAACACAGGAAAAATATTGTATGTATGTATGTACATGTATGTATGTTCATCCACTTTAAACTCTCAAAATCTGTCCTTTTTTTAGATCCCATGGTTTGAATTCAGATTTAACCATAGTCTGAGTAGCCCCATTAATATTAGAATGACTAACAAGAATTCTACTGCCCCAGGTAGAGTGTTCTGACAAACCCAGTGCCCATCTGAGATTCTCCTAGCAGTTCAGAAGAAACTGGGATGGGAGAAGCAATGTTTTCTTCTCTTCTCACTGTAAGCATGCTGGAAGATCAACACTGGCTTCATGGCCCATCTTGATCCAACTTCCCAATCTCTACTATGATCCTTTATGAAATTTTCTGATGTTGGCATTTCCTGGTTTTACAAAGACCCAGTCTCAGATGTAAGAAGTAGAAGGGTACATCTGATATCCAGTTTCCTTTTCTGAGATTAAACCTTTTTTTTACTAGAGAGCTGCAACCTAAGATTTCAAAAAAGGATTCAGCTAAGTTAAGAAACTGATTCATTAAACATAAAGCAGCAGCAGCAGCTTTTTCAGCTTCACATGGAAGCCTGAAAAAAGAGCTTTGATGATTCACAGAAAGGTACTGCGTTTGTGTAAATTCTGTGACATTTTTTCCAAATCATTTTCAAAGCATGTACAGTCTTAATATAGTTGACAGTTTTATAGTGGGTTAATAAAACGATTACACAGTCAGAATACAAATTTGCCAAATTTTGAAGTAGCCCATAAATTAACTAGATTTTCTTTGATCCACCAGTGAGGGGCTATAATTGTTGCCATGTATCTGTAGCTGGACCCTTTGAACAAGGCCCTAATACTGTAAAAGTCAACCTTAGCAGGATCAACCAGAGACAGAGATGTTTAGTCCTGGGATGAGAGAATACCAAGACTGGGAACTAGAGTGGGAAGTAAAAAAAGAAGCAGGGAATGACAAACCACCTCCATGTTGCTGCCAAAAAAACCCAAGCATCACCAAGAGTCATGCTAATCTTAAAGGCAACTTTATCTTTGACTAGCAAATGGGAACAGGTAGTCCTTCAAAAGATGAGTCTAGGGATGTTTTGATAGGCCTTCTATGAGATATTTGATTATTCAGTCTCCTAGTCTGTCTCCTAATAACTTATGCTTAGGGTTGGGATGTATCTGAAGAGGAAAAGTTGATTTGGAGTAGATATAGGCATACAAGTTTCACCAGTTGGCAACTTCTCAAAGAGGTAGTGTTTTTTCTAGTGTTTGCATTGCAAAATCTGTGAAAATCCTGAGAAAAGGGCACTTGATTTAAGGAGGATTGAGAAAATAACTTGTGTTTCTTCAAGAAGTCAGCCTTTCTAATTGCATGGGGCACTGTGTTAATGCACAATCTGTTTTTATACATCATTTTCTTTCACTGTTGAGAAATGCCAGACTCACATCCATATTTAAGTTTTTTTTAAGTTTTTAAGCAGGATTTAAGATGTATGCTGAATCTTTTGTTAAGTTATGGGGAAAATAACCTTCAGTAGGAAATCATTTTAAAAGAGGGAGAGGCTATCTGAAGTTTCCATTGCCTTCTGAAACATTGTTTTAAATAACATTTGGATGATAAAATCATGGCTCCTTTTTAAAGCTACTGGGTGCTTACAAAGACATCACTTGACTTTTTAAAGCTTGACTTTTTCATAAAAAATAAAAACAGTTTTACCCTATAAATACCCAAACTAAACTCCAAAAATATTACTGTATTTAAATATGTAATATACAACAATTATTTCAGTTTCTGGTGTTGTTTCCCAAACATTTAAGCTAAATTTTATTTAAGGCTGCAGTTCTTCAGATAAGCATGACAGTACAGTCTGACACATCAGGGGTAGGCAACTCCATACTGTATGTCCTAGTCAGCTTAGCCAAAGATGAGAAGGTATGGGATATGGGGGACAAATGATCCCTTTCCTTATGGTTCTGAAATGTACATTAAAGCAGATGAACAGATACAGCCTAGAAGGGAAGGAGACAGATAATAAAAATCAGGTTCTTTTTCTGTGGTATGAACGACATCAATATATGGGTATAATAAAGGACACTGTTTATGTTAGAAGGTGCTAGTATCTGTAGAAAAGGGTGGGCTTGGAGTCTTTGTCATAATGTGGAATTTAGTGCTGGGTCTCCCCATAGTAGGGCTACCCTATGTTCTTACCAAATACTACATTCCGGCTGCAAAGGTCATGCTATAATATACATTGCCTTTGTTATTTCTATGTATCATTTCAGAGGGTATATAACCTGTAACCTTGTGGGCTCTGGGGCTCTTCTGCATTACTTTGGTGAGGAGACCAGTGACCACTATAGTTGTGCAGGCCAATAAAATATATTTTATTGAATATATCTCCAAATGCTTTGGTTCCTTATTTCAAGTGAGCGCTTTTCCTACAACATGCAGCTGGATTCTGAAATATCAGACAGGCATCAGGTTTTGTCATGAGTAAGGATGGCGAGCAAGGGGCTCCCACCCAGACTGTCAAGCGCATGCGTAGCACTGAGGAACTGTTCAGCCATTCAAAGAGACACAGATCGGGACCACCTTAACCTTTGGGGTTTATATGGCTGGGTTTTTCCCACGCTTCCTCAGTTTGTTAGGATTCTTGTTAAGTACTACTAATAAATATTAGAGACCAAGTCATTGTCTCAGTGTGTTTCCTGGTAATCAGGACAGGTTTCCTCCTACCCCTGCTATACATATCCATTAAAAACTAGGAATGTAAAAGAAAGCTACAGTGGATTTCCAAAAGAACAGATTTGCAAGGCTTTCCCTGACATATGGTAGATGATCTCCAAGAGTGGAATCCATTGATATCCATTTAAAAGTAAAAGAAAAGAAAACCCTTTCATCATTTTTCAGACATATATCCAAAAGGTAAACATGTTGTTGAAAGGTGAACACAAACTGGGTATTATATCTGTGTCTGTATGTATGGTGTGTATATATCTACAGAAAGAGAGATGGAAGCAGAGATCTTATCCTGGGGAATTTACAACTTAAAACACTGCATGGGGAAAATTTGTGTAGAAAAAAAGTCACATGAGGGAAATTTGCATTAAAAAAAGTTTTCTTGGGAAATTTATGTTAACAACTACATGTGTTAGGAAAAACTGTGAAAGAAACAAATGTCAATATTTTCAATGAAACTTTGTTTAAAAGAAAACTTTTTAAAAGCAACGCAGACAGTAAAATGGACTAGATTTATAGTCCTGCATAGCTGTATTGTGACATAATTCTGGCTGCATTTAATAATGCTCTACATAAAATGTATATGAAGGCCTGCAATCTTATACAGAGGAGGCCACTGATATGTTCACTGTACTTAAGGAAACTTACTTTTAAGTAAGTTGCATTGATCATGCTCAAACAATGGTCTTTGCATTTGCATTAATATGTATATATATTTATTTAGCACCTTTATATCTTGCTTTTCTTCTATCACAGAACTTAGGCTGTTATATGAGGATTTCCCTGGTAGTATTCCCATGCAGGCACTAGTCAAACTTGTTGCTTACGTATCTGTATATTTACTATATCAGATAATATTGTGGATTGTGTAAGGATATCACCTTTCTGACACACTTTATAGGCACATAGAGTTATTACCCCACCCCACCCATTAAGTGTGGTCTGTGGTAAACAGTCACTGAGGGACACTGACTAGGTAAGCTGATGTGTCACGAAGGAGATAAACAGCTGAAGATTGAGCTCAGGGACAATGTAAATTGGGTTAGGTAAAGGTAAAGTTAGGCTATCTTAGATCACAACCAGTAGGTGTAAAGCAGAAAGTCAAAAAGGCTCAGTAAGCTGGAGGATAAATCAGTGAGCCACAGTATCAAGGGCAAGATAAGAAGTGAGTAAAACAGGTCAAGATCAACATCAGGTAGAACCACTGATCAGCCCAAGAGTAAATATAAGTGAGCTGCTGCTCTAACAAGGATATAGTGAACAGACTGCAAGCTTTTATCCTTGAGATCCTGGATCAAAAAAAGGCAGTTCCAACTGCAGACATCTCTGTCTTCAGAGCAATATCTTTATTTTTAAAGGAATATCAGTAATTTCTGTAGTCGTTGATTTCAGTGAAATTGTGATTGTTCTGTTTCATTTGAGGTCCACAGAGGCAGAAGTTCAATTCAGGTGTATTGCCCTTGACACACAGGTGCTCCAGATGAGCTTTCACCTCCTTGCTAGTGTCACTCAAATGAAGTTGGCTGCTGCAAAGACCTGAGTTCAGAGTCAATAGCTTCCACGTGAGCTAGAATCCTGATATTTCATAACCCTGCCTCATGTGAAAGCCAAAATATATGTCATGAGTAAGGATGGCGAGCAGGGGGCTCCCTTCCAGACTGTTAAGCGCATGTGTAGCACTGAGGAATTGGTGAGCCATTCCAAGAGGCACAGATTGGGACCGCCTTAACCTGCGGGTTTATATGGCTGGGTTTTTCCCACGCTTGTTCAGTTTGTTAGGATTACTGTTATGTATTAGCAATAAAACATTAGAGAACAGTTCCCTGTCTCAGAGTGTTCCTGGGAGTCAGGACAATATATGCAACTATTAGTGTGAAGACATCCTTGTTGCAGACATTTTCATTCAGTGCCTGAGGTCCTTCAGCAGTCAATTTCATTAAAACAATAATGGATGGGTGGGGGAGGAGAGAGAGATCCTATCAATACTATAATCTGAAAGTAGAATTATGTATTTTGGGTTAGTGAAAGGAAATTAACAAAACTTGAATTCCTTAAGGGTTCTGAATATGCCAGTGAAATTGGGGGTCCTACACTCCCCTTTTTCCCATACCTGGATTGAGCCACGGTTGTAAAACAATAAGGTATGGTTATTTTAACTTAGGGCTTTGTTTAATGCAGGCATGGAGAACATCTGGTCCTCAGGCCTGATTTGGTCCTCCAGGCTGTTGCACAAAGTCAATGGCGTCTTGAGTAGGATACTATCTTTGGGGTGCAAAAACCACTAGATGGCAGAAATGAGTTCTAGGTTTCTGTCATGTATTTATTTATTTGTTTAAAAGATTTATGGTATAAGGCTGTCCAGCTCAAACACTGTGACTCCAGGTGGCATACAACATAAAAAACAAACAATAAATCAAAAAGGAAATCAACAACATTTGAATAATAAATAATAAACAAATACAACATATAAAAATAAAATATAAAATGGCAATCAAGTGCATAACAAAACAACCACTCAACTAGACCCTAATGCCTGGAGGAAGAGCCAGGGTCTTAAGGCTTTCCTAAAGGCAAGAAAACATGGGGCCTGTTATATATCGGGGATGGGGACGGTTCCAGAGAACAGGGGCAGTCACAGAAGAGGCAGGCTTCGTTCATCCTGATTTTGCATTCCCAACAGTCTTGAGAGAGGTCCAGCTCAAAACTCAGTTCTCTCCCCAGCTATGTGAACTGTACTTGCAAGTAACACTGTTAATAAATGAATGATACTCCATGACTTTTTTTGTCCTCTTTACAGGCTAACAAAGAGAATAATGGCTCCCCCCCTTTGTCCCATAGGGACAACAATATGCCTTCTTTGCCCTGCAAGATGAGATGGGAATTATCTCCTCTGTGTTTGCTCTACAGAACCAAAAGCACTTAGGCTTAACAAAGCGGAGGAGTTTTAATTGATAGCTAGAAAGATCCTTTGGTAGCACAAGATACCACCTTAAATTAGAACTGGTTGCTGCTAGCTACGAACCACCTGCTTAGCTGATGGAAATAAACTATTCATACTTTAGAATGAGAAACAAGATATCATGTGGTTGACCTGCAAGAAGAAGTTGTAGAGAACTTCCAAACAAACACAACTGAAAGTGCTGAATTTGCTGTCACTTGCTGATTTTTTGCATAAGATTTTTTTTTTTAAGTCATCCAGGTTCTCTGCTAAGAGGTAAATTGTTGCTATTCTTGAAGGAGGAAACAAGGGCTGTTCATGAGGCTGCCATGTGTGATGATACTGGGTGAGGCCAGAGATATAAGGGTTCCATGCATTACCCTCAGTATCTTCTTTTTCCCAATACTTTGTGTGATGATGTTTTAGTTTTGCTGTATGTGTGGCAGAGGGCAAGACAAAAAGACCATACCCACACAAATGCTTATTATGAAACAGCCATGGCCTACTGCATTTGTTTTTACCGTTCTGAGGGAGGGAAAAGATAATGCCATTCACTTGTAGTGCTTCCCCATCTTTCCCCCCCCCCCCCCTAATTCAGGTAAGGGTGCGTGAGAATAGGAAAAGAAGCACAAAACATTTGAAGGACAGGCAAAAATGTACAGCAGGTTATCTATGGAGGAAAGAGAGCAAGATTTGGGAATTCCACTTCCTTTTCCTTTAGAGTGTTTTATAGTATATATTGGTACCTTCGAGTCAGTGTTGACTCCTGGCAACTGCCTAGACTAGTCCCTGCAGTTTTCTTGACAAGATTTTCAGAAGTGGTTTGCCATTGCCTGCTTCCTAGGGCTGAGAGAGAATAACTGGTCCAAGGTCACCCAGCTGTCTTTGTGCCTAAGGCAGGACTAGAATTCAGTCTCCTGGTTTCTAGCCTGGTGCCTTAACTGGATCTCTTCATGGTGTTACCACTGCCTTATTCTTAATCATTTGCTTGGTCTTTAAACAGACACTTATGTGTCTCTATGGTGCAGTGAGGGTACTGGATTGCTGGCAGCTAGGTAAAACCTGAAACCAATTGGAAAACCTGAAACCAATTGGAAAACCTGAAACCAATTGGAAAACCTGAAACCAGTTGGGAAACCTGAAACCAATTGGAAAACCTGAAACCAATTGGAAAACCTGAAACCAGTTGGAAAACCTGAAACCAGTTGGAAAACCTGAAACCAACAGTTTCCCTCAGCACTTCCTGGAACTTCCAATTGCACAGAGAAGTGAGGAGCGCAAAGTGCACAAACAGAAGAGCTTTCTAATGACTGAGTAGAAATGAAGCATAATGACAGTTTACCCCCTTTCCCCATGTAACTTGGCCCTATCTGCTGCCATGTCAAATAATTATAGGTTGCTACTGTTTTAAGTCTAAGATAAATTTACATTAAATAAGAGAAGAGAGATTTTCAGCTTCATGGAATATTTGCAAATTAGATCAGCTGATAACAGAACTGGGTCTCAAGACAGAGAGTAGCCATCTGTTTGATTGAAAGGTTCTCTATAATTTAGGAGGCTAATAACTCTTCTGTCAGATTCATATAAAATTCCAAAACAAAATGGCACCAGAAATTATAGTTTTACAATTCGATAAATGCCATATTAAAAAGTAATCAATCATGCATTGAAAAACAGGATAGAAAGATGTGTGTAACAATTAAACATGCATTTAAAATATCAAAGCTGGATTCTCTCACACAAATATCAAATATATTAATGGTTTTGGTGGCCCTGCTTGCTACAGTGTACCATCCATGCATTTTATTAATAAATACATTCCATTTGGACTTCCGGTGGGGACATGGCCAACTGAACAGCTGTCTCCATGAGCTCTGCAGACAGAACTGACAGCAGTGGTTTTTTTTTTTTTTGGCAGGGGGGGCATGGACAGACTTTTTCCCAAAGCCTGGAGCATTTTCAAAGACAAAGAAAATGGTTGGAATCATCCCATCTGCCCTCTGGAACGGCAACTTGTAGCCTGAGAATTGCAAACAGTGTTTGCACCGATTGGGTAAGAGCTGCCAAGAGGCAGGGACATCATCATTTCCAAGCCACACTGTAACCTTAAAGGGAAACTAAGTCAAGCCACCCAATTTCTAAATCACTATATATATATATATATATATATATATATATATATATATATATAGAGAGAGAGAGAGAGAGAGAGAGAGAGAGAGAGAGAGAGAGAATGCAAATGCAAATGCAAATGCGAATGAGAATGAGTTATATACCTTAAGAGACAAGGAGAAGCAATCTCTCTTGGTGCTTGTTGTTATTTTTGGGATTAACTTTTAAAAATATTTTAAAGCTTTGGCTTGTTTCCTATATGGATACTGAGGAGAACTGAGAATAAACAATTGTCTCCCTGTTATTATTTTTGTATTGAATTTGAAGGATTTAATATTGTTTCTACATGTTGAATCTGCTGTTTTGAATCTTCAGCTTTCTGTTTCCACTTTCCCTGGAAGCTGCTTCTTAGAATACTTTCTCATGTCCACAACTTTCAGAGATCTTCCATTAACTCATTAACTCCTACTCTCGCTAGTCAAGTATCTAGGAGGCACCATAATCTACTGCCTGAAACATGGAGGATTTCAAGGAGATTTTCTTAGAGTTTTGTTGTGGGCTTCACTGTGAATTTAAACAGATCTTTTAAGATACCTGTCAAGCTATTCTGCAAGATATTCAGGATATTGCAGAAAATATCAATTTTAAAATGAGTCATCTGGCTGAGGATGTTGTGGAAGAAGATGAAGATTTTAACAAAGATAGTGATGTTTCTACTGACAATGAGATTGAAACATTTGTTGAAATGCCAGGCGGCAATTACATTTTGGTGTTGAAGGGGTTAAAGAGACAGTCTGAGCTGCAAATTACAAATGGAGTTGTTTTTTGATGGAATGGTATGGGAAAGAAGAGGCTTTGTTCTGTGGGAGGTTTTCTGCTGAGAAGTCTGAGGTTCTAATGGGGGGGCAGTTGGGCTCTTTGATTTCTGTGTGAAAAATGCCTTGTGTGTAACATGGAGATACGTAAATGTTTTGGTATATTTTGTGGTGGGGTAAAGAATTAAGAATGTTTATTTGGATTGATCTTAAGGCTTGTATGATTCCATTTTTCTTTAATGATTTGGATTAAGATTTACTGGATTGCTTTTTAAGGTTTGTTTGATTTTTAAGATTTATAAAATATAATAATAATTGTTTGGTTTTGGGTTTAATAGGGTTAAGATTGTTACAGTATTATTAATTGTAAAAGTAGGCAATTTAAATGTTTTTATAATTTGATTTTTATTGTAGTGGACAGATATATATAGGAAGGAAATAATTAAATACATGTTTTTTGGGGGGTTGATTTGGAGGTTTATATATTTCTTTTTCTTTTAATATAAGGGGAAGGAGCAATTGTGTTTAGTGTTTTTTTATAATCTGCTAATGGAATGACTTATAGAAATGATGTGATCTTGGTTTGATATAGAGTAAGGGATTGATTATGGAAATTGCTGTATATTCTTGTCGAAAACTGGAAGTCACCTCTTTATGTAATCTTCAAAATTCTTTTTTTCTTGTGTTTTACACTCTTTTAGTATTTTTTCTTTGTCTTTTTTTGTTTTTTGTTTTTTTTTGTAGTTTTTATCTTCGTTTCAAACTTAATAAAATTCTTATTAAAAATATAAATTCCATTTGATCAGTTGAATTTGACAATCCACAATAAACAGGCTCAGGGGGAGATTTGTTGATTTTTTTAAAAAATCTAACTCTGTAGATGAGAAGCAAGAAGAAAATATCACTGGGGAAAACAGCATTATAATATTTTTTTCTTACCCTATGCAGGTGATAGTTCCATTAGGACAGTCCCCCCAAATAAGACAATGATGTGTACTCAAGACAAGCCACTCATATAATGTTATGTTATGGCTTTTAATAATAACTGTCATTTGGGAATTTCTCTAGGGCTACCAGGTCTGAGTTGCTAAAATCTGGATGGTCCGCAGACAACAGCAAAGAGATAAATTAAAGCTTCTTCTTAGCCATCTAGTGGTAGTTTAGAGTTTTGCATCTGGTAGCCCTAAGTTAACCTTAAAATAACAGAAACAAGCTTTGCTGTAGGGTGAATAAGACTATTTTGTACTTGTTATGCTCTCAGAAACTTTTAGTATATACTGTTCAAATAGTGTTGAATTATTCTGTAGTGGTTAGATTTGTGGACACTGCCATGTATGGTGAGAGTGTTGTTATTGGGGTAGCATGAGGTGAAGTTTTTATTTTGGTATGTTCTTATTTTATGTTTTATTGTTATTTTATGTTTTATCGATATTCTTTGAGCCACCCAGGATTATTGTATGTATTATATGTGGCCCTATAAGTCTTTAAAAGAATTGCATACATACATACATACATACATACATACTCTTCATTTGACAGGTATTTGTAGGATTATTGTTTCATACATCTTCTGTGGTGTGTTTGGTTTAAACTGGCTTCAATTCTCATGTGAGAGTTCCAACCTAATAGTAGCTGGGCTGCAGTAGTAGCTGTTGTTGTATAAAACCAAAGCTGGGAATAAGTTCAAAGGGACATATTTCTAAGAAGAGATGTATGGCAATAGATGTACATATGGAAACTATCCTGTGTGCATGTCAGTACAAACATGCATTTCCCAGATGGTGAGATTCAGGCAAGAGTATGCTGGTTTACAAGGTAGTTTCTGGCAAGCATAGAACAATATAAGCATGTTTGGTGTAAAACGGAGTTCATGGGAGTTGGGTGGCAAATAAATAATGAAATGAAATGAAATGAAATGATGAAATGATAAAAAGGTTGAGTGTATGTTAGAAGAATGCTACAGTATATGTGGCATAAGCTTCATTTAAGGTTGGTAGCCTAATCTACACCTTCTCTAAGTAAAGGTAAAGGTTTCCCTTGACATTAAGTCCAGTCGTGTCCGACTCTAGGGTGCGGTGCTCATCTCCGTTTCAAAGCTGAAGAGCCAGCGTTTGTCTGTAGACACTTCCGTGGTCATGTGGCCAGCATGACTACACAGAATGTCATTACCTGCCCGCCGAAGCGGTACCTATTAATCTACTCACATTTGCATGTTTTCGAACTGCTAGGTTGGCAGGAGCTGGGACTAGCAACGGGAGCTCACCCCGTCATGTGGATTCGAACCGCTGATCTTCCGATCAGCAAGCTCAACAGCTCAGCGGTTTAACCCGCAGCACCACTGCGTCCCTACACCTTCTCTATCTTATAAAAATAAAGCTATGTGAAAGGCTTGATTGAACAATATCTATGGGCCCATCTAGAGATGTCATGGCATACGGAAGACTGCAACTTGGAATGTAGAGCAGTAAATGAAATAATTAAAAATAGTTACATTGTATATGAAACTACGTGAATGTGGAAAGATTAACAGAACATAATGAAAGTAGCCTAATCTTGTGGAGGGGTGTTAATGAATACCTACAGGAAAATGACATGTTTGTTGAATTTTGAAAGAAAGAGCTAAAATGTAGGTCAGAAAGTAGGGCTTGATATAATCTAGGATGCTGGGAGTGCATATAAAACTAGGAATCCAGAAGTCAGTAATAGCTGATGTTACTATCCAAAATGGTGATAACAGAGGAACCACAGTACATTTGGGAGAAAAAGTTTGCCGTGTTCTGAATGAATACAATTCAGGGGACATTTATTTATTTATTTTTCTCCCAGTTTGATGACATGAATGAAAGATAGGGACAAGATGAGGAGGCAAAAAAAAAAAAAAAAGGTGTTTGTGTCATTTGGAGAACCAATAATGAAGGAATGGTGATGGTTTGGTGAGGAATTGCTTAGAAAAAGGTCTGTTTCGAATACATGGCATAAACGTGTTTCTAAATATATACACATGGAAAAGGAACTAATTAAAAAGCATGAGTGATTTTATTATTTCTGAAGGAGGATTGAGAGATTGATAGTTTATTATGGTCACTAAGCAGAGACTGACAGAATTAGTAAGGCAACAAGAGTAATGAGATATTCTGAATGCGGCATAGACAGATATTTAATAGTATCAGGAGTGTATCTTTGGAAACAAATGGACAAGAAAGAAAGGGCGAGATGGGAAAGAACTTGAAGTGAAAGTTGAATTATTTCAGCAAGAGCAATTATCAGTCCTGTACAAAAAAGTATGAAACTAGAATTAAAATATAAAAATAGTTTTGATGTCCTAATATAACAGATGGAAAGCAGATAAAAAGAAAGAGGATGTGGAAGCTGCTTGGAGCAGATTGGGAATAAGGCTGTGAGTGACACCCCCTGCCAAAAAAGAGACGGGGGGGGGAGGGAGAGAGAGAGAGAGAGATGAAAATGATTGCATATAAGAGAATGATCGTTGCAAAATTGAGGATTGCAGATTTTATATAATATATCGAGGGGGAAAAAAGAAAAATAGAAGACATCATTAAGAAGACATCAGATTAGTAAGAAAGAATATGGTGGAGTTTTATATAAACAAGAGATCTAGGTCAAGTGTAGCATACATCCACAATCCATGTTCTTTGCATACCTTGATTTTTTGAGATAAACACAATTTTCAGAAACACATGAACCTCAATTTGATGAACCTCCATTTAACAGATTTTGGATGTAGTGGACCGAATTTGATTTCCACTTCATTTCTGAAGCAACAGATGAGTCCGTTGTTTCTGAAATCTGTCTAGACAATTAATGTTATTTTTATCATTTACATCATTTGTGTTGCGATGTTATTATGCAAATTGATTGAAAACCATCAATTGCGTAATTATAAAAACGGCATCATTTAAGTTAATTGTGTAAATAAGCATTTAATGGACATTGGATTTAACACAAATTTCTTTCTCCAAACGGTCTATTCAACTTATGCTTTATGGCACTATTCTTTGCTACATTCGCAAAATTATCAAGGGAACTTGACTGAATATTTTTGCTCTGTTAGCTTCCATCTGCAGCACTGTTCCATGAAGCAAGAATTCAGAGTTTAAGATTAAATACAACTAGACATAAAAGTACACATAATTGTGTGTGTGTGTGTTTTAATAATTTAGAGTGGTCTTTCTTGTTCACAAATCAGGTCTGTAGTTTCCTCAAAGTAATAAATCTGTTAAAGAGGTTTCCTTACAGAACAATTGTGCAAGTCTATCCAAGGCAGAAGTTTTTAAACTGTGTTTCAGAAAATGCTGGAGTACCTTGGAAGTTTTTTAGAATTCTTCCAGATGACGTTCAGACACAATTCCTTAGAAAGTTTTTATGTTTTTTTCTCTGCACTGCACAAGAATTTTTTGCCAGGTCAAACTGAGAGGCTGTGATTTTCAGACTCAGCTTAATTAAGACTAAGTGCTGCAAAACTCTAAAGAACCATTAGATGGCAGCAAACAGATATAGAAAACTCTAACTCTTAGATGCCATCTAGTGGTGGTCCATATTTTCCAGCACAGAGGTAGTATTCCTGCAGATAGAAGAGAAAGCTTAGAGGTTGGATTAGACTTGGAGCCAAATGTCTTCCAACCCTGCCATTTTTCTGCATCTCTTCTGGTCTCGGGTAATGGTCATCCAAGGTTTTGCAGGCTCGATCTGGTAAGCCTTATTTAATTTGAGATCTTGGTAAAAGAGAGTGATATGGAGCCAGGTAAACTGGGTAGAATTTCAAAAATTAATCAGGAAGTATTCAACACAGACTTGTACAGTAACTCCCAAGTATTTATTTGTTTCTTTGTTTGTTTTTATCCTGCCTTTCTTCAGCAAAGGATCATTACCTAGTCATGGTACTGGAGCTTGAGCACCTCAATGATGCCATGAGCTAAACCATGAAGGGCCACCCAAGATGGGAAGGTCATGACAGAGAGGTCAGACTAAATGAAATCCCTGGGGGAGGTAATGGCAACCCACCCCAGTATTCTTGCCATGAAAACTAAATGGATCAGTACAACCAGAGATATGTTGGTATACCATCGGAAGATGAGACTCCCAGGTAGGAAGATGGTCAAAATGCTACTGGGGAGGAACAGAGGATGAGTTCAACTAGCCCGAGATGTGATGACGCAGCTAGCTCAAAGCCAAAAGGATGGCTAGCGGCCGACGGTGCTGGTGGTGAACGGCGAATCGGATGTTCTAAGGATCAACACACCATTGGAACCTGGAATGTAAGATCTATGAGCCAGGGCAAATTGGATGTGGTTATTGGTGAGATGTCAAGATTAAAGATAGACATTCTGGGTGTCAGTGAACTGAAATGAACTGGAATGGGCCACTTCACATGAAATGACCACCACATCTAATACTGTGGACAAAAGGACCACAAAGAAATGGAGTAGCATTCATAATTAATAGTAAAGTGGCTAAAGCAGTGCTTGGATACAATCCAAAAAATGATAGAATGATCTCAATTTGAATTCAGGACAAGCCATCTAACATCACAGTGATCCAAATATACGCCCCAACCACAGATGCTGAAGAAGCTGAAGTAGAGCAATTCTATGAGGGACTGCAGCACCTACTGGACAATACACCAAAAAGAGACATTATTTTCATCACAGGAGACCAGAATGCTAAGGTGGGCAGTCAGATGACACCTGTAATTACAGGTAAGCATGGCCTGGGAGAACAAAATGAAGCAGGACATAGGCTAAAATAATTTTGCCAAGACAACTCAATCTGCATAACAAACACTCTCTTCCAACAACCTAAGAGATGGCTTTATACATGGACTTCACCAGATCGACAACACCGAAATCAGATTGACTACATCATTTGCAGCCAAAGGTGGCGGACATCTATACAGTCGGTAAAAACAAGACCTGGTGCTGACTGTAGTTCAGATCACGAACTTCTTCTTGCACAATTTAGGATCAGACTAAAGAGATTAGGGAAGACCCACAGATCAGCTAGATATGAGCTCACTAATATTCCTAAGGAATATGCAGTGGAGGTGAAGAATAGATTTAAGGGACTGGACTTAGTAGATAGGGTCCCGGAAGAACTATGGACAGAAGTCCACAACATTGTTCAAGAGGCGGCAACAAAATACATCCCAAAGAAAGAGAAAACCAAGAAGGCAAAATGGCTGTCTGCTAAGACACTGGAAGTAGCCCAAGAAAGAAGGAAAGGAAATAGTGATAGGGAGAGATATGCCCAATTAAATGCAAAATTCCAGAGGTTAGCCAGAAGAGATAAGGAATTATTTTTAAACAAGCAATGTGTGGAAGTGGAAGAAGACAATAGAATAGGAAGGACAAGAGACCTCTTCCAGAAAATTAGAAACATAGGAGGTAAATTCCAGGCCAAAATGGTTATGATCAAAACCAAAGATGGCAAGAACCTAACAGAAGAAGAAGAGATCAAGAAAAGGTGGCAAGAATATACAGAAGACCTGTATAGGAAGGATAACAATATCAGGGATAGCTTTGACAGTGTGGTCAGTGAGCTAGAGCCAGACATCCTGAAGAGTGAGGTTGAATGGGCCTTAAGAAGCATTGCTAATAACAAGGCAGCAGGAGACGACGGCATCCCAGCTGAACTGTTCCAAATCTTGCAAGATGATGCTGTCAAGGTAATGCATGCTATATGCCAGCAAATTTGGAAAACACAAGAATGGCCATCAGACTGGAAAAAATCAACTTATATCCCCATACAAAAAAGGAAAACAATAAAGAATGTTCAAACTATCGAACAGTGTCACTCATTTCACATGCCAGTTAGGTAATGCTCAAGATCCTGCAAGGTAGACTTCAGCCATTCATGGAGCAAGATTTGCCAGATGTACAAGCTGGGTTTAGAAAAGGCAGAGGAACTAGGGACCAAATAGCCCATATCTGCTGGATAATGGAAAAAGCCAGGGAGTTTCAGAAAAACATCTATTTCTGTTCTATTGAGTATTCTAAAGCCTTTGACTATGTGGACCATAACAAATTGTGGCAAGTTCTTAGTGGTATTGGGGATACCAAGTCATCTTGTTTGCCTCCTGAAGAATCTGTATAACGACCAAGTAGCAACAGTAAGAACAGACCACGGAACAACGGACTGGTTTAAGATTGGGAAAGGAGTACGGCAGGGCTGTATACTCTCACCCTACCTATTCAACTTCTCCGCAGAACACATCATGCGACGTGCTGGGCTTGAGGAATCCAAGGCTGGAGTTAAAATCGCTGGAAGAAACATTAACGATCTCACATATGCAGATGATACCACTTTGATGGCTGAAAGCGAAGAGGAACTGAGGAGCCTTATGATGAAGGTGAAAGAAGAAAGTGCAAAAGCTGGCTTGCAGCTAAACCTCAAAAAAACCAAGATTATGGCAACCAGCTTGATTGATAACTGGCAAATAGAGGGAGAAAATGTAGAAGCAGTGAAAGACTTTGTATTTCTAGGTGCGAAGATTACTGCAAATGCTGACTGCAGTCAGGAAATCAGAAGACGCTTAATCCTTGGGAGAAGAGCAATGACCAATCTCGATAAAATAGTTAAGAGCAGAGACATCACACTGACAACAAAGGTCCGCATAGTTAAAGCAATGGTGTTCCCCATAGTAACATATGGCTGCGAGAGCTGGACCATAAGGAAGGCTGAGAGAAGGAAGATCGATGCTTTTGAACTGTGGTGTTGGAGGAAAATTCTGAGAGTGCCTTGGACTGCAAGGAGATCAAACCAGTCCATCCTCCAGGAAATAAAGCCAGACTGCTCACTTGAGGGAATGATATTAAAGGCAAAACTGAAATACTTTGGCCACCTAATGAGAAGACAGGACACCCTGGAGAAGATTCTGATGCTAGGGAGAGTGGAGGGCAAAAGGAAGAGGGGCCGACCAAGGGCAAGGTGGATGGATGATATTCTGGAGGTGACGGACTTGTCCTTGGGAGAGCTGGGGGTGGAGATGACCAACAGGAAGCTCTGGCGTGGGCTGGTCCATGACGTCCAAAGAGTCGGAAGCGACTGAATGAATAAACAACAAAATCTTGCCTTTATTATTTTTATAAATAACTCAAGGCGGTGAACTTACCTAATATTCCTTCCTCCTCCTTTTTCCCCACAACAGCAATCCTGTGAGGTGAATTGGGCTGCGAGAGAGTCACTGGCCCAAGGGCACCCAGCCAGCTTTTTTGTTACAATCATGGCATCAATGATTGACAAAAAAAATCTCGAATAAATATCAGTGACCTCTTGGTTGGGAAGAGGATGAAGTATCATTTATCCCAGGTGTCCCCCGAAACAATCTAATGTCTGAGAAGAAGCAGAGATTGGAATGGAAGGTTTAAGTACCTTCTACAACCTCTGACAAATGGCAAAATTATCCCCATTTCACTGCCAAGAAGGAGGCATCTGAATAGGATAGGTCATTTCAGCTCAGCCTTGTTTCAGTGTTACAGGTTATACTTTTGTTTCACGCATGAGACTATGATGAAGATGATGACTTGTTTTGAAACCATTAACCTATACTGTCAGTTTACACTTTGCCACTTCTCTCTCTCTCTCTCTCTCTCTCTCTCTCTCTCTCTCATATATATGTACACTCCTTCTCCCTATCTTTCCCCTCTTCTTTTTGGATGAAGGGACCAAAGAATTTGCATCAAGCATTGACGAAGTTACATATATATATAGACTCCAAGGACATAATTCATAAACTTGCTAATTAAAAGAGACATAATTCCAAAATACATTCTAGGGTTCTCCAGCAGGAGCCTAACTTCCAAGAAACTAAATCGTCAGTGTCCAGTAGGTATCTTGCTAATGAATTCAGAAATGCTCTTCACATTAATTTGGCCCAGTGCCTTTCATTCTAAATCAATCACAAATGAAAGAGTTGTGGTATAAACAGACTCTTTTCCCCATTCTGGAAAGGAAACTGAAGAAAAGGAAGGTTGTTGGGACAGCCTTCTAACTCATACCTCATTTCCTTTCAGTTGGCTTTGAACTACAGGATTCCTGTGTTCTTTTTCCTCCCACACAGGTTGTTTCTTCGAAGACACAGTGGAACAGAATGACAAAGTGTATAAAAATCATATAGCAAGGCACTGATGTGTGTAAAGGGACTGGTGAAAAGAACTAAGTTCTAAGCTTTTGTCTCTCCCTTGTTTAATTATTATTGTTTCCCACCAAATGGAGATGCTGTAAATATTAAATGAAATATGCCAAAGCCTGCCTCCAACATCTTTCAACCAACACACTGAAAGAACATGTGAAAGGGATCATGTCTTTGGCTTTATCTCAAGGCCAGCTACATTTTTGGATGATGCTAAAGAATTCTGTGGATATACTGACAACATAAGGAAGGACTCTAGCACAACCAGTGCCCACCTCATGTGGAAGAATTCAATACTTGTAACCTCATAAGTGCAATAATAGGCTGGCATGAATTAATCTGATTTAGTTGTGTTGGGTATGGAGAAAAAGTATCATTGCTTCAAGGAACAATGGAAGATGAGCTCAAACCTTTACCCTGGCCTGAATGTAGCTGAATATTGAAGAAATACCATTATACAATCTGATAATAGCTGAGCAGGAAGAAGGCTAGCCTCTGCCTAACCCAGAGAATGAACACTTACATTCACTGACAGGGGAGAAATTCTAGGATCCAATTTAGAGAAAGATGAATAATCTGACTTTCTGAAATTACCCACATTAGTATAAGATAGAATACAGATGAGACAGGGAACAGCTCAAGAAATCTGTCACATTTCTAGAATTTGAATGTCATAAATTCTAGTTTCTGATTACCCCCTTTTCTCATCGTTCAACATCTTGGTATCTGTTCTCCACTAGCAATCATGATTTATAGCCCTGGCTTCAGTTTTTCCCTTACTCCATTCATACAATTTTTTGGTTTGAGACTTCTGGCCATTTATTAATTATAGTCATATGGTCAATGATGCTTATAAATGAAAGTTGAAGTGAGGGAATTACTTTACTTCTCTTTCTCTCTGTTCCTCTGGAGAAGAAAAGAGATAGTGGGTCAGGGTATCCTACATGTATCTTGTTTTAGCCCCCAGAGATCACCTTACTGAAGAATAGTATGTAGAGATTGGTGGTCTAGCAGCTAAATGCTGTACTCCTCTTCTGCTTGTATTATGTTGCCATGGAAAATTCAGTAGTACAGAGGACAACACTGAGGAGAAAGAACCATGATCTTTGGGTGCCTGCTTTACAAGAAATAGGGCCCAGAAACAATGAGTAAGTTTTGTATAGATATTGAGGACTACAAGGTAGGAAATCCTAGGGATCTGATTTGTTGGCTAGTTTGTGGAAGCTAGGCAGGTTCTTGTCAGTATACCTGGGGTTATTTCTATTGTTAACATAAACTGTCTTTCAGAAGCAGCAGCAGAGCCATTGTTGAGGAGGAGGAATGATGAGGTCATCAGGCTGGTTGAGGATGGAAGGTTGGGGTTTCTCTGTGTTGCAATTGCCTTGTTAGGGCTGCCCTTGGGCTGTGCTGTGAGCTGGTGAGGAGGCTTCTGTTCTTTCATTTTCTAGATGGGATGTCAGGAGGCTTTGCCTGGGGCAGGGTGTCAGATCCCCCTGATCAAAGGTTTTACAAAACCCCTTATTGGAGCATCTACCATCATTTCCTTCTCCAAGGAATAGACTCCATGTCGCCAGATGGGAATGGGTGTGAAGTTGGAGTGTGAAGTAGTTTATTATGGCTATGGCAGACATCAAGGACACGGGGTTGAGATATACCAGGAACACCACCTGGATGGGAGGGGGGGTGACATGGTTTCATGGGAAAGGGGACTAACTAAGGGAATGCAGTTTTTAAAGTTAGGTTTGAGTGGGAACTCTTTATTCGCAGCTTGCCTTCTGTACCGTCCATTATGCTTCATTAAAACAGTTAAAGGAATCCTAGCCTCCTGACTGTGATTGTGTGAATGCTCGAATGATCAGGTGCTGACACAGGGAGAGTCAGTTTGGGTCTGATAGGATTAGGCAAAGACAGCAGCTGGGTTTGACCCTGGTTACTTCTAAAAGACAGGGAGGAAAAGGGTGCAACCTCCATTCTGTTAGCTTTATATTCTCCACTACAAAGTGAGCATATTGCTGAAAATCTCAGTTCTTCCTAAAATTAATTTCAGTGAAAAAGATCTCAGCTTATCTCAGTGAATTAGATACATACTGGGTGTAATGTTTTAGATTTTAGATATACCACATGGGTATCTTCTAACTTCAGTCCTTTGGATTGTATTCTTTTTGTAATGATTGCCTATCCTAATAGACTCAGACTCACAAGCAGGTTCTTAATGAAAACTGATTTATTGAAAGAATAGTGTGCAAATACAAAGAAAGCTGAGAATGACCAAAAGCACGCCAAATACAAACTAAAAACCCTCGCTTCACTCCCGATCCGGCCCCTCGCCCCAGCATAGCAACCACCCCCTCCTAGGTGTTGGTAACCGTACACATCGGCCTGGGAAAGTAACCTTGAACACATCCAATAACCCAAACATACATTCCACAGTAACAGTAAAGCGATTACAGCCCGGCAGGGCTGAAATTCCCCTCCCCGCAAATGACAGACACGGATCAGGAAAATTGACATGCGAAATGTTACAATGGACCCAGACCATTGGAACGATGAACATGACATACCGCCCCCCTTAAACAAACTAAACTAAGGAGCAGGCTTAGCAGGATAGGCAGTATGAAAACGGGTAATTAAAACAGGGGAGTGAACATCGCGGGCAGCAACCCACTCTGGATGAGGGAAATGTTTCCAACGGACAAGGTATTGCAGGGTAGAATGAAGTTGTCTAGAATCAAGAATCTCCTTCACTTCAAAATGCTGCTGACCATCAAGCATAATGGGTGCAGGGGGTGACGGCTGTGGGTGCCAGTGATCTGATTGGTGGAAAGGCTTGAGCAGGCTGCAATGAAAAACGGGGTGCAAACGTTTAAGATTATGAGGTAAATCCAACTTAAATGTAACAGGATTGATTCGGCCCACAATAGGAAAAGGGCCCACGAACTAGGGTGCCAACTTCTTAGAGGGCTGAGGGGATTTGATAAACTTGGTGGAGAGATAGACTTTATCCCCGACTTTGAAAGCTGGCTGTGGTGCCCGCTTGGTGTCAGTGTGGCGTTTGTAAGCAGCCTGGGCATCTGCAAGAGCCTGTTGGATTTTGGGCCAGGAGTCCCCCAGATGTGTTGCCCAATCCATAGGGGACAAGGGGGAAGATGTTGGTTGAGGCAGCTCAGGAATGGGAACAAAATCCCAGCCAAAGACAGTACGGAAAGGGACTTGCCCGGTGCTTTGATGCACTGCATTGTTGTAGGCGACCTCAGCAAAGGGAAGGAGACCGACCCAATTGTCCTGCTGATAATTAACAAAAGCACGCAAATACTGCTCAAGTGTGGAATTAAGTGCCTCTGTAGATCCGTCAGTCTCAGGATGCGATGCAGTGGACAATGCCTGTTTAGTGCCCACCAATTTCATAAAAGCCCGCCAAAACTGGGAAGTAAATTGTGTGCCTCTGTCAGTCACCAAATGGGTGGGGCTCCCGTGGAGCCTGTACACATGTACAAGGAAGAGGTGGGCCAGCTGTTGAGCAGAGGGAATAGAAGCGCATGGAATGAAATGGGCTTGTTTCGAGAAATAGTCTTTTACAACCCAAATCACAGTTTTCCTCTGGCTCGGAGGTAAATCCATGATAAAATCCATAGAAATTTCCTCCCAGGGGTGAGAGGGACTGGCCACTGGTTGCAATAACCCTTGGGGCTTACCAACCTTCCTTTTGGACCCGGCACACACTGGGCAGGAGGCAATGTAGCTTTTGACATCATGCCTCAGCGTGGGCCACCAGAACTGGTGCCGAACCAAGTGGAGAGTTTTCACAAACCCAAAGTGACCAGCTACTTTATCATCATGGGAACGGAGCAAAGTGTCTTTGTGCAAATCGTCAGGGACATAGAGATGGTTGTGCTTCCAAGCAAAACCCGGTCAAAAGTAACATTGTTCATATTCGCTTGCAACCAAGTGTCAGATTTCAATTTGGAGAGAAACTGTTGTTGCAAGTTAGACGGAATTGGCAAACTTCCTGCACGGGGTGAAAGTGAAATGTCGGGCTGCTGTGCACGAGTCTGGCTGTGAGTCACAGCTGCCATGCCCAATTGGGGTTCAGTACACAACGTACCCACCATGTCAGGAACAGAGCATGAATCCTGGGGCAAGCGGGAAAGGGCATCGGCTAGAAAGTTTTTCTTTCTCGGAATAAACTTTAACTTAAAATCAAAACGGCTGAAGAATTGAGCCCATCTGATTTGCTTTGGGCTGAGCTTCCGAGGCTCACTGAGCGCTTCAAGGTTCTTGTGATCAGTCCAAACCTCGAAAGGGTAGGTAGCCCCCTCCAGTAAGTGCCGCCAAGTGTCTAAAGCAGCTTTAACTGCAGAAGCCTCTTTTTCCCAAATGTGCCATCGCCTTTCTGTCTCAGAAAATTTACGGGATAGGTAAGCACAGGGATTTAGACACCCCGACTCATCTGCCTGCAGCAGGAGTGCTCCAATGGAAAAGTCAGAGGCATCCACTTGAACCACAAAAGGTTTGGTTGGATCGGGATGTTGCAGAATGGGTTCAGCAGTGAATAGCTGTTTAAGTTTCTCAAAAGCCACCTGGCATGCAAGCATCCATTTAAGCAACGCCCCAGGGTTCTTTACCCTTCGGGTATCCCCCAACCCTTTTGTTTTGAGTAACTCAGTGAGGGGCAACACTATCTCAGCGAACCCCTGGATAAATTGCCGATAATAGTTAGCAAACCCCAGGAAATTCTGGAGCTGCCTACGCGTATGTGGCCGCTCCCGTTCCAGGATGGCTTGAATCTTAGCTGGATCCATCTCAATACCCTTGTCCGAAATTCTGTAGCCCAGATAGTCAATTTGAGATTTATGAAATGCACATTTAGATAGTTTAGCATACAGTTCAGCCTTTCTCAGCTTGCTGAGCTCTTGCCTCACCAGTTTTTTATGTTCCTCCATTGTTTCAGTATAAATCAACACATCATCCATACACCAAGACCCCTTTGAATAAATGGTCATGCAAGACCTAATTGATCAATTGCATAAAGACCCCAGGCGCTCCCGCCAACCCAAAAGGTAACACTTTATACTGGAAAGAGCCCAGAGGGCAATTGAAAACAGTTTTCCATTCATCCCCCTCCCGTATGCAAACACGGAAATATGCCTCCCGCAGATATAACTTGGAGAATATTTTCCCCTTCGCCAGATGTGTTAACATGTCTTTGATTAATGGTATGGGATATTTATTTAATATTGATACTGCATTTAATCCCCGGAAATCTGTACATAGTCGCAAAGTTCCATCTTTCTTTGGTCTGAAGAGAACAGGAGCACCTACCGGGGAATTGGCGGGTTCAATAAAGCCCCTAGCCAGACTTTTGTCGACAAACTCTTGTAGGGTTGCCAGTTCCTTCTGGGTCATAGCATAAATTTTTGGCTTAGGCAATTTTGCATTAGGGATAAACTCTATGGCACAGTCAGTTTTGCGATGCGGTGGCAGCTGATCCGCCTCCTTTTTGCCAAACACATCTGCAAAGTCTTGGTATTGTTCCGGCAGCCCGTCTAGCGGACCGGTGAGGAAATGCGGAGTTGCTGCTGCCGCCCTCCCCACAGCACCGTTGTCCACGTCATCCCCCTCGGGGGCTTTGTAGAACCCATCCGCAAAAGTCACAGTCCTGTGCACCCAATTTATCTGTGGGTTCTGTTGGATGAACCAAGGCATCCCCAAAATGACAAACGGACCCCCCACAGGTGCCACCATGAAAGGCAGTTTCTCCCAGTGGCTGCCCATTTGCAATGCCACCATCCCTGTGGAGTGAGTCACCGGTTTCCCCCCCGCTGTAGATCCATCCAATTGGGTGAAGATCATGGGCCGTTTCAACGGGAACGTGGGTAGCTCTAATGCAGCCACCACGTCAGGGTGCATTAAACACTGCGAGCACCCCGAATCGACCATTGACCATACTTCCCACATCGGAGGCATTGCCCTTTCGCAAAATGGCTCTCCTTCTCCTCCTGCCAGGCTGTACGTCCCACTCTGCCAGTGGTGCCCGGTGGCTTGGCCGTCCTCGTCATGGCCGTTTGCTTGGGGCCCTTCCTGGTTTGTGCGAACTTAGCCTGGGCTTGCTCGACATTCCCCGCTAGTTGAATCCAGTCATATAGGGTGATCGGATCTGCTCTTCCTAATGCCCATCTCAGTACCTCGGGTCTCAGTCCGTCTTTGAACATCTCTATTAGGGTGGTTGGTGACCAATCGTCGACCTTTGCCACTAGGGCTTGGAATTCTAGGGCATAATCGGCCACGGACTTTGATCCTTGGATCAGTTCCCTCAGAGCCACCTTGGCTTTCTCCTTTGCTAACAGGTCAGCAAAATGCATTTTTAGCACCCAGAGAAAGTCTCTGAAATCATCCAACTCCATGGCATCCATCTCGGTTAATTGGACAAACCAATCAGCTGCCCTCCCCTCCAATTGAGTAGCTACTGCATTTATCTTTGCCCTTTCCGAAGGAAACAGCCTCCCAAACTCCTCCATATAGCTTTTTGCATTAGTCAGGAAGAATGACAGCTTCGTGGAATCCCCATCAAACTTGACAGTGAAATCTCTATACCTGGCCCTTTGTGGGCTGCTCTTCCTCTCCTTCCGCCCAGCCCTCCTCCTGGGCTCTGGAGACCTTTCCTCTCGAGGAGGGGGGGAATTCGCAACCCTGACTTTGGGACTTCTCTTCCGACCTCTGCTTCATCCCCTCCCTCCGTCCTCAGCCCGCTGCTGGACGATAGAGACGCCCGCCGGGGACTACCCAGCGGCGATCCCCCCCAGTACCTCCTCCGGTCTTTCCTCCTCACACTCGGGGGGGGGGGAGGGAGAAACAGATGGAGACGACCGTCTGTAATGATGTTCACTTCTTCCTCTGTCCTGGCTGCCCCTCACAAATGACATCCTCGCCATCATGTCTTCTAAAGACTTTACCCTGGCTTCCAACCTCTGTGATTTCTCAGTGGCCTCGGAGACGTCCGACCCACTCTTCTCCATTATGGCCACACTTGGGGACAGCGGATACCTTGGCTTCACAGGGGCCGGGGGCATTCCAGACAGGGTTCCCTCTGCCTTCCTGACCACCTTGGTCTTTACCGCTTTCGCAGTAGCTGAGCTGGCGTCCGAGGTCTCTGACAGTTCCTCCGATTCCAGAGTGAGGGTCCTTTCCCTTCTTTGTCCCATGGAATCTGTTTCCCCCATGCTGGAATCCTCACTCTCTCCCGAGTGGGAAGTAGGTTCAGCCATCACTAACTTTATTTCCTCACAGTAACACTGGTAGGATGTTAGTGGTAAGAGTTTTAAGAATTCTCAGCTTTATGTAATGATTGCCTATTCTGACATACTCAGCCTCACAAGCAGGTTCTTAATGAAAACTGATTTATTGAAAGAATAGTGTGCAAATACAAAGAAAGCTGAGAATGACCAAAAGCACGCCAAATACAAACTAAAAACCCTCGCTTCACTCCCGATCCCACCCCTCACCCCAGCATAGCAACCACCCCCTCCCAGGTGTTGGTAACCATACACATCGGCCTGGGAAAGTAACCTTGAACACATCCAATAACCCAAACATACATTCCACAGTAACAGTAAGGAGATTACAGCCCAGCAGGGCTGAAATTCCCCTCCCCACAAATGACAGACACGGATCAGGAAAATTGACATGCAAAATGTTACGATGGACCCAGACCATTGGAACGATGAACATGACACTTTTCCTAAGGGCATAGATTTCTTATTGGTCTATCCTTTGCTCCCCACAAAGTGAGGCAAAGATATATCCTTTATTCTAAAGTTATAGCATAACATGCATTTTCCTCACAGGTAAAAATGAAACAAAGCAGGAGAAAGAATTATTCTCCTTCCTTCTTTTCATGATAGATTAGGATTCTGCTACCTATCCCACAGCTACTGAATGTTAAAATCACATTTACATTCAGAATTGAAATAAAACTAGTAATTATTTCAAAGGCTTGTGGTATATTTCATGTTCATTGAGCTCTTCCTCCATCCCTTTTAAAAGATCTACTTGATTTTTGTTATACAAACATTAAAAATTAATCCCAAATTGTTTGGAAAACATCAAAAATAAAGAATAGAGCAACTTGGCATGATAGCTACATATTACTTTCTGTATTAGTAGCAGTTGAATAGACTTGGGACACCAACTGTTGAGAACAAAGCTGATAGATACTATTAGCCCCATAGCTGCCTTGTACAAAAAGCAGGGGTAGACCGCAGGGGTAGACCTTTCCAAGGCATCTACTGGCTATGGTGGAAAATAAGTAGGCCTTTATTCTGATCCCACAAAGCTCTCCTGATATTCCTTATTTTCCATATTATTTAATGAATCTAAGTAGAAAACATAAATATTCTAGCATAAGGGTACAAAAAATATCACAAGAAATATCCCTGATTATTTTGTATTTATTTTTTAAGCTGTTGATTTAACCATGCTGTGAAATCATCCACAGTTCTGGAAGTAACTATAATAGGGAAAAAGCTGTCTTGAAACTCCATCTCTTATGCGATGCTCTATCTGAACCAAGGTAGGCATCTATCTGTTAGGCATCCATCTTGTCCTGCCCTTTAGTCTAAAATAAGCTGACACTGAGTATCCAATTGCTGCTCAGAATGTTGCTAGAACAAATGGTACAAACTGGCTGGTAATTAAATCTAAAATGGTGTGATACAAGATATATTTAGTTAAAACCAAAATAGGTGTGCATGTTAGGCCTTGAAAAACAAAGACATGCTGTCTGAAAATGACACATAATGTGCTTTGTAATTGCCTATACTTAGAAGACTGTAGCTAAACAATAAGTGAAAGAAAAAAAAATGTCTTTTTGGACTTGAGCTAAGAAATTATTTAAAAGTAGAGTTTATTATGCAGAATGGGAACAAAGGGGAAAATATGTGTAGCAGTTGCAGGACAATGAAATTAGCATATTGGTTGGGACTGATAACCACTTAGATTGGATGCAAAGGATATTGTGTTTATAATTATAATGAAATGTTTTCTGTTTTTTTTAATGATTTTATGATAGTATGGATATGTTGTAAACCCACACGTGGGTAAGTCAGTGGTAAGGAAAGATTGCAATAAGTGAATGAAGACATCTTGAGGGTATTAAAACAGGGACAAAGACATTCTTCCAGTACAGCATCTGTTATTTTACACCTCTAGTGTCATCCCTACAAGGTAGAGTAGACTAAGAAACCAATGCCATGAAGCTCAATGTAACTTTTATTGTAACAACTACAGTAATAAAGTCTTGAAAGTCTGAATGTTCTTCCCCCTCCTTCCCTTTATCTTCATGTGAACTGGGGACATAAGCTTCTCTGAGACATTTTCTCAAGTTAACTTTAGCCTGGGTTCGGGTCCCTTTTAACTGACCATGGTTCTTCCTCCTGTCCTTCAAGGCTATTCCATCTTCCCTTTCCATCTGGTGATAGCATGGAGTACATTTGGTGATATGATGATGGCATCAGGGAGTGGCCAAAATGTTTGGACCATTCTTTTTGGTTTCAGCCTTAAATTAGGTAACAAAGCATTCCTTATTTTAGTCAAAAAACAAGAAGAACATGTATTGAGGATTCTCTGATAGGACTAAAAGTCCTGGCTTGCAAAACTCTGGATGTCCACTAGACAACAACAAGATTTGTTGTTGTCTGTATCTCTTTGATGCCATCTAGTGGTCATCTGCAGCCCAGGTCTAGTAGTCCTACGCTCTAGTAGGAATAAAATGGTGGATGGTTCTTACATTCATCTCATTGTCCACAGGTTGGCCATTCTTAGATGAGAAACACTGAAGAAAAACAGAAGCAACAAGGGTACCCAGAGATGAATTTGTGCAAATGCAGTTATATTAACCTGTGTTTTAATTCAGATGGCAAGAGAATCAAGATATATTTTTCCCAATAAGTGTAAACTATAATGGGCTAAATAGAACAATGGTCTTGCTCAGAACAAGGCTTCCTAAATAGCTCACAGAAGAGGTGTATGAATCAAATTCTTTCATACAGTTTCAACATGTTTTGTCTTTAATATGATGCTCAATGTTGATCTTATATTCCATCTTCCCCGATGGAGGAAAAAACTCAATTTATTTTTTTAAATAAGATATACATATGATTTTCAACAGTGTTCATCTCTCTCTCTCTCTCTCTCTGTGTGTGTGTATGCAGATAGATAGATATATTCATGTCTTTCTAAAACTATAAGGTTTAAAATGAGAACTAACATCCAAGAAAATTTGCCTCAGCCCTTATGCTGAGCCTTGAAGAAAATACTACAGAAATCAATCTGACGTATTTCCAAGTATATCAGTTTAAACCTGCAGTCCCAGATACTTTTACTGGGAGTAAGCTCCATTGAATTCACTGAAATTAATCTCTAGGGTAAATATGAAAGGGTTACATGTCATGACCAGAATTTAAATTTCACCCAGTTGCCCTTTCCAACAGCAGTTTAGCAGAAAAAAAGCTTCAGAGCACAGCTGGTTGTATTTTTCACAGGCATCCATTCAGACAACATTACGCCTGACCTGCTGAAATGCTTGTGATTGAAAAGAGAAAGCTAAGGAGAGCAATTGAGAATTACAGTATCAAGTTTTGTTCTTTCTGTCAAGCAAAATATTGTGGATATTCTGAGAATAAAAAAGAAAAGCTTAGATAAAAGAGACTGAGTCCCAGATCTGTATCCACCACCCTTTTCAAATCTCTTAAAGCCTGAATTTTAAAGCGGGTGGGATGGGATGCCTCGCACCACGCAGTCTTCCTGCCCCACAAGGCAGGTTGCAGGGCTTCCAAAAGGGCAGAGATGGGGGCAGGGGAGATAGGTGGGTGGAGTTGAAGTACCCCTGCAGTTGTAAACATGGGCAGGCTGCCAAGCACCTAACTTTTGATCACGTGACTGCAGGGGTGCTGCGACAATGTAATTTCGGGCACAAGTTGTAAGGCCATTTTCTTCAGTGCCATAATTTCAATAATAATTGAAATTTCAGATGATCGCTGAAGGAATGGCTGATAAGTGAAGACTACCTGTATTTGGTGGTCTTCCTGCTTCAATTGCTCTGGAACTTTGTGCATAAAAGAGGGGGACTGAAGTTTTTTGTTTTGCTCAGAAGGTGAATAATAAAAGTTGTAAACCTCCCTTTGTTTCCATAGGGCCTGAGTTTCTGGGTAGATAAGGACAACAAATAGCACAGAAGGTATAATTATGACCTTCTTTATGAGCCTCTGTACAACATTTTCCCTTTCCCCATCACCAACCAATTTATGTTTCTAAACTAGGAACATGTCAGAACAAACTAATTCCAGGCCAATGAGAGCTTTTTCTGGAGCACATTGCAGGTTCAGGCAAAGCCCTAATCTCTCTGTTACCTGAAAAGAGTGCTGCCTCCTGGAGTGCAGTCAGGGCCACAACTGGGGGTGGGGGGCAAGCGGGGCATGTGCCCCAGGTGCCATGCTGGGGGCGGCACCAAAATGAGTGCTGGGGGGGTGCCAAAATGGGTGTGGAATCCATGTTTGTCCCAGGTGACACAGACCCTAGTTGCCACCCTGAGTGCAATAACTTTGTGGCTGAGTTGATGTCATGGTATGGTCTACCTAGTAGGGCTCATTTTGGTGCCGCCCCCAGCATGGCACCTGGGGCACATGCCCCGCTTGCCCCCCACCCCCAGTTGTGGCCCTGACTGCACTCCAGGAGGCAGCACTCTTTTCAGGTAACAGAGAGATTAGGGCTTTGCCTGAACCTGCAATGTGCTCCAGAAAAAGCTCTCATTGGCCTGGAATTAGTTTGTTCTGACATGTTCCTAGTTTAGAAACATAAATTGGTTGGTGATGGGGAAAGGGAAAATGTTGTACAGGAGTGGGCTGAATGTTTAGCAGTGTCCCAGATGCCAGAATTTCATATGACATATGATCACTCTCCTGATGCCAAAACAAACTAGCTTCCCAATCTATCATCTTCAGATGGTTAAGCTTATCTCACAAATCAAAAATGGCAAAGCAGCCATTTGATTCTAGCAGGCAAACATGGATTGGTGGATCCGAGTATTGGCATCCTTGTTCACATATATAAATCTCTCTTTCCAGATCCCTGAAGACTGGAATAGATCCATCATAATCCCAAGATACAAAAAAGGAGATAAGAAGGATCTGGCTGATTTCTGCCTCCTCAGCCTGTTGAATGTAATAAGCAACTGAGAAAAACCTATGAGAAAACTCATGGACTGGATGATACAGGTAACATTCTGGTGGAGGAATAAGCCTGCTTCAGGGAAGGCTGTTCAATGTTCAATCAATTCTTTATCATTCACCTTATAATAGAAAAACACACCAATCACCCACATGGGATCCTCTAAACTGCTTTATTGATTTAAAAGCAAATAGATCCAGGCTCTGTAAGAAACTAGCTTCTTCTATCAGCCAAAACCTTTTGCTGCTGATTTTGAAATTACATTACAACAGTCTAATACAGATTTGCCATAATACTCCAGGGTATTTTTTACCCAAAATCTACAATTACAAAAGAGTGAAGCCAGGTTGTATTTTGATGCCTCTCCTTTTTAATGGTTATATTAACTCACTGGTTCAAATTTTGACCAAACCAAAGTTTCAGCTCTCACATGCTAAGCAGTAGACCTGATTCTGTCCTTCTACATGCTGCAAAAGCAGCAATCCTTCCCTTAATACAATTGGAATTGAGAAGTAGTCTCTATGCTCTTGAACCATTAGTGCAGTCAACAGAAAATAGTTGTCAACTACAATAAAAATAAAATAATCTTATTTAGTAAAAGGCTGGTTATTCACTGCCACTCTTGGTTTTAGTACTGAACAAATGAAGGTATTTACATATTTGGGCAAATCCTTCCAAACTTTGTTGACCTGGAATCAACAACAAAGGGATGTCTCTGCTAGAGTTCATGAACTTTTAAAAGCAAGTGTCCTTTTTGCTAATCATAACGGGGATAACTGTATTCCAGTACAATAGATAACAATGTATATTAATGTGTTACCAACAGCTGTACTGGAAAGGAAATATAAGAAATTATCTTATGAAGTCAGTCTCTGCCCATGTGGGAGTGAAACCATAGACCATTTTCTTGTGTTATGTATTCTCTGTAACAACATCCACGTATCCACACATTTTATATTGCTAGTTAATTTTCCAGGGCACTGGGACTTGTGGTATCAGGCCAGACTAGCCTAATTTATCTAAATGTTTCTAAATTTGCTACATTGTTTACAGAGTTCATACAGTGTTGACTGTCTAATATTGACATCAGTTTTAGTAATGTATTAATGTTGTGACTTATATATTTTTGGTATTTGACTTTACTACTACTACTACATTTCCCAGCTGCAATAAAAATTTCCAGAATCAAGGTCACTAGCAAACCTGTTATACAGTGGGCAGACATAAGCTATACAGAGGTAGTTCAACCTAAATGTTTGAGATCTTTGTTGTGTATTGAATTTCCTGCTGAGACTGGAATGTGGCCCAATAGCATGGAGGCCCACATGCAGCCTTGTTATTTAAAATAATGGATCAAGTTACTTTAAGGAGACCATTATGCCTTCATGGAAGATAGGCATCTTCACAGGTTGAAATCAAATC
Organism: Candoia aspera; assembly: GCF_035149785.1. Taxonomy (NCBI): domain Eukaryota; kingdom Metazoa; phylum Chordata; class Lepidosauria; order Squamata; family Candoiidae; genus Candoia; species Candoia aspera. Next base: position 131,125,112 of record NC_086155.1, on the reverse strand, counting down.
AAACCTTTATTATGGCCACAAGGTCAGTAGTCACATACAAGCAAAACAGGTTCAAATGAAAATATATTTAATTATATATATTTAATTATGTTTAGATATATTTAGAATATAAAAGAGAAGTCATGCTTTTTTGCCAGGAAATGGGTAGATGACATGCAGAGAGAGCAATGAAAGAGCGTATGAGCTGTTCCCACAAGGACATATTCATTGATGTAAGGGAGTATTTCTCTAGTGTCCCAACAGGACAGCAGAAGTCATTGCAGCCTGGCCAACGTGAAGGCCCAGTGAAATTTCAGGACTGTGATACATGAGAGATAAGAGGCTGGCATATGCCCATTTGAAAAGACATCACCTGCTGAGAGGCTGGCAGCCAGATTTAGACTGATTTGAAAATCAGTGGCCCAAATATGCAATTTATGGAGACTTCTGGTGTTTCCAAAGCCTAAGAAGTTTAAAGTATTGGAGCTATCAGCTCACCTGCTGACTTTGCTTGGCCCTGAACAAGCCCAGTCTCAGTTGAAATAAAGGCTCTCAACCCTAATATCCAGCATGACCTAAGCACCCCTCCCCCATTTCTCCAAACCTGAAACAGGTTTGTTCAGGGGGCTGCTCTCATATTCTACGTATTTATTGGACATTCACTGCATTTCCCCAGAACACTTTCTCTCATGCCTGTTCGAACATTTTCCCCATTTGCTATTTGAAGAAAGATTCTGTAGCATCCTAGTACAAAAGAAACTTTGTCTCTGCTTGTTGGAATAAGCAGAAACTGTTCTCAGGTGCTTCCATGAGTCCCTTATGAGGTACAGCAAATTCACCTAATAATGCCTTTCCCAATCCACTCTCTTGCTAGCTCAGCTTCCTCCTTTTAGCTGATAGGGTATCTCCTGTTGCTAAATTTGTTGCAATTACCAGCACTATCACCATCAGACATTCACCTCTGTAGCAATTTTGCTAACTCTGATACCTTTTCATATAAGCATTTCTGTATAGTGGGTTTTCCTGGTTTTCGATAAATTTGTTTTTGATCCTAAAACCAACCACCAACCAAATAATAAATGTATTGCTTATCCCAAAAGACAGAAAATATTTTCCAGCTCCAGCAGGTTTTCTGTTCATTAACTTCTAGGCAAGTATTTATCTTCTTCCTTTCCACCGCCCCCCGCCCCCCGCAAAAATAGCAAAGAGTCATAAGGTGCCTTAAAGCCTAACACATTATTCTTGCATAAGCTTATGCTATAATAAATGTGTTACTTGTTCAGTTAGTGTGAACCTGTTCATTTTTGTTGTTTTCATATAAACTCCAGATATAATCTAATGTAAAGTTATTTTCCAGCAGTTCTTTTGCACTTAATAAGGCATATATGTTAGTGCTCTGGTATCCTTTCCTCCCTTTACTAAACCAATGGTAACATTTTTTTGTAGTATTTTGGCACCTGAGGTTTCTAGCAAGAGGAAAACTAAATCTGAAAGAAGATTTAATTCAAGGCTGGTTCTCTGAGGTGATGAAACTGAACAGATAATCATAGTTCCTCAGTGACTAAGGAGGCATTTAAGTTACTGTTTCTTCTTTCCATAACATTTTGCCACAGTCTAGTGGAGGAAGACCAATAAAAAGTTAATGAGGGAGGAAGGCATATTCTCATTCTATTTTTACATTTCCAAAATATGTTTCCTTCCTCACGATCCCTAACTTAAAAAAAAACAAAAAAACACACCTCATATTCTCACACAGCATAAATGGAAAACAGCTTTTTGCCTTTTCTTTGAACACTGGTTTCTTATAACTCTGTGCTGAACTAGCAATCTGGGCTAAGCAAAGCCAAAGACGGCTTTAAAAAAAAAAATGTAAGGGGTGTGTATTAGCTTCCAAAATGAATACCGCTAATATTGCAAGCTGATTTCTTGGGATGAGCAACCAGAACCAGTGAGGCACATATGCCCCTTACATCCCTGTTCATGAAGACAATTGATCCCCTTTTTCCCTCCCCAAAATCAGCAGCCTGGTATCTGCCATTTTAAGACAGGAAAACAAAACAAATTGCTGCATTGTAAATCCTATAATATGCTTAAACTACTTTTTTAAAATCAGGCAATCTTAAAATCCAGAATGGGGAAAATCTGCCCCCACTTCCTAGGATTTTGTTATGCAGTTCTCTCTCCAATGTTTAGTGTAAATCAAAATGCTGCCCAATCTTGGCTTAAAGTCTATTGGAGTGTTTCCTCAGTCCATGAATAACAGTAACATCTCACAGCTGTGAAGCATATAGAAAGGTCTGTCAGATTCTTCTTTCCCATTTAGGGAAAACTTCATGTCTGCTGCATTTAATAATTCACAAAGTAAGACTTCCATTTATTTGGTTTTCAGTGGTTCCTGAACATGTTCAAAGATGAAGTATTTATATCTTAATATATATATATCTTGTTAATTTCTCCTCCCTATCTTCCTTGCAAAGGTATATAAATAAATGTGAAAGCCTAGCAGAAAACTCACTTTGGTTATTCAATACAGTATTATGAATCTGAATATATATATATATATATATATATATATATATATATATATATATATATATGTATATTTAAGTATTTTTTTTTTCCTGAGAGTTCTGCAAGAGTGGACGATCTGAAGTAATTTTGAAGTGGGAGGATTTTGCTCAACACTAGAAATTAGTGGGCTGCTCTTTAACTGTTCTTTATGCTTTTTAGTTTTTAATATTCAAAATTTAGGGACTGTAGACTGTATTTCAAAACACTAAAAATTCTCTTGATAAAGATAACTTCTAATTTTCATTGGAGAACTCACCTGTTCCTGAAAGCCTCAAGCTGCCCCTTCAGCTCTACTCAGCTTGAATGTGAAATACTGCTACAAGGAATCAATGTTGCTTATATTTTAATGCTCTAACGAGGCAAAAAAGCCCATAAATTTCATTCATATCTGTTATATTTGCAAGGAACTATGCAAACATTTCCTCAGGCACTCTTTTTTCATGGATGCAAAGGATAGAATTCACATGTTAAAGTGTGAACAGATGTTCATAATTCCAAGTGAGTTTTTTTTTAAATCTGTTTGCCTGATTTGCTTTTTTCACTTTATGTCAATGAATGTAGTATTAAGAAAATATGTGCACAGATTGCTTTATCCTTTTTTTTTTTTTGCATGAAATATGCATTAGTAAAATGAGAGGAATCTAGGAGCAAAATCTAAAATCACAATAATCTGTTACCCCAAAGCTTAGAAGGTAGCAGTCTAAAAATTGCTAACTTTATTGATAATAATTGATAAAGAATATGCCTCTTGGTCTTGTCCATTGAAAATGTGTACATTTCAAGTTCATTTTAAAGAAAGTGCTAAACATATTGGAAGTATGCACATTGTTCTGTAAAGGGTGCTCTGTTTCAGCTAGTACTAACCCATAGGATTTGTTCTGAGGGGGAAAAATTGAACAGATCAGTATCTGCTGCCACAAGCTGTCTGTAGTTTGATTTAAAAAATACATATATAAAGAAGTTCTGGCAGTTACACATCACAGACAGAACTTCTATTTTACCTCACAGTATAACACACACAATTTTTATTCCACTGGAAACATTTCATGGCCATTAAATTTTACTGGAATGAAATGCTGTACATTTTGAAATGCTGTACATTTTGTAATGCTGCTTGCAAATAAAAAACATGGGTTTAATAGATAAAAATGCACTTAAGATGTGTATTGTTTGAGCGGGTGCATACAACGATATATGGATATTAGGAAAATTTCTTGGAAAGTCGGTGTGTTAGTTTTAAGTGCTCATAAAAAACATGTATGCTAGAAGACAGGCATAAAAAATTCAAATTTTCATTTGAGAAGGAACTAAACAAAACTAAAGTTTACAAAGCAGTCCTTCCCTTATTTGAATCAGATATCAATCTTGACTGTATTTACGAGTGGTCTATTCTGTTCAGCAGTCATGGGTAATAAGGTCATTGCTCCCTATTATGAAAAAAATGACTGACAATATACTTTAGAAGATACATCTTCAAATTAGAAACCATTTAATACAATGACACATGCATGATAAAATCATCATGCAAAAGCTTATACAGGCAGTCCTCATTTAACAACCACTGGTTCAGTGACCATTTGAAGTTATGATGGTGCTAAACAAGGGGGACTTATGACTGTTCCTTGTAGTTGCAGCTGTCACAGCATCTCTGCAGTCACAAGATCATGATTTGGGTGCTTGGCAACTGGCTTGCAATTACAATGTCACAGTGTCCCTGTCATTAATAGCCCCTGGCCAGATGCTATTCTGACATGACGCCAGTGGAGGATGATCGTTAAACAACCCATAAACAGCAAGAACCAGTGGACATGCAGACGGAGAGGAGCCAATGACAATTCAGCACCTTGGACAAACAGGGCACTGAAGAGTGAAGTCAAACAGGAGAGGTGCAAGACGAGAGGCGCCATCAGATGAAAGGACCTCTTGGGGAGGAGGGGGAAACAAACGTATTTAGGATGACAATTAGAAACAGGGATCATTCAGATCTTTAAGTTGCTTTGGATCACTGCTCAATAAAATCCTTCCATGTGTTCCTAACCAGTCTGGGTCAGAAGTGTTGATTATTGGCAAGGGATCAGGGCCATGCCGTTCCCTTTGCTTCTGGCAAGCAAAGTCAATGGGGAAGCTGGCAGGAAGTCACAAATGGTGATCATGTGACTGTGGGACACTATGATTGTGTGGGATTCACCTAACAATGGCAACTGGGACTGCCACAACTGCCCCTGTAAGTTGTGCAGTCACCTGTCATGCTTTATGACCGCATCACTTAGCGATGGAGTTCCCAGTCCTAATTACCATTGATAAATGAGAGTATAATACATCAGTACATAATGGTGGCATATACATGATGACATTGTGCACATGTTGTCATTTTGGTATCACTGAAGTTAGTTAGAAGAATAGATGCTACTGACCAGAAGTTTCTTGTTTCCAATATTAACTATTTGCTCTTCAATTCACACATGCCATATCTGTTTCTGAGTTATGGTGATTCCCAAATAAAGTTTACAATTTGATGCTGAAATGCAAATGATCACAACTACTACTAGGAATGGGGGCCTTGTAATTAAAAATCCAGTTTCCTGAAGAAGCACATTTTCTATTTTCTAAGGAATACTAACTACATTTTAGGTTGTAGCAACCTTTCAACACCTTTTCTGGAAACATTGGCATATCATCAAATCACTTGCCTAATTATCTATTTTTAGAAATAAATTGTGTGTGAAATGAATTTTCTTTTTTCTTTTTGTATTTGTTGCCACTGTTGTAGAAAGAATAAACATCAAATTTATTGCTGACCCCCTATAATCAGAGTTAGGGAAGTCATAACTCTGTTCCATTAATTTCAGTAGTCGGTTTTAAATCTAAGTCTCTAGTCTGTTGTACATTGTGTAGTGTATTATCTAACTGGGACCAAGGAGATCAAGATCAAGTCTATATTTAGCCACAGAACTTCACTGGATGATTTGGGACCAGTCATTATCTCTCAGTCCAATCTACATTGTGGGATTGGAGTTGTTGGAAAAAATGAAGGAAGAATGGCTGTGAATCCTACCCTGAAATCCTGGACGAGGTGAGAAATCAAACAACTAATATGCCTATCAAAATATATAGCACTTTCCTTGATTCTTGTGCTTTAACCACAATCCAATTTCTATGTAATTGGGTTCAAATGTAAACATATAAATTTACAACTGTTAGTCGAAGCACTTTATCTGTACTCATGTGAAGCTTTATGTTCTGTATTGTCCAATGGGAGGTTATTCCCACAGCTAGTGACAATCAGTGTTTGTGTTTTCTCTCCTTTTCTTCCCTCATTCTGTCATTGGCTTTTTGTTGTTGTTCAGACTGTTGTGTTTCTTTCTTTCTGCTTTTTATTTTCTGCCTCTAATGTATTCATACTTCTAAATGACAATTCCAGTGCTTCTAAGTAATAAATATATATATATATGTACCATTAGTAGTTATAGTTATTAATAGGGTAACTATTATGCGCGGCGGGGTGAGCTCCCGTTGCTCGTCCCAGCTTCTGCACACCAAGCAGTTCGAAAACATGCAAATGTGAGTAGATTAATTGGTACCGCTTCGGCGGGAAGGTAACGGCGTTCCGTGAGTCATGCTGGCCACATGACCCGGAAGTGTCCTATGGACAACGCCGGCTCCAAGGCTTTGAAACGGAGATGAGCACCGCCCCCTAGAGTCGGACTCGACTGGACTTTACGTCAAGGGAAACCTTTACCTTTACCTTATTATGTTCTAGCCTTAATTGGGTTTGAAAGGGTAGCCATTCTTTGCAATAAGCAATCTCCAAATTTAATTTACATTTTGCAGTTTATTGTCAACTATGGAGAACTATAAATGATTTCAGTGATTTGGGGAGAATAGGATATAAAAAATAAAATCTTCTACAAGGTCAGTGTTTGGTGACTACATTACCACCTTCATGCAATCTTCTTGGCAGCAGTAAGTGGTTTGCCATTGACGTTTTGTGGAATATATTTTTTTCCAAATTCCCAGTGTAGCCTACAGTTTGGTCTTCCCTGGTGTCCTCCATCCAAGAACTAAACTGCTCATCTTTTTTTTTTTTCCTTGACTAATGGAATGTCGTAGAACTTTATGTAATGAATTAAGAAACATGTACAATCATAAATGATAGCTTGATTCAATATTGTTGTTGTTTATTTGTTTAGTCACTCCCGACTCTTTGTGACTTCATGGACCAGCCCACGCCAGAGCTTCCTGTCGGTCGTCAACACCCCCAGCTCCCCAGGGACAAGTCCATCACCTCTAGAATATCATCCATCCACCTTGCCCTTGGTCGGCCCCTCTTCCTTTTGCCTTCCACTCTCCCTAGCATCAGCATCTTCTCCAGGGTGTCCTGTCTTCTCATTATGTGGCCAGAGTATTTCAGTTTTGCCTTTAATATCATTCCCTCAAGTGAGCAGTCTGACTTTATTTCCTGGAGGATGGACTGGTTTGATCTTCTTGCAGTCCAAGGCACTCTCAGAATTTTCCTCCAACACCACAGTTCAAAAGTATCTATCTTCCTTCTCTCAGCCTTCCTTATGGTCCAGCTCTTGCAGCCATATGTTACTAGATTCAATATTAGTGATTCAATATTGTGAAGTAAGTTAGGCTGAGAGAGAAAAAAAAGTGAAGAGTCCAAAGTCATCCAGCTGGCTTCTATTACTAAGGAAGGGCTGGAACTCTAACTAAGTCTCCTAGTTTCTACTCTGGCATCTTAATTACTGGCTCTATTATTTTTTTGTAGTAAATCAGTAAAGATCATATAAGCTGCTTATATCAGGTTAGGCTATTGGTCCAGTACATACTGACTGGTTTTCTCCTCTCTAGGATTTCAGATATTCATTTCCAGTACTACTTAGAGTTTACCTGGTTTGAAATTAAAATCATTTAGTGCAAAGTATGCACTTTGTCACTGATGCATGGCTGTCACCATGAGAATATTGCTGTGCTACAGGGAAACCTGTGGCTGATGGACAGAACAATGAATAGCACAGAGCAACCAAGTCTTGGTTCTGGGGTTAAAAATTTTTTTTCACCATCCCCTTCAGTATGGGTATCAATATCCCCAGAATAGGCACTATTATACCAGTAGTTTACAGTACCATGGAATGACAAAGGGTACAAACAGGAGGAATCTGTAATCATCTTCTAGCTGGAAACAAAGCATATTTCCTATTCTTACTCCAAGGAATGACCCCATAAATAAATATATTTGATTTTAATTTAAACAGCATAGGAAGATGATTAGAAAATAGATTAATAAATAACAAATACATCAGCAGAGTAATTCCACAGAATTCAACGGCAATACTCAAGGGCTTTAATCACTCCCATTAAGCTCTTGATGCTTACTACTCACTGCATTGTTACGTACCCTGTATAGCAGATTAAGAATGTGGGGTTTTTTTAAAGATTTTTTTTTATCCTACCTTGATTACTTTTTAAAAAAACTCAAGGTGGGGAACATACCTAATACTCCTTCCTCCTCCTATTTCCCCACAACAACAACCCTGTGAAATGAGTTGGGCTGAGAGACAGTGTCTGGCCCAAAGTCACCCAGCCAGCTTTCATGCCTAAGGCAAGACTAGAACATACCATCTCCTGGATTCTAGCCTGGTGCCTTGATAGTTTAAATATACAGGTAAAACTATGTAGGCATGATCTTCATGCTCATTTAAACATAAAAAGAAGTAATTAAAACAGAAAATCAATGTACTTTAGAGGTCTGTTTATGCCAGGCCCAACCCAACAATGACCAACAATCAATCCAGCCAAACTTCAGTTCTTTATTTGCTCACATTGTATAGAAAGAATCTTGCCAGACTAAAGCTACTGTATGTGACCTAAGGGGAAATAACCTTGGAAGGCTCTAGGGTGGGGCTAAACCTCTTAGTCTTCCCACGTTCCAGCTCTGGACTGTGTTTTATCTTGCTCCCCTTCTTGGAATGTGCTCTCTCCTTCCTGAAAACCAACAGTGTTACTGAAGTCCATCACAATTTTACAGATATTCCTATATGCTTTGAAAGGTACTGCAGTGTGCCTTAATAGTGGATATATTAATATCTAATCTTTGCCAAAAGTTGTTTCATGTCCCTTTCAAATACCATGCTAATAAATTTAATTGAGTAACTTAAAATACCTATATCTGACTTTTTCCTATATCTGGGTTGGTACCATATAATTTTGGTATGAATTAAATTTATATTATTTATAATTACATATAAAATTATAATTATAATTATATAATTAAGTTTGGTATGAACACATGAGTGTGCATTCAGTGGAACCACAGAAGTATCATGTACTATATTGTCTATGAACCCTGTATTTTAATATTATTTCTTTGAGCATGTTTCATCCTAGCTCTGAAAGAATAACACTTTCAAGATTTAATACTGATGCCTTTTATCATGTACATGTTGAAAAATGTCAGCTTTGACTCCCTGAAAAACAGGGAACTTGCTGTCATTGTCCTTGCTTTTGCAATGTCAGGGATCAACTTTTTTTGGTGCATTCAAAGTTAGGCAGACCTTTAGAATGTGTGCTATGCCTTGTGAAACTTAGTTTGCTTTATTGAAACAACTCAATTTAAATTTTGTCAAATGTTTCACTTCTAGCCTCTGGGTTCACATCAAATTTTGCTGGCAGCCTTTCATTGGGAAGCTTGGAGAAGCAGCCATCTTAGCCTTTGAAACAATGATTGGCCTTATAACATCTTGAAGACTAAGAAATGAGTTATGACATAACATGTGTGCAGAGTAGAATTCTTTTCAACCATAAACCTCTGTAATTTCTGCTGAAAAATTGGACCAAGAGAGCCACTGAGAAATCTAATAAGATCAAGAGAGACATACATTAGCCATCCAGGTCCATTAGAGTGATTAACATAGCTTCAGTCCTTAACTGAAAGGATCCTGCTTCTTGCTTTTTATAGATGTCTCTGCAACTTCCACTTTCTCTAAAAACTCTTCCCTGAAAAAGGAAAGACTGGAAAGACATTATCAAATATGGTTGGATTGAGAAAGGTTTCTTCAGGAATGCGTGTACCACTATATCCTTCAAGGCAATTGGCATCATACCATCTCCCAAAGAAGCATTAATCATGTCTCTGATCCAAACACATATTCCCCATGGCTCCCATGAGATTCAAGAGGGGCATGGGTCCAGGCTGTAGGTAGCTAAACTTATATTTTAGAGGAACCTGTGGGACCTTTCTTGAAATTCTTTTATACATTTTCCATGTCATAATTCCCACTGATAATGTTGTAGTATGAATTCTTGCATGCAAATCCTTTTGAGATTATTTCATCCTTTCCTACAAATTATTTGATTGTTATTCTTATGCATACCAATAATGTGCCTCAAACGGTGCACTCCAGGATGGACTCAAACATCCCTTAAGGTGAAATTCACTTCTGATGCTATTATTAATTGACTATTACATGAAGAGGATAAGATCACAACTGCCTTGAAATGTTATTGTACTGATAATTCTGATCAATTATGGAATGTAGTATTAAGAAGGAAGCATTTTTTAGAAAAAAAATTAATCAGACCCAGAAATAGAGTGTAGTTTTTATACTCATTGTATCTACTAAATGCCAGCTTGTAATATAAATTGTCATGTAATTATTATACTTTAAAGAGGAATTCAGAGTTAGTATCACTCATACAGGTTCTGGAAATTATTATCAGCTTAGAGATAACCTTTGAAATTTGTATTATAATAGCTATCTTTGGTACTCTAATTTAAGTGTAATCCAAGGGATGATAACTAGTGACATTTTCTTCTTATTGAACACCATAGCCACACTTTAATTATATTAAGAATAGTAATGAAATTCAGATGCCTGACAGATGAAGTATAGAAACAGATTTGAAAGTAGTAGCTCTTGTCTTAGAGACACATGAGCAGGTTATATCCAGGCCAAATAATCACAATGTATTTTATGTGGGATTGTTTTTAAAGCTGCCTTGGAAACTTCATTTTGATTTGGTATTACAACAGCAAACACACTTATGTAGACAAAGTTGAAGCACCCTTTACCTTTTTTTCCTGGTGCAAATAGCTGCCTATATATTTCCACCCCAATTAAGACAGATGATTCTGACTTTAAAAAATCTCAACTTTTTCAGACCAGGTTGTCAGAAGGATAACTTGCCTCTACTATGTGATTCACCTTTGATGTTCTACTCTTTTAACCACTAATAATAGCCTGATGGATATTAGGAGTGAAGTTGTGTTGATAGGTAAAGGTAAAGGTTTCCCTCGACATAAAGTCCAGTCGTGTCCAACTCTAGGGGGTGGTGCTCATCTCCGTTTCTAAGCCTTAGAGCCAGTGTTGTCCGTAGACACTTCCGGGTCATGTGGCCAGCATGATGACACGGAACGCCGTTACCTTCCCGCCGAAGCGGTACCTATTGATCTACTCACATTGGCATGTTTTCGAACTGCTAGGTGAGCAGGAGCTGGGACGAGCAATGGGAGCTCACCCCGCCGCGCGGTTTCAAACCACTGACCTTCCGATCGGCAGCTCAGCAGTTTAACCCGCATAGTGGCCATATATTTAATTTACTGGAAAACTTGGTACCGTTTTTGGTTACTTACAAAAACAGTCTGATTCAAACCCTTTGCTACTTGGGGTGTCCTTATATATTTATTAACGCATTATTATACTGCCAACAGCCAAGCTTTCTCAGGAGCTTACAATAAAACAAAAAAAAACAAATTAAAATCAGAGAAAAATAATTAAAAAGTGCAATTAAGAAAAATGAAGTCAACAATGAAAACCTGTTTTTAGGATTTTTTAAGAGATTTGTTCCCTCAACTCAACAGTGAGTATTTATTTTCTTTTATTTACTGCAGTTTATATGCTGCTCCAATCCTGGGACTCTGAGCAGTTTGCAAGTAATTTCCAGTTTAGTTTGCACCAAGCATGCTCCCAGACCATCCATATATCCAGATCAGAGCAAGCGCTCACGTCACTCAGTTCAGCTAGCAAAAATATTGTATATTATTTATTTATTAACCATCAGCAACCCCCCAAGCAGTTAACTGGGATAAAAGGCAAGCAAAAGGCCAGAGAGAAAGAGAGTCTTGCAAGAATTTACATTATTGATTTCAGTCTATATGTATATCAAAAGATGCAGAGCTTTCCAGAGCCACTGGAAACAAAACTGCGCATAATTAGCAGGGACAGTCCCAACGGGAACAGCCATTTGTTGTTCTAGTTTTAACCCTTTCATGTATATAATGGCAGCAGAATAGAGATGGAAAGTAGGGATACCAGGTAATCCCTCCTTTTTGTACCATAAAGGGAACAATTTGGTATATGGGGATGATGTATCCAACAACAACAACCAAATACAAAGTGGGGTTAAAACTGTAGCAAAACAGCTAATAAAATCCAGATCAGTGTATTGACATCCCGGTGGAAGAAAGATCTTTCATTCCATCCCTAAATGGTTGCTGGAAGAGCCATGTTTTCATGGAGCTTCAGAAGCTTATGGGTGGGTTCCAAAGAACTGGAATGGTCACAGTAAAGGCTTGAGCCTGAGTTGCTTTAAGACAAAGCTATGTGTCAGCCCTTTGAAGTAGCCCAGACAGAAACCAAAACCATGAGAACTAATGCTACCTTTATTGTATGCTTACAGCAACAGAATCTTGCAAATCTGAAAGCACTTTCCCCCCTCCCTTGCCTTTAATTTCCAGAGAACTAAGGAGGGCCCCTTCTGAGATGCTTTCTCCACTCCCATTCCTTCTATGGGCTGAGATATCTCTTGTCTGACCATTGCCCTGGCTGCAGCTCTTCCTCCTGTCTCCCAAGGTTATTCTCACAGCCCATTACACTGTGTGACAACCATAGGAAGATCTCTTCAGATGATCTTCTGAATGAGATATTCTCTCAAATCATTATATTTTTTATTGATTTTCACCTGTGGATTTGTTTGATAGAAGGTAGATAGATAATTATTTTGTATTGCCTGAAAACTGGTTGACAAATTTATAAATAAGTATTAAAGTAGATTTATAAGTAAGTATAAAATTTATAAATAAGTATTAAAGTATTATTATTAGGTGGCATGTTTACAGTTTGGAAGTGCTCTTAGAGCCAGTCTTGCTCCTATACTTCTTATATCACCTATAGCCAAAAGATTGTTTGCCCACCTGCAACTACTGTGCTAACTGTGCCTGATCATGGATGTATCACATCAGGATTATGGTGACATGTAATACATGGACATGAGCTTGACTAGATATTCCAGTTTGTGTACTCTTATCTAGAATTTGACTACAGCATAATTATGGAACATATAACTTCTTTTTTATAGCTACCTTACCAGCTGTCAATTAATTTTGGGTCATGGTTTATGTTATCTTTAGGATAATGGTGGGGGCAGGATATCTAAAGGACTATCTTCTCATTTATGATCCTGCCTTCACCCATGTTGTGACTTGATGAAAGTGTAAGAAGGAATTTTCTATACCAGCACCCATTTTTTTTTGCAGTTGCCAGCCTCATATCATACGGCACTTCTCTTTGATAGCTTTTCATCACTCTGAAAACTTTTCTTTTTGATCTAGCTTTTGATGTGACAGCTGTATGACATTATCTGACTTCCCTCACTCTTACCATTATGTTCGCTACCATTCAACGAGAACACTGTATTTCAGATGATTAAACTGAATTTAAATAAACTGTTATTGGAAATAGCAGTAGATTTACATTGCTGGGCTTCTATTAAGGAGGTAAAATCAATACTTTAAAACTGAATATTTTGTCATTGCTAATTTATGCCACATTATATATGGTATTCCTCTATATATTGCTAAAATGAATTTCTGGAAATTGAATGCACTGCTTCAGAAATTTATCTGGAGAAATTATCCTGCTTGTTTGTTGGTTTGTTTCTTTTACTCAGGACACTTCATTTAGGTGGTTTTAATTTCCAGATTTAAATTTATAACATAAAATGCATATACTTTACTTTCTGGGAGTCTCAGTTGGAATCCTATTTTGAAAATTGGACTAGTATATAGAAATCACATATAATAGTTTATATGTTTATCTTATTGTGTAAACTAATTAAATGTGAATAAATCAGTTGTAAGATCTAACACACAGTCAAACACATATCTGACTAATTTTGATTAATTTATGGGAAAGGTATATTCTTATTGGTATGTTCTCTTCCTCCTCCTCTTTTTTTTCCTTTTCATTGATTTCCTTTCTGCGTAGAATCTTGAAAAAATAAAATCACATTAGTTTTTTTTCCCCCTGAAATGAATGTCCATTTGAGTAAGATCATGTGAGGAACCCCATCTAATCAAGATGTTTGAAAACATATTAAAATAGGGAGAATTAATTCTATGAATGCTTCTGGATGTAGCCACTAAAATATTTTATTAAAGACTTTCATCATGGAGGAAAATTATCTTCAGTCTGCTCCTTTAGTGGACAGGGTTCAATATTCTGTGCCATGATGAGAAATTGAAATTACCCCGTACTAAATTTAGTCAGTTTATTTATAACATTAAATATTTATAAAATTCATAAATTATTTCATAAATAGAATGGAAATTTGAAACTGAACAATTTTTATTCAACCATCCCCATAGACATATTTTCATTTTAGTTATTAATGCATAGAGTATATAGATACTATGTTCCACAAAGGGTAAAATTGTCCTGGGAATTTTCTTTAGTCATAATTACTTTAAAATTCCTCATGTACATGCTGAAGAGTATCCTAGCAGTACATTCATGAGAAATATCTATGAACTTTGAAGCCACACTGAATTTCACTAAGGTAAAATGTTCACTAAGGTAAAATGTGCTTCAGCAAAGGATCGTTACCTTGTCGTGGTGCTGGAGCTTGAGCACCTCGATGATGCCATGAGCTAAACCGTGAAGGGCCACCCAAGACGGGAAGGTCATGACAGAGAGGTCAGACTAAATGCGATCCCTGGGGAAGGTAATGGCAACACACCCCAGTATTCTTGCCGTGAAAACTAAATGGATCAGTACAACCAGAGATATGTCGGTATACCATCGGAAGATGAGACCCCCAGGTCAGAAGATGGTCAAAATGCTACTGGGGAGGAACAGAGGATGAGTTCAACTAGACCCAGACGTGATGACGCAGCTAGCTCAAAGCCGAAAGGATGGCTAGCGGCCGACGGTGCTGGTGCTGAACGGCGAATCTTATGTTCTAAGGATCAACACACCATTGGAACCTGGAATGTAACATCTATGAGCCAGGGCAAATTGGATGTGATTATTAGTGAGATGTCAAGATTAAAGATAGACATTTTGGGTGTCAGTGAACTGAAATGGACTGGAATGGGCCACTGCACTTCAAATGACCACCAGATCTACTACTGTGGACAAGAGGACCACAGAAGAAATGGAGTAGCCTTCATAATTAATAGTAAAGTGGCTAAAGCAGTGCTTGGATACAATCCAAAAAATGATAGAATGATCTCAATTCGAATTCAGGGCAAGCCATCTAACATCACAGTGATCCAAATATACACCCCAACCACAGATGCTGAAGAAGCTGAAGTAGAGCAGTTCTATGACGATCTGCAGCACCTACTGGATAACACGCCTAAAAGAGATGTTATTTTCATCACAGGAGACTGGAATGCCAAGGTGGGCAGTCAAATGACACCTGGAATTCCAGGTGAGCATGGCCTGGGAGAACAAAATGAAGCAGGACATAGGCTGATAGAATTTTGCCAAGACAACTCAATTCAATGAGCATAAGAAACACTCTCTTCCAGCAACCTAAGAGATGGCTTTATACATGGACTTCCCCAGATCGACAACACCGAAACCAGATTGACTACATCCTTTGCAGCCAAAGGTGGTGGACATCTATACAGTTGGTAAAAACAAGGCCTGGAGCTGACTGTAGTTCAGATCACGAACTTCTTATTCCACAATTTAGTATCAGACTAAAGAGATTAGGGAAGACCCACAGATCAGCTAGATATGAGCTCACTAATATTCCTAAGGAATATGCAGTGGAGGTGAAGAATTGATTTAAGGGACTGGACTTAGTAGACAGGGTCCCGGAAGAACTCTGGACAGAAGTCCGCAACATTGTTCAGGAGGCGGCGACAAAATACATCCCAAAGAAAGAGAAAACCAAGAAGGCAAAATGGCTGTCTGCTGAGACACTAGAAGTAGCCCAAGAAAGAAGGAAAGCAAAAGGCAACAGTGATAGGGGGAGATATGCCCAATTAAATGCAAAATTCCAGAGGTTAGCCAGAAGAGATAAGGAATTATTTTTAAATGAGCAATGCGCGGAAGTGGAAGAAGACAATAGAATAGGAAGGACAAGAGACCTCTTCCAGAAAATTAGAAACATCGGAGGTAAATTCCAGGCCAAAATGGGTATGATCAAAACCAAAGATGGCAAGGACCTAACAGAAGAAGAAGAGATCAAGAAAAGGTGGCAAGAATATACGGAAGACCTCTATAGGAAGGATAACGATATCGGGGATAGCTTTGATGGTGTGGTCAGTGAGCTAGAGCCAGACATCCTGAAGAGTGAGGTTGAGTGGGCCTTAAGAAGCATTGCTAATAACAAGGCAGCAGGGGACGATGGTATCCCAGCTGAACTGTTCAAAATCTTGCAAGATGATGCTGTCAACCTCCTAATGTTCCTCCAGTACCCTTTGCATTGATAAAATGCCGTCTCTCCCAGGTGAACTTACCTGCCAGCAGCACTCATGGGGGTGTCACCGCTGCTACAAACTTTTCATCCCTCTTCTCTAATTTTTCTAGCATAATTAAAGTTCCTATCATAGCAGGATATTCATTAACCTTATGCCAGATAATATGTTATAGTAATAAACACTGTCCTCTTTTTTATTTCTTCTCTCCTTACCAGATTTGCTGCAACTGCAGTTGTGTGAGCATCCTAATTTAGCAAGGGTACTGATCTATCAGCTTTCCTGTAAAGGAGAGACTGAAAGTCCTTGTGCTAATGGCTTCTCCTAAAGGAACAAGCTTGGGACTTACAGATCAATATAAATCTGTGCATTTTGTTACAGTATGCTGATCTGACATTCTTTGACTGTATGTATGTATGTATATATGTATGTATGTATTTATGAAATAATAAGTACCTCTTTGGTTCTGCAACTTACATAACATGTAGAATTTACACAAGTGTACATGGCTTTTGATATAAATTTCCTGAGAAACTGGATATTTTTAATTTCCTGAGACAGACTTTACATTTTCTCAATGTAAGCATTCCCTTTAAACTGAAACAGATATATATATATTCTAATTTCGATACATCTCTCACAAACATATGGCTTTTTTCTTCCAAAGAAAGAAGAATGCTATCTGAATCTACTTAGTGCCATTGTCAAGTCAAACTGTTCCCATCGGAATGTGGGACCAATTTCTTTATGTCTGGGAAGTGGTTTCTAATTATTTTCATTTCTGAATATATTTCCTAGAGTGCTAGGCAAAAGCAATATTCATCTTTAAAATCTTACTCTAATCTCATTATTTGTTAAACTTTAACATATGGGTGGTTTGTTTGATTCATAGATTACTGTTGTATTAAAATATTTTGTCATTTTTGCATTGCTTAAGATTACAGTTGCAAATAATTTGCAGTGGATCTCAGTCATTGTTTAGGCTAAGGCAATTGTACAACATTTAAATGACTCTCATTTTGTAAAATTTTAGAGACAGCTAATTTTTAATGTCAAAGATCTGGAATTCTTTTTAAAAAAATCATGGCTTTTTAAAAAAAAAAATCCTTCAAAATACAGAATATTTCCATATTCATTTTTTTTTTCCTACTTCAAAAGCTGTTGTGTATTCAGGGAAATGTATGTCTTTAATGTACATATATGTTTTCCCTCTTGTCTTGCTTGCTTTTGCCAGTTTGACAGACATGGCTTATTTCAGCAGCCAAAAAGAATGGTTACCCTAGCAACAGAATCCATGTAAAATCTTTCTGAACACCTGTTCTCTCCCTCCTCATTTCCTTCAGCTAAAGCTTGTACCAAGCTACCACTTAAAGAGTTCAGCCAAACAGTGACACTGGGACATGGCTGCACTGAAGCCCATCTGATTTAAAGGCAAATGCAACCACAGCACAAATTTCTTTCTTTCTTTCTTTCTTTCTTTCTTTCTTTCTTTCTTTCTTTCTTTCTTTCTTTCTTTCTTTCTTTTTTGGACTGTTATTCTTTCTTTCAAGGAATCCCCTTACTTTTATATTTATCTCCTTTAGGAGTCAGGGAGATAATTTAAGCTTCAGAAACACAGCCTGGAATGGAAGATGTTTTCAGATCATGAAATGACAATAGATTACTGGAATTCCTATCCCATTGTCATGATGCAAAAAGCACTGTGACAGAAAAGAGCCATGTAGCTGAGTACTCAAGTACCTGACTTCAGTATTTTAGTTTATCTATCTAATGAGCACTAGCTAGAAAACAATAGTTACTAGTTTTCATATGAATTCAGAATATTTGCAGTGATTTGAAATTTGCTATCACATGTAACATCTGTGGATGTAGCAAATGGGATGGGATGACTTGGCTGTACTGAGTCTTACTGTGACCCATTGTTGCTGTTAATCTGTGCATCAACACTTAATTCAGAACTTGCAGGACAGATACCAAAGAATGAGAATAGTAGGGGAGACACCAGGATGGTAATAAATCTCAAAAAAAGGTTTAAGAAATTATCCCTGAATATACTTACATCAGAGGGGTATGACCCCAACAGCCAGGGGAGCCTAAACAGTGGGGAAGGTTTCCAGAATTAAGCTCACAAAGAATTTTATAGCCCTTTTTCCCCACCCCCCACTCTTTGGAATGCTCACCCCAATTGAGATAATTAGCTAGAAGAGAATTGATGTTTGTATTTACATTCATTGGAGAGGAAGGGATTACAAGAGAGTAAGCAGGCACACAATTGGGAATACACATCAAGAGGAATGTGCTGGCTCTGGCTGTTTGCCTAGTATGCTCACAACTGTGAGCCACAGGAGCAGCTTAAAAGGCAAACAAATGCCTTTAGTGTGAAACTGATTAGGGTCTGGTCAGCTTCAGGCAGCAGTGGGAGCCAGCTGCAGGGTTCTGATCGACTGATTAAGGTCACGAGCTGGGCTTGTTAACTTGCAGCTAGCACTTTTTAGGGAAGTGCTACCTGGCAGAGAAAAGCAGCTCAGGAAAATATAGTGTTTTTAAACAATTGCTTTGCTCTGTGAACAGGGAAAAACAAACAAATGGGTCAGGCACAGGACACATATGGAGATATGTGGGAATGGCACCTGAGCTAGGATGGACCAGGCATCAAGAGTATAATCTCTCTTCATTGAGAGGAGGGAATTACCATACCAACAACTGTGGTATGCAAGCAAAGTACCATATCTTATATTGACAGAAAACTTTAGAAATCCTTGACTGATTGATTGATCATTCTTTTTATATTGTGGAAAGACTCCAAGCACTCATGTAAAACCACCTGAGAGATCTGAAAAATGACCTCACAAGCTTATCGTGAGTGATTTTCAAGTGGGTAGATAGGCTATACATGATCAGCACATATGTAGTTCTTTTTTTTCTTCTCCTCTCTAGGTAACATACAAAGAAACATTTCCGTTATACCATTTTGAGAGAGCAGACACACTCGGATTCTCCTTGTCAGACTTGAATTTCTTGCTGGGTGTAGCAACCCTTGACATAAACTCAGAGAAAATAATCTATGAAAAAAAAAAAGTCAGGAACTTCTAAAGCTGTAACTGCAATATCATTTTATTTTTTAAATGTAAAGATTTTTACCTTCTGCTTTATACTTAACCATGCAACACTTAAGTTATGATGGAAACAGCATTTATGTGAAGTTCCATAGATCAGCTTCAGTGAAACAATTCAGAGCATGGAGATGATATGATTTATTTTGCCAAAGGAAAGAGGGCACCCTGATTCACATCAACAAGGCAACCTGGGTGACCTTGAACCACCTTGGGCCTGTTCCTGAAGAATTCATTGAAGCCACCCAGCCTGGAAGAATACCAGTGTTCATAGAGGAGGTCCTATGGGAAAAAAAGAGTCAACATAATGTAAGAGAAGCTGGCCTGAAGCAATGTCAGCCCACTATTAATGAAAGTGGGAAATCAACTTCACAGGAACTACTTTTGAGATTGGCTATAACAATAGAATCTTGCAAGTCTCTTTGCACTGTACCTCCAGCTCCTTCTCACACTTCAGTGAATTATGAAGGTTTCTGCCTGAGCCATTTCTGAATGTTATCCCACTGTTCTAGTCTTCAAAAGTGTTTCAGCCACTTTGGCCTAGGTAATAATATTTCCATCAAGGTTATCTTCCTTCCTTCCTCAGTGTGTAAGGAGATCTCTTGTAAATAGTGTGCTAGTGTCATAATCAGATGGAGAAAGTTACACAAGTTTAGCAACATTATTAGGGGTATTATACTGAGCTCAAAAGTTTACCATATCTAATACCTCAATACTGAATTATGAAAACATGGAGCCATGATGGGGAAAATTATATGTTATATTAATGGCATTTGTGTTACTACAGGGCCAGAGAGCTGCATATGCTCCGAAGACCTGCCAATGGATTCTATCAATACTCAGCATTGTTCCACTTCTCTCACACTGAATATTACTCTCTAGTTGTATTAACTATGAATATCCTTCCTTTTTTATCACAGCTGTTGCTTCTTATTGCCTTAATCCATGAAATATAGTCCTTTAAGTCTCTTGAATGCCACAGCTCCACACATCATTTGCATCTAAGTGTCATGAGCCCTCATAAGTGTCTCATTTCAGTCAATGAGCTCCAACAATTTCAAATTGTATAAAAACAAGACAATCAAAGGGCATATTTCTGTGGATAGTTTCTCATGTTCAATTATCAAAATCCACTGAATTTTAAAATAATCCTCTACTGTATATGCACTACTAGATATGGGTGTATCACTCCCAGGAGCTTGGTGAACTACCTAAAAGAAAGCTTTTTTGCAAATGCAGATGGCATAGGCATCCACTGCCTAAGAAAAACAACAGAATGTATGTTGTGATATTCACAGTGCAAAACCTGCCCTTTTGGATTTGTGTTCCAACATCAGATGCAAGTACATCAGTCATAAAGTTTGCATTGTGACACCATGACACATATTTTCTCCCTCTTCCCTCCCCATCTCCTACTGAAGAATCCTATGGTGTGTAGTCATTGAAAGATACATATATTGGCAGCATAAGGAGAATCATGTTGTGCCTCTCTGACATGTAGCTATTAAAGAGCAGGAGCCTATCAGAAGAGGAGAAGCCTATCAGAAGCAAGAGTGCAACTCAAATGAACACCGCAAATATTGGCTAAATTGTATCCAGAGATTCAAACCCAAAAGTTTTAGTCCATTGCTCACAGTACTGAGTTTTGGATTTTATTTTTATTTTATATTTATATGTGATGATTGTATGTATATTTTATACATTTGTATTTATATTTTATGATTGCTGTTTTAATTGATTGTTTTTATTGTAAATCACCCAGAGTCCCTCTTGTGGGGGGAGATGGGTGGTGGCAAAAGTTTGAATTAATAATAATAATAATAATAATAATAATAATAATAATAATAATAATAATAATATAATAATAATACATTAGTCAGTTTCTCTTTAGTCAGAATAAATAAATAGTTGTCTGTCAAAAAGTTCTTTTCAAAGGCTGAATAAGAAGAATCACCAATCCCATATATTTCACAATATTAAGTTGCCTCTAATTGTTCAAATGAGCAATATGAGGTACAGTGGGCTGACAATGTGATGTGTTATGTTTCCAATTATTTTATCATCAGAGATCATAAAATATCACATAAGCACCAGCTTCTCTAATCCATCATATGCGGTCAAGTGGTGTCAGTTGCATCTGTTGCCATTAAACAATTTTATAATGCTTTCCACCTCAGATATAGCAGTTAGCTAGCCAGTTAGAATAACAAAATGATCTGCAACATACTCCAAATATGTTACAGAAATGGCTTGCTTCTAAAAGTTTGGCTCAGTGACTTACAAAACAAGGTATAATTTAATTTCATTCTTTTCTCATTGCTTCTATAATCTTCTTTTCCCAAGATATGTAAACTAGCAAATCAATCACCATTTCAAATATTTAAATATAGTGCAAGAACAAAACAACATTTTTTGTTGAATGAACACCAAGCAGAAATCAAGAACTAATAGGTATTTTTTTCCTATAGAAATTTTAAAACATCATGTATTGCATACCCTCATGGCTTCTTTTGTACCATGTATTTTACATAAATTCAAATATTTTGAACACATAACTGACATACGCTACATCAAAAATTAAATAACCATGTATGGATATCAACCCTTTCCCTTACGATGCATAGAAACAGTGATGGGGTAAGTTGAGAAAACACTTCTGTGCATTTTAAAGAAAAGCATTAAAAAACTTCTATTGTTGTCCTATATTTTGTTTGGTATCTTAGTCAAGCATATAACACAATGTGAAAAGCTTTCTTTCAAGATGTATAATTATATACAATTTAAAAAGTGATTTTCAATCTTATATAAAATAGAGCAGCAACAGCCAAACACTTCCCACACAGTGGAATCACGTGTTTGTGACACCTATCTCCAACAATGGTGATGGCAGTTTTACAATGCAGAAATAAATCATAGGTCTGCACTTTATGTGTATTATTATTCTCAGTTGGCTAAATTATACATCATATTCCCCTTTCCAGTGCATAGTTCTGATGATAAACAATGTAGATCTGAATCACAGTTGCAGAGAAGTGCTATTAGTTTAATTATATTCACTTGAAAATTAATTTGCTGTTTTTTTAATTTTCATTGTTCTTGTTGGCAGATTTCATGATAATAATTGTAGGCTATTTAAGATAGCTATCTGCATTTGCAAAGATGCTGTTTTCACCAAGACTGTACAGTCATAGATCTTCTTAGCAATATTAATTCAAGTGTGCTTTACTAATATTAAAAGTAATACCGATTTATTTGATGCAATCAATAGTACTTTTGTTGGAATTTTTTTCTTTAAAAAAACTTTACATTTCCCCCCTTATTCTTTACTATGTTTCACAATTCAATGAATATATGGACCATGCTTTTTAAAAAATAGCATAGTAGTAGTAGCTACTGATTATATGAATGTCTCATAATATTTATACAGTAATTGGGCATATAAACACTTTTAAATACTTATTAGTTTTATTTAATAATACAAAACAATGCTTCCTTAATTTGATTTTGGTTGTTTTAACCAAAGTTGAGAATAAAAGCTATAACTTTTGTGCAAACTGTACACTGCCTAGAATTTTTACTGCTAGATTTTATTCCTTCTTCCCCTTTAATATACTTAATGTTTCTGGGAACAAAATGCCATCAATTACTGATTTGTCTAAATCTGCCACTAACTGAAATTTATTGACCACACCTGCAGAAGCTATTTTGGCACTGAATGTGTTTGTACAGTTATACCATTATATGTGTCCCAGCACTAAATTCACACTTTAATTAGTGTGAATGGGAGCTTTGCTTTCAATCATTATGGCAAGTAATGCTCCTTTCCAGTGTGATAGTGGGGAGTTGTACAGCAGGAAAGGGCAAGGAGTTAAAGCTCACTTATCTCCTGCTAAGATACTAATTTAGATTGTATCTTCTCTCTTTCTCTCTCTCTCTCACACACACACATAATAGCATGAATAGGATCACATGCACATTAGGCTTTCAGCTATAAGTTATGATAACCAAATTCTACTTCATCTGCAAACTCCCCAACTGACCTTTGGTAAGCCAAAGTATACTGAACCTCAACCTCTTGCCTGCAAAATAATATGAGGCTCTTTTAAGTACCGAATTGTGAAGCCAGCTCAGCATCTGAAATGCTAAATATTTAAAACTCCTTCAAGTTAAGCTTAACTACTGTTTATTTGAAGGATGCAAATGTTTCTTGGCAATGATATAGAAATGGTTTGCAACTGCCTTCTGTTTTCCAACTTCCCATTCTAGTTTACAGTCTGGCTATTTTTTGGAGGTCTTTTGACTAAACAATGACCAGGTCTGACCATGCTTAACCTCCAAGCCAGTCAAGGTTGGCCAGATGCTGCCACCTGTTGGAACAGTTTTAATAGTATTGATAAAGCATGGAAATCCACCAGGCAAGAAAAGACAGGCAAGTAACACAATGATGAACTATTTCTTCATAAACAGCACAAAATTACATGCACAACAGTGTCTCAGACCAATAAGGAGTAGTATATATGCAAAATGCTGGGCTGACAACATGCATTGATTTATTGGTGTGATTAAATGACTGATTCATTCATCAAAGATTAAAAATATGGCTTGATAATTGGTTTTTAATTGAAGCTTTGCAAGGGTATTAGATGCTGATGGCATTGTTATAAATAATTTATTTTTATCTTCAATCCAAGGATGCATTTCAACTGATTTTACAAATATTATCGCTCTGTGTCATTCATACTCAAACAACTCAGAAAGCAGCTCTACTATTGCCTTCAGCAGGTCATTTGGATAAAATGGATTTCTGTTCTTGCTTCACTGCTTAGTAAAGAAGAAAAACAAATGGTCCCAATCTATAAGTGGGCATAATAGGGTAATATTAGTGATGGGAGCCATGTAGTCTAAGCCGGTTAATTTTGCTTTTTACCATGCTCCACCAGCTTATTGTCCACAGTTCTGGATATGCATAAAATTATATACTGTCAAGCCTCTAGAGCAGCCTGTTCTGCAAGAGGTTGGTATGGGTTCCACAGGAGATTGTAATTGGGGAGAAAAAAAAGGTTTTGAACCTTGCATGCTGCACAGCGATGGGAATTTTTAGGCACCATGCCTCAACTGCTAGCTGCAGCTTTTCTGTTGTTGTAAACATTGGAAAACATGGGTTGTGTAGGTTCAAAGTGAACTGTATGGTGAAGTTTTCCTATTTTTTTGTAATTTTTACATAGGGGTTCCCTAAGACCTGAAAAGCATTTACAGTGTTCCCCTAGATTAAAAGACTGAAAAAAGGCTGTTGTAAAGCAAAATATGCCTTCTCTCTAGTTCAGTTCAGCTCACCAAGTTCTATCCAGTCATAAGTGTGCGTGATGAACAGTGTTTTCAGGAAATCCTCCCCCCACCCCCGCAAGATTTTCCTGCCTCCCTCCTTTCTATCTATCTTTCATCAAAACATATTTTTGTTGTTCTTGTTGTTTTAACACACTGGTTTCTCCTCAGGCTGTGTAAATCCGATGGATGGATGGATGGATGGATGGATGGAATGAAAATATAGATGATATAGCTATAGCTATAGCTAGCTAGCTAGCTAGCTAGATGATAGATAGAAAGAAAGTTCCAATGATGTAGAAATTTTAGGACATGCAAATACTGATAAAAGAAAAGGGGTAACATGAGGTCTATTGTGAGAAAGGAATGTTTATCAAAATGACTGCAAATGGCTCTGTCCATTTTGTTCTATGGAAGTGAGAGCTGAGTATATCAAGACAAATGTATAGGTACTGAATGTGGAGAAATTAAACAACAGAAGAGAGAGATGGGGCCAAGAATAAATGGGTGCTGAATCAGCATGAAATGATTTGGTCACACACAGAGGATGAATGAGAATGGAACTGCAAATATATTCAAAGCAGATCATATGGATCAAGAAAAAGGGAAAGACCAATAAATTTGTAGTTGGATGGAGCTGAGAAGCTCAAAAAAAGTAGGGGAAAAAAAAGTAGTGAGTTTAGAAAACCAAAGCAAATTTATGAAGTGGTATACTAACATTGCTGTTAGCACAGTGTGATGGGAATGTAAAAAATGTATGTATGTACAGTATGAATAATATGACTACAATTTTTAGTAGTTTTAAAGGTGGTGCAGTTCTATGCCTATACTGGAATTATAAGTACCCTTTCTATATAGAGCTTATGGGCTGATGATTATGGACAATTTTCATATGCTGAACAGCTGAAGGTAGTTTCTACTTTCCTTTCCTAAAATCTTCTGTTATTAGGAGCCTGATAAAGCAGAGTCTTGTTCAAATGACTATTTACATAGATACATACAGAATTTCCTTTTGCGTTAAACATTATGCCAAGTACAGAAAACAGGTAAGAAGTAGTAAGCAACATAAAAATCAGAGGTAGGAAATAAGGAAAAGAAAATCTAAACAGATCTAGTTTATGCCAACACTATTTAATTCTGCCCTTGCAAATCTTCCTTGCTTCCACCAAACACCATTTAATTAAATGACTTCTATTTATGTTCATGTAAATGTAAGTGTAAGGCTCTTGAAGCTTCCTGCTCAATATGGGACAGCTGGGAACATGAATAATATGGGGTAGGCTTTACATGCATTTATTACTCTGTCTGCCTTAATGTATACAATGGTTTTGGATGCCACAGCAAAATTTTCCTGACTTGAGTGCAGAAGTCAAAGCTCACATACTTAAATCAGAATAAATGGAATGTTGTAGGATACATAGGCAGAAAAAACAAATTATGTAGAATTTTGAAAATAGAAAAATTGAGGATCCAGTTCTATTTGTCCCAATAGAAACTGAAATACTTACAAAATATTATATTTGCATGGGTGTTACTTTTTCCTATATTTTCCCTTCCTTTCTAACTAGTTTAGTTCTGTTCAGAAAACCTATTTGGTAATTGAGACCATTTATATTCTGGAGACAATTCTTGATATTATGAAAGGCTCTGTACTTAATCTAATTGATTTCTGTACTCCATCATTTTGTGCATCTAATGTCAAGTAACAAAATATTGGCTAAGGACCTGATCCAAAGTTTGCTGTACTACATTTAACATTAAATCTAATAGGCTGGGTATTACTGGCTCTTAAATTTCATTTAATCTGGTACATTACATTCCCTTTAGGAAATTAAGTCTATGATCCACAAACCATTCACTTCAATTAAGTTTGCTTTTAGCACAGCATTTTGGGGAATTGGCTCATAAATCAACAAAATTAGGCTTCTTCTCCTATTGGATGAAGACATCAGTTTAAGGTAGAACTTATTCTGATCAAGGTTTTCTCACTAATTAATCATCCAATGCTTAACTAATTAATTGATTTATTTAAACAAGTTTCAATAATACCAAAACCATAGGTGAATTACCTATTATAGAAGGACATATTTTTATTTTAAAGGAGTTTCAAGAAGAAAAGGTATTATTATTATTTTTAGCAGTGTGCTGTAGTAGTTAAGGTGTTGGCCTGGCACTGGGGAGACCCAGGTTCCAGTCCACCCTCAATCACAAAAGTTTACTGGGTCACTTTTGATCAGTCTCTCTATTTTAGCCCAATTTGCCTTATATGCAAATTGGGGAAAATTGTAGGAAGGAATACTATGTTACCCAGCTTGTGCTCTCTATTTTAGCCCAATCTGCCTTACAGGAAAATTGGGGGGAAATTGTAGGAAGGAATACTATGTTAGTCAGCTTTTGAAAGAAAGGTGGGATGATTTTTTTTACAAATAAATAACTAAATACAATGAACCACATAAGGACACCAACTTATCTGAATTCCCTAAATAAGATCAGGACTTTGTACAGAATGCCACTGCCTCTGTTTTTAATTGGGCTTAACAAAGTACAGTGTAATTTTGAAGATTACATTCCCAATGACAAAAGGATATGTGATACCTTTCCCTAAGTAATCCATTTTTTCAGGCTGCTATGAACTTCGAGAAGCAAATGGGGTCCACTAGCTATTTGTAATAAACATTCCAACATTACTTAGTGCCACTAGATGTCACCGTATAAATATTCCTGAAAGATTCATATGACAGCAAAATATTTTAAAGGATGGATGACAAGAGAAACAAATGGAATGTTCTGTCAGTCTACATTGCAGAAATATGCATTTGCTGAGCAGAACAAAGCCACAGGACCACTTTTCCATAGTTTGAAATCAGTCTAAAGCTGAAATAGATAGGTAGGTAGGTAGGTAGGTAGGTAGGTAGGTAGGTAGGTAGATAGATTGATAGATAGATAGATAGATAGATCTCACAATCAAAATGAAAGAGACTCATAGCTATCTTGAGTACATTTCATATATAATTCATTTTCTCTAGGCCAATTCTTCTGCAAAGGACTAGAATCATAAACCTATACTGAATTTCCCTAACAAGGATCTTTCCTGATCCAAGGTAACTAATCTAAATTGATTATGTAACTTTTCACTTAACATAAACCACTATCTTTTCCTTTTCCACACTTCAGCATAGAAATCAAAAATCCTTCAAGTAAATTATTCCACCTGTAATGCAAAATCTGGGCTGTTTCTGTTTATTTCCAACTGATTTCTTAGAAAGGTATGGAAAGAGGTCACTAGTAAGACAAAAAATACTAAGCTAGCTCTGTCACATGCTCATATAAACCCAACATCTATACCTGACCTCTGCAAGAAATTCCCCTTCATAATATAAGTAAACTCCCCTTACAGATTTTGAAAAAGAAATACTTTCCCCACAAAGTGCCTTGAAGTTTAATATTTCACTCTGCTTTTCTGGCTGTTGAAAAGTGGACTGTGACTAACTTAGTGATGTGAAAATAACCCCAGAAATGGATTTAAGTAATTTCTTTTGGGATGACTGATCTACCCGAGCACCCAATATGATCAGTTGATATGAGTTTCCAATCTGATAGATTGCCTGCATGTCAAAAAAGTTATGAAAATGGCCAGCATGTGGACATGTCTAAAACAATCTCTGACCGATAAAACTTCAGTAATAAGTAATATAACAGGCTAACTAAATGAATTAAACAAGCTGACAATATCAAGATTCTGTAAGTAATAATACTAACAATACTATGACCCATAAGAGATATAGACCAAGAAAAAAAAGCAATAAACCAAATATATATATATGTATGTATTTATATGTGTGTGTGTGTGTGTGTGTGTAGCCTAGGATATGCACAAATATATTTCTAAACCTATTACTGGCTTGATTTATTTATTTTATTTTATTTTTTAAAAGCACTACCTGAATGGATGATGTACTAGGATATTGGAGTACCATGTTCAAAGCACTCTGGTTCATCAAATAGATCCTAACAACAATATTTATTTACTTACATTTAGTCAATATGAATACCTTTTAACTCTGCAATGGCTTATCCATCTACCCAAATTAGATACAAGATATTAGGTACAAGAACCAGAAGAGAAGCACATGAACATATGTGTAAATTAAAATGTCTGTTAAAGCCATTTAACACTTTTTTCATCAATACTAGCTAATATTCAGTACTATTTCCTGGAAAGTACACATTTGCTGCAGATTGATTTTCCAGTAAATATTGACTGCTAATCATAGATTCCCAATAGAGTATTGGGATACCATTTAAAGGCCTTTAATAGCTCTCTAATGTTGAATAATGAAGTGTCTGATCCATCACGATAGGATATTACACATAGAGTATGCAATGTCTGGTGTGTTACCACCATGGACTGTTTTTAAAATTCTGCATTAGTGAACAATTGATGCATATTTTATTGCACTAAACCTGACATTTGTCTGCATGGCAAACCTGACCAAGTTATTCAATCATGCATGAATATTTCCTTTTTTGAGAAAACTGTTATGACAGCATAATGTTTTTCATTTTTAATCAAAAACATTATGATTCAGTCATATTGTATCACTGCTAAAGTAGTTTGAAACTGCCTGGTGATTGAAATGTATTTATTCCATAGGAGAAGCCCAGAAATTATTAAATATATCTTTGGACACATGAGGAATAAATATGGCAAATGATACCTTTTCAACCTCTGATGCTATTTTCAATAAGCATTTTTTTTCAAGATGTTCTCATTATAATGAAGAGAACATTTTTGTATCAATTTAGTTTTTTTAAATAAGTCCTGGCATGCTGTGACTTTACTTTTAACATGCGTGTTTCAACAAAACAACAACTTCTTCTTTGAGTTAAATATTATATTATACCTCTGAAATATAATGAACAGGTAAAGAAACAACTAATCCATTCTATAAAATATATTCCCCATGTTTATGTCTATTCTAAAGTTATCCCTCTGTGAATGACAAAGAAGGCTTTAAAAAAGTGGTAATAGTTGTTTGGAATTTCCAAAAAAATCCATGGGTCATCTAAGAATGTAGCACTTGGGGCGGGGGGGGGGGGGATACATCACCACCCAGATTTTCTTTTCTTCTCTATGGAGTTTTCCTTACTTAAAATATACCCAAAATGAAGCAACCAATTTTGATGTCAGTAAAATAACCATATCAAATTACCAACTTTGCTACAGTCCTACTAAGTATGTGGCCTCAGCTTTGTCTAAACAGAAGCCCTTCATCTGAAATGGTTTTTGGTTTGCCAGATTCAGAGTAACTTGAAATGAGAAGGGCAAGTATGCCTTTTTGTGTGTTTGTGTATGTGTGTGCTTTTGAGTCAGTGTTGACTCCTGGCAATTGTCTGGACTAATCCCTCCAGTTCTCTTGGTAAGGTTTTTCAGAAGTGGTTTGCCATTGCCTCCTCCCTAAGGCTGACAGAGAGTGACCGGCCAAAGGTCACCCAGCTGGGTTTGTGTCTAAGGCGGGGCTAGAACTCACGGTGTCCTGTTTTCTAGCCTGATGCCTTAACCACTACACCAGACTGAAGTTTGCTATAGAAAGCTTTTAAATGGTTCTGACAAGATTTGTTTAATGATCTCCCGAGTCTGGTGTCTTTGCTGCCTTGTGGCAAGCCTTGATCTACCATATTATCAGTTTCAATTAATGTTGTTCAAAAATGGCTTTCTTCTAGACTTTGCACCTTGCTGCCTGACATACAAACAGATGTGAAGGATTTACAAAATTTTCTTGTTGTTTTAAGGTAAAAATGGAGATGTTACATAACATCCATCTTGAGGCTGACAGGGAAGTGGAAGCATTATGAAAGTGAGAAGATAGTGCTGCTGTGAAAATAAAGTGGCCTAGGTTTATTTTCATAGCACTCCATAAAAGGTATAAAATGAAGGTGTATATCTCAGATGCATGAAAGTGGGTTAAGTGCATAATATAGTGTAAATATTACAAAATTGCTGAAGCAAATTCCACCATTTTAGTCTCTCTTAAGGCATAGAGAAAGATTCTTTGGTACACCAGATGTACTTAGACAAAAAGCACCCTTCCTCTCAGTTGCCAGAGAAATCACAGATAGTCATTTGAAAAGGCCTACTACAGGTTTGCACAGACCATGCCTACAAGAATTACAAGCTTAAATATATAACTATCCTGTTATGAGCAACTTGTGTCATCTCGTTAAAAGGGTTGCCTCTGCTCCAAAATAGTAATATTTTCATAGATAAACCTCACCCTATTTCTGAGAATTCAAGAAGCTGAGAATTACACATCTGGAGTGCACTCAGCCTGGGGAAGGCTATCCTATACTGCTCCTAAATTTCACAAAGGAGACAAAACTCCTGAAAATGGGGTTGGCTATTCCCATTAGCTTTCTCAACAGTGCTATCATTCTTTGGAATTGCAGTGCAAAGAGACCCACTAGCCAAGATTGGGAAAATTGTGGCTGTTCAAAAGCTGTTGAAAAAGCAGATGATTTCCCACATAAAAGAAGTCAGAGAGTATTCATAAAACATCCTGCAAGCTAGTTTTCTTTTTCCTGGGAGGCACGAACCTAAACATATTTCTAGCTGCAATTCTGAACATGCTTCCTCAACATTTCCTTCCTTTCTCTGCACTCAGAAGGGTTACCAGGTTTAAGTCAGAATATTAGGAGATGTGCTTCATCTTAACCTCACATTATTTTTTCTCCATACATACTGAAAGAAATCTAAACAAACAAAAATGCAGAACAAAACACCAAACCCCACCTGTCCCGTGAATTTTCTGCCTGAAACATGATTTAAAGAACATTTTTAAAAACTTAATGTATCCAAATATGTCCCAAAAAAGAAACGTTTTGGTCTTGCCAATCTCATATGCTCCCATATTTGCTGCCTTATGCTCAAAATTTCAACATTAAAAAAAAAAGAAAGAAAAATACCACAAGGATTACCACATTCTTCTTTTTTACTTTTTAAGTAGGTCATGGGACTGATATGTGATCTGTATGACCCAAAGAGTAAATAGTGCCTTTCACCCACAGAAACCTTGCTCTTCTGGGAAAGCCAAACTGTTCTTGCTGAAACTCAGTCCATTGCACAGAGACAATGTCAGTGATACAAAGCAAGTGTAATTATGCATTCAGGAACAATTGCAAATGACAGAGCTTGTTGGTGTCTCTACTCAGAGAAAATTATAATTATCAGTATTTGTGGTCAGGAGGGCATATGTGGCTGTGTATGATCCAGCAGTAAACAAGGGTTAGTGCTGTGCAAATGGAGAAAATAAATCCAAAGACCTTTGAACCTGATTTGGTATGTGGAGCTCTGCTAAATACTTACCAACTCCATACATGTTAGGATTCAAATCTGCTCTCTGTGTGGTGATTTTTTTGCTATCATGTCTTGATGAAGGTTCATTTGGATCCTTGGCATATAAACAGCTGAGTGTAAATAACATCAAAGTTGAAGTAACACAATAACCCTAATTTTGAATTACTTGTCCTCTATCAAAAGATAATTGGATTTCTCATGAAAGGGTTTCCATCTGAATAGCCCTACACTGAATTGTGCTGTATATCACTTCCCCTTGACTGGTACTCAGACATATGTACTGCTCAAGTGTCTGGAATGTTCTACAACAGTTTCATGTTATATGGGCCAAAAATCCTCAATTTATGTATGGAGGAAGTGGATGCTATATTATTGCCTTTCTGTCAAGTTATTGGTGATGTTAGAATTATCAGAATCTCAAAGTAATGCTGCCAGGTGCATCAACGCTGCTACCAGAGACTGTTCTCAAGTCTAAAAGAATGGCAATGAGGTAGGTGGTGGTGGTGGTGATGATGATGATGATGCATTACAGTGGACCATTGGACCAATAGGGTGAGAGGCTGAAGGTTTCAAAATTCCTGTTCTAGAATCTCTCTGGGTCTTCACACCCTGACCCTGCCTTTTACTTTAAGGCTGTGATTTGGTCATTCCCACTGCCACCACCTATCTTCCAGGCACACCTAATCTGGTATTCACTCCCTAACTCCATAGGGTTAGAGAGACATAGGGTTTTCACAACCTGTGCTGCCTTTCTGATGATTAAAAGATAAAAACAGAAAAAAATGAAATCATTTCA
Source organism: Candoia aspera (assembly GCF_035149785.1). Classification (NCBI taxonomy): domain Eukaryota; kingdom Metazoa; phylum Chordata; class Lepidosauria; order Squamata; family Candoiidae; genus Candoia; species Candoia aspera. The sequence goes on along the minus strand of NC_086155.1, from coordinate 131,092,266 downwards.
ATAGTCCAACTTCTTGGTTATATAGTGCAGAGGTATGTGACTAGGTGATTCAGCCTTTTCTTACTCTCTTGGGAGACAGACCAATGTCACCAGAGATAACCAAATCAGACTTCTTTAAATAAAGATAAAATATAACCCCCTTTCTTTAGGTACCAAAGCAAACACTGAAAGCTGATGAGGATAATTCATGAGCTCTCCAGATCATGAAAAAAAATGTTTAGAATAAATTATAAAAGAAAACATAGTGTTCTAGGCAGATTCAAAAGATGGTGATAGTCCGCTCCAAATACTTTATTCTTTGCCCAAAGTCTTGTAAAAAAAGGGGGTGAGGGGCTGGTCAAATGTGCCAAATTAATATTACCAATCACAAATTGATTGTGAAAATGTGATGTCCTCATACATAGCTTGATAGATGGATAAAAGGCTGAGGTTACACACTCATTTGCATAATGTGCACAGAGAAATGAGAACAATAGAATTTAGCACAACAGAGAAATGTAAATCAAGAACTGGCACAATTTCCTGGCTAAATGTTTTACTTATTTCTAGAGAGAAATAAGTGTTCCTGAAGCAAAATGATCCTGTTCCAAAATCCTTGGATTTCTATCAGCTTCCTGTAATTTCAAACTTTCATCAGAGGCTGTTGGGAGTCCTATGCTTTTCCCAACAACAGTTTCCAGTATTTCTGTGGGGGGAGGGGAGGACGAGGAGGATGAAGAAAACAAGCTCCATGATAATTCTCAGCAAATTAATCCTCTACTACTCAACTAGCTCTCAGGACTGATTATAAGAGAAGATAGTTGAATTTATATACTGATCAAAGCCACATATTATCTTGTTGCATACTAGAAAATGGGGCATACAGATGCTTGATGGATTTATATTTAAAAACCTTGGTTCAATCCATATTATCTAGATGACAAGAATGCAATTAGACACTTGGATTTTGCTTTATGCATCATGTTAAATATTCACAAAAAGCAAGGAGAGTGGTCGGTATTTATATGTTTGCACACACACCTGCATTCAATTCAAATATGTGTTATCCAGCTAGTCGCTGGTGACTCCATTATTTAATCTGGTGAATATGATTTGAAAACCCCTCAATTTGTCCTTCTGCTCTTTGAGTGCATCCAAATTTAGCACAAGTTCAGAAAGAGAATGTACTTTTTCTGAGGCCTCTAGCAAAGCAGATCTTTCTGTAATATTGCACTGATCCTCAAAGTCATTCCTCTCATTTCCCTAGAAAGCTTCAAAGTAGAGAAAGATTAGACAAAGTAGTGTAGGGCACTGGTATCAAATTATGCTAGAAGGTAGCATATCAGGAACATAGTTTTCCACAATCTAAAACAGTAAAAGATGGGAAGTCCCATGTGCCGTTTATATGTTTGAGCTTAGTGACAATTTGCATGTACATCATAATTATATTAGGAATACTGGTCCTATTGCATCTAGATATATATTAAATTCAGTATATACCATTTTGTTTAAGGCTAAACATTTTTATGTCCAGGCAGCCTGATGTGATCTTTGGAACTCAAGTGAACTGCTGAACAGTGGCAATGGGATGCCTCACAGCATAGATATTCTCAGTGATAGAAACCTTTGAGAGAAAAGCCCTTTCTCACTAACTTAGAGTTATGGTAGAAAAGGATGAGCATTAGCAATTTTAGGCCTCAGAGATCATATGATCCCCATTAAAAGGGATCATATCAATCAATCAATCTTATTTGGTCATAGACCAGCAAATAAAATCATAAATAATTAGGATAAAAAAAGAAACACATACAATTCTAAAATATCTAAGAAAAATTAGAGGAGATGCTATGGCATATTGCGCAAACTATGGAACAGTACTTGGCTGTGGTCAACAAAATAAAATCGGATTGATCAGATAGTAACAACTTAAGATAAAATGAGTCAGAACAACCAGGATGTTTAGTGAAGAATGGGGATAGTAATTCCTGGCAAGTACCTGTGTAGAGGGAGCAATATGATATAACATGTTCCATCATTTCAATTATTCCTCTACCACATGGACACAGTCTCTGTTCAAAAGGGATATTTTGGTATCTTCCTTCTGTAACAGCAGCAGTTGGGAGGGCATTAAATTCAGTCAGGGATAGATAAAGCCCTTCTAAATTTTGGAACTGTTATGTAGTTTAGGTATCTGGCTGGTTGAAGAAAATATTCAGAATGGCTCAAAAAGATGTTTCTAGGTAGAACGGATAAATCTGATTGCAGCTGTAAATTGATGGCCTGTTGTTTGAAGTCAGCTAGTGCACATTCATAGCTTATCATGGTAATGGCTGCCCATGTAAAGCCATAAGATTGCAATTTGGCATGTATTGCCTGGCACCAGGGAGACTGAAAGCTATCAGTCATAATTAAAAGAGCCAATCTGATTGGAAAGAGAGAGAACTTAATCCAATAGGAGAAGATGTAGATCCAAGGAGAGGTTTCTATTTTAAGTAGACTGGCTTCTCAATGAAGCACCACATTCAGAAAGCAGTGAGGTACTTGAAAAATAGATCTCAGAAACTTGGATTGAACTCTTTCAAGAGAAAGAAATGACCTACAGGGGCCCAAGTGAACTCCAAAAAGGAGCTGGTCTTGGGTTTTTGCTGAGAAAACTGTAATCGCTGCAGATATATACTGAGCTCCTTTGGAGAGATAGAAAGATTGTAAGGCCAATGCTGTTTTTTGTGCATGTAATGTGACATAATTGGCGTGGGACTTATGATTGCATGAAAAACAATGCCCAGATATTTAAAGGTCTTAACTTGCTCTATTGAGTGATTATTTAGCCACCAGATATGTGTCTTAGAGCATTTGGCAAAAACCATAACCTTGGTTTTGGAGTAATTAATTTCTAGTCGTTCTTCTCGGCAGTGCTGAGCAAGTATATAAAGAGCCCATTTCAGGCCGATTTGTGTGTGAGAAAGCAACACGGCATCATCTGCATATAAAAGAACAAAAATGTGTCTATTTCCCAATTTTGGTGGATGAAAAGGGCATCATAATGCCTGGGTTAGATTATATGGAACCCTCCAAATTTGGCAGAGGGAACCCTCTACAACTGACACCCCATTCATTCAGCTAGCAACTAGCTGAATACATATTTTATAATACGTATCAGCCATGTGGAAGAGGTGAACCCTGGTGAGAAAGGATGCTTTAATAAAATTTCCTCTCATAAAATTTAATAGCAATGGGAATTATGTGCTTCTGCTATTTGCACAGGGAAGAAATATGTTATTTTTTTCTATGCTGGTTGAAGTTATCTACTCACCTCCCAGCTTCTATACTGGACCAGGAACTGAGACACCTTCTGTTTCCTTTTCAAAACATGGAATTACTAATTGCATGCATGGTGTCACATTTAGCTGTGCTCTCGGAAGCAGCCCCCAAATGCCCTCCAGACTTTTGAATCACTATACAGCATTGGACCAGAGCAGGTGTTGCTCAGCACATTACTAGTTTGAAAAGCTGCCACCAATGATATCCTTTGAACTTCAGAAGTACTAAGAGTACAGAATCCATCCTACTGTAAAGTGTTTATCCCTTTTATAACCATAAAGACTCAAAGAGTTTAGAAGTGTAATGAAAAATGCATTTTTTAGATGTTTGAATGAAAAAGAAAGAAAGCAGATTTATTTATTTTGTATCATTGCATTATTTGCAGATGATAACTATAGAAGAAATAATTAGCTGAGCAAACAACCCCAACACAGCTGTCAAGTATAACATATTCATCCCCAGTATTCTTAAAGAAGAGGGGCCTAGTGAAAAAATTGAAATAAAGGAAAGGCATGTTTATCAAATTCTGTAATTGGCTTTTCTATAAATTTGGAAATCATTTTATTTTCAGAACACAAAGAAGTGCTCTCAATTACTGGGTTAAAATGAATCTTCTTTTTCTGTTATAATGATTATTTGCTAATTAGTCAAGATTCCAGATGTATTAATAAAACTGGCACTGAGGAAGATTAGCATTCCTTTCTTGCTATTGTTGGAGGCATAAGCCACAAAAATAGAAGACGCACAAGGAAGGTGTTGGACAATATGCTTGATAAAGCCTGAATGTAGATTAAGCCTGCACAGTTTATATTCCATTAACCTAAGTACATCTTACAAATCAGACATTATAACTAATTGTCAGGGAACCAACAATATTGCTTCCCCTAGAGACAGCAGAAAAGCAAAGCCATCTATTTGTCTGTCTCCAACACCTAACAGGCCACAGGATATGTCTGGTGGATGAAAACTATGTAGTTTTCTATACACATAATCATATTACCTAATTATGTCATATTGAATTATTGCCAGTGAGGAGTCCAGGGCTGCTTGTTATTTTGGTTTGTTTCCTTGTGCAACTAAGGCAAATGCCAATTCCAGAAAAAAATGTGCAATTCTAAGTGAATATTTCCATAGTTCAAAATGAACATAACGCAAAAGTTGCATACATTTTCTGTCTGCTCATGAATAGTTTAGGTTTCATTAGAATTCTAGACCCTTATTATATTCCTTCCTTGCCACTTCAAAGTATCTATTATAGATACCACTCCACTGTCCATAGAGCGTTCTCTAAGATTATGAGGAACCTTTTCCTAAGAAATAATGTGAAGTTATTAAAATTAGATATGGATGGATGATCAGAAAATAGCCAGTAAGATATCTGCAAGAGGATTCAGGGTACTGTAATTCTGCAACTACTTTTTTCCTTCTCAGTTTTTTTTTTTTTTTTTTAATCCATCAATCCACTGAAGTTTTGCTGGAAATCATAGTGGTCATCATATTAAATGTAGTATTGCCCATCGGGACAAAAAGAAAAAAAAAAAAAAAAAACCTAGACATAATGATACGTGATGGAATAGACTAATATGATGACTATGGAACAGAGATGTTTCCAAAAGTTCAGCTTTCTAGTATAAAAGACACCTGAAACTGATCTGAGCTGTTTTGGTGGTTTGAGAATCGATTCCCTGCCTTCACTTTCTTGCTGTTCTTCCCCTGTGTATAGTAGCTGGCAAAGTGAGCAAATGTGAACCTGCTCAGTGTTAATTAGAAATAGATGAGCTATTAACAAAGCACACGCTGTTTGGCTTTGGGAGATGGTTGCCAATTCTGGGGAGAGCAGTTCCTATGAAATGGAAGTTCTCCATCCATGAAAACAGCAGGACTATGTGTTGTGCATGGTCATAACATCATTTTATTACTAGGGGATCCATCTTGTGGCAAAACAGACTGACCATTTATCTAATAACACTCATAGTTTTGTGCCTTATGTATATTGCAGGCTTTCCCCATGGCTCAGCTGGTGAGCTAGTTAGTGAGCTAGTATGCGAAACTGGCATAGATTGTGGTGCCTGCATTGCCCAAGATTGAAGCTAAGACATTTTGCAGTCATACAATGTGCTTTTCCACTGAGTGATGCATTATTCTTAACTTAAGGAGAATCTTCTACAATGGCAGCTTAAAATGCACTGTAGTGACCTTCTTGGACTTCTGCCTGTGGATGGGCAGGTTTTTATCATTCAGTGCCACAGTCAGAAACTTTTGGTCAGAAGAACCTCCTGAGCAGGACATTATCTATGCCCTGCTATTGAGGTTTTGCCTAAGGCAAAAATTCAGGGTGAATTTGGAGGTCCCTGCCTAACAAACCATTCTGAGAGAAGACAAAAGGCAACAGATTTCTCAGCTGACTGGATTTTGGCAACACTTGAAGTAGAGGTTAATATTCCCACTCCTTTGGGCAATAGTCCAATGCATGTCTACTCAGAAGTAAATCCCCCGGTGACCTATATCCAGGTAAGTTTGTCTAGGTTTGCTCTCAGTATTTTCACCTCTTGTTCCCCTTTTGCCCACCAAAAGATTTTGCCTGCCAGTAAAATTATGTGCTTCAGCAAAGGACCATTACCTTGCCATGGTGCTGGAGCTTGAGCACATCAATGATGCCATGAGCTAAACCGTGAAGGGCCACCCAAGATGGGAAGGTCATGACAGAGAGGTCAGACTAAATGCGATCCCTGGGGAAGGTAATGGCAACCCAACCCAGTATTCTTGCTGTGAAAACTAAATGGATCAGTACAACCAGAGATATGTCGGTATACCATCGGAAGATGAGACCCCCAGGTCGGAAGATGGTCAAAATGCTACTGGGGAGGAACAGAAGATGAGCTCAACTAGCCCCAGACGTGATGACGCAGCTAGCTCAAAGCCGAAAAGACGGCTAGCAGCTGACGGTGCTGGTGGTGAATGGCGAATCTGATGTTCTAAGGATCAACACACCATTGGAACCTGGAATATAAGATCCATGAGCCAGGGCAAATTTGATGTAGTTATTGGTGAGATGTCAAGATTAAATATAGACATTCTGGGCATCAGTGAACTGAAATGGACTGGAATGGGCCACTTCACACCAAATGACCACCAGATCTACTACTGTGGACAAGAGGACCACAGAAGAAATGGAGTAGCCTTCATAATTAATAGTAAAGTGGCTAAATCAGTGCATGGATACAATCCAAAAAACAATAGAATGATCTCAATTTGAATTCAGGGCAAGCCATCTAACATCACAGTGATCCAAATATACACCCCAACCACAGATGCTGAAGAAGCTGAAGTAGAGCAGTTCTATGAGGATCTGCAGCACCTACTGGACAACATGCCTAAAAGAGATGTTATTTCCATCACAGGAGACTGGAATGCCAAGGTGGGCAGTCAAATGACACCTGGAATTATAGATAAGCATGGCCTGGGAGAACAAAATGAAGCAGGACATAGGCTGATAGAGTTTTGCCAAGACAATTCACTCTGCATAAAAAACACTCTCTTCCAACAACCTAAGAGATGGCTTTATACATGGACTTCACCAGATGGACAACACCGAAATCAGATTGACTACATCCTTTGCAGCCAAAGGTGGCGGACATCTATACAGTTGGTAAAAACAAGACCTGGAGCTGACTGTAGTTCAGATCACGAACTTCTTCTTGCACAATTTAGGATCAGACTAAAGAGATTAGGGAAGACCCACAGATCAGCAAGATATGAGCTCACTAATATTCCTAAGGAATATGCAGTGGAGCTGAAGAATAGATTTAAGGGACTGGACTTAGTAGATAGGGTCCTGGAAGAACTATGGACAGAAGTTCGCAACATTGTTCAGGAGGCAGCAACAAAATACATCCCAAAGAAAGAGAAAACCAAGAAGGCAAAATGGCTGTCTGCTGAGACACTAGAAGTAGCCCAAGAAAGAAGGAAAGCAAAAGGCAACAGTGATAGGGGGAGATATGCCCCATTAAATGCAAAATTCCAGAGGTTAGCCAGAAGAGAAAAGGAATTGTTTTTAAACAAGCAATGCATGGAAGTGGAAGAAGACAATAGAATAGGAAGGACAAGAGACCTCTTCCAGAAAATTAGAAACATCAGAGGTAAATTCCAGGCCAAAATGGTTATGGTCAAAAACAAAGATGGCAAGGACCTAACAGAAGAAGAAGAGATCAAGAAAAGGTGGCAAGAATATACAGAAGACCTGTATAGGAAGGATAACAATATCAGGGATAGCTTTGACGGTGTGGTCAGTTAGGTAGAGCCAGACATCCTGAAGAGTGATGTTGAATGGGCCTTAAGAAGCATTGCTAATAACAAGGCAACAGGAGATGACAGCATCCCAGCTGAACTGTTCAAAATCTTGCAAGATGATGCTGTCAAGGTAATGCGTGCGTTATGCCAGCAAATTTGGAAAACACAAGAATGGCCATCAGATTGGGAAAAATCAACTTATATCCCCATACCAAAAAAGGGAAACACTAAAGAATGTTCAAACTATCGAACAGTGGCACTCATTTCACATGCCAGTAAGGTAATGCTCAAGATCCTGCATGGTAGACTTCAGCTATTCATGGAGCGAGAATTGCCGGATGTACAAGCTGGGTTTAGAAAAGGCAGAGGAACGAGGGACCAAGTTGCCAATATCCGCTGGATAATGGAAAAAGCCAGGGAGTTTCAGAAAAACATCTATTTATGTTTTAATGACTATTCTAAAGCCTTTGACTGTGTGGACCATAACAAATTGTGGCAAGTTCTTAGTGGTATTGGGGATACCAAGTCATCTTGTATTCCTCCTGAAGAATCTGTATAACGACCAAGTAGCAACAGTAAGAACAGACCACGGAACAATGGACTGGTTTAAGATTGGGAAAGGAGTACGGCAGGGCTGTATACTCTCACCCTACCTATTCAACTTGTACGCAGAACACATCATGTGATGTGCTGTGCTTGAGGAATCCAAGGCTGGAGTTAAAATCACTGGAAGAAACATCAACAACCTCAGATTTGCAGATGATACCACTTTGATGGCTGAAAGCAAAGAGGAACTGAGGAGCCTTATGATGAAGGTGAAAGAAGAAAGTGCAAAAACTGGTTTGCAGCTAAACCTCAAAAAAACCAAGATTATGGCAACCAGCTTGATTGATAACTGGCAAATAGAGGGAGAAAATGTAGAAGCAGTGAAAGACTTTGTATTTCTAGGTGCGAAGATTACTGCAGATGCTGACTGCAGTCAGGAAATCAGAAGACGCTTAATCCTTGGGAGAAGAGCAATGACCAATCTCGATAAAATAGTTAAGAGCAGAGACATCACACTGACAACAAAGGTCCGCATAGTTAAAGCAATGGTGTTCTCTGTAGTAACATATGGCTGCGAGAGCTGGACCATAAGGAAGGCTGAGCGAAGGAAGATCGATGCTTTTGAACTGTGGTGTTGGAGGAAAATTCTGAGAGTGCCTTGGACTGCAAGAAGATCCAACCAGTCCATCCTCCAGGAAATAAAGCCAGACTGCTCACTTGAGGGAATGATAGTAAAGGCAAAACTGAAGTACTTTGGCCACATAATGTGAAGACAGGACACCCTTGAGAAGATGCTGATGCTAGGGAGAGTGGAAGGTAAAAGGAAGAGGGGCCGACCAAGGGCAAGATGGATGGATGATATTCTAGAGGTGAGGAATTCATCCCTCGGGGTGCTGGGGGTGTTGACGACTGACAGGAAGCTCTGGCATGGGCTGGTCCATGAAATCACGAAGAGTCGGAAGCGACTAAATGAATAAACAACAACAAATTTATGTGGATATCTTTAAATGCATTCTACATGATATGCTTGTGCAATATTCATGTAACTGAGTTTGCAGAACCTGCCTGTGCAAATTTATCTGGCATTGGGCAAAAACCTTTTGGACATAAGATTTTATCCCTAGTGGTGGGCAAAAGGGGCACAAGAGCCATATTTTCAATGCTTAAGACTTTCCATAGTTCTAATACCTCTGGAGCTGTCAAGTTGCGAACAAAACCACAGCTGGACAATGCTGGTTAACTGAAAAAAAAAATATTGATTAAAGGATAGAATCTTATATATATATATATATATATATATATATATATATTCTGCTGTTTGAAAAACAGGAACCCTTTCTGGGCTGAAAGACAACTCAGAAATATCGAAGTATAATAAAAATACATCCAAATCAGTCTAAGGAAATTGAAAGGCTCTTCCTATCATGGAGTTGATATTAAGGCAACAACCTCAGCAGCAGTTCCTGTCTGCTCTTGTAAAATATCCTTTTGCTACTTCCAAAAGGAAAAAAGAAATATGTTCTTGCTTGTCTTTTCATATATTGACTGAATGGCATCTAGTCCAAACTTCACATAGTTTGCACTAGTTGTGCCAGATACAGAACTGAAAACTAGCTATCTTGTTCTACTGCTCAGGCTCATACAGTGACATTTTCTGTGTGCTGCATTATTAACAAAAAATAAAGATAACTATCTGTGACAAACATACAATAAAGCTATTAACTGTATGACCCCTGCAACTGCAGAATAGACGGCAATGTTGGGGACAAAATATAGTCATTGACTAAGCAGCCTGAAGTTATCCTCAGAAACAAATCAAAATAAAACCTGTGAAACAGCAGAGTGCAATGCCAATGTCCCATTAGAGCTGTCAGATCAATATAAGAAATAAAAAGGCTCACCGCCTCATTCCACCAAAACAGATTTAATGCTGGCCCGCTGAGGATTGATCCATCAGTTATATAATAGAGATTTTCCACTCCTCTTTACCTGCTTTAAAAAAAATGGGGAAGAAGAAAAGAAAAACACACTGAAACTGTATGCAGTGCTGGCAAACAAAATTATTACTTTCAGCTCTGATGCAAATCTGAACCTAGTGTGTCATTATTTGCCCAGATGGGTGGATGTAAGCAACACTTTGTGCCTGTGTCATTCCTCCCATGCCATCAGATCAGTCCTGACTTGATTGAGTTACTTTCACAGTTCAGATTTGATTTGAGAAAAAAAAAAAAAGATTTCTTTATAGGCTATAAGGAGGAACCTTCAAATTTGGCCTTGTAGGGTGGTTCAACTTTGCCGACTCTAAAGACTGGGTTTTCTGAGGGCCTTTGGAATTGGTATAGCTGGGTGGCAATTGATCTCTTAACCTCTTCTGAAAAGGAGCTTGTCTGACACTGGTTGTATCAGGATTATGGCTTGCCAGGAATATTCTGTATTGGTTAGCAGAAGTAAGAGAAGCGGAATGACAGTGAAATACAATGCTACAGAGATAGGCAAACCACAGAGAAAGAAGCTAGCACAAAACAAATGGCATTCATACCCCTCCTCTCCCACATCTTCCAGAATAAAGTAAAAGTTTGGTCCAGTGACAGTAAGTGTTAGCCAGCCAACCATATATTCACTGTTCCACTCATGGAGAATTTAAAAATAAGGGCAGCCTAAAATTCATATATAGAGACTGAGAACACAATTAAGCTCTCTGCTGGATTGGCAGGATCAGCATAGAAGTATAATACTGTATTGCTACAAAGAATTGCAAAGTTGGGGCTTATAGATGGCCTCATTAGAGAAGCTGAGAGTAAGGAAAGTAAATGAAGGCCCAAACGAGGTTAACCTTGCCAACCTAAGAGTTCTTATAGGTAAAGAATTCAACGAAGTTAAATCCCATCAGCCAACTACTCAGACATGTCCATCAGAGAGCCATTCACACCATTCACCTTCTCCCCAGCATTCTGCATAAATGGAATTGAAATTGTACCACTGTATTTTGTTTATAAAACTCCAGAAGCAGCAGAATATCCATCAAATCTTCAAAGTGCTTCCAAAGCTCCAAAGTATTTTGAAATCACCCAGTTTGATATATTGCTTGAAAGCATGTTCACTCTTCATTTCACAAAATTGTTTCATGTACAGATTCAGTCAATGTTTTCACAGAATTGTATTGTGCATCATCTTTGGATCAGGGCTTCTCCGAAGGATCATGATCATCATGGAGATGTCACCAATCGAAGAGGATATTTGTAGCTCAGGGTTGAACTGTGGAGTCCTTGGTGCTCTCCATATGGAGTCATCTCAGAGAGCCCTGAGGACTCCACATGGATATGTCATTTTTGGTAGCATCTCTATGGTAAGTATAATATGCAGTTCAGCCCCTAAACTACTCAAGTGAAATAACATTGCAGGCATAGGAGTAGACTGTAAGTCATGCTTAGATTCCAGTGATGATAATATGTAAATAATTTAGCTAACTTAAGCCCCACGAATTGTAAACAAAATGAACCGTAAACAGCCTTGATCTAATCCACTATCTGAAAATATGCATTTTTAATCAGCAAATGAAATTAATGTTTATCCTTGAAGAAAAATGATACTTCAACCTTTCTATTTTGAATCTATTGTTTTTGACAAAAAACTCTTTATTCAAATTATAGCTCAGTCTTAAAAAGGTTGATATTCTGATATAAAATAAAAATATTTGGAGGCAAAAAACACCACTGTTCTTCATGTTCTTTACCTGTTAGTATATTTAATACCAAATCATACAACATTGAGATTGCTGTACAAGATGCCAACTTATATTTCAAATCTTTTTGGCCACTCTGTACTCGTTTAAGAGTCCCTGATTTAATTCTAGATGCTGCAGTTACTTTGTCTTTTAAGATATGGAAGTTCACTCTGAAGCTTTATCTGTAGTTTAAACTTTCTGGAATACACTGCGAAAGGAACTTCCAAAATGAAAAATTCTCTCCAATGGAGTCCTCAAGAGATAAGGTTGTTGATGAAATCAATCAACTTCTTGAGTCCATATGATGATGTTTAAAATATATATTTTAATTCATAATGCAAGGTTGCACAGATTGTATTGCATGCTGGGTACCATTTCAGGTTGATATGTCTTCAAAGTGAATAGTTGATCAAAACAAGTGGTAGTATGTGCAAAAAAAGACAAATGAGAATGACAGAGTATACAATACAATGACCAACACTAGACATTTACAGTAACATTGAAATATTATTCTGCACAGTCCACTTAAAATTCTTTTAAGTCTCTTTCAAAAGAAGTGAATTGTATGTGCATAAGTCTCCCATTGGAATAATCTGGACTTTTATATGCCTGAAACTGGTTAGATTTTTTGTTATTTTAGTTAATCCATAATTTATGCATCAACATTTCACAAGTTTGTAACAGCACGCAGGTTCATACAATTGTTGCAAGTACAAAAGACTTGAAGTTTCTTCTTAAATATATATCTTGTTAAATATATTAAACCATCACATTATTTGAAATTAAACTTGTGCAGCCCAGATCAAAAGAATTTACATAAACAGAGGACAGATTGCCTTTAATTCTCTTTAATAGATTAAAGCATTGGCTGTCTGCAAAGAAACACTTATACTCATTCATATCTTTATGTACATAGGCCTTCTACATGATCAGGAAACCAGGATGTTCATAGTACCCAATTGTTTTGAAAGGGAAAGAATGCACAATTGTAGGTTAACATGCTGTCTTATTTTACCCTTGCAATCATGTGTATTCACTTGGAAGAATGTTTGAAGAGTTTTAAGATGGTCTGTCCTCTGATTTAAGATTATTAAATGTTCAGTTCTCATAATAATTAGAGTGCCATCTTTGGTGTGATTCATTATTTTTTCTCCTCTGGAAGCAGAGAGAGAACTCTAATGTATGACAGGGAAATTGGATCACAGAAACCATCTCCTAGTTCCTCAGAGAAGCCTGAAGAGTCATTTCTTTCATCACTGGAATTCATATGCTAGAAAGAGGCAGGCTGGAGGTAGACCCAGACCAGCTGGTGTGTCAGGAAAATTCATAAATTTGCTTGGTCCAAAGCCTTCCTGGCTGCACAACAGGAACTCAAACCAGTTCCTAATCTATACCAGCTCTTTAGCTGACACAGATTTTTCCCTTTAAATTAGTTTAGAAATGATTTTAAAAGTATAGTAAAACATACCTCAATCTTTGCGCTTGGCCACAGGGATATAAGCATGCTGACTGTTGATTAACAGGAGTTAACGTGAATTGTTAGAAGCTACAGGTAGCATTGTTTTGAGCAAACTGTAAATAGGGGCATTAATAGCATAAAGCAATTTCTGTAAGCATGAGGTAGGCAGGCTGAGCTATGGGATGCTGATTACCAACCCAGAACTCAAATTTTATAAAACCCTCAAGGCTATAGAAGTGGCTGAAAACCTTTAGAGATTAACTTGACAAGGTGATTGCATGAGACTTTCTATCTAAAATTATGTCTGTTTTTACACACTGCACACTTCAGTTTGATTAATCCCGGCCCCAAACATTGTACTGCCTGAGGCATAAGAGAAAAACAGCCCCATAAAGGGATTTCTTTTTAAGAAAGAAGCAAGAAAGCCTTGTGGAGACTCAAGTGATACCCCTCTAGCCTCCAAAACTTTTCCTCCTTTTTTGTCCTAAGCATTTTTTGGTTTAAAATTAAAAAAATCACTATCACCAACTTTACCCTCAGGAAAGAAGAACCAGAACTTACACTCACTCCCCTTAGCAGGGTTTCTCAACCAGGGTTCTGTGGAACCCTAGGGTTCCATGAGAGGTCACTAGGAGTTCCTTGGAAGATCACAATTTATTTATTTTTTTAAAATCAAATTCAGGCAACTTCACATTAAAGAGGTAAGTTTCATTCTTTATTTTTAGTTTAAGAACACCATTTGTCCTAACAGTGAGACACACGCTGAGACGAGGAGTAGTTCTCTAATGTTTATTACCGCTACATAAACAGAATCCTAACAAACTGAATAAGTGTGGGAAAAACCCAGACATATAAACCCCAAAGGCTAAGGTGGGCCTGATCTGTGTCTCTTTGAATGGCTGCTTAATTCCTCAGTACTACGCATGAGCTTTACAGCCTGGATGGGAGCCCCCTGCTCGCCATCCTTACTCATGACATCACCCTCCCCTCCAGATTCACATTCCATTTCAGCCCCCTCCCTTCTGGAGGCTTGATAAGAGTCTATGTCTCCTTCTAAGGTCCCATGGGAACTGGGCAACGATGGAAAGTCTTCAAAGGAAAACTCCTCCAAGGACGAATCAGTGCTGCTCTCCAGGTCTGATAACACTTCTGGCCCAGGTGGCCGCTGCTGGAACATAGCTAGATAATTAGAAGAGTCATCCCCCCTCCCCCCTGGGAAATGCATGCCTGAGGTGGAGGGCTGTGCCCGCCCCCTTCTGTAACTGGAGCCAAGGCTTCAGGAGGGGGTGGAAGGTGCAAACTTACGAATTCCTCTGCCTGCTCATCCAAGTGAAGAATCTCTGGTAGAGTGCGAGGCTTGGGTTTGTGAGGGAAAAGCTGATGGAATCGATGAACCAGCGCTGGAGCATGTACATCTCTGGCATTCTCCCACGTGCGCTCTTCCTCAGGGTACCCTTTCCAGTGTATGAAATATTGGATGTCCCTTCCCCTCCTCCTAGAGTCCAGAATTTCCTTGACTTCGTATTCCTCCTCCCCCTCCACAATTACTGGAGGTGGGGGGGCAGTTGTGATCGTAAGGCACTTGGGGGAGGGTCTTTGGCTAGCAAGGCTCTGTGAAAGACTGGATGGATTTTCATGGATGCTGGCAGCTTTAAGCAATAAGCCACTGGATTTATCTGCTGTACCACAGTGAAAGGGCCCACAAACCTAGAGTCCAACTTCTTGGAGGGTCTGGTAGAGTTCAAAAACTTGGTAGAGAGCCACACTCTGTCTCCTACTGCAATCGCTGGTCCCTCTTGTCTGTGAGCATCTGCCGCCCTCTTGTAAGCACTCTTTGCCCTGTTCAGCTGCTCCTTTAACAACTTCTGTGTGGCTTGTTGCTCTTTAAGAAAATCAGCCGCAGCTGGAACAGCTCCCTGCTGGGAGGAGGTGGGCAACACCCGAGGGTTAACCCTGTAGAGTGCCTGGAAGGGGGACATCTTGGTAGAGGATTGCACAGAGTTGTTATAAGTAAATTCTGCCATGGGGAGCAAGGCTGGCCAATTGTCTTGCTGATAAGTGGTGTAACACCTGAGATACTGCTGTAACCATTGCTTAATTTTCTCGGCTTGCCCATTACTAGCAGGATGATGCGATGATGACAGGTGGATCTGGACCCCTAATGACTGGAAAAGGGCCCTCCAGAACCTGGAAGTGAACTGTGGGCCTCTGTCACTCACCAAGTGATTCACCATGCCTCTATACCTAAAAACATGGTCAATGAACAACTGCGCTGTGGCTTGTGCAGATGGGAGGCCCTTGCAAGGAATAAAATGTGCCATTTTTGTGAAAAGGTCCACCACCACTAGTATGGAAGTCAGCCCCTGGACCGGGGGTAAATCAGTGATGAAATCCATGGAGATTGTATCCCAAGGCCTACTGGGGGTGGGTAGGGGTTGCAAGAGTCCTGTGGGCTTCCCTGGGAGAGGCGTCTTGTCATCTGCAGGTGTGACAAGAAGCAACGTAGCCCTTTATGTCTGCAGTCATCTTAGGCCACCAGTAGTCTCTCAGAGCTCTATGGAGAGTTTTGAAAATACCTCCGTGGCCTGCCGTTTGATGGTCATGGCAAAGTCTCAGTACTTCTTCCCTCAATGAAGGGGGAATATATAATCGCCCGCTATGCCAGAGGATTCCTGCCTCCACATTGAATGGGGGGGGCAGTGTTTTGCGGGCCCCTCTGGAGGTCATCCATCCTGGCCCTGGCATATGGGTCCTGTTGCTGCTGAGTTCTGACTCTTGTAAATAGTTCCTCTGCTTGTCTGCCTGCTGCTAAAGTTTCTGTCTGGTTCCCCCTCATAGACTGCTCAAAGTTGTGAAGTTGTAATATAGTAGCCTGGACCTCCTGGTGAGTAGTGGGGGTTGCCTGAATGGATCAAGACAAGGCATCTGCCAAACCGTTCTGTGCCCCGGGAACATAAGAAAAAACAAATTTGAAATGGGAGAAAAACTGGCTCCATCTGATTTGGCGTGGGGTGATGGATCTGGTGTTTTGTAGAAGCTGTAAATTCTTGTGATTGGTGCAAACTTTCACAGGAAAGGTTGCACCTTCTAGCCAGTGCCTCCACTCTTGAAATGCTGCTTTAATTGCCAGCAACTCCTTGTTAAAAACATCATAGTTTCTCTCTGCTGGTGAGAGCATGCGTGAAAAAAAGGCACACGGAAGCAATGTATTCTCGGTTTTGTTTGTATATTGCAATAACACCGCCCCAATGGCAATATCGGAAGCATCTGAATGCATTATGAATTGCTTCGTGGGATCAGGGTGTCTTAACAGCGGCTGGGATGCAAAGAGTTGCTTAAATTCTTGGAAGGCTGCTTGCTCTCTCTCCCCCCAAATGAATTTTGATCCTTTCTTCAAATGCTGTGTGAGGGGTCTAGCCCTGTCACTAAAATTCTTTATGAACCGCCTATAGAAATTGGAGAATCCTAGAAATCTTTGTACATCTTTCACATTTTGGGGAGGTTGCCAAGAGAGAATTGCCTGGACCTTAGAAGGAACCATGGATATGCCTTTTGTTGATACTTTATAGCCCAGGAAATGTAATTCAGACAAATCAAAGGCACACTTCTCTAGCTTGGCGAATAGCTTGTTCTCTCTCAGTCTTTGTAAGACATTACATACATGGGTTACATGAGTTGTAGCATCCTCAGAGAAAATTAATATGTCATCTAGATAAATGACCAGATACTTATCTAGTAAATCAGAGAAAATTTGATTCATAAATCAGGAAAATATGGCTCCTGCATTAGACAAGCCAAAGGGCAAAACAAGGTACTCAAATTTACCAAACCTGGTGTCGAAGGGAGTTAGATATTCGTGCCCCTCTTTCATCTGGATCAGATTGTACACATTCCTGAGATCCAACCTGGTAAAAATGTGTGCTTTCTGTAAGTGATCCAGCAGATCAGATATTAGGGGCAGTGGATAAGTTTCTTTTTTTGTGAGTTTATTTAAAAAACTGAAATCGTGGACCACTCTCATGGGTGTCTCCTGGTTTGCTGGTGCCAATGGGTCAGGCTTCTTTGGTATGAAGAAGGTAGGAGCAGACGCTGGGGAAGTAGATGGTCAGATGAAACCCTTTTGGAGATTAGAATCCAAGTAATCCTTTAAGGTGGCTAGTTCCTTGGGAGATATGGGATATTGTTTCCTTGCTGGAACCCTGGCTCCTGGTATCAACTCAATGGTGCAATCACAGTCCCTATTGGGGGGTAGTGCTGTGGCCTCTTGTTCGCTGAAAACGTCTACGAAATCTGTATACTTGGCTGGCAACTGGACCGCCCCTGCTTCTGTGACTGCGTTGGTTGCTGGAGAGCGGAGAGTGGCTTGAATCTTATGGTGCTGGCATTCCTTAGCTGGGAAGGAGATTGCTCCCATAGTCCAGTTCAGCAATGGGTTGTGGATCCTCAGCCAAGGCATGCCTAGGATTACAGGCACATTAAGCGATGCAGTAACATAAAGCTGGATCCACTCAGTGTGGTCTCCCGTTGTCAGTTGCACCGGTTCTGTGAACCTTCTAATTGGCCCTGCCTTGAGGGGCTGGCCATCAATGGTCTCCACTTCTATGGGACATGGCAATTCTATGGTCGGGATGTTGAGGTCTTGTACAGTCTGTACATCAATAAAATTGGTGGAAGCTCCGGAATCCACGAGGACCTCCAGCTTGATCTGGTGCTCTGGGTTTACATGCATTATGACTGGTAAGTAGTAAAAGGATTGCCTGGAATCCTCAGAATGAGCCCTCCTTAATTGATTGATGGTCTCCCTGCTGAGCTCTGTGGAGGGAGACCGACAGAGTTTCCCTGGTTGGAAGCAGAGGTGGAGATGGCTCAGCTGCTTGCCCTGGGGCTCTTACAGAAGTTGCTTGGATTCTCACTGGGCAAGCTCTCACCATGTGCCCCTGGGCTCCACAGTAGAAACAGAGGGCTCTCTCTCTCCTTCTCTGCCTCTCAGCCTCGGAAATAAGCCTCCTGCTCACCCTGATCTGCATTGGCTCCTCTGATCCTGAGTGAGGAGATGCTACGGAGAGAGCTGGAAATCCTGGAAGCGTCCTGAGGCCCCTGCCTCTCCCTGGCTGCATCTGTCTGAGCTCTTCTAGCCTGGCATCTATGACCACAGACAACTGATATAAGGCTTCTAGGTTAGCTGGTGTTCCCTGGTGCACTAATTCATTCTTAATTTCTTCATCCAGCCCCTGTTTGAATTGGTCTTTTAATGCACTCTCATTCCAGTCCAGATCTCCTGCTAACAACTTGAAATCAGCAATGTAGATTCCCACCCTCTTGTTACCTTGCTTGAGCTTCCAAATTTCCCAGCTGGCAGTGACCTCTCTGATCGGGTCGTCAAAGTGTGCTCGGAACCCTGCCAAAAAGTTCTGGTAGTCGTTGAGAATTGGGTCGTTGTTCTCCACCATGGGAATAGCCCATTTGGCTGCTGGTCCCTTTAGCAGACTTAGGATGAAAGTGACTCTGGTTCTGTCTGTGGGGAACTCTGCCGGTCTGCTGTCAAAAAACATTGTGCACTGTGTGAGAAAGGTTCTCAACTGTCCTGCTTCTCCTCCAAACTTCTCTGGTAGACTGCCCTGGGATCTCAAGACTACTGGCGGAGCTGCTGCTGCTGCTGCAGGCACCGGTTGTGGGTTAATTGAAGCTGGTTGTTGTAACTGCTGTAGCATGGCAGCTTGTAATGTGTTGATTTGGAGATCTACTTGTTGTTGCAGGGCTGCTGCCATTTGTTGGATGGCGAGCCGAATTTCTTGGTTTTCTGAAGACATTTTCCAAATGTCTCTCCTTTAAATTCCTTGTTCCTCCCTCTTTCGATGGGAGTAGGAGTTTGTCAGGATTGATTTCCTAACAGTGAGACACACGCTGAGACGAGGAGTAGTTCTCTAATGTTTATTACTGCCACATAAACAGAATCCTAACAAACTGAATAAGCGTGGGAAAAACCCAGACATATAAACCCCAAAGTTAAGGCGAGTCTGATCTGTGTCTCTTTGAATGGCTGCTTAATTCCTCAGTACTACGCATGTGCTTTACAGCCTGGATGAGAGCCCCCTGCTTGCCATCCTTACTCATGACACCATTAATGCGTATATACAGGACTATACATGAAACAAATATAATGATTTTGTAACTTCTGGCCTATATTTGAGCCTGAATGTGCAGGGTTCCCCGAGGCCTGAGAAATATTTCAAGGGTTTCTCCAGGGTCAAAAAGTTGAGAAAGGCTGCGTGTAACATATTTTATTAAAAGGTATAAGCTTTTGTGAATTACAGCTCATTTCATCAGATGCATAGGGTAGCTAAACCTATGTAAGATTTAAATTGGAATGAGAGAAAGACAAAGGGGAAGATAGGGTGGTTCTGCAGGTGCAGGTGATACATGGGACATATTACAAGTACTTTATCAATTAACAGATGTAATGGGTTAAAACCCCATTCTGTTTATTAAGACTTTCTGAGGCAGCCTGAAAACCTTTCAATATATGTGAGCTCCACAATGTGTCACTTGATTACGCTGGTGAAATTTCTTTGTTCCGGAGTAGGTACTTTGAAATATATAATGAAATATCTTGGGAATGTCTACTGTTATTACTTCTTTCTTATTTGTGTCCTCATGTCAGACCTAGTCTTTTCCTTAACTATACTCACTAACTGAGAGAAGATATAATTTCTGGGTAGAGAAAATCCACCCCATAACCCCGGAAAATAGTACTGGCCTACAATATCTGCCTTCTTTTCTACTACTCCTCAGCAAAGGATTTTCTACATTGCCTTCTTAGAAGATAGCCTGATTTGCTTTTTTGTGACTTCAGCCATGCTGTTCAAGACATAGTGTTTTCCACTGACATCCTGAGGACAGTTATTTTCTTTCAGGCTGTTTTTCCTTCCTTGGCAGTCCTCTAGTAACTGGCTCCAAATCTCCTGGTGAACTTTCTTTTCAGCTACTGCTTATTTCTAATATTGTATTTCCCTTCCAAATTATTGCTGGCAGCAAAATGTTGGAATCAGTTCATTACTGGCTTTCAACATGGCCATTTCATTGTCACTTTATGTCCTCTAAACATCCAGTACCCAATTAATGTCCCTTTCTTCCACCAGATGACATTATTTAAATGGTGTGTATGTCTGTGTGTGTGTATTTGTTTTTTGCTTATTGCCCCGAAGGTATAAACAAAACTCCTTCACTCCTTCAGGGGGTATTTGCAAAACACCTCCAATGGGAATTTGTCCTTAGCCCTTCCTTCTCATAGTGGCACTTGTTCTAAATAGTATTTCTAATTTTCTGCTGAAGCTGTGTTTCATGTAGGAATTACTGAGAAAACAATTCTCTACTGATATACAAATGTAAACCCTATAAATATGAAGCAAAATGAAAATCTCCAGTGACAAAGAAAAGAAAAGGAAGGAGAACTCCAGTACACTTAAAATACTACTCTGGATACTTTAGGTACTACTCTAAAAGAGATTTAACCTAAGACTCCACTGGAGGAAATTGCATTTTCTCCAGTGGAGTCTTACGTTGAATCTCTTTTAGAGTAGTATGTGTACATTTAGAATAGTATCTGCACATTCTCAAAAATTATAGTATCCAGGATTATACCTGAAGCAGGGGAAAAAGAAATCTCACTCAGATCCTCCTCTATCAAAGCTTAAATAAGTAAGTAAATAAAATATGACTCTTAATTTAATTTAGTTTAATTTAATTATAACTGTTTACTGCACATTCATGTTAACCAAAATCACTTGTCAGAGACAGCTGCCACTATTTAATTAATCATAATTGTAGTAAAGCTGTTATATGATGCACAACCTTCTTTGAATGTTGAGTTTCCTGGCTAGGCTTTCATATGAGGGTGGGTGGTTAGTAGTTATAATTATGGTTGTTGTTGTTGTTATTGTTATTTATTATTACCTGTATACTGCATGATGGCCAACAATGCTTTACAAATAAATTAAATGCAAAACAAGGTCCACAATTCCATTTTTTAAAGAGGCAAACAAACAAAACTTCAGCAGCTAATCTAAACAGTACAATCGTTTCCTGCTTCTTTAAATGTAGCATAGAACAGGCTTGTGAGGCTTTTAGGGAAACTAATCAAAGATTCTACTTCTGACTAGCAGCTGTCATTTTAAAAGGCAGAGTACATTTTATATGATGGTTTAGAGGAGGCCTGGGAAAGCTCCGGTGTAGGTTGTGGTGGTGGGGGGGCTGTCTCCTTTTTTTCAACTTTAACCTGTTTTTCGTTTTGCCTCCAACTTGTATAGCGAGCATTTTTGGCCATCTCCTCAGTATCATATTATGGCTAGGGGCCTCATAAAGCTCATAAGCCCTAGCTTGCCGACCACCAATTCAAGATATTGGGCTTTATATATGAAAGCCACACATTACCCTTGTGTGTTTATCTGCTGCATGTAATCAAAGGTAAGAAATGGGATGAAAAAAGAGTCTAGATGGCCACTGTGAATGCATGATTGCAGCCCTGCCCCTTTTTTATGTTTGTCACACATACACTTGGTTCCATCTTGACGTTTGTGACCCCACCCATGGCCAGCCCTGCACGTAATTAAAGATTAAGTGTATAGAACTAGATAAAGGGTAATGGAGTATATTCCATGCAGTATGTAACTCTGATATCTAGCCCACCACTGATCTTAACTGAGGCAATATTAAGGACTGAAATCTGGGCTTTGCCCATTTGAAATGTATGTTTTGTTAGAGTTAATGATGGAATGTTCCTAGAATTGATAGGCCTTTGGATCCAAAGCTACTCTGTTTTGTTGGGGTTGACTCTTTAACAGATTGAGTCCCCATCTGGATCCAGACAGCCTCCAGGTAGGCGGATAGCATTTCAACAGCAGGTGTCAACAGTCAATATGTATAGTTGAGAATCATCAGCATAGTGATGAAAAATGGTCCTGTGCCACCAGATGATCTTGCCCAGCGGCTTCATATAGATGTTTAATAGGAGTGGGGAGAACAGTGAAACCTGGAGCATCCACCTCTCCACTTAAGTGATTTAGGGCTCAACTTTTTCCCACCACCACTGCTGACTGAAACTATCTCTTCAGGAAGGAGGAGGATCAGTGTATTACAGTGCTCCCAACTATTGTAGATGGCTCAAAAGGATGCCATGATCAATGGAAGTGAACGGTGCTGAGAAATCAAGCAAGACAAGGGGATATCATACATCTTTGTCTTACTCCCTGCTTGATGCTGAACTATTCTCTAAGTATTCAGTTTATTCTCATGCATGTTCTACTTTTATCATATCCAGCTCTTACTACTTTTAGTTAGAACCTTCAACTCTATAGTCAAGCAAATTGTTCCATATTTTTTTCTCTAAATCAAACACTTGATAAACTTTCTTCTCATAATCATACATTCATGAACGACCCTCTGAAGAGCAGAAATCTGGTCTGCACATCTCCTGCCCAGCATAAAGCCATACTGAACTTCCCAAATTTTGCTCATCGTCACTTCTTATACCATTATGATCAAAATTCTGCTAAATATGTTCCAAGGCAAGCTTAACAAACCACTCCCCCTATCATTTTTGCATTTGTTCTTGCTATCTGTGCCTTTGTATAAGGAAACAATAACCATATTTGTCTAATCACCAGGGACAGATGTAGTCTTCAAGCACAGATTAAGTAAGTTGTACAACCACTCCATAAGCAAACCACACTCATACTTTTTTTTTCCAGTTACACCATCTACATCTGCGGTCTTACCGGTTTTCAACACAGCATTTCACACAGCATTTTTGATTTCCTTTTCATGTTTTTTTTTCCCTTGGACACTAACATCTACAGACATAGTTTTAACTGCAGTCTTCAACATATTACTATCATTCCCATATAAATCTTTAAAAACTTCCTTCCAGCATTCTTTCCCTCAGTTTCATTTAATCACTTTTCTTTGCAAAAATTATATTCACTTTTCTGGAGGATCCTTGTTTAATCTTTTTTACCCACTTCCTAAACAGCTTTTTTTTTTAATTCCATCAAAATTGTTCTGTTTTCTCTACCTCTTTTCATCCATTCCTTGATCCCTATATGATGACATTCTTTATAACTAACCCTATACAGTATATTTCCTGTGTCCTCATGTTTACAGTAATTATTCACACAATATACTTAAATCAAAACCAAAGATATGCAATGATACTGCTTTAAAGTGACGTGTGAAGTAAATCAAAGTGTTCAATATAACAAGTAATGTGAACTTCAGGACATTGTGATAAGGTTGAAAATAAGTGTTGCTGAGGAATGCTCCTAAGGTATGGATGACAAATGAAGAGTCCCTTGTCATCTTTTCAAGTCTAAGTCTCACATGCAGTGCATTAAGGCCCTGGTAAAATAGATACTGAAAACACTAGTATGGATTGCTGCATGCTTTCACATGGTTTTATTTGGATTACAATGCACCTAATAGCTTCTGAATCAGACACTACTAATACAAATATCTTTTTTTCACATTCAGAACAAGAGAGGTCACAACAAAAACAACACAAGAAAATGCAGCCTTTTAAGAGAACAAAACACCTATAGAAATCTCATACAGAAGAAAATGGACAGGAACTGGAAATACAAACCTTTTCTTTATAAGCAGCTCTTTTCCATTAATTTCATGGATGGCTGGGATTTTCCATCTAAAAATATATTCAGCCCTCCATGAAATGTATTTGTCTATAAAATGTCTATGCCTGCTAACTTGAACACATAGGTCCCCACAAGGCCTGGTTGCAGATAATTAAACAGAAGTAATATAAGACAAATTAGTGTCACCATGTTACTCTCCCAAAAAAAAATGGTTGTGCTAAATGTGCTGTGCATTACCTTGAGAAGCAGCTGGGTGAATTCTATGGGGCGTGGTCTATGCTGCACACCCTCAGAAAAGAAAAGAGGGCTTTATAATTCAAATATAATTAGCCAATGATAATCACATTTGAACAGTTATTTCAAAATGGGAGTGGGGGACAGAAACATATACTGTATTTATGAAATCTGTTTATATATGTATATGTTTCCCATACACATCGAATTTCCAAAACTTGTCAGAAAGCTCATAAAAGGGTGGGTGGGGATTAATTAATCCTGTCAATTAAGCAGTGATGTGGGATGGAAGCTGGGAGATTTTCTATTTCTAAAAATACGTTCCTTCATAAAACTAGTTAATAGGGCTACACAGACCTTCAAGCTGCCTCTTTGCTTCTGAAAACAAAGAAGCTCCATTGCTTTTCTTTGCCTACTCCAATTGCCTTAAGATGCAGGTATGGGCAGAAGATTTGATGAGTACAAAGCTAGTACAGTATTTATAAACTGGCTCATTGAAGCAAAACACACTGTCTCATTGCCTAAACAAGGAACATCATATTACTGCCATCAAAGTAACTAGTAATCATATATTTCAAGTGTTTGAGTGTTTCAAACAGTTGTAGATATTCAGTAAGGAAAAAAAATCCAAGCAAGTTCCTGAATTTGTTAAAAATACGTTTTCAACTTACTTTCTGTCTTTCTATCTTTCTATCTTTCTATTTCTATTTCTATTTCTATTTCTATTTCTATTTCTATTTCTATTTCTATGTATCTTAATCAGGGGAAATTAACCCAAATATCAATAAATGCACATGGGAGCAATGAGAAGCTTCTTGATTAAAATCTCCTGTTTGTCTCCTATCATCATCAGGTACTAAAAGTGGAGGAGCCATGACAAGTTTCACTGCTAAAACAAGGAGAGGACCTCTTTCTCTGGGAGAAGACCTTTTTCTTCTGCACACAAATCTTCCTCTCAGAAAGGAAAGAGGTTGGAATATTTTAAGGTCCTGGAGATTATTACTTAGAACTCATAGGATTGCTGTTTAAATATTCAATTTATGGAATCCAATTCCAGATGACTTAAAGCCTCCTCCCCTGTTGTTGTTTTTTAAATAATTGGCTCAGTGCTCTTTAGTGAGGTTAATGGCTGAGCAGTAGTATTGTCCAAGCAGAAGCCCAGATCCCTGTATCTTTGCAGAGACTAAATTTCATACTGCTGTTAGAATTGAATCATCTACTCCAACTCTCTGTTCCATGCAGGAATCCAGATGAAACCATCTCCAACATACAGTATATCTGTCTAGCCTCCAGCTGAACACATCCAGTGGAAGTGAGTCCCTAATTAATCAGATCTGGGCCAAATAAAGGCTGATAGATTATGGGAATATTTGTGGAAGAACCATGAGTTATTACAAAAGACAAGTCAGCTAACAAGTCCACTAATTATACCTTGTTAATTTGTTCTCTTATCTTACTGATGGAATTTTTTCTTCTTCTTCAAATCAGAATCAGCCTTTCTACAACTTAAATCCATTTTTCTGTAGTATTTTTCCTTATTGCAATCACTGACCAGAATTTTATATAATTTTTATAAGTTACAAAGCTCAAATTAAAATATATAAACATGATATAAAAGGTCAGTAGAGGTAAATAAAATGATTCAGATGGGTAAACACTATAAATTACACAGTGGAATATTTTAAAAATGGCCACTGATCTATAGTTGACCTACCCTCTCTAAAGTCTATTTGTTCATTGGCTAGAGATTTCTCCTGGTCTAGCAAATCCTGAAACTTATAAAATAGAAAGCATGCATATAATTTGCTGAGTATGTGAAGGAGATTTATAGATGATAATTGGAAGATTCCATGCTCTTGCCTTTCCTAAAAAGTGGAATAGTATTAGAACAATTCAAGTCTTTAGGCACTTGAAATGTATTATAAATATATGGGAATAGGAAGGCTAAGGGGGAACCTATTAATCAGTATTACTTTTTAGCAGTTTGGCACATCACTATTAGAAGCTTCCAGTTGTTTAACTGATTGATTAATTTAACAATGCCCAGATTGGAACTGATGGCCAGGGGGAATTCTCTTTAATTGTGTAGGTTATGGCAAAAGGCTAGTAGGGAAGGACTTGTATAGCTTGCTTTAAAACTCCTCCCCCTCTTTGATGGAAGGAATCTGACCAGATTATCTATCAGGTGAGGAGCCTGCAAAATAATCTTCTTCTTCTTCTTCTTTTTCTTCTTCTTCTTCTTCTTCTTCTTCTTCTTCTTCTTCTTCTTCTTCTTCTGCTTCTGCTTCTGCTTCTGCTTCTGCTTCTGCTTCTGCTTCTGCTTCTGCTTCTGCTTCTGCTTCTGCTTCTGCTTCTTCTGCTTCTTCTGCTTCTTCTGCTTCTTCTGCTTCTGCTTCTTCCTCTTCCTCTTCCTCTTCCTCTTCCTCTGCTTCTGCTTCTTCTGCTTCTTCTTCTTCTGCTGCTGCTGCTGCTGCTTCTCCTCCTCCTCCTCCTCCTCCATCATGATCATCATGATCATCATCATGATCATCATCATCATCATCATCATCATCAACATAGCGATGTTATCAGACTCTATTTACCAAGGAGCATAGGTGGGTGTGGAATATTGCAAGTACACCAGACAGTTGAAGAAGAACACAAGGCATTGGAAGAATATCTGAAGGACAGTGAAGAAGATGCACTGAAGCTGGTACACCATGAAGGCTTACTGAATACCAAAGAGACCAAACTGGCCTATAAGAAAGACTAAATGAAGAACAGAAAAGAGACATGAGAAGGCAAAGTATTACATGGCCAGTCACATAAAAAAAAAAAAAAACTAGCAGGCAAAACAGATAACAAGACCTGGCAATGGCTAAGAGCAGAAAAGTTGAAGAAAGAGACAAAAGGGCTAATTCTGGCTGCACAAGACCAAGCCTTAAGAAGAAATGCATATAAAGCCAGAATTGAGAAGACAGTAACAGACAGCAAATGCCGACCTCTGCAAAGAAGCTGAAGAAGTGGTGAAACACCTAGTTAGCTGTTGCAAGAAGATCACACAGACTGATTACAAACAACGACATGACAAAGTAGCAACAATGGTGCATTGGAATATCTGCAAGAAATACCACTTGCCAGCAAGCAAGAAAAGAGACCACCAAATAGACAAAGTAATAGAAAATAAAGCAGCTAAAGTGCTCTTCATTTTGAATTTGAAATTCAAACAGATAAGCATCTGCCACACAACACCCCAGACTTAACAATTGTTGATAAGAAAGATAAAAAAAAGTCTGGCTAGTGGATATTGCAATATCTGGAGACAGCAGAATAAAAGAGAAAGAACTGGAAACAGTGACAAAATATAAAGACTTGCAAATAGAAGTAGAACAACTGTGGCAAAAGAAAGCAAAGATAGTCCTAGTAATAGACACCCTGGATGCAAGTCCAAAACATCTGCAGCACCACTTGAACACCATCAGCATTGACAAAATCACCATCAGTCAATTGCAAAAGGCAGCTTTACTTGGAACAGCTTACATCCTGCAATGATACCTTTAATATTACTAAACAAGAACATCAGCCTATCCCAGGTCCTTGGGAAGGCAAATGCCAAATCCAGTCTAAACATCTGGGTGACCAACAATAATGATAATGCATTTCTATCCCTTACAGTTTGGAAGAATCTCAGTTGACTTTGAATATTGTGTAAATCTTTGTGTCTTTCTATTAGATTTTTGTAGCTTCTTTTGAAATCTAATAGTTGAGTCCTAATAGTGGGACAATTGCTGGATTTGTAACATTTCAAAACTGTCATTACATCTATGCTGGCTTATGTGTAGTCCTGGTCAAACCAGGGTTCTACCTAAGACAGGGGGATTTGCTCATGGGATGCTGATAAGTTGATAGAGATTTCTGAAAGCATTATGTGTAGCTAAAGCCTCTGCAGAATTTGAACTTTCAATCAAGAACTCAAATAGCTCAAGGGGCTGCTCTAAAGCAATATATCATTCTTACAGATTTTTTTTTTCAGAACTTCTAATTATAGTATTGTCTGTCATAATCTCTGACCCAGGTGAAGTTGTCCTGGCTGAGACCCAGATAATGCAATAGCAGTAATTGGCCACTATCTGGCCATAGTACAAACTTTATATGAAACTATCAGATTAAAAAGGTTGTATTATGTTAAAATATGATCTTTTGTACTAGACTCTCCACCATCACCTCCAGCAAATGATTTCATCCTTAAGGTCACCATTTGTAACCCCATTTAGTATAAAAAGTCTATATCTTCTGGCAATGTGCAAGAGATCCCAGTGTGCTGATCCTTAGAGTAGCACAATTGACCTCCAGAATGGCCTGGTGGTGTGATAAATATGGCTACTAAAATAAGAGGAAATAACCTTTTTGATAGCATTAAGTCAGGTGTTAAAGTCTCCTGCCAATATAAACCAGCATTTGGATGTTCCCAGTTAAGTTGAGACAGATAGTTCTCCAATTTATCCCATCTAGCATTCAGTTTTTAAAAAATCAACCTGCAAGGAGGAAGGTAAACATTTATAATTAAAAAGTTACATCTACATCTAGTTAAATTGGCCCTAAGAGCTGGCCATGTGCTAATGTGACTCAGATTGTATAATTGGGAACAACAGGTAATTTGATATCAGTGTACAAGCACCTTCTTGGGCACAACCCCTTGTAATACTGGAAACAGCATTAAGGGAGCACACAGTGCAACTTTTTAATATTGAGCGTGGTGGAGGCCAGGTTTCCTTTAAAAAAAAGAAAATCATATTTCTGAATTAAGTCCCGGAAGTAGGGATCATCCTTTTTAGGCCTTCCAAAAAGCAATATTTTAAGAAATGAGAGATGTTCCCCATTGTCTCTTACTGAGTCAGTCTGAAGATTGGCTGCAAAACTGGCCCTGCACTTCTGTTGAAGATGATTCTGCTTGGGATAAATCTGTCAAATGGACAGTGTGGTCTACTGTAGATGGAATTTGAGGACTAGTGATTCTTTTTAATAGAACAAGAGGTTGGGGTCTTTTTTGGAACTGTTTAGAGTGGAGTGGAAGTGAGAAGCCTGCAATATATCCATGGAAGTCAAAGCCTGATGAAATGAAATTATTGGACTAAGACAGATGGTGAATGTTTCCTGTGGCATCCTCAGTGAATCACCTTGACTTCTGTGACCACTGTCAGTTTGTCTGGAGCTAGAATTCATGGTCAAAGGGAATGCATGAGAAGGAAATGCCTGTCTTTGAATGTCTAAGATTTGAGCTGATTGATGAAATATGTCTGAGTGCATGAGACAGAGGAGAAGTATCTGTCAGGCCAGAGTGGTGGGTCATTTATGATACCACATCTGGTACCCTAGCTGCCTTTCCTGGCTGCAACAAGTGATGAAATATGCTCACAGGAAAGCTCACTTGTGCCAGTTCTTGGCATAGTGGGTAATACATCTTGTATTTCAAGAAGAGCAGTTGAGGAAAGGCAGGCAGCTTATGAACATTGTTACATATCCATTTGAGTTTCTTCCCTGGTATACTTAGTGTCTGTCAAAAGATAAAAATGATTTTCAGTTGATGGAGAGACAGTGCTTTGGGTTGAAGGCATTTTCCTTGTGACCTTAATTGTCATTTTAAGGCTAAGACTGAAGTCTTTGTTTAGGTGCACCAAAGCAGAAAGGGACTTTGCTATGGCTTGAATTAGTTTCATTGCTAGTGTAAGCACTTCAGTTTTGGGCAATATCTCTGTTCATCTTTCACCATCATACTGTAAGAGTTATTCAATTCACTTTTGACAGGACTACATTTTAGAGTGTTTTGTTTTGTTTTCTTGTGCTGGTGGGATATTTAGCTACATTCTCTGCTGGCAGGAATGGAGATAATATAGGAGAAACTTGACAGCTAAAACCCAGTTTGGGGAAATGTATGAGCTAATGTAATATTGTTTAGGAGAGTTCCCACATTTTAATCAATAAACACCTGAATATGCATGATTCCAAAAGGTTTTATGAAAGTCGTCACTTTTAGGAGCACTGATGGTCTTATTGAGTTGCTAAAAAAATCACATTCTTTTTCTGCCATTTTTTTGTGACAACTTAGATGACATGAATAAAGTCAACAGCATGAGACTTGCAGTGAAATAGGTGGCTTAAGGAAAACATGAATGGAGCCTGTCTTCCTGAATTAATGCTGTTATTAAAGATAGACAAAACTAATTATTTCAGTTTTTTCTGGAGATCAGACTCCTGTTTTGTTAACTGGGCTTGAAGGAGTGTAAGCTTTACTATATTTAGATTGTCTGTCAATTAGTAAAGTATTCAGCATAGTAGCTTACTAAGGATACTATGTTCTGTACCTTTGGGGCAGATCCTATATGGGTGTTAAATATTTTCTTCAGGTCATCAATTTTTACAGAATGGGTTGTTAGCTGATCAGATAAGGCTATTAATGTCTTAAAAGGAAATTGTTGGCCAAAATGTCTGAAGAAGGTTTTGCAATGTGGATGTTATTTAACTCATCAACAGGAACATCATTAGAAGCATAGATACAAATGCTATCCTCAGTGCACTTACTAATAATTTCCAGGAACTCTTCACTCCATAAGAATCCATTAACTTTGTTGGTGAGAGGAGAATTTAGCATATTATCTAATTGCTGGGATAGTACTTTGAATCTATTCATAGAGCTCACAGAATTCCAAGGGATTACGTCTTTGGTTGATGCCTTTGAGATGCGGAGGTCATTAATCCTTAATAAACATACACACAAAAAGCTTCATTCAATAACATTTTCTGGTGGTTAATGTTTTACTGTTGTGCAGATGATTTGTATAGTATCTATACAGAAAGGATGGCAAATACCCTGATTGGAAATTGACATTCTGTTATGAAATGAATTAGCAAGCATAATGAAGAACATCTGTCTATGAGAGGAACAGATCATAAAGCAGCCTCTGACAACAGGATAATTAAAGGCTGATTTATTAGCAAAGGAGTAAATACTGTATGCTGAAAGATGAACCTGTTCTTCAGTAGTTTTTTTCTCTTTTAAGATTCATACTAAGAGATCCAATAAAAATTGTAACAAAGAGAAATTGTGGACTTGGTTATGCATTAGGTTTGAACAGAAGATAAAATATGGGACTGCACATTATCCAGGAGCATAAAAACTGTTTATTACCTCTTAAAGAATCCTGATATATAGCCATATCAAATTGGTTTACAATTATCTGATGTTTTCTTCTGCTGGGACAACCAAAAAGATTACTGCAGCATATCATGGGACTTTTTTTCCCTCTAAGATAAATTGTGGTCTTGGTGTTATATTTAATTATATAAACCATTTATATTCCACTTTGTCTTTGCCCAAGAACCCTCAAAATGCTTATAACACTGACCAGAAAGTACCACATTCATAAAAGCCTCTAAAGCCATAAATACCAAAGCAAGCAAATAAGAACCATCACACTCTATCTCACTCCAAATGGAGCCACAGAAGAAGGAAACTATCCTTAACATAGGCATTGTCAGGTGAATGTTTTCCTTTAAAAAGAAAAGGAAAAAAAAATAGGCCTGGGTTTTTAGTCCCTAAACATCCTTGAAACTGTTCCAGTTTATTTTATTGTATGGCGGACAGAACTACTCTAGTTGGGGGTCTAAGCTAAACGAAACAAAGTAAAGGATTATATGGAAACTATTGTCCTGTTGGCCAGATGCGTAAAACTGGAGTCTGCGGTGGCCTAGACAAGAAAGCAAGCTTGAAAAACCTGTGGTGCAATGGAAGAGAGATCAGACCAAATATCACCATCTTTCCAATATTTTCAAGGCTCGGCCTGGGTCAGAGAATGCAGTCTATGAAGCCAAGGCAGCATCAGCCCAATTACCTGTCCATGAAGCCTCTACATCAATTAAGTCAATGCATTAAGTTTAGGTTGATGGAGATATGAAATAATGCTAGGCTCTTGCTCTTAAGGATACAAGTACACAGTCGTATATGAGAAAGGACTCTAAATATCAAACCATAAAACTGTTTCCAAAGTGGCACCACATTTCAGTATTTCTTTGCAGCAAAAATAATGGAGAAATTGGTGGTACCTAACAGACTATCAAAGGGTCAAAAACATAATCAAGAATTTGAACATTATCGATTTCCAGTGGGGATTTCATGGTGGAACCACAATCTTAGCCAGTTCCAAGGTTAGAATGACAGTGCAGCATTTAATTGGCAACTCAGGTGAGATTCTGAGCCCCGGAATACTCTCCAGGAAGGAGAGAATTCAGGAATCACTCCTTGGGTCTTCTGGACAGCTGCAGCTTGCCAGAGGGTCGTGAAATCGACAGTCGAATGGTGAGTGGAACAGCTGAGAAGTGGGAGAACCATCTTGTCCAAACCACATCTGAAGCCCTTAAAGGGACATTAATTCCAGCCACCCCATTACTTAATTCACTTTTTTTTTTCCCGCTTTAACTGTTGGATTTTAAGAGGCTATCTCCGATACAGAAATATTTTATTTTGGTGGATTTTTCATTATTTTTTGGGATTTATTTTTTAAATGTGCTTTGTTTACTTTAATGGATTATAAGTCAAGCAAGAAATCTAAAAAAAATATACTGCTTTATTGAATTTTTTTTTTCTTTAATGGAATAAAATTGTTCTCTGTTTCTTACTCTCTTTTTTTTGTTTTAGCAGAAAAGACTTTTTAGTTAAGCAAGAGATTTTGTTGCATTTGAGATTGGAATTATTTTTAGACTGTGTAAGAAAGTTTTGTGGTGGCTAGTTTTTTAAGCAGTGATTGGACACTGTTTCAAAATACTGATACTGAAAAGCTCATGTTTCAAATACTGATACTGAAGTTTACAGGGTGAAAGAACCTTTTATCATCTGTGGTGGACTTGTGAGAAGGCTAAGCGTTCTAGTACCAAATATGTATTACTATTCAAAACTGGGTTCTGGGGTTGGAAAAGGATGGAAAAGGAGTTAGAGAAACAACATGGACTTTTGCTGTTATACATGAGTACAGCTGCAAGACTTTTATATGCACAATGATGGAAAGATCCACAAATACAGTACCTATGGTTGAAGATTGGATTGCTAAATTAATGGACTTGGCTCAAATGGCTAAATTATCAGTACTAATAAGAGAACACTGTTTCTGGATTTATATCTACTTGGCAACCACTTTTAGAGTACTTGCTTATAATAGAAAAAAAATGAAGTTTTGACTTTGGGTTTTAGTGATTAAATGGTTTGTTTTAATAGAAATAACGTTATGCTAGTTTAATTAATGGTAAGAGACTAGATTTGTAAATTTATCTATATCTGTATTGGAGAAAGTTGGAAGTCACTTTTCATTTCTGTTTTCTCTCTATTGACACTTTTATAGTTCTTTTTTCTTTTTTTCTTTAGTTCTGTTTTCTATCTATTCTATACTTTCTTTTTGTATCTTAATTACACTTTGAAAAGAAAATAATAAAGTTCTATATACAAAAAAAAAGAATCTGAACATTATCTTGGACAATTACACTTCCACTGAACAGCAGGCCTGTAGTTGCTTAAAACAGCCACTCAACATAGAACAGGTAGTAATAATGAGCAACAGATGATGATACAATGGCACAGACATAGGAACCAAAAGTTGAGGAAAAGTTCAGTGTTGGCTTTCTCCACATATCTGTGGCCACACTGTTACAGGATCTAATAATGCCACTCACTATGTCAGGAGTCTGTACGCTTGCTCATCCTTCAAATGTGGAATATGCTATTACCTGTCAGTAGTAACCCACTACACTTTACATTGCCCAATAAATAAATAAATACATCAGTGAAAACCTGGCGTCAGAAACAGTGATCCTAAAAATCAGAACAAAACATTGGGACACAGTTCAGTTGCTGAGGACTTTCTATCACTGATGTCAAGGTAAAATAACAAAATGAATTATAAAGGCCAATGTTGGCATACAACAGCAGAATTAAGACTCTTACAAAGATGTAACATCACACCTAGGGATTAAACAAAGGCAAGAGTTTCTTATCACACTGCATAGATTACTTAGCTATTCAGTGCAAGAATATGAGACTTTCCTCAGTAGATATCTCTAGTGTAACTCAGCACTTGCTATATGGTTCTACCTATCATATTTGCTGCCCTATTTTTAAAATACATGTATCCCATTCAGGGAATCTAAAATGGGAGATTTGAGGTTATTCATATAAATATACTTTATATATTCATATAAACATACTTTTTCCCAAAAGATGAGAGAAGCAAAATAAAGTTTTTAGTACACTTTGGTTCTATGAAGATTAAGAAGGAATTGCTGGTTATTTTCCAGAACTCACAGGAACAGTACTAATCTCTTTAATCTCTGGGCTGAGAACAAGATAAGATCAGTGTTATGTGATCAAAGGTAAACCAAGGAAGTGTCACCGCACTGGAGGTAAAGAAAGAGTTTATATAGGTCCCACCCAACTACTACTTTGCTGATGGTTACTGAGGTTCATGGTTTCTGACTTCACCATTTATCATATCTCCCCCACCTCCCAGCAAGACCTATGTTCATATAATCCTCCATTATCCTCTGCAAAAGATTGGGCTATAATCATTGTGTTAGTCTTTAAGATGCTACTGGACAAAGTGGCCTCAAATTTAATTACAACAAGTTGCTTCTTTGTATCATATTACCTTGCTCTAGACCAGGGTTTCTCAACCAGGGTTCTGTGGAACCCTAGGGTTCTGCAAGAGTTCACCAGGGGTTCCATGGGAGATCATGATTTATTTAAAAATATATTTTTCAAATTGAGGCAACTTCACATTAAAGAGGCAAGTTTCATTATTTATGTTTAGTTTAGGAACACTGTTAATGCATATATACAGGCCTACAGTTGAAACAAATATTATAATTTTGTACCATCTGGCCTATATTTGAGCCTGAATGTACAGGGGTTCCCCAAGGCCTGAAAAAATATTTCAAGGGTTCCTCCAGGGTCAAAAGGTTGAGAAAAGCTGCTCTAGATCATGCCCTGTCTGATCCTTCTGACACAGAATTATTAGTGAATCTCAACAAAGGCATTTCTCGTATGCCCCAAACTCCAAATCCATTTTGTCATTTAGTGGGTGACCTGATGGCCAAAGAACCTACATCATGAACTTGGGTAATGAACAGAGCAAGTAGGGTGAACATGTAGAATGAAAGTGTCCTTTGTAAAGAGACATTTGTCTGCACACTCCTGAGAGTCTGTTGAAGCAACAAGTCTTGTAGCAATGCTGCAGTATTCCAAATGAAAATGCTGAAAGTGTCTCACAGTACAGATTCAGTGCCATCCATCAGAGTCCACAGAGGTTAACTTTAACCTAACATTGTGGCCCTAGTTATAGTAGATAAACTGACCAAGATGGCACAAGGTATATCTGAGCTCTCCTTTGGCTTTCTGTTTCTGGTGTTTCTTTTGACTCTGATCCTGGCTTGTCCCTGCCTTCTAATTTGCCATTTATTAAGCTCCATTCTTGAAATCAATAAGATGCTTGAGTCTGAAGAACTATGATTGGGCTGAATTACCCTCCTCTAGCACACTGATTAGGTTTGATTTCTATTCGCCCACCCTTTCCTTCTAGATCCAGATCTGCTTGAGCAATTGTAAGCCAAGTAAGCCAGATTGCTGCATATCTGAATACAAAAACAAAACTGTATACAATTTCCTTGGAGTGTATCAATAAGGCTGTGGGGGAGCATATTGATCAAGGCCCTGTTTGATATGTGTTAAATATATGCATCTACATCTGGAGCTGCTGGTTATTCACAACTAGAGCTAAAGATCAGCTATCACTCCTCTACTGTGCCAGCAGCACGTTTAAACGTCTGTCTAATATATATATATATATATATATATATATATATATATATATATATATATATATATATATAATTGTGCAGCATCAGTTTGAAACCAGTGTGAACTTGCAGTCGACTGGCCCTTACAATGCTTCATAAATCAACTTCTCAGTCAGGTGCAATCAACATGAAAAGCATGACGCTCATTAAGGACTTGCTTTTTCCATTTATTTTCCACTCCCCACGTTTTATAAAATGTTTGTATTGCCTGATTTAAAAAGATCAGAGTAGACACACTCTGGGGATAAGTCATCTAATGAATAGTTACTACATAAAATGCCATGCCCTCCCTAACCAATAAACACTAGCTATTATTTCATTCTTATCTCTCACTGACTTTTTAAAGACAGGTGTAATGATTGCCTATTCCAATAAAAGGAGCGATGCAACTACAAAGGGCAACTTTTCCCAGTGGCTACCCAGTTGCAAAGCCACTAACGCTGTAGACTGGGTGACTGGTTTCCCCCCCGATATAGATCCATCCAATTGGGTGAAAATCATGGGACGTTTCAACAGGAAGGTGGGTAACTCCAAAGCAGCTACTACATCAGGATGCATTAAGGAACGTGAGCATCCAGAATCAATCATAGCCCATAGTTCCACAGTTTTTGTAGGGGAACCGAGCTTAAGTCTCATGGTTAACGTTGGGAAATTTCCACTCACCGAGACATGATCGCGCCCCTCTTCTTCCACCTGCTCTTTGGCGCTTTTTAGAGCAGGTGGCTGGAGTTTTCCGCCGGTTGGGAGGCTTCTTTTTCGTCTTGCCCACCATAAAACAAGTCCACATCCTCCACCAGCTCTGCTACTGTCGCTTTCAGCTTCCTCGGTGCCACTGGTGATTTCCCCCCCGATCTGTCTCTCTGTTCCTCTGGTTTCCTGCGGGGACATGCAGCTGCCAGGTGCCCCTCCTTACCACACCGCAGGCACAATCCTTTGGCAAAACGGCTTTCTTTTTCTTCTTGCCACGACCGTCTCACTGGTTTGCTAGCAGTAGCTGCTGGCCTTGTAGGTTTCCCCATCGCTTGTTGTTTGGGACCTCTTTTAGTTTGAGTATACTTAGCTTGGGCTTGCTCAACCTTCGCAGCCAATTGTATCCACTCATACAGCGTTGCTGGGTCATCCCGTACAACTGCCCATTGTAGTATATCTGGTCTTAGTCCATCTTTGAACATCTCTACAAGGGTGGTGGCAGACCAATCCTCTACTTTGCCGGAGAGTGCTTGAAACTCCAGCGCATAATCCGAGACTGATCTGGAGCCTTGAACCAACTCCCTTAGGGCTACCTTTGCTTTTTCCTCAGCTAGAGGATCACCAAAATGCATTTTCATTGCCCACATGAAATCATCAAAGCAATCCAACTCCAAAGCGTCCATGTCAACCAGTCTCACGAACCAGTCTGCTGCCCTCTCCTCTAGTTGGGTTGCGACAGCATTAATCTTAGCTCGCTCAGAACGAAACACGCTCCCAAACTCTTCCATATAGCTGTGTGCATTAGTCAAAAAAAATGACAGCTTTGTAGGATTCCCATTAAACTTCACATTAAAGTCTCGATATCGGACCCGGGTTGGGCTATCATGTCTCTTTTTGTGCTTAGCCTTTCGTGGCTGTGGTGGCTCTTCCTCCTGCACCTCTGGCGCTATTTCTTGAGCCTCTGCCAGTCGAAGTTTCACACGTCTCCCCCCCTCCCAGCTCCGTCCTCTCTCCTTCTGCTCCCTACTTGGGGAAGGTAAGGAGGCTTTCTTTGGAGGCCTGCTCGGCGGGGGCCCTCCCCCCCAATATTTCCGTTGCTTTCCCTGTTTGTCTACTGGGGGAGGGGGGGTTGGGGACGCGGAGGTGTCAGGAGAGTCACTACCTTCTTCACCTCCCGTCTTTTCCTTTTTCTGAGTGTCCCTGGTAAAGGTTAACTTTGCCAACAAATCCTCTATGGATTTCATCCTCGCCTCCAGCTGCTGGGATTTCTCTGTCTCCATCTCCGTTGGTGTCACTGCTCTTGTCCTTTTGGTGATCTGCACAGTCGGAAACAGCGAGGAATACACCAGCTTGGCTGGGGCTGGTGGCGACCCATACAAGGGTCCCTCCGTCTTCTTGACTACCACTGACTTCACTGCCTTCTCTGTATTGCAACTGGAATCCGTTGCCTCAGAGAGGTCATCCGACCCTGGCATGAGAGTCCCCTCTCTCCGCGGTCCCATGGGCTCTTGTTCCCCACCTCTGGAGAGCTGACTTTCCCCCGAGCCGGTGGTTGAGGTTGGGGCAGTTTCAGTCATCGCTAATTAAACTCCTCACAGGAAACTGGATGGATGCTAGCAGACTGATATTAAAGATTCTCAGCTTTATGTAATGATTGCCTATTCCAATAAAAGGAGTCTCATCAGTAATTACTAGAGAAAACTAATTTATTGAATGAATAGTATGCAAAGTATGAAGAAAGCTGAGAATGAGCAAAAGCGCGCCAAATACAAACTTAAAAAGCCTTGCTCCCGTTGCGAACCCTCCCCTCAGGCTAGCATAGCAACCACCCACCCCAGATGCTAG
The DNA here is from genome assembly GCF_035149785.1 of Candoia aspera. NCBI lineage: Eukaryota > Metazoa > Chordata > Lepidosauria > Squamata > Candoiidae > Candoia > Candoia aspera. Next base: position 131,053,661 of record NC_086155.1, on the reverse strand, counting down.
CAACCATTAGAATCGGCCTGAGAAAGTAACCTTGAACAGCAGAGATAACCCAAACATACATTCCAGAAGATCACAAGTCAGCACAAAGGAAATTTACCAGCGTGGCCAGGCAGGCACACAATTGCAGATATGACATGTGAAACGTTACGAGGAACCATAAACATCGGAACGGGAACATGACAGCAGGCTAGAGTTCTAGCCCTAACTGAAGATCTATTTTGAGTTTCATTAATCAGGTTGACTTATTAAAAAGGGGGTAAAAGGTAAAGGTAAAGGTTTCCCTTGACAGTAAGTCCAGTTGTGTCTGACTCTAGGGGGCGGTGCTCATCTCCGTTTCAAAGCTGAAGAGCCGGCATTTGTCCGTAGACACTTCTGTGGTCATGTGGCTGGCATGACTAAACATAACGCTGTTACCTGCCCGCCAAAGCGGTACCTATTAATCTACTCACATTTGCATGTTTTCGAACTGCTAGGTTGGCAGGAGCTGGGACTAGCAGCAGGAGCTCACCCTGTCACACAGATTCGAACCGCCGACCTTCCAATCGGCAAGCTCAGCAGTTTAACCCGCATACAGAATTTTGGAAGGTGATCAAGCAAAACTCCCACCCTCATTTAAGATTAAATTCATTAAGGTGGGGGGTCTCCATGAGTTATTTGAATCTCTTTTTCCCAGAATGAGAAACTGAAGGGTTAACTGCCCTTTTCCTAGATAAATCTGACACTGAAACATCTGTATGATCTTTGTTAGTGATGTTTTAAAATAACTCCCTTTTCTTTCTCAGCCTCAGCAAGTTCATACATTACTCTGCCCCAATACTCAATTGGTTGTTTATAAATCAGATGAGAGAGATGGAAAAATACTTGACAAAAGAAGCCAAAGGGAAATGTGTTGAAGTGGGTTGTTGTCTGTTCTCTGTTCAATTACAAAAAGACTGGCTTTCTGACATAGCTTTTGAGTGTGGGTATTAAGACTGGGGGAGATTTTGTTAAACTTAAGACCCACTTAAGTAATCAGCCTAACATAAAAAGAAGTGAAATCTGAGACTCACCATCTGAGACAGGCTTAAAGTAGCTTTAAGTGATTTTAGATCTTCCACCCAGACACAATTGAATAATTTTTAATTATACTACTTTTATTGTGTTTTTTTCCCCTTAACTGTGAGTTGTTCTTTAAATTTGAAAGAAATGTACACACTCCCAAGTTTAGAAGCAGTTTGTTGAGCTTGGCTCATCTTTGCAGTGTGCTGGGGAGGCATCTGTTTATATCAGCATTATCTATCTATCTATCTATCTATCTATCTATCTATCTATCTATCTATCTATCAAATTTGTCACTGCCTATCTCCTCTGAACGGAGGAACTCTCGGTGGTTTACAATATAAAAGAATAAATATATAATAAAATTTCAATATAAAACACATTATAAATTAATTTCACAGAGCTACCAAATACAATAAAATCCAGATGGCTATGGTCTCATTCAGTCATTGTATAGGAGGGGCACTTCAAGGTACTAGCCAGCCCCAGGTATGACTATTCTCCTCCCTGCCCCAAGCCCGATGGCAGAGCCAGGTCTTCAACTTCCTCCAGAAGGCTAGGAACAATGGGGCTAATCTCACTTCCGGGGGCAAGATGTTCCAGAGGGTGGGTGCTACTGCAGAGAAGGCCCACCTCCTGGACCCCGCCAGATGGAATTCTCTTATCGACAGGGTCCGTAGCATGCCCTCTCTGCATGGTCAGGTGGGGCAGGCTGATGAAACGGGGAAGAGGCGGTCCCTTAGGTAACCTGGTCCCATGCCATGTAGGGTTTTATAGGTGATGACCAACACCTTGAATTGGACCTCGAAGCAGACTGGTATCCAATGCAGCTCACATAGCAAAGGTGTTATGTGTGCCCTTCTAGGGGCACCAAAAATAGCCTGTGCAGCCACATTTTGGGCCAGCTGAAGCTTCTGGATACTCTTCAAGGGTAGCCCCACATAGAGAGCATTGCAATAGTCTATATGGGAGATAACAAGGGCATGAGTGACTGTTCGAAGGGCCTCCCGATCCAGGAAAGAGCATAACTGGTGCACAACATGAAGCTGTGCAAAGGCCCTTCTGGCCACAGCTGCCACCTGCTCTTCGAGGTGGCATGAGGACCCCCAAGTTACGCACCAGGTCTGTCTGGGGCAGTGCAACCCCATCCAGAACCAAAGACGACAAAGTCCCAGATACGGAAGAGCTCTTAAGCCACAGCCACTCCGTTTTACCAGGGTTCAGCTGAAGCCTGTTGTTCCCCATCCAGGCCCCCACAGTCCCCAGGCACCTGGAAAGGGCAGCTACAGCATCACTTACCTCACCTGGGATGGAGATATACAATTAAGTATTGTCAGCATACTGATTATACCTCATCCCATGGTGACAGATGATCTCACCCAGCGGTTTCAAGTAGATGTTGAATAGGAGAGGAGCGAGAACCGAACCCTGCGGCACCCCACAAAGGAGGGGTTGAGGGTCGGATCTCTCACTCCCTATCACCACCGATTGGGACCAGCCCTGGAGGAAGGAGGTGGACCAGCATAGAACCATGCCACCCACCCACAACTCCCTGAGCTGCCCCAAAAGGATACCATGGTCGATGGTATCGAAAGCTGCTGACTTTTATAACATTACATAACATTACTGTGTTAGGTTTTTTAGGCAATCTCATTTGGTTTTGTATCTAGTGGTTTCTTTTTTAAAAATGGCTTGTTCATAGTCCATTTCTTCCTTGTCCTTTCTCCCTCAAGTTTTTCATTTTGGCCTGTAAATTTTATAACTTGAGTTCACATGTAAATTTCATAGGGCATTTCACAACTGTTAGTAAAATAAGTCAGATTTTGAAAGCTTCCAACTGAAACCTGAGGTGGAATTTCTGATCCTTTTTTTTTAACTGTCTCATATTCCACAGAGTGAGGGGGTTATTTAAACATAAAAGATGTCAAATTAATATTTTAAAAAGGCACTCAAGTAAGCTGGAAGGACTATTTGGAGATTGCATTTGAAATCTAAGCACTATAGGCATTTTATGTCATTGTTCTTCCAAACAAAGGGAAATATTCACATTCTGATAATAAACTGGCCACCTGTTGTGATGAAAGTTTGCCCCTAGCTGACTTGATTATACTTTGAAAACTTTCCTAGGCACAGCTGTGATGTGGGGAGAAATACCTGCCAAGAAAAAAATGAAAAGGAATAATATTTTATGGCCAGAAATAACCTTTTGTAACTGTCAAAATGTAAAGAGAGGCAATTGCTTTGAGGTGTGGCTAGAGCTTTGAATAAGATTGTGTTCTTGCCATTTGGCTTCCTTTAAAGTTTAATATACTGCCCTTGCCATAGCAGCAGAATTTAGGGTCTGAGTCACAAAATTACCTAACAGGTCCTTCCTATGGAGGCCCCATGTAACTTCTATTTCTCCATTACCACCACTCCTTCAACAGTCTGTAATCTCTATGGGTCCTCATCTTTTTTTCCAAATAGAACACTGCCCATAGGATTTCTTTACCTAGGAAAACATGGATTGCTGAGGAGCTGTACAACGATGGACAGATGTGTAGTAGGAAAAACAACAACAATAACTCAGCAATCAACAGGTCTGAAGAACTATCGGGAAAGGTAGCCAGGTTTCGTGATATTACTATTGCCATCAAGGATGCTTATGATTAGTGTTCCAATTACTATTTATTAATTTATTTGATTTGATTTATATGCCTGTCCAACTCACACATTGTGCCTAACATAAGAATAAAACGAATACAAAATTAGTCCAAACAAAAACAAATACAGCACCTGATGCAATTGAGGCCTCCTTAGAATCATTTACAGAGATAGTACAGAAGGATAACATGCCGGATGAAGGACCACGACGGATGCAGCTCCCTGATCCTGATTTCACCAGAGATCATCTACAAGTACAATCAATTCCATCTCAGAACTGAAACCCAACTGAAAAGGATCCAGATAATCTGTTTTTTCCAGGGCTCTTTGAAGCTGCCAACCAACCATGTTCTCAACCACCTTTCCTAAAAAGAAGAGGTTGGAGATGGAATGAAAATTGTCCCACACCATTGAATTCAGCAATGTTTTTTTGAAGAAAGGATAGACCATTGCTTCTTTAAGAGCCAGTGGGACCACCCCCTCTTTCAAAGATGTATTCATCATCACCTGGACCTTTGTTGTCTCTCAGGAGACAACACAGATCAACAAGTACTTACAGCCCCAAAGACACTGTCCACTTCATCAGTACTAAGAAACTTGAACTCTTCCCAGATAACCAAGCAAAACGGTGCCTCAAACAACTCCATAGGGCTTGAACAGCCAGAGTCCAATTCAGAGCAGATCCAAGTGACTTTATCTGACAGATGCCTTGGACATTCTTTGAAATAGCCCTGTAAAAACTGCTCTGGGCCCTTCCTCCCCAGGAGGGACTGAGTTACACTGAACAGGGCCAGATACAATAAGAGTAGAAGAATACCTATATTTTGCCACTTTTATCACCATGAGGTAAACTTTAATAAAGGATTTTAATTGTCTGCATATGCTATAGTAGACCAAGTCAGTCCATAAGGTGAATCCTCTGTGATTTTTTATGCTCTGCCTCTTGCTTTGTCTTTGTCATTCTTGCTACCACCATTTATCTTACACAAGGCACTTCACATGGCACCCTTCCCCTAGCTACAGTGTGTCTGAGAGATAGAGCATGTGCTGCCTTACTGCCTTATTGACAATTAAAAGGTCGAAATCTCACCTACCATCACAAGGATTTTATTAGTATAAATACCTAGCTGTGTAGCATAGAGACCATGATGGCTAGAGGTTTCCTCCCCTGCTTCTTCTCGTGTGGGAGATAAACCAATCTCACAGGTGATAAACAAACCCAAACTATATTAGGAAAGAAAATATAAACTCATTTTTTTAAAAATAAAAATCCAGTACCTAAAATGCAAACAGGGAGATAAAAACTGCTTGGTTAACAAAGAAAATGTGAAAGAAAATGTAATGCTCCAGATAGACCACATGATATAAATCCAAATAGGAATTTATCTTGCAGATTCCCAAGTTGTTTTGGCATAAATTTCTACCATTTCACAATAAACACCCTACACAAGCAAAACAAAAAATACTCTTGAAAACACTCTGAGAGTGTAGTAGTAGTAGTAGTAGTAGTAGTAGTAATAATAATAATAATAATAATAATAAGTGCCCTTTTCATTGGGGAAGATAACATCTAAAAAACGGAGGACAGATTTTGGCATGATGTTAACCTTAAAACTGCTGCGCATTTGGGAATGAAGCAGGCCCAGTTATTCTAGTTTCTTTTCTTCTAGAGTGTTTTCAGTTTTTTTTTCCTTCCATCCAACTGTAACCTGCTATAAAACAGGTGATTCCTTTATATGATAGAGCAGGTACAGAGAAAAAGTTTTCAGTGTAGAGATTCTCTTTGTTATTACAATGCAGACCATATTTGAAGTTCAGATCTGTTTAATAAAAGCTAATAATTTTGTTCAAAGACACATAATGATGTTTTATCTCATGGTTTAGCACTTTCATATAGAGAATTGTCAATGACCTGCGCAGGGACCATAACTGACAAAGTTATAAAAGACCTTCAGATTCTTCAATTACAATCGGAGAGAAAAAAATGAGAATAAAAAGTGAGAGGAAGCAGACAATACAAAATGAGTCACCACCCGGGGGAGAAAACAATGACAATGGATTTGGAAAAGCAATATTAGAGAGCAGAAAGGATGGGAATGTTGGCTTAGCAAAAACTGAAGGAATAAAATTAAAGTGTTTGTTTCCGCAGCCTTTTATTTAGACAGTCCCTTTCATTCCCGTTCAAATGATAAATATATTTTGGTGATGTTTTCATGAAACCAATTTTTAAAATGTTTTTTTTTTTTTTTTTCCCCATGTATAATTAGAGTAGCTGGAGAAGAATGGCTACACATCATCTTCAAAGTGGTACTTCAGTTGTCACAATGATACCTAGGAGAATGCTTGAATAATAAAGATATGTGAATTATTAGTCCCACAGCAGCAAAACAAATGTATATTGTAGCAAAGAAGGCACAGTCTAGACACAGTTAAGCATGCTCAATGCTGAGCAAGATCAGTGGGACTTAGCCATTCAGACAAGTACTCAAGATGTTTTGATTTCAGTGACTGTGGAGTTTGCTCAATAGGTTACATACAGTATGCTAGCAACAATATTACAGAAATGCAGGATGTCAAGAAAAGCTGATAATCCATCAGAACTATAAAAGTACACACCAACTCCCATGTGATGAACTTTGGCTAGACTACAAAATTACACTAACCGTAACTATTGCAGTGAGAAAAGATACACATGCAATAGCAAAAACACTTGTGTCCCTATCCAGTGAATGGAGAGATGCAGAAGGTTTAATCAATTAATCAGTAGAGGAACTTTCAGTCATAATGGAATGCCTGAAGGCTATTTGTATCCAGTTGGCCATAATACACTTAATGGTCTTGGGTTAATACTTTGTGGTGGTGGTAGTGGTGGTGGTGGTGATTGGTTGTTTTATTGTGGATATGGCAGTTCAGATGTACAGCTTATAAGGATAAAGGTGAATAAGATGTAAAGAAAACCTAGAGAACATTTTAATGCAAACAGTAAGTGGAGAGCTTGCTAATATTACATAGGAGTATCATATATAATTTGAAAGCTTCAGCAGCGTGGATAATGTCACTTTTTAATCACAGAGCTGTGTTGAAACAGAAGGCCAACAGCCAGGGCTGCAAAAATACAAGTTTATTTAAAATGAAGAAAGATTCCCCAAAGCTGAAACATACCTGCCCAGAACTAATAAAGCATCCCTTGTGCAATTTCTTCAAAAAGGGTGGAAAGAATCTGGGATGTTAAAAATATGAATGTGTGCGAAATTCACCCATTGCTGACTCTCAGCAATATCCAACTGCTCGTAGACCTAGGATTATGGTTCCTTCTGCCATTCACATCTCTTTTTCTATCTTTATGGCAGTTATTTTGGATGATATTATTTCTGGACATTTTTGAAAATAAAGTACATAAATCTTAGGGAAAAAGGTTTTCATGAACAAAATACATAGAATACAGCCTGCTTGAATAAACATTAAAAGAAATGTCCTACATGGCATAAGGTCTGACTACCTGAAGGAATGCTAAATCCCATGGTCGCTGCCTGGCTGGTTCAATCTGACAGGGTTGGTGAACTCCAGTCCCCCCCCCCTTTTGTGTGTGTGTGTGTGTGCCTTCAAGTCAGTCTTGGCTCCTGGTGACTGCCTGGACAAGTCCCTGCAGTTTTCTTGGCAAGATTTCAGAAGTGGTTTGCCATTGGCTTCTTCTTAGGGCTGAGAGAGAGTGACTAGCCCAAGGTCACCCAGCTGGCTTCATGCCTAGGGACTAGAACTCACAGTCTCCCAGTTTCTAGACCAATGCCTTAACCGCTACATCAGACTAGCTCTCTTCTGGATTCCTTAGATCAGTGTTTTTCAAAACTGGCAACTTTAAGATGTGTAGACTTCAACTTCCAGAATTCCCCAGCTAGCATAGCTTAGGAAATCTGGGAGTTGAACTCCACATATCTTAAGTTGCTAAGTTTGAAAAATACTGCCTTAAATTAACCAGTACCAACTCTGATGCAGTTACTGCCCTCTGGAATAAGGGTTCACCTGAGATCTGTGTGGCTCCCACCCTAATGGCATGGAGGGCCTTAAAAATAGAGTTCTTCTTCAAGGCTTTAGCTAGGGTGGTTGGAGGCCCTTGTAGGATGTATGTATGTTGATGTTGGCCAGATATGCTGACTTGTTTATTGTTTATTTTATCTGAATGTATATTGCTGCTTGTTTGTATACTGTGAGCCACCCAGAGTTGGGTGGTGTCCAAATTAAATGGATATATAAATAAATTCTGAGATGCTTTGGAATCTTGTAATCTCTGTATATTTTTCCAATTCAACCACAGTCTCCATTGGATCTCGGATGAAATATACCAGCAGGTTGGACAGACATGGTTATGGTTTTACTTCTGACCAGACTTCTGTCAACCATTCCAAATGGGCTGCAGCAACACAAGCTTGTGCATTTTATAAATGGCAGACAATCTGTTACTAAAACCTCTATGAGCTTGGTAAGCAAATATACTTTTTATAATTAAATATTTGGATCAGATCCTGGGATAATTTAAGTCTGGTACAACAAACCAAACAATTAGCATGGTTGTTCCCAAAGCAATTGCTCCAAACTCATTAACACCAATGCAGGGTTGTATTAGAATATGAGATTTCTGGCCTACAATTCTTAAATATAGTTAACACTCATACAAACAGATTGGTCCTGAAAGTAGTGAGGTTATTATAGACATTTAGAAACTATAAATAATAAGCCACAAGGAATGACAACTTTTATTCAGGACTAACATTTAATTTGTAAGTATCAGCAACAAAGCCAATGGCAATGACAGAATACATACTCCAAAGAGCAAAACTGTAAATGCTTGATATGAGAGGAAACATGCATTCAGTTTGCATTTTGATACAAAAAATATATAAAAATAGTTGAAATGCTCTTTTCTGAATTTTGCAAAGCCATTTGCCAGTCATGAAGTGGACACAAAAACAGTGTAGAGTAGGTAATTTTGTGTTCATAAGAATACATATGAATGAAAACAATCCATTAAATTGCATGCTATTAAGGAACATGGCTAGGAAAAATATACTGTATACCAATGCACATATATAAGAAATTGGCATAAAATATCTCCTAATTACCTTGTGGGCTTTTTAGCATTTTTCTTAGTAAAAAAACAAAAACACAAATTGATATGAAAATATGTTCTAATAAAATTCAGATTTTAAAAAAATAAGAATCTTGACTATAGCCATAATTGGCACAATTCCTAAGAAACACTTGAACACTTCTGAGGCAGGCTCTATATATCATTCCTGAGCATGTCCACACAGATGTTTTACTCCTATGCAGCTTCCACCATAATATTGCAGAAGACCAGCCAACCCAAGTAGAGTCTATTTATTAGGAATTCTGAGCTGCTAGTTTCTCCCATCTTTTGAAAAAAAATAGATTTTTCACTAAAGTGAGAGTAATTCACTGAAACATCACAGGGCAATTTCCATTTGTTCATAACTGAAGACCACCTGGAACATGAGTTATGGAGAATTCAGCTGAACTTTGAATATTTTTTCAGCACTGTTGAGATATCTCTTGCCCACCTGTCAATAGAACATTAAACACCTTTGCTTAGTTTAATTTTAACCAAGAACTATGACGGAGCATTCAGAAAGCACAAAATTAAGTCTGTAATGTACATTAATCTGGAAAGTGGAGTGCACATGACTTTGTATCAGTACATGAATTCTTCAGACATCCAAAATTGTCACATGGAAGTAAGCTTGGCTGAGTTCAAGGACATTTTCATAGGCATGACAAGGATATAGTCTCTGGCCTGATATATGAAAGTAGATCCCGATTCAAGCAACGCCATTTATTTTGGGGAATCATTGCAAGGGCTTAGCCACAGGACCAAACCCCTCAGTCTTCTAACCAGATAGATATAAACATGTGTGGAGCCATACACACACACACGCACACAAATACAAATCAACTCAGGTTCAGTCAGAATTGCTTTGATGTTTCAAAGCAAGAATCTCAAAATTTACCTTGGAAGTTTGTGGGGCCTTAGGACATTTTTAGCTCCAAGAAATGTCTTTCATCTCATCAAAATTGTGCTCCCCTTGACATTTTTTAAATCTCTTCCTTTGGTGCAATCTTCTAAATTCAGCTCAAACATTAATTTAGATAAAATATACAAGCTGCTCAAGATCAGATTTCTCATTGTTGGTCATATTGTGAATTTTATCAATTAGCATGAAATATTAAGCAGACCCAGGGATACTATGATACCATTTTCAGAAAGGAAAGTATTATATTTCAAATGCAATCCCCAAAGTGATTCAGGGTCTGTAAATTTAAGCAATACACCATGTTTCTGTGGATTTAATTATACTGTGGTTTAACTAGTTGAAATAGATGCTGATCCAATCATTTAAGAAGTTTACAAACTCATTTGGGAGTGAGAATACCCAAGGACATTGATATAGTTAGCTAATGCAAGACAAGTGGGAACAAATAGTCAGAAGAGAAGAACCCAAATATTTCTGTCCAAACATGTTAAAAAACAATTTAAGGGTTCCAGGTTTTGAGACAGGTATATAGTATTGTAGTAACAAAATCAATAGATATGGAACTAGATGATAATTGCACCGAAAAGTGGATATGATCAAGTTTCCAACTGATCTCCCAATATACTGAATGCCTCATAGAATCTGGTCTTACTTAGGTTCTGCCCATAACAAAAGCCTCAACTGTAGTAAGAATCACAGTCTTTGCCATAAGGAAGCAAACTTTTATTACATCAGAACCAAGAAGAGTTCTTGAGCTGGATCCCTTCAATTAAGCTCCTCCACTCCTTTCTCATGGCTTTCCTTTTATTTAGCAGGGTTCTGTAATTCTTCCTTTTGTCAAAAAGGGATTGGAATGTAGCTGGAAAGTTGTTAACTCAGGAAACATTTACTGCAGTAAACAGCTCTTTTTTGCTTTGATACCATCACTGTTGAACGAGGAAGTGATCTAACACATAGAGGGAAGCTATGATGTTCTGAGGGCAACTTTGATAGAGGAACCTAAAGAATAATAGACTGATAATATATTAACATCTGCTTGGGGTACTCTGCTAGGCAGAATTGAGAGCAAAGCTGATGAAGGAGATCTGAATTCAAAAGATCTAGCCTTTTGTCATTCTGGAGGATGATTTATTCCAAACATGCTCTTTTGTTGTGGAACCAAAAGGACAATAGGCTTTTTCTAGGAACATGATACTTGCTTTAGGATCAATCAGGCAGTTTAAAGGGATCACCATCCAGGTAATTGCCAATACAAAAATAAGTTAAGTGAACATAGGTGTGTGAAACCAAGATATAATCTATTACATTGACTCTTTTTGAGTCCCAGAAAGTGTCTTCTCTGATAGAATATCACCTGGAGGTAACATTGGGAATGGCAACTATCTGCTAACTGGGCCAGCTGAAAGTCTGCCATGTTACAAGGCTTGTCTTTAGATTGTTGAACTTGAAATAATAAGCTCTTTGGGAGAAAGAGGCCAATTAAAATGAGCTTATAGGAGGTGTCTTTATCCCTGGTGTGTGCTTTCATGTCAGCAGCAATTACTACTGCAACATTTAGGTATATGTATATTAAATTCATTATATAGTTGTCAAGAGAGTTCCATAGATTGTCAATGTCTCTATGTCTACAAAGTGGAAAGATGTAAATGTTAACATCACCAACAGCATCAACTTAAAAATTCACCGCAGGGCAGTAAATAAAATGAAGCCATTTCCAGGTCTAATCTCTCAGATGCCCTGAAGAAAAAGACAGTGTTCTAACTCTGCATTTTGCAGACAAAATAACACATATTTGCTCATTTGTTCCACACTAAAGGAACAAGTAAGGTAAATGTAGCAAAATAATGTGAGGTGAACTGTGATTCTTTTAATCTAGTGGAATTAAAAGAAATGGGTTTGTGGCAACATGAACTGTGCCACCTGTGGGTTGGCTCCAAGTTCCACCTAATTCCATTGACCAGCTAGGATGTGTATATATGGCTGAATTGGAGATGATAAATGTTTCTATGAGGGGAAAGGACTGGGACTTCTGTCTTGAAGAAGAAGGGATAGATCTCCTCCTGAAAAGGTTGTCTCTCAAACCAACCGCATCAGATAAATGTAATTACTCTCCAATCTTCTTGGTTCAGGGAAAGTTTTGGAAAAGATGGTATGGCTGCATCTGCATGGAATGAGTTATCTACTCCCTGTCAGTCAGATTTCAGACTCTGTTGAGGGACTGGACTGATCACTCTTGAAAACAACCTCTGCCAGATGATGGAACTCTGGCCCTTCTGGTCCTATTGCATCTATCAGTGGCATTCAGTATTATCAACCATGGTATCTTTCTGGACATCCTGTGAGGGTTGGGAGTTGAGGTAGGAAACAGTTCTGAAGTCATTTTATTATTCTGGGTGGATCTAGTTGGTAGTAACGGGGAATGAGCAATTCCCTTATTACATCTATTTCCCGTTCCCCTTCCCCTGTCATAAGGCTTGGTTTGTACCCAATGCTATTTAACTGCTGAAACTTAATCTACCAGTTAAACTGCTGAAACTTAATCTACCAGTTAAACAGGGACAAGGTATCATCAGTATGCTAATGTCACCCAGTTATATATCTCCACACTAGCTGGATAAGTGAGGTTATGAATGTTCTTACCTGATTCCTGGAGACAATTAGGACAGGATGGGACAAAACAACCTGAAATCAGTGCTAACAATATTTCAAAGTGCATTAGGTTTGGTAGTGGGCCCTGTACTGGTTCTTGATGGGATTGTAATGGTTGCCTATTCTAAAACACTATCAGACTCATGAGCAGGAATTCAAAGATATCTGATTTATTAAAGAATAGTATGCAGGATCACAGAGAAAGCTGAGAATGATAAAAGCGCACCAAATGCAAACTAAAAACCCTCGGTGCAAATGAAATCCCTCCCCCCTGTAGAATCTTCCCAAGTTCACAATCCCAGGTGCTCCTAATGGTTTCTGATGGTCTGTGGGAAAGTCCTTGAACAGAGAACATAACCCAAATACATTCCATTGTAATGAACACAGATACAGAGCTTGGTACAAGGTTTCACAGCAGCTCCCTTCCAAACAGAAACACGTGTCAGCGCCATGGCATGTGAAACGTTAGGATGTATACTGTACATTAAAACAGTGAATGTGACAGGGATTGCATTCCATCTTAAGGAACAAGTCCATGGCTTGGTGTTTTTCCTATATTCACAGCTTAAGCTTGATCAGCAGATGGCATCTATTGGCCAGGAACTTTTTATCCAGCTTTGGCTGGTGCACCAGTTATGGCTATTTTTGGAGTAGGAAGTTTTGGCAACAGACACTCATGTCCTCATTATTTTGAGACTGGATTACTTCAACATGCTATATTCAGGGCTGCCTTTGAAGAATACCTGGAAGCTTCAGCTGGTACAGAATGCAGCATCCTACAGGTTAACAGATGAGAGCTGTTTCAGCAGAGTTATACCTATACTGTGGATCTTTCACTGGCTGCTAGTGAGTTTCCAAGCACAATTGAAAGTGATGGGTTTTTTTTGCCTAAAAACCTGTATATAGTTTGGCCCTTTGTTACTTTGTTAGGTCATCAGGACCTGCGCCACTGGTTACAAGGGGCTGTTTTTAATGTATTTAATGATCTTATTATGTTAATATTTTTAGTGATATCTGTTGCTTTAAACAAATTGTTCTTAAGATGTTACCTTTTTTTGCATGAGCCATCTGGAGTCAGGAAAGGTATAAATTGTATAAATGAAGAAATGAAGTAAACATTACTCATTTGTAAAATGATGCTTCAGTACAGAGCTATTCATGCATTCAACAATCTGTAGTTGCCATTCCCCCACCAATGTCAAGTGACATTAGCTTTCTGGAGAGGTTTGGACATCAAGTCTGTAGGAGAACACTTTGAAGAAGAATTAAAAATACACACAGAGAGACTAGATTTCACATTATTAATTGTTCCCTAAAGGAATAAAGAAATGCTACAGGAAATTCAATCCCTCTGGCCTGCCTAAGTGGAAAGTCCCAGGAATTTTGTGGGAGGTTCTGAACATTTGTGTTACAGATTTGGCATATTCAGCCCTTTGGATTCAAAATATATCAGCAGAGCACAGAAAAAACTGCTTTAAGGTGTTGCGAACTTTTGTGTATCCAGCTGTTCAGAAGCACCTTTTGGAAATCAAATCACAACCGTTGCCCAGCCTTGTTACAGATGACTACCTTTTCATGGCTAAAATTGCTGCACAGTAAGCAGCAACAATATTGTTCTTGCTGATTTATTTCAATTTAGTTCTGTCTGCTGTTTGAGAAGTTCATGGCTTAAGCAGCATGTCAGCTAATACATAGCTAATATGTGTTTCCAGTGCACATTCATGCTCATTTTTTATGTCCCATAATTGTACTTTGTTTTGAATTTCATTAGTGAGCTTTCATAGGATTTGGGCTGCCAAAATCTTAGATGGTAGCTGTAAGATACCAAAAACCATAAGTTTGCTGCCATCTAGTGTTCACCCAGATTTTGGAAGCCCAGATCTGGCAGCTGTAGCTTGCAGTTACATTTTCTTCAGAAGAGTAAACATCCTTTACCCCCACTCCCTTTCCAGTTGTCTTCCCTCTGAAACACTTGTTTAATTGCAGGTTGCTTACTCATCTGTTCTTTGGTGTATCCGTCAGTCTTAATTTGTTTTAAGTGATTGGTGCTGACTCTTCTAATAAAGAGCCACTTAACTGTGAATAACTGGGAGAATGTTGTCATGGTGAGACGAAGTGGCAGAACAAAAATGGAGGAGACAACTGAGCATGGTTTTATATTTGCATTTGTCCAGGGAGAATCTGGAACACAGTGGTACCCCATAGAAATCCATAATACTTTACTACTATGTCAATATGTTAATTCAACTGAAGTTACAATCCAAACTATGCCTTCACTTTTAGATACCAATGGGAACTGTAGCATTATATTAAAATTACACCTTAATTTAACTGAGCAGGATTTCAAGCTGGTGCAGTGTCAATAAGAATAAGTCACTGTAGCCTTTTTAGATTCTAGCCCCAGTGTACCAAATAGAAATCAAACTTTTGGCTACTATTTCACCCCTATGAAAAACTTTTCAAAAATTGCAAGGGGAAAGAAAAAAAAATAATTTTGTATCTACATGAAAGTTGATTTTGAATTTAAGATATTTTCCTTGAACAGAGAAAAAAAAATATGTAGAATCTTGTGCAATGCTGAATTTCCCCATCTTTTCAACCTAGAGGGGCCAACTCCAACTGGAATTCATCATGGAGATTTTCCCAGCAATCCATCAATATGTGTATGTAACACACTGTGTGTTATATGTCTATGATACATATATATGTGGCTAGATGGAGATAGAAATTAGAATGGCCAGCCTTTCAAAAAGTGTTGAAGATCTGAATGTGTTCCAGGGCCTGGGAATTGGGAGATTAGATGACCCACTGAGAGGTTTTTTTTAATTGTTCTGTTTGGGTTTAACCTCATTGACTACTGTAGGTTTTTACTCATTGTTAATATTTTTATTATTTTTATGTGTTGTTAGCTGCCCAATGTTGCATTTGCGAGATGAGCAGCCATAGAAATCAGCTTAATAAATAGTTAGATATAAAATAGATATAAAATTGCTACATGCCACCATTCACTCAATGAACAGGATCAAATTTAAATCACTTGAACAGATCACTACTGATTAAATTGTATGGCCATTAAAGTCTCTGATACACACAGAATTAATTGGTCCACTATCTGCCACATGCCAACCATCCCCTTTTCCATATGCTCAACCACAAAAACATTATACATACACAGACATTATATGGACACCCATTAGCAGAAGCAGCAAAAAAGAGGAACTGAAAAATGAAGCAGAGGTAGGATAAGTGGAAGGCACAGAAGGAAATCAGGGGGGAAAATGGGGTTTAAGGGGGTCATGGCATACACAGTTGAGCTGAGCCCGAAAGGAGTGGGGCTAAGCAGGGCCTCTTCCCACATGGCGTTGTTTCCTCCCTCTGTTTGGCCTGCTGCTGCTCTGCCAATCTTCCTGCATTATACCTGCTCTGTTCCTGCCTGAGCTAGCAACTGCCCGTGCTCCTGTGGGGATAAAAAGGGGTCCTGAAGCCCTCTCACTCCCTCAGTCATCTTTGGATCCACACTTGGCAGCTTCTGTCCCTCTAGCTAGTGCCTGGAGGCCTAGTTGAGAAGGACATGGGTTAGTGTGGACAAGTCCATGTGCGTGTGAGAAAGAGCAAATGCACATTGGAACCAGTAAAGTTTTGCTGTTAAATTCACTATGTCTCCATGTGTTCCAGAGAACCTGATGTGCCTCACTGTTTTGAAAGTGATTTGTGTGTTTCCCTAATTATTTCCCAGCTGTTGACCAGGGATGTGTGTCTTGTCTGCTCTAGCTACACCTATTTGGAAAACCCAGGTAGAAAGCAAGGGGGGCTTACAAGATCTGTGTGCCTTAATAGACTGTGAGAGTGTGAGTGAGTGACCATAAGTCAAACCAGGGAGTATGTGTAACACTCCTGGCTCCTTCCCTCTCTGCACAAGGCCCAAGAGGTGAGGGAAGAGGGGTGGGCAAAGCAGGACAGGGTGTACGTGTGATGATGATGAGGCTGACTGCAGAGTCAGACAGAAAACTGGCCACTGCTAAGAGAGGCAAAGAGATGTCTTGCTCTTCTGTCTGCTGGGTGGTGTGTTTAGCGTCCAGCCTGCCTGTCCATCCAGGACAAGGAAGCTTTCCTGTCCCAATGTCTTGTATGGGACATGACTTGGAGGCAAAGACTAGCATTTCTGAGCATTTAAAACAGCAGAACAGTCTTCCTCTCATTTTCTCACCCCACTCCCTGAAGAATTTCTTTAAAATTAAATTAATAATTAACTAGATTTTGTAGCCACTCCGTATTTTCTAGATACATCTTTTAATGCTGTAAAGTTCTGTGGATGTTCCATTTCAAATACTTAGTATTAACATCTTACTTTGCAGGAATCCATTTGTGGTGTTAATTCTGGTCTCTGTATAAATCTTCTCCAGACCCGATGTTGGCCTGAAGTTCTAGATTCCTTAAGCCAGCCAGCCCTGCTAGATTGGAATAAGGGAAAGAGATATATGGTCATGGAAGTAGGAAAAAAAAAACTCTATTTAGATATTGCAAAGGATTAAATTAACTAAAAGAGCAATCAGGACCTAACCTTCAGCTAATTTTCAAAGGCAGACATACTTTTCAGCAGGAATGTCTTCAGCTAAAGGCATTTCTGCCCATTCATTTGTTTTCAATATTATCTTTTGTTCTTCTCAACAAGAAACCTCTTTCTCCACACCAGAAGTAATAAACTGTTGTGTTTTCACATTGGTGAATATAATGGCACAGTCTCAAAAGATATTCAGGGAGTGCCTGAGCTGCAAAAGAAGGAAGAAGTGATGAAAATGTTCTATTTCTGTTCCATTACTGGGAGAATGCTGTGAATGGAATGCTGGTATGCAACCACTGAAATAAAATACTATTTCCACAAATTATATTTAGGAGAACATTTAAGTTCTTAGTTTAATCTGTTCTCAGCAATATCTTAGTCTACTTTTTCCTCAGACTCCTCATTTTCTTTGCTTGGAAATATCACTTTACCATGAAGGTAGTTTGGTCTCAATGCTGCAATTATTTGGAACCCTCAAGCTACTTATCTCAGCTGTAACCTGACTGAAGTCAAGCACCCTTCAAATTCAAGGTATGAAGCTTCAGCAAAGTGGCTTGGTCCCTCTGCTATGACACTTGACATGCACTGCCAGTTAATGTCCATGACAGTAGTATATATACTGACAAGGGCAGATTTTCTCATGAGGTTTCAAGGTCTTTCTGCTACAGGTCAGGCTATAAGCATCAATCATATTTACATTTTCCTGAAGTTGTCACTAAGCCTTACCAATATAATGCTTGAGCGTAAACCTTAAAAAAAAGAAAAAAAGAGGTTTCTTCACACCCCAAGCACTAAAGATTTGACTTATTTTGACTTTTCTGGGATACTTTTTCAAGGAATCATCCAACTTTATATTAAAGTATGTATTATAATTAGTGATGTAACTTCCCTTGGAAAGGCAAGCTTACTGTGAACTTTATGACCTCTATTTTTTTTTTTCTTGGCTCAGTTTTTAAGCCTTTCCCCCATTTCTCAATTTCTGCTTATTCTTTCCTGCATCCACAGATTCAGTCCCCTTTCCTTCACCATCTGATTTACTCTGGTGGTGTCAATGGAGGAAATAATGTGAAACATACATCATTCCTCTTCCCTTTCCAACACAATGGTCCTTGGGGAAAGGTTTTTCCTTTGGATGTAGCCAACCTGGCTGCTTCCAAAAACTAAGCAAGTTTAGACCTGATTTATATTTGGGCAGGAGACTACCAGGAGGTCCCAGTACTGTAGGGCAGCTTAGAAAGTTGAAAAAATGTCCTAGAAGAAGGCAATGGCTAGCCACTTCCACACTACTGTGGAGTAAACTAAGCAGACAACTCCATGAAGTCAATAGAGCCTGAGCTCAACTCCACAGAGTCTTTATCTTTTATAGAATGAATAAGCACTGGAAAAGATGGAGATCCTTTCTTCCATCCTTCTTCTTGCTTACACCAGCCACTGAAATCCCACTATAGGTTCTTAGTTGAAGGAATCAAATAGTCTTGGGAGATCAGTTGCTGGCTTGAGATGATTAAGAACATAACTTGAATGTGTGACAGACCCAATTTGGATTCTTACCTTCCCAAGTCCACTTCTAACATTTCCCCATTCTCTTAGGGTTCCACCCAATGTTTTAATATGTGGAGAAATATCTTGCCTTATCTCTGAACTGATTTGATTCAAGTTGGGAAAGGGGAGAGAGAGTTACTTCAATGAGTTCTTATATTATATTGGAATAGCCATTCTAAAATTACAAATTGTACACAGGCTTATCATGGACCATGAGCTTATATGCACATTGAACTGTAATATGGTATTGGGTCCAAATTGATGAGGAACATAGGCCAGTATTGGAAAAAGAATGATGGCATACAAATTTAACTTTGCTTTTATTCTCCTTCATGAAGAAGTTAAAAAAAAAGTAGGTTTTTTGTTGTCCAGTGTAATAGCATAAGTGCATGTTTATTGTTTTTACATGAGTTGCTGCACAGATTAATGAGATAAGCAGTTTAACAACCTTTGCCCAGAAGAAACAGCTACTCAAATGCTTAATAAGCATATTTTTTTATAGATCCTTCCATGCTGCACTTAAAGCTTCAAATGAGCTCTCCCAGTCTGAATGGATTTTCATACAAATAAGTCAACTCTGCTAACTCTGAGGAATCCTAAGACTTTCGAACCTGATATTTATCTTAGCACAGCCACCTACTTGCTTAAAAAATAAACACTATCTGTTGCAGCAGTTTCATGTCTAGCCTTTTTGTAAACTGACTGCTTTTCTTTCCTTGCAATATTTCAGTTGAAGTAAATATAGAGCTGCTATTGCTTATCCATTAATTATATACCTCATTGTCTCTTGAGGGCTCCAGGGACCTAAAATAATGAGCCTTAGGAAAACAGAAAAAACAAATCTAGCTCTGTTTTGTCCCATTTTTTTTAAAACAAATTTCCAGGCCTAATGACCTACTAAAATACTGAAAATAGCATTTCACTTGGTACTAGAAGCTAACAGTTTGGTAAAATCACAGAGCAACATATTGTATGCATGATTTAGAAGTTGTTCCCCTTTGAAGAATGATCTCCACAGGGCATTATGTGTTCTGTGGCTGGATAGTCTAAGAAATCAGATTATAATATTTTATTATTTGCTTACTTGGGCTTCCATTTATGGTGTCATTTTATTTTTTTGTATCTATATAAATCCTAGTCCCATTAGACAGATACTTATTGCATTTTTTTTTTAATATACTACTTTTGTCTTTAGAACTACAAATGGGTTATTGGGATTAAAAATGGTTCGGTCTAAATCAAGTCTATGTTGGTTATTTGGTGGGGTTTTTTTGGGGGGGGCGTAATTTTTAAATCACTGGAAATTTTCCTAAAATATTTTTAATCAATTGACTCTACTATATATTTAAAATGCAATTAAGTCTGATATACTCTATTTTATACATAGATTTCCCAAATATAGTCTGCTTTTGAAGTGCATAGTTCAGAAGCATGTTTCTTTATATATACATATTGCAGATGCCAAGAGATTCCATTAATTAATGACCTTCCAAGCCTCAACATATAATAATAATAATAATAATAATAATAATAATAATAATAATAATAATAATAATAAAGGAGGAGGAGGATCATCTTAATTTAAATGCTTATCTATAATTTAAATATTTTAAATGGAAAAGGGGTAAACTATGATTGTGTTAGTTATGCCACCCCGACACTGATAATAAGCACTGATGTTTTAATTGTTTAAAACTGGCACAACTAAAAGAGATGGAGCGAAACTGCCTCAGACAAAATTTCTAAAATTGATTGTGTCAGTGTTGATGTTTGACTCAATTGTATATTTTTAAAGCAAGGCTGGAAATTTCTGCTTAGGCAAATTATCCCTAACATTTCAACAAAATATTGCAATTTTCTAATGAAAATTGCTTTCATTAGACACAAATGCTGTTTATGTGGTCTCTATTGTTAGATACCACATAAATAGCATTTGTGTCTAATGAAAGCAATTTTAAACTGAATCTGAAAGCTCCTGCATGGGTCAGCTAATCACATTATGGTTTCTTGATTTAGTGGCTCAGAGATGTTAGAAAAATATTATTTCTGATGTGAAAAATGAAATACCTTGAAATCATTCAGGTCTTCTTATCACTATTGAAGAAGATGAACCATTTTTTTTTTTTAAAGGATAATCTTGGGGATGAAAAGAAACTAATTGGTGCAATTTTGAAAGCTGTGAAGAATTTAACAGGCATTTTGATCTCTTAAACCAAGATGTGTGTCAGAATACAATTCAGTAGAAGTACAATACAGCATTGTCATCTCTGATGTAGACTGGCATGCATACACTGAAGAAATGAAATCTAAATATATTGATTTTTCAATTAAAGCAAAATAATTTGTTTAAAGCTATGTGCATGTTTGAAAAGCAGGAGGGTACACTTAATGGGGGCTAATTCATGCCATCATTAAAAAAAAAGGATTATACAACTCAACCTTTCTGGAGATGTTATGTCTTGGTCTTGCAATTGGCCAGATATATGTCCAGGAGCTAGTACTCATTTACAACATCTATGGCCAGGTACAAAGTATCTTGAGGTGCTGTTTTGGAGAAACAGCAATATCATGTTGAGCAGGGAACTGCAACTTATTTTTCTTCTTTTGAGCCAGCAGGCACACTTGACAGTTGGAGAGTTTATTGTAGGCACTCAAATAAAATTATTGTTTTAGGGCACGGGACCATTCACAAACAAAAAGTGCTAATGTTGCTTCCTTTTTAATGTCCCTAGGATAATTAGGAGTGTGCAAAACAATACATTTGCATGCAATAGTTTAGGCCCTCTAGTTAAATTGCATGTTTCAATAAATTCATAAATGAACAGAAGCCCACACAACCTCTATATGGCACAAATTTAAACTAGATATCCTTCTGAAAATTTGAATGAATATTTACCATTTATGTGCACTTGTTTAGAAATTCAAAATAAGAAAACAGTGAATATGGCTGGTTTAGAAGTTGACGTGCATGTCTGTGTGTGTGTGTGTGTGTGTGTGTGTGTGTGTGAGAGAGAGAGAGAGAGAGAGAGAGAGAGAGAGAGAGAGAGTTGTTAATAAGGTCCTAAATGGTGGTTGATTCATTAGGCCTACAATTAGCCAGGAGATGACAGGTCCACAGGTAAACAAATGCCTTAATCCATCTAACCTCTCATATTGTGACTATTGTTCAGCTTAGTTTTGGCCAGCCATAAGCTCTTCTAAGCCCCTGTCTGAGCATTTGAAAATGGAGATAATTTATTCTAACAAAGCAGGGGAAAGCCATAAAAAGTCTCTCAATGCTTCCAGCTAGTAATTTCAACTGCAAGAAACATTGTTCAATGGAAGTTACACTGAAGGCAAGGCAAGAACTTAAAGACTAAGAAAAAAATCTGCTAGAAATGCCACCTGCAAAAAACCCAGTCAGATCTGCAAAACAGAAACCACCTATTGCTGCAAATGACCTGCTGAAAACTTTAATTGATACTGGAGTAGTTATTCTCAGATCTATAGTACACTGTTGTTTATATCATGATAATCTGCACGGGAGAGTTGTCAGAAGGAAACATTTTCTCTGACTTCTTCACAGAAGTCATTGTCTAAAGAAAAAAAACTTGATAAGCTTGAAACATTCTGGAATGAAGTGCTTTAGACTAATGAAACAAAAATTGAACTGTTCAGCCACAACCACATAAGATACATTTAGAGATAAGAGAGTGAAGCATTTGAGGAAAACACCTGGCCAACCATTAAGCATTATGGTAGCTCTATTATGCTTTGAGGTTTCTGTGCAGCCAGTGGCACCAGAAATATTGTGCAGGAAGAAAGAAGAAAGGATTTGATTAAATAACAACGTATCCCAGAAGCTAACGTCCCATAGTCAATGGAGAAATTGAAGCTTGAAAAGATGGATATTTCAAGAAAACAACAATCCGAAATACTCCAAATCAACCCTGAATTATTTACAAAAAGTGATACTTGAAATAGATATTTTAAGCCTTCTATGACCCTATGGAAGTCTTAATACATTTATTTTGAGTGAAGCTCCTCTCCCATAGCCACCTAAACACCCCAAACATTCAAATCTGCCTTTTCACACTCTCCTAAGTATGTACCTACAGCAATATCATACCGCTTATAACTGAATCTTGAAATTGAATTGAGTTGAGTTGAGTTAAGTTGAGTTGAGTTAAGTTGAATTGAATTGAATTGAATTGAATTGAATTGAAATTGCCTGGTCCATGAGGTACCTCATAATACATCATCTTCAGTCACAAATACACTAAAGTTGGGATCCATTAACTAACAACCCAATGTAGCGGGCAAAGGGCCTTGAGGGACAGGAGGTAGAGATGCTACCAAGGCAACAGTCAGATAAAAGTGGCTTGGACCCAGACCAAGAATGTAATATGAGTAGATATCTCAGACAAGCCCCTCCCCAATTCACACAAAGATAAAGGGAGGAAGATAAAGCCATTGTCCCATGCTCATCCCATGGTACAACTAATGCTATAGTTAGTCCATGCAATAGAGCTTCAGGGACAACTCCAAGCTCCCACTGAAACCTCCCAGGGCCACCCAAGGTGGCTTAATCAAATAAACCCCCTCTGCACAAGGAGTTGGCTACAAAGAACTCCCAGGCTAAGAAGGAGTGATCTATCCCTAACAAGGTACTGATGTCAATATATCCCAACATTAGATCATATCACCCCTGTCCCAAAACAGAGACCACATCCAGTGTTTGACATCTCCTGCCCAACAATCTGGATTAGAACATGATTATTGTGGTGGCCCTGAACTCCCAAGTTACTTCTAACTTCTGACCCCAAGAAGGCAGATTGAAATCTCCAAGAACCATAAACCTGGGAAACTCTACCACCAACTCAGCCACAGAATCCAAAAACACAGTCAGGAAAGTTGCTACACAGCAGGGATGCTGGTATAGTAGCAGCAATCCCAACTAATCCCTTTGCTTTCACAGACAGGGTCTCACATCTGACTGTATCTGGCACAGCACCCCTGAAAGCCACCAGAGATTCCTGGATGACAACAGCCACATCCCTTCCCCTGCCCAGGATCATGGAGAATGTATTTATTTGTTTTATTTATTTATCAAACTTTATCACCACCCATCTCCCCCACATGGGGGAGTGCCACATGAAAAACCCAGGAGGACACATTTTATTTATTTATTTATTTATCAAATTTCTTCACCACCCATCTCAGCAAGTGACACATTGCCATGAGGGACTGCCTCCCATGCCCACCCAGGTTTTGGTAACACAAAAGAGGTCAGCCCTCTCATCCCTGATTAGATCATGGATGTGGTGAGTCATATTATAACTCATGACATGAACTAAACTGTGATCTGTACACAATACTAAAGTGGAGGAGGCACATCTCTGTACCAGAAAGCACTATAAATCTGAATGGCTTCAGATCTTTCTGTGTTCAATTTTCTGATGATTTCATAAATTTTTAGAGGGAATTACAATGTATTTAAGAAAAGCTCAAAGCCCAGTTCAATCTGGAAAGATTCTTGTAATCCATACACATGTTCCACGTTAAAAATAAACAAACCTTATATTCTTAAATACAGTATGCACCCATTGGATGCCAGCTGTGAGAGCAACTTAGATTCACATCAAAGTTGTACTGATATATTTACTTAAAGAATCAATATTTAAAGATGAGGGTAAATTTGATAAATTTGGTTTGGTCTAGTGGTTAAGGCAATGGACTAAAAACCAGGAGACTGAGAGTTCTAGTTCCGCCTTAGGCATGAAAGCCAGCTGGGTGACTTTGGGCCAGTCACTCTCTCTCAGCCCAACTCATCTCATAGGGGTGTTGTTGTGGGGAAAATAGGAGGAGGAAGGAGTATTAGGTATGTTCGCTGCCTTGAGTTATTTATAAAAATAATAAAAGTGGGATAAAAATTAAATAAATAAATTTGTTTGAATAGATGTATGACCTGGGCAGTATACAGGTATTTTTGAAAATAAATATTCTACTTTGTAGTTCTCTAACAAATGTACAAACTGAAATACAGTTATACTTACCTACTAAAAACTTTCCAAATTTTGCAATACACTTCAGGATGTATATGATACAAACATAATAGGCAGAACAATTGTCATGTAAAATTGCTAGTGATATGGAATATGTAAGGAAAAAATGTATGAAAAGTGTATATATTCTGAGACACATAGCTGAAAATGCTTGTGGACAATTGCACAATCCTTTTTTATTACAGAAGTCAAACTGGAGCAAAATT
The DNA here is from genome assembly GCF_035149785.1 of Candoia aspera. Lineage (NCBI taxonomy): Eukaryota > Metazoa > Chordata > Lepidosauria > Squamata > Candoiidae > Candoia > Candoia aspera. Next base: position 131,028,931 of record NC_086155.1, on the reverse strand, counting down.
TAAAGTAGATGAGGAAAAACTGTGAAGCTCAGCAAACCTGGAATTTGTCTACTCCTACCAATAACATAATTTCCACTGAAACTTTTGCACTTTACATTCATAGTGAGTATTCAACATTATGCCTCTCAAATGACATTTGAAATGACCAGATGAAAATGAACCTAGTGGGAGACATCTTTATTCACAAGCTAGAATTCATATCACAGGGGATTAAAGTTAAGAATGTAAAGAGAACTGTACTGTTTTATAGCCACAAGTACACAGAATTATGATATGATATATATGGAGAAAGCTTGAAAGGCAATAATTTATTATAGTAGACAATGTTCATAAAAGGAAGCTAGCTAATATGCACCCTACTCCTGGCTGTTGGCGATTACTGGAACACTAATTCAAAACAATCAGAATTTATCAATGAATAGCTGAAGGGAGAAAATGAATGTTGTATCAAATCAATATGTCTCATTTATTATGACAAGCATAGTGCAGAGTAAATTATTTATAAAATACATTTCTAGGAAACTTCCATTTATCTATTTATAAAACACACTTCTCTGTCCCAGAATACCTATGTCTGTGGGATGGGAGAGCACTATTATATTTCTCTAGAATACATGCATATTCACTTCCATCTTGCAGACTTCCTCCTGTTGTCACACAGGCTCCATCCACCAACAGGGGGAAAAGGTCTCACACAACTTTTTTGTTGTTGTTGTTTTCAAACCAATTGGGTTTTACTGTCACAGCTGTAGAGACAAAACAACCCGTTACTTTTTTCCTTCAATCTACCTACAAGTGTTTATTACCATTTCAAAGCAAAAATATCCAAATTCTGCTAAAATCTGCTTTATGCAGTTGTCAGCATCAGTCTGAGGGGTTCTAAGCGTCAAAGAGATTTTGCTGACTTTATCAAACCTCTCTTGTTTGACTTTGAAATTCTACAGGAATTTGGTCCACCTCAAATTTCACTTTATTTTATTTTTATTTATTTTATTTTATCCTGCCTTTATTATTTTTATAAATAACTCAAGGCAGCAAACATACCTAATACTCCTTCCTCCTCCTATTTTCTCCACAACAACCACCCTGTGAGGTGAGTTGGGCTGAGAGAGAGTGACTGGCCCAAGGTCACCCAGACGGCTTTCATGTCTAAGGTGGGACTAGAACTCACAGACTCCTGGTTTCTATCCCGTTGCCTAGAACTAGACCAAACTGACTCTTTAGCTTTTGAATCCTCTCCATAGTAAAACATAAGGCAATATTCAGACCACAATATCTTTATATCTCCATTGAAATATAAAAATTATATTTTACCTGATGAATTGATTATCTTTTGGAATATTGAAAGGTAGGTGGGCCAATTGATACTCACCATTCAACATAGCATAAATTTAGATAGAAGGTAGAAAAGAACACTGAAGACTCAGTATAACAAAATGTGAACTTTATATAGTTCTCTACTTTTTATTTATTTAAATGTGTAACTCGCCTTCATGAAAATATCCAAATGAGGAGGGAAGTTTTGTCCAGTCATGACTCTGGACAGGGCAAATATAAAATAAATTTGCCACAGTTTTCTATGGGGGCATATTTATGAGATCTTCCCAAACAGATGCAGTGTCAGGCTGTGCCTGCTGCTCAAAAAGACACAGACGCTAATTCTGGAGAAGTCAAGTTCTGGTTTTATTCAAGCATAGTATGCGTGCCTAGTGAAAAGCTGAGAGTGGAGGGAGCGCGCCAGTACAGGATTTAAATAGCCCGCGCCAGTCAGCGCTCCCCGCTCCTTGGATTGAGTAAGCCCCAAGCCCCGAGTGTTCCATTGCCGGTGGGTGAGGGGTCATGGGGCCCCTGCTGGTGCCCTGGGCGATTTCTTAATCTTCTTCCTCCGGCCGGTGATGACTTTAAGTCGGGCGATAATCTCCATGCTTCTTTTGACAGCTTTGTCAGTTTCACTCTTTGCAACATTGTATCTTTCTGTCGGCTTTTCCGGCTGGAGTCATTACCTTGTTGCCGGTAGCTGTTACCTTTCTTTGTTAGTCAGTTGCATATCTTTTAATCCTTTGGCCCCATTTCCTTGTATTGTTATGTGTGCCATTGTGCTGATACAATCAGCGCAATGGTGCCCATGACATACTGCCCTCCTTTCAGATGGTTAACCCGTGGGTTTGTCAGGGTAAGCAATGTGAAATGCGCGGGTTAGGTCCGGTGCCTTGACGTGTCGGGCAGCAACCCATTCTGGATGGGGAAAGTGTTTCCACTTCACAAGGTAGTTCAGGGCGCCCCGCTGCTTGTGCGAATCGAGCACTTCTTTAACTTCAAAGTGTTGCTGACCGTCTATCATCACCGGGGTGGGTGGGGGCGTGCTGGGATGCCACCGGGAGGGACTTGTTGGCTTTAGAAGGCTACAGTGAAATACCGGGTGAAGTCTCTTTAGATTGTGTGGCAGGTCCAGGCGCACTGTGACCGGGTTAACTATTTGTGTTACCCAGAACAGCCCAATATACTTGGGACCCAGTTTCTTAGAGGGTTGGGGTGATTTTATGAATTTGGTAGAGAGATAGACCATATCTCCTACCTGGAATGTTGGTTGCTGGTGCCAGTGCTTGTCTGCCTGTTCTTTGTAGGCTGTCTGTGCTTCTTTCAGTGCCTCTGTGATTACTGGCCAAGAGTCTGCTATCTTCTGTCCCCAGTCACATGAGGCCGGGTTAACTATTTGTGTTACCCAGAACAGCCCAATATACTTGGGACCCAGTTTCTTAGAGGGTTGGGGTGATTTTATGAATTTGGTAGAGAGATAGACCATATCTCCTACCTGGAATGTTGGTTGCTGGTGCCAGTGCTTGTCTGCCTGTTCTTTGTAGGCTGTCTGTGCTTCTTTCAGTGCCGTTGTGATTACTGGCCAAGAGTCTGCTATCTTCTGTCCCCAGTCACATGAGGCCATTGGGGGGGATGGGGGTTGTGGCAGCTCCGGGATGGGGACGAACTCGCGCCCTGACACCACATCGAATGGGGTTTTCCCCGTGCTTGTGTGAATTGCATTATTGTAGGCAACTGTAATGATTGCCTATTCCAATAAAAGGAGTCTCATCAGTAATTACTAGAGAAAACTAATTTATTGAATGAATAGTATGCAAAGTACGAAGAAAGCTGAGAATGAGCAAAAGCGCGCCAAATACAAACTTAAAAAGCCTTGCTCCCATTGCGAACCCTCCCCTCAGGCTAGCATAGCAACCACCCACCCCAGATGCTAGCAACCGTTAGAATCGGCCTGAGAAAGTAACCTTGAACAGCAGAGATAACCCAAACATACATTCCAGAAGATCACAAGTCAGCACAAAGGAAATTTACCAGCGTGGCCAGGCAGGCACGCAACTGCAGATATGACATGTGAAACGTTACGAGGAACCATAAACATCGGAACGGGAACATGACATACCGCCCCCCCACAAAGAAAAAAAAAACTTAATTGTTAATGCGCAGGTTTATCAGGGTAAGCAGCATGAAACTGAGCAACCAAGTGGGGAGAGCGCACATGTTGTGCAGGGACCCACTCTGGATGAGAGAAATGCTTCCAGCGAATCAGATATTGCAGAGTGGAATGGAAACGTCTAGAGTCTAGTATTTCCTTGACTTCGAAATGTTGTTGACCATCAATCATTATGGGGGGAGGTGCAGGCGGCTCAGGATGCCAATGGGTAGACTCCACGAATGGTTTAAGGAAACTGCAATGAAAAACAGGGTGTAAGCGCTTGAGATTGTGAGGTAAATCCAACTTAAAGGTAACAGGATTAATCTGAGCAACAATAGGAAATGGACCTATGAACTTGGGCGCCAGTTTTTTGGATGGTTGAGGGGATTTGATGTATTTGCTGGAAAGGTATACTCTATCCCCTATTTGAAAAAGAGGTTGTGGTGCCCTTTTTTCGTTGGCATGTCGTTGATAAGTGGCTTGAGCATCGGCTAAAGCTTGCTGTAGTTTTGGCCAGGAATCTGCCAGTTGTGAGGCCCAATCGGTCGGGGAGGTGGGCGAAGTAGACGGTGGAGGCAATTCAGGAATAGGGACAAAGTCATGGCCGAATACAGTACGAAAGGGCACCGCCCCAGTACTTTGATGCACAGCATTATTGTAAGCAACTTCAGCAAATGGCAGGAGGTCTACCCAGTTGTCTTGTTGATAATTAACAAAAGCACGTAAATATTGCTCCAACGTGGCATTAACCGCCTCAGTATTCCCATCTGTTTGGGGATGAAAAGCCGTGGATAGCGCCTGTTTAGTGCCCAATAGTTTCATAAATTCCCGCCAAAAGCGTGAAGTAAATTGTGTTCCTCTGTCGGTCACCAAGCGGGCGGGGCTACCGTGTAATCTGTACACGTGAACTAGAAAGAGGCGTGCCAGCTGTTGTGCAGATGGTAGAGACGCACAAGGGACGAAATGAGCTTGCTTCGAGAAAAAATCCTTAACAACCCAAATGACAGTCTTTCTTTGGCTAGGAGGTAGATCCACAATAAAATCCATAGAGATTTCCTCCCAGGGGTGGGAGGGATTGGCCACTGGCTGCACAAAGCTCTGGGGTTTCCCCCCTTTTCGTTTTGCAGTAGCACAGACAGGGCAAGACTTGACATAGGCTTTTACATCTCGCCGGAAGGTTGGCCACCAGAACTGTCGACGCACTAGATGAATAGTTTTTGTAAAGCCAAAATGCCCAGCTGTTTTATCGTCATGAGACCTGAATAGCACGGTTTTGCGCAAGGTTACAGGCACATAGAGGCGATCATCTTTCCATGCCAAACCTTGCTTCAAAGTAACCGCGCTCTGATTGTTTTGCAACCAAGTATCCGATTTCAACTCTGCCAGAAACCTTTGTTGCAAATCTGCAGGAACGGATACATGTATCGCGCTAGGACCGGCAGGGGTGTCAGGTTGCTGCGCTCGCGTCTGACTGCGAGTGACTGCTGCTAGTGCCATTTGGGAATCTGTCCAGAGGGTTCCCACCACATCTGGGGCTGTTCCTGAATCCTGGGGTTGGCGCGACAGTGCATCAGCTAAAAAGTTTTTCTTTCCCGGAATGAATCTGAGTTTAAAATCAAAGCGGCTGAAGTACTGAGCCCATCGCACTTGCTTAGGGCTGAGCTTACGAGAGGCAGTAAGGGACTCCAAGTTTTTATGATCAGTCCACACTTCAAAAGGGTGTGCCGCCCCCTCCAATAGATGCCTCCAATTCTCCAAAGCGGCTTTCACCGCAAAAGCCTCCTTCTCCCAAACATGCCAGTGTCTCTCTGTCTCAGAGAATTTACATGACAGATAAGCACAAGGCTTTAATTGTCCTTGCTCATTGCCTTGCAATAAGAGGGCACCAATAGAAAAGTCTGAGGCATCGACTTGCACCACAAATGGTTTGTCAGGATCAGGGTGTTGCAAGATTGGTTCAGAGGTAAACAGTCGCTTGAGTTGGTCAAACGCCTGTTGACAAGCAGGCGTCCATTTTAGGAGTGCCCCTGGATTCTTTGATTTGCGGGTGTCTCCCACACCCTTTGTTTTGAGTAATTCGGTTAGGGGTAAGGCAATCTCAGCAAATTTTTCCAAAAATGGACGATAAAAATTCGCAAATCCGAGAAACGATTGCAGCTGTTTGCGTGTGCGTGGGGGCTTGACAGCAACTTCTGCAATCAGGAGTAGGTCAACCCAGTCGTCCTGGTGGTAATTGATGTAGGAGCAAAGGAATTGTTCCAACGTGGCATTGAGGATCTCCGTGGCGCCGTCCGTCTGGGGATGCCAGGCTGTTGATAGTGCTTGTTGGGTCCCGATTAATTTTAAAAACGCCTGCCAAAACCTTGAGGTGAATTGTGTGCCCCTGTCAGTCACCAAGTGCAAGGGACATCCGTGTAATCTGTACACGTGTACAACGAAGAGTTTTGCCAGCTGTTGAGCGGATGGGATCGATGCACAGGGGATAAAATGCGCCTGTTTAGAGAAGTCGTCTTTTACCACCCAAATGGTTGTTTTCTTTTGGCTGGGTGGTAAGTCGACTATAAAATCCAGGGAGATCTCCTCCCAAGGGCGGGAGGGCTCTGCCACGGCTTGCAGCAGTCCCTGGGGTTTGCCCGTCGGCCGTTTAGCCATCGCGCACACTGGGCAGGATGCTACGTATGCTTTAACGTCCTTTCTCAGTGAGGGCCACCAGAACTGCCTCCGAGTCAGGTGCAGGGTTTTTAGAAATCTGAAATGTCCAGCCTGCTTGCTGTCATGCGATCTGTTGAGGATCGCCTGTCGCTGTGAGTCGGGTACGTACAGTCTGCCCTCCCCCCATGCTAGGTCTTGCTCCATCGTAACCTTGTTGGGGTTGGCGCAGAGCCAAGGGTCAGACTTCAAAGCCGCGATGAGGTCTGTCTATATCCCCCCTGGTAGTTGCGGTCGCCGGCATCTGGGGGTGGGTTGGCTTGTGGTCGTTTGGGCCATGGGGGTGGGCTGTCTTTGTGTGCTGCTCCGGGTGGTCGCTGCCATCCCCAGCTGGGAGGCGGACAGTACCATCCCTACTACATTGGGGATGGGCTCCTTGTCTTGGGGCAGTCGGGAGAGTGCATCTGCCAGGAAGTTCTTCTTGCCTGGTATGAACTTCAGCTGGAAGTTAAACTGGCTGAAGAACTGAGCCCATCTGACTTGTTTAGGGCTGAGGCGTCTGGGCGTCCGGAGCACCTCAAGGTTGTGGTGGTATGTCCAGACCTCAAACAGGTGGGTGGTCCCTTCTAGCAGGTGGCGCCACGTCTCCAGTGCCATTTTTACTGCAAACGCCTCCTTCTCCCATATGTGCCAGCGCCTCTCCATCTCCAAGAATTTTTTTGACAGGTAAGCGCATGGTTGAAGGATTCCTGCAGGGTCTTTTTGTAGCAGGATGGCACCTAGGGAGAAGTCAGATGCATCTGCCTGTACCACAAACGGCCATTCTGGGTCCGGGTGTGAGAGAATTGGCTCCGCTGTAAACAGCGCTTTCAGCCTGTCAAATGCTGCTTGGCATGCGGGAATCCAATTAAGTACGGCCCCTGGGTTCTTTACTCTGCGTGTCTCCCCGACTCCTTTGGTTTTAAGTAGATCTGTTAGGGGGAGGGCTATCTCTGCGAACCCCCTGGCAAAGGACCTATAGAAGTTTGCGAACCCGAGGAAGCTTTGAAGTTGGCGCCTGTTGCATGGGCGTTCCCAACTCAAAACTGCCTGGACTTTCGCGGGGTCCATTTCTACGCCTTTGTCGGAGATCTGGTACCCTAGGTAGTCCAAGCGCGATTTGTGGAACTCGCACTTGGACAGTTTGGCGTAGAGTTTAGCCCTCCTTAATTTGTCTAGGACTTGCCTCACCAGCCGTTCGTGTTCCTCCTGTGTCCTCATGTAGATGAGTACATCGTCGAGGTACACTAGCACCCCCTTGAACAGGTGTTCATGCAGCACCTCGTTTATGAGTTGCATGAACACCCCTGGGGCTCCCGCTAATCCAAATGGCAGTACCTTGTATTGAAAGGAGCCCAGGGGACAGTTGTATGCTGTTTTCCACTCGTCCCCTGCCTTGATCCGGATTCTGTAGTATGCCTTGTGGAGGTCGAGTTTTGAGAACACCCGGCCCTTTGACAGGTGGGCGAGCATGTCCTTTACCAGGGGCAGTAGGTATTTATTGGAGAGGGATGCGGCATTTAATCCATGGTAATTGGTACATAGCCTTAAGGAGCCGTCCTTTTTTTCCCGGAAAAGGACGGGCGCTCCGACCGGCAAGTTCGCTGGCTCTATGAAGCCCCTGGCAAGGTTTTTGTCAAGGAACTCCCGGAGGGTTGCTAGCTCCTTCTGGGTCATGGGGTAGATCTTGGGTTTGGGTAAGGGGACGTCTGGGAGTAGCTCAATTGAGCAGTCCGTCTTACGGTGGGGGGGGTAGTTGGTCCGCCTCCTCCTCCCCGAAGATATCCGCGAAATCGCCATATTGGTCCGGTAGTCCTTCTGGGGATGGGTTGTTGTCTTGGGCGACAGCCTCAGCCCTCCCCACTGTCAGAGTGGGTGTCTTGTCCGGTGCTGGCGCTTGGTATGTGCCATCTTTGAATTGGATGGTGTGTTTTCTCCAGTCAATGCGGGGGTTATTGCTTGCTAGCCACGGTATCCCCAGCACTATGATGGGTCTCCCTATTTGGGTCACCATAAAGGTTATTGGTTCTTTGTGGGTGCCCATTGTTAGGGTGACTGTCTCGGTCTGTTGGGTGGCTGGTTTCCCCCCTGCTGCTGAGCTGTCTAGTTGGTGGAATGCCAGCGGTTTGGGGAGGGGGAGGCAAGGCAGATTGAGCTTCGCGACGATGTTGGGATGAATCAGCTTTCTGGAGCACCCAGAGTCCACTAGCGCCTCGGCCGTAGTGGCTCTGGGGCTGTAGGCGAGTCTGATTTTCCCCGTCAGGATGAAGCTGTCATCGCTCTTCCTGTGTTTGTTGCGCCCCTTCTTCGCCACCTGCCCCGTGGTGCGGCTTAGAGCAGGCGGGGAGCGTTTCCTGCCAGCTGTTCCAGGGCATCGCTGTCATCCCCTGTGAGGAAGTCATCCGCATCCTCGTCTGGGGCAGCTAATGCTCCTGTCAGTCGCCGGGGTGGTGGTGGTTTGTGCAGCGTATTCGGTGCTGGTCTGGGTGCGCGGTCCGGTGCTCTGTTTGTGGAGCAGTCTGCCGCTCTGTGCCCCATTTTCCCGCACTTAGCGCATGGTCCATGGGCGAACCTCTGCTGTTGGCCCGTGTGCCAGGTTGGTCCTGGTTGTGTAGGTGGTCCTCTTGGGCTGGGTGGGGTTTTGTCATCTGCGGTTGTCATCAGGAACGTGCGGTGTGCGTGTTCTGCTTTGCTGGCCAGGCAAATCCATCCCTGTAGCGAGGCTGGGTCATCCCGATAGAGTGCCCATTGGAGCACCTCTCAGCTGAGGCCCCTTTTGAACATGTCAATCAGGGTAGCCTCTGACCATTCGGTGATTTTCCCCGCGAGGACTTTGAATTCCAGGGCGTAGTCCGCTACCGTTCTTTTGCCCTGTTTCAATGCTTGCAGCGCACACTTCGCCCTTTCCTTCGCCAATGGGTCCTCGAAGTATTGTCTCAGGTCAGCGAGGAAGGTATGGAAATTGGTTAGGGCTGAGGACCCGGATTTGTACAGCTGGACGTACCAGTCCGCAGCCCTGTCTTGAAGTTTGATGGCCACCGCCAAGATTTTTTCGGCTTCAGAACCAAAGTGGTGTCCGTGGCGGGCCATGTAGTCTCTTGCGTTGGTTACAAAGAAGGACAGCTTCATGGGGTTCCCATCAAAGGTTACTGAAAAGTCCTTTGGGAACCTTGCGTTCTGCGGGTCGCCCCCCCCCCATGGGCCTTGCTGCATGGCCCCCACTGGTGTGGGTGCACCTGCCCCTGTGATTGGCATTCAGGCTTGTCTTCTCCCACTCGGGGTTTGGTTTGGGGTGAGTACCTGTGTTGCCTCCGTCTTGTAGGGCCCGTTGGTCATCAGGGACTGTAGCATGGCTGCTAGGTCATGTAGCCGGGCTTCTATGGTTGTGAGCCTGGCTTGCGTGTCCATGTCAGCTGGCCGCAATGCTGTTGGGTATGGGCTGGTCAGCATTTCGGGGTAGGTGAGCTCCCAGTTGGGGTAGGGCGGTTCCGTCCGGTATCCCGCCTCATCGGCCCCGTCTAGGAGTGGTTGGTCTGCGACCTCGTCCTCCGCTGGGATTCCTGCGGCCGGACTGAAGCTCCAGGACCAGAACTGGGGTATGGTGTGGGCCGGGAGGGTATCCGTGGCTCCTGTGGAGTGCGTTGGCTCCGGCCGTCGTGGGGTCACCTCTGCCGCTTGCTGGCCGTCTCATCTGTCTCGGGTGCAGGTTGCCGGCTCCATCACTGTTCCCGGTCCTGCTTCTCGCCGTCTGGTTCCTCCCACGGAGCTTTTCTGTCCAGTGGGCCTTGGCGAGGTTGGCTTTTGTGACTCTCAGCTTTCTGTCAGGCTGTGCCTGCTGCTCAAAAAGACACAGATGCTAATTGTGGAGAAGTCAGGTTCTGGTTTTATTCAAGCATAGTATGCGTGCCTAGTGAAAAGCTGAGAGTGGAGGGAGTGTGCCGGTACAGGATTTAAATAGCCCACACCAGTCAGCGCTCCCCCCTCCTTGGATTGAGTAAGCCCCAAGCCCCAAGTGTTCCATTGCCAGTGGGTGAGGGGGCATGGGGCCCCTGCTGGTGCCCTGGGTGATTTCTTAATCTTCTTCCTCCGGCCGGTGATGACTTTAAGCCGGGCGATAATCTCCGTGCTTCTTTTGACAGCTTTGTCAGTTTCACCCTTTGCAACATAGTATCTTTCTGTTGGCTTTTCCGGCTGGAGTCATTACCTTGTTGCCGGTAGCTGTTACCTTTCTTTGTTAGTCAGTTGCATATCTTTTAATCCTTTGGCCCCGTTTCCTTGTATTGTTATGTGTGCTGTTGTGCTGACACAATCAGCGCAACGGTGCCCATGACATGCAGTGTGTAATTGATTGCAGTGAAACACACCAATATTTATCTTTCTCCTATCTGAAATCTAGGGGGAAATAGTTGAAGATACATTAGGAAAAGAGTACAATGTATGCTACTGGGGTGGGATGGGGAAACTATAAAGGAGTTTGAAGGGACAGTGTTTGCAAAATATGTTTATTTCTCAGTGAGGGTAGAGAATTAGTTGACTGGTCTGAATTTTCATGTGTCTGTTTAACCCTTGGCAGTGAGTATGGGGATTTCCTGAAGCTGTCTGGGGTGCACATGCTTTTATCCAATGAGCCTGGTATCTTTATCTCATAACCCTAGCAGTATTTGTCTGAGATAGCAAACTTTCTTTTGACTAGAAATTAGGAAGAGATATCTGTATTTCATCAAACAGCTTTTCTCTGTGCTGCATTGAACTTCATCATTGATAGATGGTACAGCACTGTGATGGAACATTTGCCCTGGAATCTTTCTACTCCCAGCATCTCTAAGAATTTGTGTGAAAAGATGTGTACATCAAAAGAAGTTACAAGGATGTGCAGGAGTATGTGCAGGAGCTGCAATCCAGTCAAAGCACTGCATTAATGTTGGTCATCAAAATTATTCAGTTCAATTCAGTTGAAACAAACAAAACTTCTCTTCCTCCACACTTCAGTTTAAAATGTTAAAGTGGGTGGATTCCCTGTGATCAGCTGTTTGAAACAGAGAAAAGGGTCTTCTGGGCATTGATCAAAGTACTTTGGTCACTCAAAGCTAACACATAAATCTAGAATGCACTTTGGATTGTCACTTCACAGAGAAGCTCTACGTAATCCTAAAAGTTGTATTCTAAAACTCTGTTAAAGACAGGAAATACAAACTGGAGACTTCTGACCTGGAATTATAGGAGGGAATAATTGGCAGGATAATAATGTAATTGATGTTTGTGGTGGAAAGACAAGGGTATGGATCTTCTCAGTTTTGCTGGATAGGAATTAGGTCTTCTAGCACATTTGCACTAAACTCTTTTGCATTTACTCACTAGGAATGAGCAAGTCCTAATACACTATAATAAATTGGAAATCAGTTTCAGACAGAAAAGGCAGGTGTTTATGTTCTGCATAGGAGATAATACTGCTGGGTAAATCCTTTCAAGTATATATTTGTGAAGTAGTGCTTGATCACAGAAATTCCCTGGGTCCCCTATTCACCCTCTTAAAGTATAGCCAGGCACATTCTACACATAAATGAATGACAATGATATTTGCTGCTGGTAAACATACAACCAAGGGAATAGCTTGATCACAGTAAGCACATTCTGAAATGACAGGTTCATATTTTAAGTTACTATTATTATGAGTTCTGAATTTTTTAAGCTGCATATTCTTAAAGAATCAAGAAATAATAGTTGAAGATAACTCACTATTTACAACACGCCAAATATGTCTACAGTTGTCACCCTATAAACAAAATATAAGGTAAATGCTTTTATGATGAATGGAAGCTTCTATTTTCAACTGACTGTAGTTTCTTGTGATGTTAGAACCAGGAACCTTGATTGTTGCTAGTCAGAATCATTACATTGTGTACTATTGTCTCACTACCAAGACCTTGTAAAGCTGATTTAGCATCTCTTCAGTATTTAGGCAATGGACAGAGGTTAAATGAGCACTGAGATTAAAGTTTCACTACCTTACTTTACTGGCCTAATAAATACCTCAGTTCCTTTATGTCAAGAAGCAGTTATTACCTTAACAGTCATTGGCTTTTTGGACTTCATCCCTGGACATGCATCTCTCTTTATTGTGCACCCACAGATTTGTCTCTCACATAACCCATTCTCTACATTCTGGATTTACCAGATATCCTAGAAGATCCATACTAGCAGTATGCCTTACAACCACTCAACCATGGTTTGTAGCTGTATTTTTCAATACACCACAGCTAAATTGAACCAGAGTTTCAGAGTCAGAACAATTAAAAATTGTGATTAGCTGAAAACATAATCAGAAACTTTTGTCCTGCTTGGTTATTTCAGAGGAGGAGACAAGAAGGGGATGAACAGAAACCTAAAACTCATGCATGGAAGACTTGATTGTTATTTAATGTTATGCACAAATGGAACCATGATGACATTAATAATCAAATCAGCCTACTTAAATATTTGTGTCTATTTTACTCATCAGGATTAAGGTTGAAAGACATGTTGAAATTGATCCAGTAAGCACAGAGTTTATCTTTAATTCCCAAGTCACATACGAACTGCCTGCTGGACTACGATAGAAAACAGATTATAAAATATTTGGAACAAGAACAGAAGTCAATCCTTTTCTCATGACTTATTGTGCTATGTTGGAAAATGTGCTTATGAATTCAAAGTTAAGAATGTCTAAGAGTTTAATTCAGTTCATCTTTCCATAAGAATTTAAATATCTTACCATTTTTTAAAAAAAATAAATAAATGGGATAAAAGAGTTTGTTCATTTGTTTTTTAAGGCGAAAGCCAAACTGACAGATTCTGACATCAGATTGACTACTTTGAACCTCAGCTCCTAAAGGTGGGTGGGAGCCACTGCTTTCTGCTGTTGATTTAAGATGATCCTCTCTATTATCAGGATTGTACGTTGGATAATAGGTATGCATAATATTTTAATTCATTTTTCTCTTTGTTACTTTGTTCTGTGTCTGGGTTTTTAATACAAAATGTGCTAATTTCTTCATAAATAGGAGAGAGTGATCCTGAAGTTTAGTTCTTCCTTAGGTCTTTAAATACCTCTTCATGTAGGGCTTATCTCCCTAACTTCTGGTGCAACAGAATGCAAACTACAAAAGGTGATGTACTGACAAACTTTCCCCCAATTTTTACAAAGCTAATCACATTGTTTACTATGTAAGTGATGCTAGGTTTAGTTTGGGAAGTATTATATTGCACAGGACAGAGTGTTAGCAGGGTAGGTGTCCTATCATCTAAAGATTATGGTTATGCTATATAGCAGTAGCCACTCTGTTTTGCAGCTCCAGAGGAGTTTAATTTACCTGAATGATGGAGCATGAATCGATTAAAAAAAAAGGCCCTATTGCCTACTCTGTCATTATCTAACATGCAAAATATAAACAACCAATGTATATTTGGGTTTTTATCAGAACAGGTTGACAATTTTTATCAGAATTTTTGAGTAAATTAGATCATTATTAGAGGAAGAAACATGCCAACTTTTCAAAGAAACTGGTGTAGAATATTTTGAATTTATCTTTAATTATTTTTTTATCAAGTGCCCATAAGTTTTTCATTTTTAAGACAGAATCATCCTACAGCGAGGAATATTTATGGCAGGTAAGTTGAATGGGTTTGTGTGTCTGTGAGAGTAAAGGGAAGGGCAGGTGGCAAGAAATAATGATGTTCCTTTATGAATGGATTGAAATGGATTGCCAAGAGTATAAGGTGGATAGAAGTACAAAAACTGTCTGTGTGTGTATATGTTATACTTCCAATAGGAAAGACATGGAATTTCTCCTAAGAATAGGAGAGATAAACAGTAGGGTGAGTAAATACTGTAGCTAAATATTCCCGTTCCCTCACGACACTGTGATCAGAGCAGCTGAAAGACAACTGACTGCAAAACATCATTCGGATCTGAGGCCAGACCTGCCATTACCAAATCTAACAAATCCACTTCCTTCCCTCCCCCAACACGATTATGATTAAAATGAAAGATCAAAATGATTCATCACTGAGCTCCAAAACTATGTATAGAAGTTGAGCTTTATGGTGGATCAGTTTAGAATCAAGTGTTGGGGGGGGGGGCAGTTGTATAGAAGAAGTTGTATAGGAGAGGAGAGTTGGACTTTTTGTGCCTGGAATTATCACAGAATGTTACTGCACACCGTATCCCAGCAACATTTTATTTATTTATTTATCGCTCACATTTATATGGCCGCCCATCTCACACAAGGCAACATATATTACATGTATAGCTTTGATTGCTCTGCACAAGTTCCTTTTAGATTGATGATAATTTAAAGTAAAACACATGTCAAAAGATTGCATGGAATTACCCCACATCACACATGCTTATGTGTCCATGTGTTTCTAATTTGTTAGCTGTGTGTGATACAAATGGAGATCCATTCTGACATGTTCAGCTAGAGGAAATGTGTTTGTGGAAAAGACAGATGAGACTCATGAAAATCATGAAAGTGCTGTTCTACCACCTCTTCAGCCACTTTTATTGGTCTTTGTATATTGACTGGTGAACTTTATTGGAAATACTCTTATACACTCTCCACCCCTGCTTTTCTTTCATATTCTTTTATATTGCAAAACACCATCTGTCTTATGTGCATCCCAAATTGCCGGATTGTGATCTACATGGAAAAAATATTTTATCTTGCATACAAAGGTCATTCTCCAATGAAGTCAAGGTGTTATCAATTGGGTTTGAACTTACAAAGTTGTTTAAATCAATTGAAGTCTTACAAATAGCTCAGATATAATTATATGAATCATTTTGCTGTTACCCTTTGATAATCTGATAGGCACTTATTATATGGAGAGAAGAAAAAAAAAAAAAAACCCAGAAAGCATGCAGATATCCAGCAAAGCAAACATTCCAACTGCTTAGACTTTAAAAACTGACTATGCAGTAAGTCTAAGAACCAAATGGAGCTGTTGATGGGAAGAGTAAAGATTGAAGGAACCACACTTTGTGGAAGATTTACATATATCTGGGACAGACAGCAAGAGGTGGCTACAGTATGAGAAAATGGCACACACATACTGAATTGTTACAGGTAAAGCTGATGGGAATGGCTATATCCAATATGCACTATCCAGGACTTCCTGCAAGCATCAGAGTAGCCACTGAGAGTTTGCTTGTGTGGACTTAGTCCCATTAAACTAATTGCAGTGGTTTAAGGACAGAGAAAACACTTTCACACAATTGCCAATTAACATATGGAATTCCTTGGTTCCTCTAACCTAATGGTTTTAATAGATGATAGTTCAATAAATTGTTATTAGCTGTATTGTTCATTTATGAAGAGGTCTTGAAACAAGAGGTGAAGTTACAGCATTTGTTGATATCAGCTTGGACACATGGATACGAGGCGAAGGTCAGGCTTAGGCTTCAGTCTGTTGCATGCTTCCAGCTGCTAGACTGATTTGCCCAATCTTATAAGCAGCAGACATTCCACTGGTGGGTATTATTGCAATTGAGACTTCTTTCTGATGGTTCCCCTTGTCTACGTCTATTCAGCCTATGAAGAAATTATTTTGTTCAGACTCAGAATCCTTTGGCATTTCTGTGTATATTTCTTGATTGGATTTGGTAGTTTAACACATTTTAGGCACATGTTTATACTTTCCACACTTGTTACATTTCTACATATACGTTAGACATTCTTTATAGTTATGCTTCCTATTGCATTGGCTGCCTTGTTTAAACATACTTTTCCTTATCCAAGCCTTTTTTTTTTGCTTGCTTGCTGCTAGAGTTAGCAGGTCTCCTGACCAATTGTATGAAGCTCTGCTGATATCAGAGTAATATCATTGCTATATTCCATACCTTTCAATTGCAAGTAAATGATTTCTGCTGCAATAGCATTTTCTAAGGACAAATTCACCTAAGTAAGCATTCTTGCACTTTTTCTTATGCCCCAATTTGATCTTTGATCAAAAACTCTGTCAAAATACCAAAGTCACAAGACTTACTCCTTACTTTCAGACATATTACAGATTCTTTAACTGTCTCAGTCTTCTTCTATGTTGGTATTTCATTGTTGTGCTATAAGAAGCAAGTCACAGAGATGCCAGGTATCCAGGTATCCATGGTAACAAATCATTTTCTTAAGTGTTTGGCAGAGTCAAAAGGTCAGGCTTCATTTGGTCAACAGGGTTTATGTGTCCAATGACCTTATATGGGAAAATTGTAGTTTGAAACCTGTCTTCCACTTCCTTGCTTGATTTGCATTTAAATAAGCCAACTCTGCCAGAGCTAGCCCCTTCCTCCTCCTGTTTGCAGCTTCTCTTCAACCCTTCTGCTGAGCATACTTGCATGTGTGTCTGTACTTGTAAATATGACCTTTTGTATTTAAAAAGCTTTGAACCCCATCCAGGGATCTGGAGGAGAAACTGTTATGTTCTCTATCTATTCTTTGAATACAACTTTTTTGCTGAAATGCCTGGTGTCTTCTTTCTGATCTCTCGTGCCAAACCCTTTCCAGCACTCTGCACATGCTGCACAAACTCCAACATTCTATAGGTGTGATCTAAAGGCAAATATTTCTAAAGTTACATTTTTCATGGTACACAGTAGGCCAGCTTCAAATTTCTGCTATATGGCTTTAAATTTCTTTGTTTTTTCATCTGTGAATGTAAATATATTATATACATTGAATGTAAACATATTATACACCTCAGGGCACAGGATCTGGTTATTTGTGGGACTGTCTGCATCCAGTTGTCTCTCCCCACCCTATAGGATCTGACAGGCTGGCATGCTGTGGGTCCCATCAATTAAACAATTCCATCCTAATCAATGCCTTGTCCATGGAACAACCTCTGCCCTGAAATTTGGTTGGTCTCATCCCTCCTGGCCTTTAAGAAGGCCCTGAAGACCTGATTCATCTGAATACGCTTACTGTAAGATATGAGCCATGTGTCTCGTCCCTGGCACATATTTTACCTTATGTACTTTATGTATTATTTTACAATTTCCCTCCTTCCCCTCTTCTATCTTTCTTTCTTTTCGATGTTCTTAACCCTTGTTAGCATCACTTGTTGTATGTAAAATGATCAAATAAATAAATAAAAGACATCTGCTCCAGCCACTGTCAGAAAAAGTGTTATTTTCTATTTGTTCTCTTCTTTTCGTCAGCCAATTGCTATCAAGTACAATAGAAATCTTTGTGGAAAGCATTGCTATTCTGTTGGTAGTCTTAGAGCATTTTTTTTAAAAAAATAACAAGGCTGTCACTCTTCAGCTAACATCAAAGAGAATGCTATTCTCTAATGGCTGCTCAGTAATGCTGAAATTGGCCTTTGAGACTTGTGTTGACTCTCTGTGGTTTGAATATGCAGTAATACTAGGACTTTCTTCTGTTAACAAGCTGCATGCTATTATGATTATGATTAGATTTATAAACCACCTTTTATTTTGTACAACTCAAGGAACATAATATTCCTGCCTCCTATTTTCCCCACAACAACCCTGTGAGGTGGGTTGGGTTGAGAGGAACCAGCTGACCCAGAGTCACCCAGCCAGCTTTCATGCCTAAGAGAAGACTAGAACTCATGGCCTCCTAGAACACTAAACTGGCTTTCTTTCTTATGTTTTCTTTCTGTCATACCTGAGTATCTAGCATGCCATCAGTGCTACACAGGAATTCAACTTTGCTTCTGACACAATGCATTGTTTCTTTATGAGGGGACAATGACACAAGAGGTAAACCGATGAACTTAGTTCTGATCTGGAACACTGCAAGGAACATATCAATCCTCCACATAACATGGAAAGGTTCAACTTTTGCTAAATGCCAGTTCCCTTACACCAGCCATACAGGTCACATGGATTTGCTCATTTCAAAAGGACCATCCTTCAAGATACTAGACACTGAGGACAAACACCCAGGTGGCTGGAAATACAATGCTGAAACCCTAGTCAGGCTCCTTGAATATATACATTGAAAACTACCAACTCTAAGCTAGTAGCTAAGTAAAGTATCAACTTTTCATCAAGTTTTGGCACCTTCTGATTTGCATGGTATTTTGATATGGAGCTCAGACACCAAAGTTATTTGAAGGTAATATCTCTGAGTGAAATATTAAGACAGACCTGTTCATTTGAAGATGAAAACATTGGAGAGTCTGTATTTACATACACATTGCACTTCAAAAGCTCTAAAGAAAAATGTTCTTAATGTGTTTGAGATGTAAATATCCTTCTCACTAACTGGCTCAGATATGCCCTCTCCTTCTCTCTCTGCTAATACCAGAAGATCAATTTGGCTTTCATCTTGAAACAGTAATGTCATTAGTGACATAGAAACAAGCTTGCTCTCAGTTAGGAAGTTGGATGAGACTCATCTATATCTGCTGTCAAAAGAGTCAGGGGAATGTCTAAATCCAAGAAAATGAATTCTCTCACACCATGGTGCTATTAATCTACCTAAGAGAGATAACCAATGTCCTGGGAAATACCACTCAAAAAAACAGAACAGCAAAGTTGTCTAGTAAATTCTTGACAGCATAGCTATAAAAATATCTGCTTCCAGTAGTGTGAATTCTGCTGGGCCTTATGGGCATGTAATTCACCTCACATTGACAGAAAAGGCAAAATGCTTGTTGACTTTATTGGAGCTGGATTGCACTCAATATGAATCATAAATCTCACTTTATATAAGCCAGCCTGCCTGCCTGCCTGCCTGCCTGCCTGCCTGCCTGCCTGCCTGCCTGCCTGCCTTCCTTCCTATATTTTCAAGGAATTCACCTGCATCAGAGGACATTTTTAAAAATCTGTATATTTTATTTTACTATATTTGTTATGTCTTTGGACACCTTTTGAGTCAAGATGAATATTCAGAGTAGAAATAGAAACAAGCCTCAAGCACCCATCATATTCAGGGTATGCTTTATCAACTAGTCAAGGGAAGGGAAGGGAAGGGAAGGGAAAGGGTCAGACTGATTTTTAAAGCATGGCACATCCCTAACTATTCCTTGTCTAAGAAACAGATACCAACATAAACCATTTTGTGTGCTGCTATGCCTCTTTCTTTTTCTGAGTAAAATAATGGTAAAGATGCCAACTCTTGGCTTTTTGCTCTTACAAAATGGTTCTGGCTGTTGGTTACCAGGCTGCTGCCATTTTATAGCTTGTAATTGAGCTCACTGAACACATTTTACTCAATGTTGCAAAACTCCAGGTGACTCTTAGAGGGTGGCAAAATGTTACAGAAAACCTGAACTTTTTGCTGGTATATCTACACAGTAACCATCCCGGGGATCTAGTGGTCCCCAGGATAGCAGCCCATACCTGGTAGCCTAACTTCTATAGCTCTGAGAAATAACTTCAGAGAGTATGCATGCTTTTCCAACATTGTAGCATCCCATATGAAGAACTTCATGTACTTAGATATCAAGCTTTCATTTTGCTCTTTGAGGGCACTGGGGAAAAATAAATAAATAAAAACAACTGTCACAACAAGCAGGGCTGCAACTGGGGGGGGGGCAACTGGGGCATGTGCCCCAGGTGCCGCACTGGGGGGGTGCCAAAATGAGCGCTGGGGGGTCACCAAAATGGGTGCGGAATCCATGTTTGCCCCGGGTGACACAGACCCTAGTTGCGGCCCTGACAACAAACTTTCTTTCTCTGTTTTTCACTCCTTTGATTTATTTTGGGACTGTTTTAATTTTTAAAATTCTCGGTCTCATTCTTTCCTGGTTATTAATTTCCTCACATTTCCATCTGCTGCTTTGATTCTTCATCTTTAACTTGACTATTGATGGTTGACTGATGTGATTTCTTGATATATATTAATGGCTTTAGATATTTTTATGCTAAGCAGGAAATCAGGGTACTATATATATTTAGGTTGTTGCTTTCAAATAAGCTGTGTGTAATACAATATTCCTTTTCTTGTCATTTCTAGATGTGTGTTTGTTTTTTTTCAAATTTAGCCCAGTTTCCATTAAAAGTAATTCAAAAGCAGGACAATGGTTCTGTAGTTTCAGGCTTCAGAAGCTTAAAGAGCATCCATGGCAGTTACATGGTGTTTGATTTGTATGTGCAACAATTTGAGAAGGAATTCCACTCTGTTAAGTTATTATGCTCATGATGAAAAATAAAAGTAAATTGATGATGCTTGATCCAAATAAACAGTGAGATTGCATAGCAAGATGTACATTTATGAAGGCCTATGCTTAGGCTGTACAATCTTTAGGTCTTTTTATTCTAGCTGTTCTCACTGCAGAATAGACAAGCCACAATTGACTCAAGGCTATTTATTTATGGAAGATTTAGAACCACCCTTCCTGCCTAGAAATAGGAAGGCATGCCAGGATGTGCATCTCAACGTTCTAAAGGCAAATGGCCTTGAATCCCTGCTGCAACACAGGCTTTATTGCTTTTATAACTATTAATCAAGAGATTTGGACTAAATATCCTGCTGTGAGTCTCTTCTTCTTAAATTGGTCTCCTAAATCACAGCTGTGATACACTGCTTTAATTTTATAGTAGAAAGAGCTGGCAATTGTCATTCAAGTCTTTCTGGCCTTCAGATGCACGCTACAAATTTTGGAAGAAAATGGCTGAGAAGTTGCAGATAATGCTAACAGAAAATTCACATTTCCCACTGCTGATTTGTTACAACTGAGTTTCAAGTTTTGCGATAATCTTCTGTTATAATTTTCTGTTTCCTCCACCAAACGGAGGTATGCGGTGGCGCTGCGGGTTAAACCACTGAGCTGTCGATCGGAAGGTCGGCGGTTCGAAACCGCGCGGCGGGGTGAGCTCCCGTTGCTCGTCCCAGCTCCTGCACACCAAGCAGTTCGAAAACATGCAAATGTGAGTAGATTAATTGGTACCGCTTCGGCGGGAAGGTAACGGCGTTCCGAGTCGTCATGCTGGCCACATGACCCGGAAGTGTCTATGACAACGCCGGCTCCATGGCTTAGAAACGGAGATGAGCACCGCCCCCTAGAGTCGGACTCGACTGGACTTTATGTCAAGGGAAACCTTTACCTTTACCTTTTACCACCAAAGGGAGATGACTGCTGACATACTGCAGAAAAGAAATCAAGATTAGAAAAATGTCTTGTAGTAGCAGGAAAGTTCCATGTATCTAACATGATTATTGGTAATAGACGTCCCCACCCACACATATCTAATGAAAAAGGTGGTACAGTAAATGTTAAAATTAGCCTTAGCAGCAATATCTGCCTAGTCTGATTATGAACACAAGAACAATGAGGTCAGAAACAAACTTTCTCAGTTCATAAAAGTTCTCTGAGTTTGAGTCTGCTTTGTTATGGTTCAGTCTGATGCTTGTAAAGCTGACCTCTTCCCAATCAAGAATAAGAAGAAACCCCTTAACCGTAGGCATAAAGATTCAAGGGAGTTAAGGATTCTTAGCAGTTTCATTTGTCATCCAACTCCATGATAATAATAGCTTCCATGAATCCTTGGTCCACAGTGATTCAAAGTGACACTGCCTCATGACATCATAGTGTCACAAAATGACGCAGGCATGTAATTCATGTCATTTGCATGCAGAGGCCATGATGTACACAAGGACACTTCCACCTTCCCCCTGGCTCCTCTGATCCTTGGTATTTGTAAAGGGATTTATATGCATAAAGTTATTCAAAGGATTAACGGACAATAATTACATATGAAAACAGGACCTATGAAAATTAATGGAAAGTATGTTGCTAGAAGTTGCAACTGTTGCAATTTTAAGAAAAAACAAAGGGGAAAGTCATAAATTGGGAGGATTTAGGAGGATTTAGATTCCTTTGTCCCCGAGAGCACAACCTTAACATTAAAAAGAGTCAAGATTAAATTGAAACCCGATTTTAATATATCTCAAGCCTAAATTTAACCAAACACAGATTAACTCAGTACAGGATAGCTTACATGGTATGACACAAAGGGAATGAGTTTGTTCATTTATTCTGAAATAAGACCCAATCTTTTATGTATTATTATTTCGACGCACTTCATGAAAAATCTTAGCATATTAACTTGAATTTCTATTGCTGCCCTAGATTGCAATTCCTGTTTCTTGCTATCAGTCACAACATTACATGGCCAAATGCAACTGCTCCTGATCTGTTTTTTTTAAGCAGACTTGCAGTGGTATCTTCATATCAAATATGAATCCTTTCCCAGTTGGTTGGATATAACCATGCACCTAGTCTGGAAGTGAAATAAGCACCAGAGAGAAAACAATATCAAGATGTTACTGTCCAAGAAAAACAATAGTATTGGATTAGGTTGAAAATAGAATGACTGTTGAAAGTATTAGTCATGCATAACTTCCAATCTCTTGAAATATTCAAGAATAAATATTTAAGCTGATGAATATTCAATATATCTCTGCTCCAAAGCAAGTATGCTTAGGATTCCACCACCTTCCACTTTTAAATATTAAACCTAACACTATGACTTTCTGGGAACAGCAAACATTTGGTTTTGTTTGCACAACACACAAATCTAGGTTAGTTTTTAGTTAGTTTTTTTTTAATGACTCTGTGGGTACAGATCTAGCCAATGTGGTTAATTTATGGTTTACTGAAGTCAGCTCAGATAATTCAATAAATCTTTAAAATTAACCAAGATGAGTATCTTATGCAAATTCTGCCATTAGCCCATTGATTACTATGTAACCTGTTCCAATGTTATCTGAAGAATTTAAAGCTAGAGATTGATAAATGACTTTTTTTTTCATTTTCAGATTCTTAGAATTTGAAAGTTAGACCCATATTCTTCTATTCTGAAATGAAGGTAATAGACTTTTTTTTTAATAAGTGGAAGACATTGTTAAAAGGAGCTCTGTCATTCTTTTTCAAAATGCAACTGGGCACTTGCAGAGATTTGGTTTTGAGAGAAAACCTGCCTACCTCTTTAAGAAAAGAAAAACAATTGCCCCAAAACAGTGGTGCTATTGGATAATAGGAAAGTGGACTCAGGGACTGAGGATTAGTCTACTGTGGAATTGGCTGAGCTTGCCCTTTATGTATAAGCACAGGTCTACAATCTGTGAATGCTGTTTGATCCTCAGGTAGCATGGGATTTGTAGGTGGTGGTTATGGTGAGGAGCATATTTTCACTTATAGCTAGTCTGGCAGTCTCTAAGCTGATTTGTTTTAGAGATGGTTTTTCACATCTTGATAATATCCATATTAGTTACATGTTCTTTACGTCTGGCTACCCTTGAAAATATCCAGAAGTTACAGTTGGTGCAAAATGTATCATACTGGGACATATCATAAATATGCATATTACTAACTGGTACAAGGAGCAATGACACCTGACTGGAGAGATTTGCACTAACTGCCACAATTTCAAGTGGTGTTAACTTGATAGCCTTACATGGATTGGTGCCTGGTTACCTGAGAGATTTGTAACAGATCTCCTCCATTACAAATCTGCTCAGCCAGTAAGATCTGCAAGAATTGACTTTTGAGGCCTGCTTTTCTGGCATGTAATATGTGTCCTTTGTCATTTCCTTGAGCTTTGCATTTGGTCCCCACCCACTCTGGGTTTATAAAATCATAACGCTGTGTCTCTTTTTGTAAGTTTTAACTGCTGATTAATTATAATACTATTCTAATGTATGCTTTTAAACTTGTGTATGCATGTGTATACTTAATCATTGTTAGCTTCATCAAGTACTTATTTGAGGAGATAGGCATAAGATAAATCAAATATTTTTTTTTTAAAAAAATCCTATGATTACTAGTGTCCTGTTGCTCAAGAGAAGCTAGAATAAGTTAGTTTAATTATTTGATCCAAAGTTAGGGATATGGCAGCTACTCTTGTTTTGATTTCCTTTTTCATACCTGTCCCTTGCTTATCTATAGAGATACAAGTAGGATTCTGCATACACATACTGTACATGCACATATGCAATTAAGACCAATTAATTAGCTGCCTTCTTTCTTTCCTCCTCATCCTTGAGTAGATTTTCTGCATTTTGAGTAGCAGCTGCAGACAAATAGGCAGAAGTTCAACTAGCACAGCCAACATTAGCTCTCTGCCAGGGCAGAACTGTGCCAGTGGAATGTTTGCCCATCTTAGCAGAAGCAGGAAAACACACCTGAGTAGATAAGATGGTTCAGGCAAGCCAAAGAACCAGAATGTGGAATGGGGCCATATTAAATCTGCACTAGTAGAATGTCTACCCAGCTTGAGTTCTTCCCATGAATATTTAAAGCAATGCATGTTACTTAGTTCAGTGATTTTAATTGTGTAGTTTTTAGTAGACAACAGCTAGAGGGAAGATAGAACTGATATATAAAACCACTCAAAATATGGAAAGTTAAATAGCCGAGAGAGTGAGAACTAGGTTGGTCTATTTTATTTTCACAAATTTAATCATTGCTTTTTGTTGTTTGCTTTTCCTTCTCTTCCTGCTTCTCAGCCCCCCATCCCCTTAGGAAAAAAAAAAAATGGTCTCACTAGTAGCCTATCCCCAGCCAAGAAAACAAACAATTGGTTCATCAAACAAATCAACCCAGAATTCTCACCTGAGATACAAATGACCAGATTATTCTACTTCAGACAGATTATGTGAAGACCTAGCTCTCTGGAGAAGGGTCTAATGCTGGGTAAGGTGGAAGGAAAAAGAAGAAGAGGACAACCAGCAGAAACATGGATGGATTCAGTAACAGTGGCAATGAGTTTATGTTTTTAGTGTTATTTTGTTGTAAACTGCCCAGAGTCCCCCACTGGGGAGATGGGTGGTGATATAAATTTAATAAATAAATAAATAAATAAAATGAGGGCACCATTGGAAGACCTGAAAGACCAGGTTAGGGACAGATTGTCATGGAGAAAATCTATGTGGTTGCTAAGAGTTGACAATTACTTGATGACATGTAATTGATGATGATGATGATGATGATGATGATGATGATGATGATGATGATGATGCCTATCCCGAGTCTTGTAACCCACAAGACACCCCGGTGCATGAATAAAACACTCATTTCTGAGTAGCACCGGGACATACTGACTCCAACTCAAGACCTTTTCCAAGAGAGAGGGAGAAACCTCAGCCATGACATAAAAGAAAACTTGTGCTTTGCAGTGTAGAATTACTTGGCAGAATAACCTTTTCAAATGACTAGAATCTTAGAAAAAAATACCAAATGTTTGAACAGTTAGACCTGAGTTAGAAATATACTTTGCTGTTACATTTTGTTTTTGGGTAGGCCTATCACTACCCATCATCAACATCTGGATTTCTGAATTTCTTTTCTACACAAATAATTCCCTATAAAGGAAGATTAAATCTTACTTCTCCAAATGTCATATACTGTATGTCAAATAGACAGCGTGTATCCTCATGTTGAAATTTTCCAGATGAGAGGTTTTTCCAGAAGTTTTTTTTTTTCCATATCAGAGTTCCAGATCAGAGGTTTACATTACTCCTTCCCTCCCCAAGAAGTCTTGATTTTTTTCTTTTTAAAAATAAATAAATAAATAAGAATTGCCCTGAGGAACTTGCAAACCATTGAGAAAGAAGAAACTCCAAAAGACACTAATAGAAGTAGAAAAACAATAAAACTAGATGATGGAAATGCAGATTAATACATGCAGATATCGTTACACAGATCTTTTTTTCCAGTAATCACTGACAATCAAATGCAAATATTCATGGGAAATGGTTCCATTCTAAATCTGATTGTTCTGCCAGAATATCTGCCCACCCATACACAAACACTGCAATTTTATTTGCTTTATTTGTATAATTGTTGATATTTTCCTAGGAACAAAGGATATGTGCAAATTAAGTACATGGGCTACTAATTACTGGAATTTATTCAAGTTCATTATTTTGAGTGATAATTTGTTTTACTATGCACTGCATTTATTAAAAGGTATCTTGCTTTTTAGATGTTGCTTCAGCATAAAGTATCCACAATGCAGTGACACTTGTGCTGTCCTGGAAATCAGCTTAATTCATTGCTAATTATAATTTCCTTTTTTAATGGATATTTATTGTTCCTGATATGCCTGTATTCAGGAGATACCTATTCCATCAGGAACACTAAAAGAAAAGCGATCAGGAAATGCTGAGATACGCATGTAATTAGACTGAGTGTTCAAAGTGTTCCACTGAAAGAAGCGATTTGCAAATAGTGATGAAACAAAAGGAAAGATGTAGGTGGGGGGGATGAGGAAAGGGATCAGACTGGTTGCTTTTGAATTAGTAAACCAATATATTGTGATGTTTGAAGCTGAGAGCGGCACAGGGAAAAAAGATGGCGTAACTGTTTCTCGAGCTAAGGCGGAGATGAAAATTATTCCATAAGCTCTAAAAAGATGAAAAGGTGAGCCTGTATGTCTAATGAATCAATCAAGAAAATTAGGATGCTCCTAATTAAGATCAAAAGGCACCTTGTGGCCAAATTACACTGAAGAGTCAAAAGCGTAAATTCAGAAGAGGTGTGGATAAAGTACTGAAACCACTCGAAATATGTTGCTGATAAAGACTCTTAAAAATCCACAACATATTGTTGCTATGTTATTTATGTATCTATATGTATTTACATACAGTACATATTTATGTCTACAATTTGTATCCTGCTTTTCTGCCCAGAGGCTACCCAGGGGAAGTCAGTCTCTCTCTCTGTCCCTCTCTCTCTTTCTCTCTCTCATCCCTATCAATTCACTTAGACTGAAGACTTAGCTAAAGATAAAGAGCTTGACCTTTTCCTAAAAGAACCGAAACAGTAAAGGCTGAGCTCATCTTGTGACAGAGAACTTTCCACAGCTTGCAAGCAAACATCCATATCACACATTTCATATAATTCAATATATTTCAACAAATAAAATGTTTGCCTTTCACCTTCCTAGTAGTTTCATTTCTGCATTTCTGAAATTCCTGATGGAATTCAATAAAAATAATCAGAAGTGGTTTTTCAGCATGGCTATCCACCAGCCACTTTGGGTTTTTTTAAGGCCTAAGACTAAGTTTATAGCTTTGTCTTCCTTAATTTCTTTTTTTTAGAAAACCATTGACATATTGTGGGTGTGACAGCCTAAGTCAATAATTCACTGCATGACAAAGCTTGTTTTATTAAAACAACAACAACAGTGAATCGACTTCATTGAACAACAAGAATAGAAAAAGTAACTTCATAGTTTGTTTGTTTTTTACCATTTCCATCAATATATGTTATGGTATGTGTAGCAGATAGCAGGTCACTTTGCTTTGGTCTGTCACTGGTCCTCTTTCCATGCTCCAAATTAGGACTGTAGCTCTCCATTCCCTAAAGCAAAACAATGAAAGTCTGGGCACATTTTAGCAATTATGTTTCATCCCCCCCCCCTTATGAACAGTCTTTCTCTTCTCCTCCCACCCCCAATGTTCTTCTCAACTACGGTGGGTATCCACAGGTAGGGCATGTGGGGATAAATGACAAAACATGCTTGCATCAGATGTTGGGATGCAGATAAGTATGGTAGCATTTGTATGATGCCATTACCATGCACATCACTATGGCTTGCTGCAGGATCCATTGTCAGCTATGACTATTTGCTTTTCTACATGGGAGGTGGGGTGCCTTTGAGTCAGTGTCGACTCCTGGCAACTGCCTGGATTAGTCCCTGAAGTTTTCTTGCCGAGGTTTTTCAGAAGTGGTTTGACATTGCCTCCTTCCTAGGGCTGAGAGAGTGACTGGCCCAAGGTCACACAGCTGGCTTTGTGCCTAAATCAGGACTAGAACTCATGGTCTCCCCATTTCTAGCCTGATGCCTTAACCATTATGCCAAACTGGCTCTCTTTTCTTCACATACTGTACTGCATAGGAAGGTAGCTGTACCCATTCTACTGTAGAAGTTACACTAAAGATAATATTGCAATATTGCATTCAGGTTATATCTCAGGAATAACTGCTAGGTGCCATAATATGCATGCTGGATTATCTAGGTTTCAAGAATCCAAACCTGTTTAATCTTCAGGGCATGTTCTCTGCAGGAATCTGTGCTTACATGGAAAGTCTAGAACTTCAAGGAAAATAGGGAGCACACTGGGTTGCTGTTGTTTCCCCATAATGTTCAAAGTAATTCTATATCATTTCACTTGCTCTCTTGCCTTCCTTTCCCCAAGTTCTGACACTTGTGTGTGTGTATGTGTGTGTTTAATCATTCAAAAAAAAAAAATACAGTTCTGGGATTCCTGTCCCCCCCCCACACACACCCCAAAAAAATCTCATCTGTCTGTAGCAATACTGCCCTGGATTAAGTCTATTCTGACCTAAATAATTTGGAAGTGAAAACATGTTTCTCCTTGAAGATAATGATTTCCCTGTGCAAAAAGAGATTAAGCAGGAATGGAGAACAGCTCCATCCCAATCCAGAGTAAAAAAGTAGTGGGATGTATAGGGTCCTTGGCTATAGTTGATAAATTTATGTGTCTTCTTGGTGCAGTCTGCCTTGAGAACAGTTTGATTACATGGCTTCCTAGACACTGAATGGATGGATGTCGGAAACCAATTCTTACATTTTAGGAAGCTCAGTTTCATTTAGATAGGACTTCCAGTGTAACCCTGGTCAAGTACTGATCTGGCTGTGTCTACTTTGTTATTTTTTTAAATACATTTCATAGCATGAACCCCTCACCCCACCCCCCATCTGCTAGAATTGTTTAAAATAATTATCAGCTTCTTAATGTGCAAAGAAATGTGCATACTGTACTTGGGAAAATATTTGTAGGGGAAAAAAACTGATTTGTAAAAAAAGAAAGAAAGAAAGGAAGAAAGCTATGTGGGAAAAAGGAATTCACTGAATGCATTAAAATTATTTAAGGAAGTTGAATAACGACACACATACAGGAAAGTTGTATTCAGAATGAATATAATAATGGTAAAATAACAAATGCACACTTTGGGGCAGTTTTCTTTAAAAAAAAATACAGAAAATGTGGTGTAATAGATTAATATGGATTTAATTTTATTTATTACTTGCTAATCCAAAAAACAAAAGTGTTTATGTGTAATATTATGTATATACATATGGATAGATCCATATTTTAATGAAGAAAAACTATATAAGAAAAAATAAAAATCAAGAGTTCTAAGATCTAACGCTGTTTAATCCAGGGATATTAAATGTCTGTATCCCTTGGATAGCTGGATAAGACACTGCTTGTACTCTGGCTAATCTAGTTCATTAATAATATATGTGAGAAGGGCCAGTCATTGATTATAAGATGATTACCAGTCAACAGCAAGACATGGCTCTTAAAATGCAAATGTGGTTTTAGATATAGAGTATAGTTTTCAAATCTTGGAAAGAAAGAAGCCCTTTTGGATATGAGCATTCCAGATAACACCAATCTTAGCTCCTTGCTGATGTTGCTGTTGTGACATTGGCTTCCTGCAGGAATTGCACATCCAGCATCCACACAGGCTTTCTCCCTGAAAATAGTCACATTGAACATATGATGCCAGCATGGGGTTGATGCCATGGAAATGAGCACTCACAGTGTTAAGCATTCTGGATGGAATAATCCCTGAAGGCAAATAACCTTCCATTTTCCTGCAGTTGTGAGACCACAGCTTAAATACAGTGTCCTTTCAAGAAACACTGAAAGAAAGTGGAACAGGTACAAAGAGCGACAAAGAAGATGATAAGAGACTGGAAAGGATATATTGACAGTGCCAGATTGGCCCGTTATAATTATGGGCCACCAATCATTTCTGGAGGGTGGAAATGGACAGTGTCATCCTCTCCTTGTCCCCGACCCATGTCAATGTGATTCCCACTCATTTTTTTTTTCCTGCTCCACATTTAAAATAGTGCTTTCCATCTTCCAGAAACTCAAACATTGCTGTCTGATTTGCCTGCTATGCTTTATGTTCTTCTAGGCAGCTCCTGCACATTGATTTGTTATTGCACACAATGTCGGAATATCTCCTCACCCAGGTCATTGCCCTGCAGCTCCATTTTGTACTTGTTTTGGTGGTTGTTGTTATGCTTTTTGTGTGTGTGTGCACGCACGTGCATGGGCCTTCGGGTCAGTCTTGACTCCTGGCAACTGCCTGGACAAGTTCCTGCAGTTTTCTTGGCAAGATTTTCCAGGTTTGGTTCCATGATCTCTGCTGCAGAAACTTTACCACCGATGTTCTAATACAGTAGTGTGATTATAACATATAGAGAGCCACTGGTTTGCAACCTGGCAACACTTTTTGTTTTTGTTTTAAATTATTATTTTTCTTTCCCTAAACTACCCACTTTTCTGCTGAGCTTTGTTTATTTATATGTAAGTCCAACAGAGCACCAATGAAATACTGGCACACTTGGCTTTGATTGTTTATTTCTTACCTGGCCTTAGGTAAATCAGTGAGATCTGGTAGCTGGGATAAAACCCCTCTATCTCAAGTGAGAGCAAAAACAATGAAATAATGCACCAGTGCATTTGCTAAAACAAACAAACAAGCAGCAAAGTAGGGAGAGAAATAAAAAGAACAATTAAATATATATATATATATATATATATATATATATATATATATATATATATATATATATATATACCGGCTTTCAAACAAGTGATTTTTTGCATGTCAGGATAATATTATGACCATTACATTTTTTGGAACACTCTTGGTACCAATAGCTACAGCAGAGATCCAGAAACCAGACTTGGCAAAATGCAAGAAAATAACCTTTATTTTAAAGCTGGTTGTGTTTCTACATGTATGAATGTTTTGATGCTTTGACTTTGTAAAGTCTCCCTCTCTCTTTCTCTCCATGTAGACCTGCCTGGAGAAAGGAAAGTGATTGGCAAGTGCTTCTCTGGCACAAGAAGATGGGAGGGTACAGCAGAAGGGGAATTGCCTAATGGGGGGCTATGTTAGCTGGCAGTCCAGACTGAACATCCAGAAACAATTTCAAAATATCCCAATCTAGATACAAATGTCTTCAGAAGGCTGAGTTCGGTTGGCATCAGCCTAGGATAGGAACAGGGCTGTAACAAAGCATTAGGGAGCTGCCCTGTGTCTTAGCAAGAGACACTGAGGAAACTGGGTGTGTTACTCTTGAGAAAAGCCAGTTGAGGGAAGATATGATTGTACTGTTGAGGTACCTGAAAGAATATCATGCAGAAGAAGGTCAAGACTTGCTTTCCATCATTTCGGAATCCAGGCATGAAATAATGGATTTAAGCTACAGGAAGGCAGATTGTGGTTGAATGTTAGAAGTAATACCAGCTAGATAATTAAACCAAGCCAGAGACATGGTAGACTTACTCCCCTGGATGTATTCAAGTAGAGGCTAAACAGCCATTTGTTGGGGATGCTTTACATTGGATTCCTGGACCGAACAGGTGGCTGAACATACAGTAATGGCCACTTTCAACTCTGCAATTCTAGAACCATTCAAATAAATAGAATTTAAAATTAGTCATAATCAACTAGTTATGTTAATTTCAGTAGCTCTACTCTAAATAGAATAATGTCTAGTCCAGTTCAGTTCTTTTATAGCAGCTTCCCTTTGGGTAATATTTATATCATCATTCTTTCCCACATTTTAGAAAGGCCGCAAAGTCATTTTTGATTGAGAAAGGCTTAATGCTTCTAACTGCTTATTTGCTGCTATTTATTGCTATTACTTTATATACTTAATTTATTTCAGTGTTGATTTAAATCTTATATCTTTTTATGAGGATACACAAACAGAATGGAATAAAGAAATTGTGATTTAACTGTTTCTCTGGAAACTATAAATTCTATCATTTATTTATTGCAGATTGTTTTTAGACCACATCATTATGTGACTGTTGGCAGTTTGTAAAATCATCCACAATACAGAAGTAATTAATACAATAATTAATAATATTTAAAATATTAAACTGCAGTATGTAAACAATTCCTAAAGCACAGTCTTAACTAATTAGGAAGTACCTCTTTATCTTAATAAAGTACTATCTAATAAAGTACTCTTATCTTAATAAAGTACTATCTTAATTAGAACATACCACAATACTAACTACTGTAATTCGAAACTACCAGCTTTGACCTACTTCCAGAAAACCAGCAGGGTCAGAGCACACCAACATCCATTGGTAACCTGCTTAAAAATGGGTGCCATAATAGAAAAGGATCTGTTCTTTGCCTTTGCCCTTTTAATCTCCTGATAGTGGCACACTACTAATAAATGTTCTGTCCATAGGAAAAGAAGCCCTGATAGCAAATACTGTCCATTACAGTGTCTGGGACCTGTGCACATAAATCAAAGCACATACTCTCCTTTATCCCTGTGAAAATGTAGCCTGCTATCACATTTTCAGCCAGGTGTTTTTAAAACCTCCATGTTTTAAGAGTGCACAGTGTTCTTAAATAGCATGCATCCTGTATGTCCAATTCTCTCTTTTTATGCAAATCAGTGCAATTATACTTGGAGGTAAAATAAAAATTCTCTGAATCAATATCACTTATGTCAAAACTTCACTCTCACAGTATTTCCTTGCTGTCCTATTAGCTGGGTTCAGTCTGATTTGGAACATCAGGAGCCTCATTGCTCTCCAGATGAAAAAAGAAAGAACTATGTAATGTTTCACCAAACTCAAAAAATGTCTGTTTGCTTCTTTGAGTTTGACATGAACAGTAATATGAGCACCGTTAACTCTGCTGAGATCATAATCCTCAAGTATTGCTCTTTTGCTTTTACTTTTTTTATCACAAATTGCTTCCATAGTTACAAATAATGCCATGGGGGACTGCATCAAACCAGGCAATGCTATTTACATATCAGGGACTTTATATGGCTTCATGTCCCACCAGGTTCATTTAAAGCTTCAGTGACAGAGGGTGGTAATAAAAAAAAATAGTTGGGTGTAAATATTGAGCTCTCACTGTGTATTCTACATAATCTGTTTATCCCAGTGGGCTTCCACATTATTATGTGCAGCAAATGCCTAAACCATGCATAGATTCTTCACCTATATTTTGTGAACAGAACTATAAAGCATTGTTTTCAGGTACCTCTCATCTGCAGTTTTTACAAGTGCAAACATACTGTCTGCTGGGAACAGTGCACTGAAAAATGGTTTTGGTCTATATTTTTGTTCTGTTTACAAACTGACATATGATCTTTGGTACTTCCCAGTTCAACCAGAAGCATAGGAAAATGAACACAGATCTAGATTAATCATTCACTGATTTACTGTACCCTTCAGCTTTCAACTTTGAAGGATCAGCTTTAATTCTCCAAAGTTCTCCCACCTCACCTTTATCCTTGAGACTAAATGCTGCACAGTAAGGCTAAGCATACCTCAAACATGATTTAGAAGTTTTTAGACAACACACACAGTGCAATTCTGCTATTCACAGTAGCTTCCAACTAAGCCTGAAAAAGGCCACCACTGCTTTAAAAATATTTAAAAATTAACTTTATTAAATTGATCCCTTAAAGCAGTGATGTTTTTTTTTCAGACATTCTATAAAAGCCTATAATTTGTATAGTAATGTGTATATAGTATATACACATTAAAAAAAAAAAAAAAACCCTTCTGTAAGAAAATGGCACTTTATTTCCAAATCAGACAAAACAGACTATGGGGAAGAGAGACAAATATCTCTTGCCAACTTTTCATTTATAGTATCCTTTACATTTCATGACAGTATCTACTTTGTTCTGAAGGGAACGTTCTCAATCTTAGA
The DNA here is from genome assembly GCF_035149785.1 of Candoia aspera. Taxonomy (NCBI): domain Eukaryota; kingdom Metazoa; phylum Chordata; class Lepidosauria; order Squamata; family Candoiidae; genus Candoia; species Candoia aspera. The sequence goes on along the minus strand of NC_086155.1, from coordinate 130,995,072 downwards.
TAGCCACAAAATTGGTCAGAAGCACTTTGATTTGACTTGTGATTGGTCATATCAAAACTTATCCTAGATAATTAAATATCAGTGAGCAACAACAGATGGATTGTGTTTATATTAGTCTTAAGATTCTTGAACTAAAAGAAACTAGGAACTGTATGGAATAACAGAAGTCAAGATAATTAAAATGTGTGCACCCAAAATTGTGCTAATAAAGTTAAGGGGCTAACTGTTAAGAAGTAAATAATATATTCTCTTCTAATTTTGATATTATAATTTACTTCTAGTCTTCATTTTAGCAATTTTTCAGAAGTAGATGAATATGAGCTTTCTAACATATGATATTCTAGAGGTGATGGACTCGTCCCTGGGGGAGCTGGGGGTGTTGACGACCGACAGGAAGCTCTGGCGTGGGCTGGTCCATGAAGTCACGAAGAGTCGGAAACGACTAAATGAATAAACAACAACAACATACCAATTATTATGCATTTTCCAAAGAATCTACAAAATGCTCCCATGGATGAGAAAGTTCACTTCGCTGATATATTACACAAATTTTGAATGACCAGTCAGCTAGTATGGGTCAGTCAAATAAATAAGATAATCAGGTCAGCCTGATTTCTTGAATTGTGCTGGTGGCAATGAGATTGTGGTCTAATCCCAGAGAACTGAAATTTGTTAAATATTTGCCAATGTTTCAACATTAATTTGTTTATTTATTTGCATTTATTAAGCACAGACCATTATTACATGAGGCATAGGATGCTTCAGACTGCCTGGCCTTCAGTGTTTGCACTACACATGTGACAATAAATAAGCCACTGAACATTCCCAGAATGCCAGAGTTCTGTAGAAGACAAGAAAGCATTAAGGTGGAGATCAATTGCTCAAAAGCTCAAGATCATGAGAGAAAGGCTTAGTGTTTCTAGAACTAATCAAGGACATGTGATGCCCATGTGTTTACCCTGAATAGACTGGCAAAAATGAAATAATGAAATGAAATGAAATGAAAGACAGGTGCATTTCACAATATGCCAATCCATGATTATATAAGGCTGGATCTTCTATTTTCAAGTAGCTGCAAAATCCACGTATCCTTAGTCCTGCTTCCAATAGTAAACCAACATTTAAGAACATCTAAAAACAATTTGAATCAATATAATGCAAAGAACAGATATAAAAATGCCACAAATAACAGAATCAGCAAGCTGCATTGTTCGAATTAAAAAAAAAAAAGAATCAAAAGAAAGTTCATTCCTAAACAGAATGCACTATTAAACTTAGAAGGTCAGATGGTATGAATGCAAATTGCCAATTGTGGAAATAAACAATTAATTGCTACTTGTACTAATTAAATTATAGGGATGTGGGGGTTATTATGTTGCTGAAGCTATTAGTAATAAAGACAATTCTGTTCAGTCAGCAGGGATGCATCAGGACATTGCTCAGTGAAAAGTTAAAGGTGAAGAATTGTAGAGGATTATGAGAAAGAGGGGAGGTTTTATAGCTCTGTGCTGTTTTCCGTAGCTTTGTATCGCAACACTCTTGAGAATTCAAATGTTAAATTGCGTTCATATGAAGATGCAAAATACCAATCAGTTGCTTTAAACTAACCAAAACAAAGAGCACATTTCATATACTGCTTTATTCCCCTTCTTTTCTCATCTTTTTTCTTTTCCCCTTTAAACATTAAAGTGCATCTACAAAGTGACATTTGTGCTTAATGATCTGAGGATTAAATTACTGAAAAAAGTTGTTTAACTTGCTTAATAGCAGCCTGCTCAATTGCACAATGACAAGCTGAGAATTGGGATTCCCACTCCTCTTCCAAAAGGCTTCATAACAGCCCCCTGCAAGACAGTAAAATAGCTCTTGCTGTGACAAGTTATTGATCTTGTTTTCCCCTCAGATGCCTAATAACTCAGATTGTAGCTTGCTAAAAACATAGTTACAGCCATGCACAATGAAAGGAGTAGGAGCTAACTGGAACATTTACTGTTTGCCTCCACAAAGAAATGAAAACCCATTATAGCACTACACACACACACACACAGACATATCTTGGACTGCACTTTCCACTTTTTAATTATCGCTTGATAGACTGGCAAGACTACTGATCAACAGATGTCCTTCACTCTCTCCTCCTTTATCTGTTTATATATATTTGTCTGTGTGTGTATGTGATTCTGAGGAATTATATGAAAATAATATAGAAGTAGCTTTATACAGCCTTGAACAACTCATAGTGATTGACTATATATACCATTTATCTGCAAGCTAGATTGGACTCATTTTGCCCTAAGAGCAGCAAAAATGAATGTTCTGCATACAGGATGATAATCTCCCTGCTGTTCTTAACTTTTATCCTTATTTACTGTTTTTCAGAGATCACAGGACCCAGATGGTCTTCCAAAATTCACCACACTTGTGGACAGAGAAATTCGGTGGATTACTTGTCTGAAATATATACTGTATATATCCTAAGATCCTGTGGGACTTCCAGATCCAGACAGACAGGCAGGTACTGGCCAACCAACCACACATCTTGGCAGTAGACAAGGACCAGAAGACAGCAGTGGTGATAAATATAGCAGTGCCAAGTGACAAAAACACCAGGAAGAAGGAGTATGAGAAGCTGGAGAAGTACCAGGGCCTGAAGGAGGAATTGGAGACATGTGGAAAGAAAAAGGCCAAAGTGATCCCAGTGGTGGTAGGAACACTCGGGATTGTAACTCCCAAGCTGGGAGAGTGGCTCCAATAGATCCCTGGAACAACATCAGAGCTCTCTGTCCGGAAGAGTACAGTGCTAGGAACAGCTAAGATCCTTTGCAGAACCCTCAAACTCTCAGGCCTCTGGTAGATGACCCAAGGTTGAGGAGGACACATACCACCCACAGGGGTGAGAAGGAATCTGACTGTCTGTCTGTCTATCTATTAGTAGAATGAAAAATTCTCTAACAGTTTGTAGTATAGCTACTGCAGAAGCCCTAATGGAAGTCCCCTCCCCCTCCATTATGTCTTCCTTTGAGATTTAATTTAAGCATCCAAATCAGGGAGGGACCACTGGATGAATGACTGTACTGTGAAACAAAAAATATTTCCACACAGCCCTTGGCCATTCAGAAATAAGTACAAGAACAACACATTCCCTTCAGGAGAAGGTTTCCAAAATGTTATTGTTGTTTCTAAGTTATTACTAAACCATTATTTGTTTTATTTTATTTTATTCATAAAATTAAATGAGACCTGGTAGGAAAAAAAAATCTAGATAATTTTCTTTCTGGCACTAGTCAGGATGTGTCCTGTTCAGACTAAAGGCAGCCAGATGGATTAAGTATCAAAAATACTCTTTATCAATTAACTATTTGCAATAATTAAGTCCTTAGAATCAAGAAAGAACTTGGTTCAATCAAGACCAACTGGGCAGAGGCAAGAAAACTGGCAAGATTGCAGGAGGAGGAGACAACAAGGCAGCAGAACAGGACTCTCCAATGGAGACTGGAAGGCTGGAAGAAACTGGAGTGCAAGGAGCTACTGAAGCTGAAGTCAACAGATCTTGAACTGGAATACTACTCGAAGTAATCTGGACAGGGCTGGCCGGAGCCCCCTGGACTTTTCTGAGGACTAAGGACAGGACTGAACTGGACTTGATGACCTGGGCTGGACTGGAGACTGGAGACTCAAAGCAGGGCTGAGAACTCGGAACAAAGCTGGACTTGGCTGGAAGCCCTGGACTAGGCTGGATACTCTGGGCTAGGAAATCGGAGCAAGGCTGGGAACTCGGAGCAAGGCTAGACTCAACTGGAAGCCCTGGACTAGACTGGATTCTCTAGACTAGGAACTTGGAGCAAGGCTGGAGACTTGAAGCAAGGCTGGACTTGTCTGGAAGCACTGGACTAGGCAGCAGTTCAGGTTCATGATCAGATAGGTATGAAACTGCGGAACAAGGTTGAGCACTCAAAACGTGGCTGGACTGCATCAAAGATCCACTGCAAGACTAGGGATGGAAGTTGCACTGAAGCTGCATGGGATATCTGGAGCTAACCGGCGATCTAGAAACATTGCAAGGCTGCACCGAAGGCTCAGGGTGAAACTGGATACTGGAGGCACGACTAGGCTGTACTGGAGGCACTGGACTCGGCTGGAATTCCAAAACAGGGTGAGAAGTATGCCTAGAATGTGCACGAGAGTCTTGGCCAATCAGTGCCTTAGACTCTTCCCACACTGCTGACTCATCTTCAGGTTTCCCTTTTCCAGTTTCAGCCCAGTAAATTTCTATTTCCTCTTCTGACTCAGAAAGAGTTTTGATTTCTGAGTCAGAGGCAGGCTTGATTCTCACAAGATGTGCATTAGGAAGTTCAGCTATATAAATGTTTTAAACAAACAAACAGACAAATAACTTTTTATTACCTATTCACTTTTATCTCCTCATAACTGGAGTACTAGCAGAAAGAGAGGAGGCGACATTCAGTATAATACTCTCTGAAATTCATGTAGAAGGAGAATGCAGCCTACAGTGTCTTCAGTTAGTAGGATTTCAGTTTGCAAAACCAACCAAATTTTCTATTGGATATCATGGAAGACAATTCCCAGCCAGAGTAAAAGAGACTTACACATCTTTGATTCAGCAGGTACAGCAGAGTAAACCACTGGAGACTTTGTAAATTCACAAACCCAGTTTTTCTACTTCAAAAAATAATACAATACACAGGACCTAAAAATGTAGAAAACGGAAGGAGCATGAATGAAGATGTTTGGGTCAAATATTAGGAGCAAACTGAATATAAGTGTGTGTGACTTTGTGTGTGGGCATTGATATTGTGCAAAGCTTCCAATGAGTGAGTTGATTAAAGGAGATTTATTTGAATCACCCCTTTGAATTGAACCTTTTAAGCAAATCTTGAAATAATTTTAAGGCATTAAATCAGAATTTGGATAGATTCAAAGGAGATTTGGAGATTCAATGGGTTTTCTGGATTTGCAAGAGTAGGTACTGCAACTTTTTTTCATATATGGAGAAAGTTTAGGGTAGATGGTAGAGTGATATGATGAACTCTCTGATATTGAAATAGCTTAGCCAATAGATTCTGCCACCTCTGTTATCGAAATGATTTGTGGAGTGCTGCAGAGGGCCCTCTTTTAAATAAAGAAATTTCATTGCATCAGGGTTACAATTATTCTTAACTGCATTCTATATTGTTTAATATTAGTTTTTATTAGCATATTTAATGTATTGTTTGTTAGCCACCCATAGTTATTTGTTTATTTTTATTTATTTATTTATTTATTATCCTCCCTTTATTTTTTTTATAAATAACTCAAGGCAGTGAACATACCTAATGCTCCTTCCACTCCTATTTTCCCAACGACAACAACTCTGTAAGGTGAGATAAGCTGAGAGGGAGTGACTGACCCAAGGTCACCTAGCCGACTTTCATGCTTAAGGCAGGACTAGGACTCACAGTCTCCTGGTTTCTAGCCCATTGCCTTAACCACTAGACCAAACTGGCTAGGTGGGCGACCATACAAGTCTTCTAAATTCTGTAAATAAATAAAATAATTGCATAAAAAAACTTTCCTTGGGTGAAGATGAGACATGAAAAACCATGTCTAAAAATGGTTTTTGATAGAGGCATGTGATATAACAGACAGAAATGATTTGCTAGGCTATTTCATTTTTTAAAATCTGTTATATTTGTTGTGTTTTCCTAAAGTGCAGTCCAGCCAAGAAACAATATCAGTCCCAATAAGAAATACCTACCCATATATATATACTGAAAACATTATGCCATATATGCCACTGAAAACATTAGCTACACGGCACCCATGCATTGCAGAATATCTTCCACATTCAGCAGAGATGTTAATTATTGTCATATCATTGTGATCTCCACTGTGCATCTACAGCATGCTAAAAAATCATGAAAATTATTTAACAGACTTGTGTTACAAATTTGATAGGTAATTACAGTTTAGTTGTCTAATTAAAAGGAATTCAGTATCTCAGTGCTTTTTCAGGAAGGACTGATTTATTTGTTTTATAAAGCTTCCAGTGGAGAACAAACAAATATAGAACTGGTTTCTTGTTCAATTCCCAGTCAGAATGGTTGCTTGTTCAAATCTAACAGTGAATATTGCTGAAATTTGTATATACCAATGCCAAATATTGATAAACTAGATGAGAGGTTATAAGCATGAATTGATATGGGAACACTGCAAGACTTAAATAGTGTAGGTTTAATTTCTTCTGAACTTCAAACTAGTATTTACAAATGTGCTTTTCTTGTTTATTTGTAGATCTTTGCATGCTACCTTTACAATAAAGTTCTCTGAAGGTAGCTTAGAAAGGATAATTAGCCTTATATACAAAGAAATACTTTATTTCTAAATGAGATACAGTACAATCTACCAGTAGTGCTTCAAATCCAGACCCCGTTGATCTTCTTTTAATTTATCCACATCTTAGCTATCTTATCTATTTTGTTCTGATTAGTCAACCAGTGAAAACTTTACCCCAGGGTGGTCAAGCTATGATTCACAATCAGCATGCAGACTCCAGACATCTTTTAAAACCTACTGAGATGTGGAGCCCAAGAACACTCTTAGAATGGAAGCAGCCCAAAGTTTCAGCCCTTCTTTCCATTTCTGTGGGATTAGAAGGCTTTAAGGGGCAAAATGAGTGTCCTAAGCCTTGGAGAAGCTCAAGGCATGCAGGTTATGCCTTAATAACTCCATCCCCCTGAAAATGACCTAATCTTTCAAAATGATTAACCTAAGAAGCAAAATGGATGCCTTAAAATTCTTCATACATTTGTATATATGTCAGAAGATGGACAATGCATCTGTGCATTTCAACATAAAGGAAAGAAACAAACAAACATTTGGTTTTTTTTTCATCTACTCTGTGGCTGTTGGCTCTTACCTTTTGAGATTTCATCAGTCAAGAAGAGGGAAAAAAAATAACTGGAGTAAATGTTATAAAACAAATACTGACCTTTCACTAAAAAAAGCATGTTAAACTAATGCTCTTGGACACCAAAAACTCCCGTGTCTATGAATTACCATATTGTGGTCTTTTCCTGTAGGCATTTTATATATATATATATATATATATATATATATATATAGTATTTTTAGAATTCATTGTTCTTTGTTCTGAGGTTAGATCTGGATGTGTATTTAGAGTAGACCTAGTGAAAACTATGAGATTTAAGACAATCACAATCACACTTAAGTATCACCAAGTACATCTGGAATGAAGCCAAGATTTAATGGTTGTGCTGTAAAGATAAATTGTAGTTGCCTTCTTCTGTTAATTATTTGCCCATTATTTCTCTCTAAAGTCTCTATTCTAGCCATATGTATCATATTGTGCTCATTCTTCCAGCCATATAAACTACTCTAGACATTTTTTTTGTTTAGAGCCATTATATCATAATTACCACTGTATATTCAAGGTTTACCTTCTCTTCTGGATATCGGCAATTCCCTTCCAATCCTCTGTGCCCACCTTGCCATACTCCATTGACTCTTTAACTCTTTTATAAACAATATATATCATCTATGACATGTCCAGCCAATTAATGCTAATATAGAAATATATTATTCTCTTGTTGAAGGAATAGGTCTCTCGCTGCAAATCTGTGATCTATTTCACATCTTCTTCCAGATGTTTTTCTGTGCCATTAAAATATGTCTATGACCAACTCAAATATGCAAGACCACCTCAAATACTGAATTTTTCACTGCGTGGGTACCTTCCTTTGCCAAGGGAGATATGGATGAGGACATTAAAAATTATTCAGATTTGTTATGTTGTTTGCAGTTTTGAATTGAACACATAATATAAAAGGCAGAATGATTCACATGCAATGAACAACAATTATGTGGATTCTAAAAATATTTTTCAAATGTGTTTTGAACACCAGATGCCTGAATCTGGGAAGGCAGAATTATCCATGGGAATACATTTCAAAGAGAAATGCATCTTTTAGCCAATGTCTTCAGCTACTTTGTTATATAGTTTAATATATATCCATGACTAATACAGTATAGTGGTGGATTCAACAGTTTACCTGGCACCCAAAAAGAGTTGAAATACAGGTTTTCAGATATTGCTAGAATGTGTGTCATGGGCAATTATTCCAATAAGTTATCTGATTAGCAAAGATGAAATTACATTTGAAACATACCTAAAAGAGGAGAGTACCACTGTAAAGAAACATAACATAACGGAGGTGTGGCTTGGAGATATATGTTACTGAACTAATAAGGCACAGCAAGATATACCCATATTGTTATTTTTTAAAAAATAAAATTACAATGCAGTATAACACATGCATATTTTAATTCTTCTTATAAAGCAACCCTTTGAATTGTGTAATAACATTCTGTTCTGAGAGATTATTATAAATTACTGGGATATTGGGACAAATGTATTATCTGCTGACTTTTAATCACTATTTATATTATTCCTTCTGGAAATGGCTGCATTATACAATGTAATTTGATGATTAATAAAGATAAAACACATTATTGCCTTATAGATAATAAAAGTGAGCAATATTTTGAAGGAAACGTAAGGCGGGGGAAATCTTTGCTTTAAAAAAGTCACATTCTAAAGCATTATCACAATTTGAGGTCCTCACTACAAAAAGAATGGTAACACAAATAGACAAATGGAAAATATATAACACATTCATACATCTATGCTTTTAAGTATACTAGTAATGAATAATTTTATTGAAATTATACTAGTAATAAAACAAAACTGCTAACGTTTTGTGACAATTGCCATGTCTCCATATGAAAGATTACTGTAAATTCCAGTGAAATATTCCCCAATATTTCCACATTAATTTTTATTCATGTGGAAATTAAAACATCGTGTATACATACATGGCCATCACAATTTCCTTTCATGGTAAAGTTTTATGCAAACTGCAGAAAAAGAGTAGGAAGCATTAAGGGGAAAAAAAAGGCAAGAGATTAAAAAAAACCCCAAAGGAAATGTAACTAAATCCAGTTTGTACTTCTCCATACCATTATGTCTTGCAAACCATCCTTGCTTCCATTGTCCTCATACAGTAATTCATACACTGTCTTTTGTTCTTTAAACTTCTCACCCCTCTCTTTTTGAGGATCTCTTCTACCATGGTCTTCTCCTTCCTCTCAACCCATTCACTTTTGCTTCCTATATTTGTTTTGTAATTTGATCCTCATGCATTCTCTTTCTATGATCAAAATGCTGCAACATACTTATTTTGTATTGGCCATTCACCAATATTTGTATCCAATCCCCATGGACTCAGAACCCATTCATTCTGACCCTATCTTACCTGGTTTTACCACACACTCTTTTAAAGTACGCTATTCCCACTGCATTCAACTTATTTTTATGTTCCTGCCAACTTACCCAATTCTGTCTTCCATAGAACAAAGTGGGCAGAAACGTGCTCTTATACACAGCTATTTCCCCTTCTTGTGACAAACTTAAGTTCATCGTAACATACCACACTGCTACTTTTCTACAAACATTTGCCTGTCTTTGAATTTCTCCATCCATTTTCCCAGTTTAAAACATTCTACCAAACGTCTTGGTTATTCTTGGTTAAGGAAGCATTTGGATTATTCTTTTGTAACTTCGACTTCAGAGAGTGAAATTATTTATTTGTTCAGAGATCAAGATGAATTGTGCTTACCTTATTAATGTAGCAGGTAGCTGACAGGTCTTTCTGTTGTATTAAAAATGCCTTCTGAGTGCTCACAACACTAACCCTGACCTCTTTTAGAAACACTTCCACTTCAGTTTTCTCTTTTATTTCTCCCCCCCCCCCTCTTTCCTGCTATTCACAGTTCTATCAGTTGTGCTGCCTAGACCCCTTCTGTGGTTGTCACTGGCTAGAACATCTGATCCAGGGCATTTTGCTCAAAGGCAATTCAGCCTCATTCCAGTATTTGCTGAACAAGAAGTGCTTGGAAAGGCTACAAATGAAAAGATGTGGAGATGTATGTAAACTCACAATTAATAGCACCATGTGTCCTGGCTCCTTTTCAGATCTTTGTGCATTCAGCATATCAAACATTTCTAAGTACATCCCTGATTATGGAAAGCGTAAGATGTTTCCTTCTTATGCATAAATGTCTAAAGGGATGCCAAGTACATAGCCAAATGCTAGGGAAAATATTTTGTCAGCATCCTATCTCCTTTTGAATGTTCAAGTGAATAGTTGAATAGAACTCTCCAAGATGCCTGATATGAATTTGAAAGTATGGTCATTTTTTGAAGATATATTATAACTACTTTATAATAAAATTTAGCTATTTTCCAGGAGATGTTGACTTGTAATTTTAGGAAAGAAGGTTACAGTGTCATTTGAGCTTCTGAATGTTAAGAGGAAAAGTTAGCTCTTCCCTTTGGAAGTGGCAGCATGAACTGACACTGGGTCACCAGCCAACTGTGCTGAACCAGAAGCACTGCAAAAGCTACTTTTGTTGAATATGGTAATATTAATATTGTGGTAAACTACCATCAGACAGTACTTTGGTTCTTCTGCTTTGTAGCACAGCTTCCAGCCCTGTTTCTGGAGCAACTGTGAAGAGCTTGATCTCTTTCAGTGGGTCAAAGGATAGCAACATTCACACTGCTGTCAGAACAGACTTGAAATCATGTACTGTCTTTCATGCTCTGACATCCACTTCCATTGAGTATCACTATGAAGCAGATTTCCTAGAGAAATTGCTAAACAGAAGCTTGATGGTTAGGGATGAACCTACTTATGTGGCAGACAAGCATTACTGAAAGGTAACCTATTAAAGCACTACCAGTGGTGATTTCACTTTTATCTACATTTTAGCTACAGAACAAAAGAGAGCAAGAGAGAGAAGAGAAGTTCCATTATATCTGGATTCTGTTTTTCATGCAGGCATTTTGGTAAAGAATGCTGATTCACCAAGTAGTGAAACCATTTAGAAGAGAAAAGAGATATTTGTCAAGGAATAGATTTGAAGAAGATGGTACAGTACATAGTTAGAACTTCTTTATTCTCACGGGAAGAGGGGGGGAAGCAAAATCCTGTAGAGTTGATCAAGTGTTCAGAATTCGCAATAAAGTGGCATGAAAGAGAAAGCAAGGCTAAATAATCAAAGAAATATACCATATGGCACATTGAACCATTATTTCCTGTTTTCAGTATTAAGACAGTTTTCAGTATTAATATTCTCTTGGAGGGGAAAAAAAAATCCTGCCTTTCCTAAGGATAGCAAAAATCTTACCTATGGAAACAAGACTTGTGGATTCAAGGTAAAGAAACCCTTATTACTAATTCTCTGAATTAGATTGCCATTAATAGCAATGTAACAGACAAACGTTTAACAAGTAACACTTTTTCTTGGAAAGTGGCAGGGGAAATTTGCCTTGGAAGATTGTTATGTTTCCAAGCCAGCAATTATCATTCCCCTCTCCCCCCAAAAAAGAAGTACAGTAGAGAAGTGTCCCTCTATGGCGATCACTCAAAAATGTCAATATTGTGACTGCATCTGAAGCCCCACCCTTTTGATCACTCAATTGTGGCTCCCATCTTGACTTTTTTGATGCACCCCACAGATGCTTATACCATAATGTCATTAAATGTCATAGCTGGTACTCTGAGCAACCCAAAGTGGAATAAACCAGAATGTATTATCACATGAGGTGAATTATTCCATCTTCCCCCCAAATGATCAATGATATCAACCTAGGCAAGGTAGCGAAAGCCTGAGTTACAATAGGCAAGAACAGCTGGATACAGGTCCAAAGCCTCATTCCTAGACACATCTATTTTGTCTAATCAACTTTATTTATTTATTTATTTATTTATTTATTTTGTGGTGAGTGCAGGTTACAAACTCTAATATTCAATTATCTTCAGTACCTGAAATGATGCACCAAAAGTTCATGATCAGGTCAATAGCTTAGATTCCCATCTTAGTTCTGAGGAAGGAGTTAAAGGCTCAAAATCCTTGAAAACTTTCAGTTACTATCAATAACACTTGCCCATTGCAAGTATTCTTATAATGGAGCTAATATTTATATATAATACAACTATATTAAATTAATGAAGTTTTTTGGAGAGACTTTAAAAACCCCAATTGTTTCAGAGTAACTAGAAAAAAAATTGACATTTTACATAAGCAAGCTTTGTGTGTGTGAGTGAGAGAGAGAAATTATTTTAGAAACTAAGTCGACAGTTTTATTAAGGGATGTGGGGGGTATTTATAATCTCTTGAAATTATAAGATGTGATCACATAGTTCTTTCCCAATATAATTTTGAAGGATCCTCCTCCTCAATTTTGATTTTAAAAGCAGGTGTTGATTGTCATATCAGCCAAATGCTGAGTCATGACCATGAAGCTGAAGGATGATTTGATACATTCTCCGTTTAATCCGCAACATCCAATTGCAATACTTTGAGTAAAAGGAAAACTTTGGGAGATTTAGGAGTCCTGTAAAAAAAGTGCCACAACCTGCCTTCCCTTTTTGGTTATTCTTTCTCCACCACTTCTTCAAAAATTCTCAGGAATAATATGCTTTAATTCAATGGCCTAGTAACCATCTCTGTCTCTGTCTTTATCTCTATTGCTGCTTTGCACTGGAGAACAGAAACGAATAATGCTTTACCATTCTCTCAGGAGCATTTTACTTGCATATTTTGACCTCCTAAGGTTTCTCCTTGTTGGTGTTTTACCACTGCTACAATAATGGAGCTCTTTAAAAATAGTTTTTTAGAAAGAAAGCACTAGCCATACATTTATTTAAAAAACCCTTTAATATACATTGCTTCAAAAGGGGGCACTACAGGTGAGCATTGTCACCTCTGCAGTCTTAATGAGGAAAAAAGCAGTTTGGGGAATTATTAAGATGAAAATCTTACTTGTACAAAGTAAAGCCGAAGCCCAACAGCGGAAGGAGGTCTTGTTTTGTGGCAGGAGAAGCAGGAGGGTGGGTCTTTTGAGGAATTCAGCTACTGTTATACCTGGGGAGGCGGCTTCATTTAGAATCTGCAATGAACAATGATTTCAGTTATGGGTGGGAAGAAAGCCCCAAAGGGGATGACTTTCAAAAGACTACAATGTGCTTAAAAAGATAAGAGGGTTACAGCTGAAAACAGTGGAGAGAAAGTTATCATGCTCAGTTACTGTACTTTCAAGAGCAGTTTGATTTGTAGATTTTGGCAATGCTTTTTTTCCCCTTAATTATCTCCATATTGATAAAAAGTTCTGTTTGAATATTTCAGATCAAACATCTGTTAATGACAGAGAAACACATCAGGACTTGCCCCATCCCTCAATCCTAAATAGCAGTGGATTTTACAGAAAGCTCTTTTAGGAAAGATCACAGAGGAGGAGATAATAATGAGTTTACAGTAAAAGCTTTAAAAAGGAAACAATAATGGTAGAAAAAAGGCAAAGGGACTTCACAAAGAATTGTCAGCATTCTACCATTAAACATGTGATTTGAAAAAGGAAAAAAAATATTTTTAGGCTATTCAATAAAGCTACATGAATAGATTGATTAGAATCTGATTGTTAAATAATGACTGGAAACTCTGAAATAAGTTTTTTATTGTTTATTTTAATTTTTGGATTCTCATGACATTTGCATATCCCACAATCTCAGCTGAGTCTACTCTGCTCTAAAGAATGGCCATGCTCATGTGTCATGAGTGCCGTTGAGCTAAAGTCATCAGCGCAATGGCACACATGACAATGACAAGGAAATAAGTGAAGGGGCACAAGTTAAGTAGCCATCAACCCACAACGACTAACGGCTAACAAACAATAGCTAAACGAATCACGGAGCCACCCAAGCCATCAGCGGCAATACAACGGGGATCGCCCAGCTGAAAGCAATCAGCAGAAGAATGGAAACCTGAGGATGGGCGATCCTGGAAACCCTCAACCAATGGCAGGGCAACGCATGGGACAAAGGGGGGTGACGTGACCGTGAGCGAGGGGGCGCTGACTGGCGCGGGGTATTTAAACCCCGCACCGGCGCGCTCCTGTCACTCTCAGCTTTTTTCTACCAACGTTGTACCTGCCCTGAAATAAACCAGAACCTGATTTGCAAACCAGCGTCTGAACGTTATTCAGAGGTAGGCAGCGCATGACATCATGTTTATCCATGAATCATTGATTTTTAAAATTTAGCATTTTCCCAAACACATTTTTTTTGAATTGGGTGCCATCTTTTAAATTTACTGTCCTCCAGACAACACACAGCAATTGTCTGTGTAGAAATCATAAAACCCAGAGGCCTAAAAAGCATGAAAGATTATATAGATTGAATTAAAAATGAAAACTTAGCAGGGCTATTGTCTCCAGATCTCTCAGCTTTCTCACATCTGCATCTTTATCACAGTGATATTGACTGAATCATTACACACCAACTACACTTTGGGGTCTCCTTTATGATATATGTATTTTCAATGGAGCAAGTATATGTATTCCAGTATGAATCATCATCCCATATTGAAGAATCACAGGCTGAGATGTATAGGAATTTGACTGATCCAAGTGATAGGAAATAATCAGACCCTTGCAGAATCTACCACAGCTTAGCATCAAATCACTTCCAGAGACCCAGCAAGTATCCCCTGGTTAAAGATGTACTGCATTCCTTCTTTCTTGAACCTCAACCATTGAATAACATAAACCTCTTAGAACTGAAATTCCCCCATTCCAAAAGTTCCCTTAATACTCTGAATATGAAAAGGTACTAGTCCTTAGGACCTACTCTAGTGCAACTTTGAAATGGGACAGCTGGATTTTTTGTCAGCTGAAAACAACCTATTATCACTTTCATGCATCCTACTTGCTTCTGGAAGCTTCTGCTTGCCCAGATCTGCCCAAAATCATGACTTCCAGATTTTCTTCTTAACTGCCACACATTTTCCCAAACACATTTTTTTTTCCTTCATCACCGCTATCTCTATCACACTGAACACTTTTTCCCCAAAGCATGCAATATGATTCTCTCTTACTCAGTTTACTAATTTGCACATTTTAGCCAGCTCTTCATTTAGGTGGGAATTACAAAGGAGCAGCTGCTTAACAATTTTTAACCTTTTTCTCCTTGTTCTCCACATTCTACACCACAGATATTCTTGCAGCATTCAATATGAGGAATGAGAAACTTCTTCCCTCCAGATCTAGTTATTTTCTAATGCCCATCAGCCACGGTGAGCACTGCCAAAGGTCAGGGTGCTAGAATTATAATAAATATCTGGAGGGCTACGGATTCCCTGTCACCGGGAGAGAGACAGGTAAGAGTGAATCACACACACACACACACACACACACACACACACACACACATATATATATATATTCATTCATTTCTGGTGTACTGATAATTCTTTGATTCTGTAGCATTGCTTTTTAAAGACATTTTAAAGAAAGTCACAATATTCACACACTTATTTTTAAAAGGGGTTGTCTGTCCAATTGCTGCATTGTGTCATTGAATGAAGTCACATCTGACTTTTACTGTTTTTAGTCAGAAGCAGTACTATGTGGGGTAGGGGTGTATATGTATACATATGGCACCCATCCTGATGAAGTTCAAAAAGTTACTGAAAACTTGCCTATTCTCCCAGGTTTCAGAGCAGGCTAGTAGTTGAACTCTGGTAGGATGTTTTATTTGTGGGAGAGATGGGTTTGCTCTGTTTCCTTATTTGTTCTTTTTAAAAAAAAAAATGTAAGTCACCCAGAGTTGCCTGGAATCAAAAAAATGATTAAATTAATATATTTATTTATGATGAAATTATGTACCAAAGGGCACAAGAAAATTAAGCCACATGAAAATTCAGACTGCCAATTCAATGAAATTAAAATATACACCAGCGTTGTATATTTAGTAACTCATGGCGTGATAAGCTCCTCACTCATCTTCTAGGCATATGTACCATCCAGAAGTTTCAGCTTGAGATCAGTTCAGCACATTGGAAAATGTCTTGGTACAACTCAGAATGAATCAGAGACTGTCCAATTCCATTCAGAGCCTGGCTTTGAATCAAGTTTCATCTCTTCCTTTAACTAGCATGCAGAAACACAAATGCCCTGATACTGGCAAAAATCAATAGCAATTGAAAAAGATGTTGGCAAAAGAGAAGGTGGCTAAGTACCATTGCTGATAATACAAGCCTGAGTTAACAGGAATTCAAAGAAGCTGTTGCTGACTGATAATCCTGACCAAATAGGTCCATTGGGTCTTTAGGAGTCAGAAAAATCTAAACAACTAAACAGTAACAGACCTGTCAGAAAAGCAATTTTTTAATCTAGGTTCCTTCTTCTAACTGATGCCTGCTTTTCTGCAATGCTCAGAAATGCCAAATTGAACATAAAATCTTCTGAGACTGTTGGTTCAGTTCAATTATGTTGTAGAGTTCCTTCTTTGACTCACAGGATCAGTCTACGGAAGCCCAATTTTATTCAGTTTTCAGATTTTTTTCAAGTCAGTTTCTGATATAGCCTAGCATTGTCTTCAATATGAGACAGAAAAAGACATCAAAAGGTTTTCAGTCTGTCATATATAGCTGGTGTGTTGATACTGACATGATATCATCTCAAGTTGTTCAGACCTTATTCAGATACATCAAGTAGTAACTATAATAGTAACTAGCTGTTTGGGAGCACTTGGTCTTAGAAGGCTGTGAAAAAGAATAGAAAATATTACATAATATGAGCCACAATGAACAGACTAATGCAAAGAACTCAGATTTCAAGAATCTGAAATTTCAAAGCACACATCACATATCAAAATCTTGTATTTATCCTAGTGTAACCATAATGTGGAAATAAAGTAGCATAAAATCAATAAATAGTAGAATTGTTCATTAAGATTCACATGAACACAGAGGTGCAGGTTTTGGTATCATGGGTAAAATTCAACTTCTTGAGAAGTTCCATTTTCTCTTTCCTTAAAAAGCAAGCAGGCAAACAACATACAATCCTACCAACAACTTATTAAATCCTATAACTTCAAAAAGTTGCTTGAAAAATTTGCTTGCTGATATTTCAATAGTTTTAAGATTGAGTAGGAAATAAAGCCAGACTGCTCACTTGAGGGAATGATATTCAAGGCAAAACTGAAATACTTTGGCCACATAATGAGAAGACAGGACAGCCTGGAGAAGATGTTGATGCTAGGGAGAGTGGAAGGCAAAAGGAAGAGGGGCCGACCAAGGGCAAGGTGGATGGATGGTGTTCTAGAGGTGACGGACTCGTCCCTGGGGGAGCTGGGGGTGTTGACGACCGACAGGAAGCTCTGGCGTGGGCTGGTCCATGAAGTCACAAAGAGTCGGAAGCGACTAAACAAATAAACAACAAAAGATTGAGTAGGGTGGGGTAGGCTGAGCTCCAGAGCCTTACATAATTCCATTTCTTCCCTGTGATTAGCAAAATGGGGAAAATCCTGCACAATTAGAAAAAAGAGATATAATTTATTTGACTGTGCATCTTTTAGTCAAGCAATGAAATCCAGCTTTTTCCTGGCAATCCACCTGGATTACCTTTGCTACAATTCTTTAGGAAAGTAAGTCTCTTTAATGTTAAGTGATGTACCAGCATATATATTGTGACACACACACAAGCACAATAGAATACAATATACTTTTTAGTTTAAAATAAAAATGTGAAGTTACTCATTAAGCTTTCTTTTTTATTAATCTGATTATGTTTCCCTATTCAGAACTTAATTTCTCAAATAAGCAATACAAGAGGTCAGTTTAGCCTGGAATCATCTCAGCCTTTTTCCCAAATTACTGGTTTGGGACCATTTTCATCTGTTCTTGCATATACTGGTGACTTGAATCAAAGCATTAAAACTGGAGTCTGGAACTCAGCTTTGGGGAGTTCTGCCACAAATTAAGGCTTATTTATATTTCTTTCTTTCTTTCTTTCTTTCTTTCTTTCTTTCTTTCTTTCTTTCTTTCTTTCTTTCATACCAGCTGCAGGATTAAATGGCATCTTTCTAAAACAAGTTCACTGTAACTGAATCATGGAGACCAGATTTGTAGCTGTTGTAGTCACTGACAGTTGACATTTTTCAGACATGTTGGTAATTTGAAAGAGAGTGGGGGAAATGAAAGAAACCCTTTTAAACCTTGGTATTTCTTTATCAGCTTGTGCAGGCTTTGAAAATCACTTTGATTGACTGTAGAATTTCTCCCCCATCCTTATACATATATTTGTCTCATTTAAAAATGGAAAATGAAAGATTTAAACTAAAATCTTCAGTACTAGAGGGTCTTCATGATGATCAGAATTCCTGTAGTCAACTTCTTTTATATAGGCCAGGTTCCTTCCTCCTGCTTCTTTTTAAAAATATTAGTATAATTGGGAGGCTTGCAGGTTGCAGCATAGTGTCTGGTTCCAGGGTCACCTTGATTTCCATGAATAATATGGAATGGTATGGGTCTCAGATGCATTCTTGGAAAATAAGAATAGTGGACTTCAGCAGCCCATCATTATCTCAAATTAAATCAAATTTTATTTTGGTTACTTATCATATACAAAATCCCCCCCCCCAAAAAAAAGAATTTTTAACAGACATAGATAATAATAGAGCATATGTTTACACCTCAAAGAATATGTTTACTAAACCTTCCAATCCATCAACGATATATTGAAAAGCTCAAAAGAAACCCAGCAACTTCCAATGTGATTTCATTTGCTACTCAAATAAAAGGCAAGTGTGATAAAATGTATCAGTCTGGATTTGATATTTGTTAGAGAAGGAAATACACATGCTAAACAAATATCCTGATATTTTGTCGAATGTTGAAAGCAGACATCAGTGATGAAATTCAATGGGTGCATCACTCATTTGGGAAATTAAGTTTGGCTATGTCATGCTCAATACTTTCTGAAGCTCCCTCTTGTCTAGCAGGGAGCAACTGTTTCAATCCATTTCTTGAAGGCTTTGGAGTTACCCTTTCTGTAAAGGCTTGATAAAAGTGCATTTGTTCTGCAAGCTAAAATATAATGTCAGATTGGTTTTTGAACTGAATATCACAAGGTTTGGACTGCACAGATGAATGTAAGATTATGTGATTGTAGTTCAGTGGATATAAAACAAGCTTTTGTCACTATTGTTCCTATTAAAGAGGTACATTTATTTTGTAATGAGTGACTAATAGAACTAAATGTACCTCATATGGCTCAATTTCCAAAACATGTGCCATCTGTAACAAAAGTGTGCAAATGCCCTTCACTTAGTAATTCCATTACTAGCCATTAAGCATTCATTCTGGGTCAGGGAGTGCAGAGCACTCTGTAGTGCTTTGGTTATTTCTGAGTTTTATAGCTGTCCTAGCACAAAACATTACACTTGAAAAGTATGAATTTTCAAATCACAGTGCCTTATCTGTTTATATCTCTGAATTATCCAATGGCCCTGATCTGCTGATCTAGGGGTATATTTGCACTAGCTGTTTCCCATCACCAAATGTTTGTTGAGGGAATAAAAGTGGAATACACAATTATACACATTCTACACCTTCTATTGAGCCCCAACACAGCTTCAAAACTACTTCAGGGAGCCTTTCTCTGCTCCACTTCCATAGCACACTTTTCCCTGCTATGTCACTTTCGGCATTTGTACTTCAGTGTATTACGGGTGAACTTCAATAGTTCATTGGTTATTCTGCAGATGAAGGACAGCCCATTCAACTAACCCAATGCTTATATTGCACTCTGATAGTTTCTATACCTCCCTTTACCAGCATTCTGAATCAGGAGAGTGGTTAAAGGGTTTGCTTAGCTCAGAGAAGGTTTGCAGCAGATTATATACAGTATATTCTTTTCTTGAATAAATAGTTTTCCTACCTTTTTAAAAAAAAAGTAAGTCCATGGGTTTTAACATTTTACTACTACATGAGTGGAAAAATAGTAAACAGTAAACCTTTACATTTTATTTTAAGGCCTGGGGCTGGGGGGGGGGGTAGCTACTCAAGGAAAGGGGGGAAAAAACATAATTTTAAAAGAACAGATTTCATCTGAGTTTCAAACCTGCAGACTGTGTATGTTTAGCAAATATCTTAACAACTCTGCTGTTCCAGCACTGCTGGTAAAGAGAGATAAGTTAGAGTGGAAGAGACAGAAGGTGTTTTTTTTTTTTTTTTAAAGCTGCTTGTTATACTTGTATGTACTGTATATGTATTTCTATGCTTTAGCTTTGCATATAAGATTTCAGTGTTTCTGTGTGTTTCTGTGTGTGTGTGCATAAAACACACATGCATATATAGTTAACATGTGTGCATACACACACAGTTAGGAAGACTTGCTCACTTTCCAATCTCCTTCCAGGAAAGAAAAAGGTGAAAGGACAGAGAAGGGAATTCTCCAAAGAGCGGCATGATTTCCAGTCCAAACAGTACACTTTGCAAGCTGTTGCCAAATTGTCTCGGCTCAGACAGGATTTGTTTAAAACCTGGCAGTAGCATAAGATAAGAGTAGCTTCAATTGTAAGTGTGGATGACCTAAGGATAATTCAGACAAATATGTCTGAACCAAGCCATAGTTACCTCTGGGTTGAATGAGCATCAGGCATTATACATGGATCTGCCCTTTATGAGAGCCCAAACAATTCAGATAGTCCAAAAGAACACTGGGGACTACTCAAGCAGAACATATGATGCCTGGTTTATATTAACTTCATGGGGAGTCATCTGTTTGTTTTGTTTCAGTGTTTTTGCCATATTATTATTATTATTATTATTATTATTATTATTATTATTATTATTATTATTATTATTGTGGGTTTTATGGGAGCCAGTGTGGTGTGGTGGTTAAGATGCTGGGCTAGGAGTGAGGAGATCCAAGTTCTAGTCCTCCATTAGCCACAGAAGGCAGCTTGGTGCCTTAGGGCTAGTCACTCTATCTAGACTGAATCTATACTGGATGAGCATGTAGATTACAACCCCTAACCTTCAAGGAAGAGGCCTTCATCCTTCAGTGGACTGATTCATATTGATAGCAATAATAATGGGTTTTAGAGTTTGATCATATCATATCATACTTAGCCTTGTCTTATTTGGTCTTATTTTATTTTATCATTTTATTTTATCATTTTATTTTATTTTATGACGTTAAATGTCCCCCTTTTTTTTTTAGCCTAAAAAGGAAGGATGTCACTCAATTACTCAAACAATTTGGATTTACGACTGAGTGAGGGCTTGGTTGTATGGATGTACATATGTGGCTTTAAACCACAGCAGACCTTTGTTTCCCACTCCATGGCTCACAAGTCGCTGACCTGGAGATCAGTGAAATGCCTCTTCATTTTTACGATGCTTTGAGATATTCATCCATGATCTCTGTTTCTCTCTCATTTCCCTTCACTGAATATCAGGTGTGAACAGACATCTTTCAAATGGCTTTGGAAAATCTGTAAAGATGCATCTCTTTTACCAGGCTTTTAATTATTAAATGAGTCTAGTCTTCATGTTAATGTTAATTATGTTTTAACCTTTTCTATTCTGCTTTTGTTAGCTTTTTGAATACTTGCCAGAGTAGAAAGTTGGGGTAGGTCCAAGTATAATAAGTCTAATATCAAGTCTCAGATAGAAATAACTCATAATATCTTCAAAATAAAGAAAGCAAACCACCAACAACCAAAGTCCTCAGCCAGTCAAATTTGGGGGAATCACTCTGATGTGCAATCTTGGCATATCAAAAAAGTGTCTCTGCTCTAAATCCCTTTTGTTCTGACTAGTGCCAAGCCTTACAAGCTCCCAGTGCCAGCTTATCTGTTCATCCAGAGCTTTCTTTAACTGGTGCTGCTGCTCATTTCTGCCTAGATGGAATTCTTGTGCTTTGTTCACAAAATGTGTTAAATAACTGTTTTAATTAAATGTTTTTAATTAAGTGTTCTTAACAATTTAATTGAATTGTATCTTTTCTTTCAGAATTTCTGAAACAATGTATAAATAATAGGGCTGTGCAAAGTATTTTAAAAAGGGCTTTTTGCCAAGCATGGTTTCTCAAAGTGCTCAAGCAGCAATGCACTCCAGAAGGGCTCAAAAGCTGTCACCAGCTGTTTGTGCATGTGAGTATATGAGCACTGGCTTCACTGGCCATCCAGGTAGAAGTTCCATCTGTGCAAGTTACAGACCTGCAAAAACCAGGGAAAGCTTTCAAAGCAGCCATGCTGGGCCTTCTGGAAGACATGGCTGTTTAAGTAGATCAAGGAGAAATACCCTTTTTGGATGCATTGCCCAGCTTTCAGAAATATTTGGAGTGTGTGAATCAATCCAAATCTAGTTTGAATTGGAAAAGTGAGATGCATAGGGAGCATTCTTCTCTTCCATTTAGCCCTTTGAGATTCAGAGGTTATATGATTTGACTCAACCGACATTGGGATTCAAGGTTCAATTTGGAAAAAGAAAAAAGAAAATGTAAACCATGCTATAATGAAGAAGCATCAAAATATCTACAAGAAACCAAATCCTCCCTTGACTTGAGCTTGACTCCTGGCAGGCTTGATCACTGCAATGACTGGGGGCTACAATGGTAGGTATAACCATGGTTTGAAGACCCACCTCTTTGTACATTTTCTCAAAATTACAGAATTGGAACCTGCTATCACACTGCAAGCTCTGCCTCCTTTGTATTTGTGATGTCACAACATACAGTATGTACAAAAGGGGTGGGCCTTGAGTTGCAATGGCACAATTCTGCTTTCGCCATTCTGCTTCCCCTTGTCTCCCTGTGGATGCCACAGGGTGCCAGAGTTGCTTACAAACTGGGTGGCATACAGAATAAGGAACATTTGGCAAAAGCTGGCTAGTTGAAGCAAAACACCCAAAGATCTATACAGCACTAATAAATATATACTGGATAATGTTCATAATGTTGCTTTTAATTCCTTTGAGGCACTTAGAAAATTATTATTTATGTTGTCTTTTGACTGAGTAATGTTATTGTGTCTGCAGTGAGTTGTCTTCCATGACTTATTTCAGTCTTTCCCATACTCTCCACAAATGTGTTCCTTTTATCATGGCAGTGGAACAGAAGTAATAGTAATTTGTGACACATTACCCCATAATGCATTATGCAAACTCCAGTTCCTGGATTATCATTATGGGCAATAGGATGCTGATCTAGAGGTAATTGGGGTTCCAGCAAGGCTCTGGCTGTATTTCTCTCTTTAAACTTAATCTTGAACTATTCAGGGAAGGGAGCGTCATAATCTGTGAGAATCTAAAAGTTCAATATATATTTTAGTCTGACTGAGGATTCTATAGAACATTGGATTTAAAAGACTAGACTAATGATAATCTGGTGAGCAACAGTGACAGATTATTTGATGTGGCACATAAAGCTCAGCTAAATGCTTACTGTGTTCCATTAATTGGTTGATTTCAAAATGAAACAATCATGTTGAAAAATTATGGATGATTAAAGATCAAATTTTAGAGATGGCGGGAAAAAAAAAACTTAATGCCAGCTGTACTGTGATATTCATGGTCTCTACTAGGTAGCAACTTACTTCTTCCCTAAATGTCCTGGATATAATGTCATGCCTTGAAATTTGGAGGTGGGGAAAATAGGAGATTTCCCCAAAGCAGGCCTGTGTATTTTTGTATATATGTCTCTCTGTTTGTGTATGTCTGTGTGTAGGCTGGTTGATCCTGGCCATGTTTCTCCAGAGCAGTTCTTATAAAATATACTGACATGATATAGTTGTCCTGCTGCCTACAGATGCCCAAGTAAAAATGGGGATAGTGAGTTGCAGGCAGAAAACCTCCTTCCTCTTTCAGACTTCCAGGGAAGAAATGGCAGAGTGAAGATGGCTCTGCAAAAAGTGGAGCCAACAACTGCAGCAGAACAAAGAGCCAGCAAGCGACCCGTTCTTCAATAATTCTTCTCCAGACAATGAGAGGACTTGAGGTTGCCCACAAGTGCTCCAGACAGTCACTTTTCATGAGGAGACCCCAAGACAGTGGTCTCTGGTGGGTTTTGAGGGAGTAGCCATCTTGCTCAGACTGCAGTCAGTGCCTTTGAAAGGACACTGGGTTTGCATACTTCTTTTTCTAACCACTTTTGGAAACTGCTTGTTAATTGCTTTTCAGCTATTAGGAATCTTTGGATTGACAAGTTTTACAGCATCAGGGGAGTTTCCTTCAATCCTTAGTGAAATAAGTTTTAAATACAAATTTAAGGACTTAAAAAAAAATGGGGGGAATAAACCACAAAAGAGTAATTAAAACTTTGATTTTAGAAAGTTACAAATGGACTAAGGGTGCAGAAAAATTTGAAATAAGATTTTGGAATTAATTATAAAGAATTCTTCCTGTGGAAAAATGTGTTTGTTTCAAATTCTTTTTTTTTTTTTTTAATAAGACAAGACTTTAAAAATTGGACACTAGAGGGAACTGAAAGAAACTAAATATTACAATTAAAGGAGAAGAACACTCAAACTTGACTAAAACAGAATGAAGCAAAATATTTTAACATTGGATATACTGAAATATATTTTTTGAACAATGGACCCTGAAGTTAATTTTAAGTGTGTCTGCCTCTATAGATAGACTGTGTTTAAAAGATGTTACAGAAGAAGAAAAAGTTCTACCTGACAAGACTGAGACTGATTTGAAAGTGAATTTTAAAATGACAGGCTACAAGAATGACATGGAAAAAGATGTGATACTGGACATAAAAAAGAAACCAGTTGATGTCTTAATAATTAAAAGGGATATCCAAATGGCAAACCAAGAGAGTGGACTTGGATAGTTTCCTTATATTGGATTTACAAAAGAGTCTTGTAAAAAGTTTTGAAGAACTTTGTGAAAAAGGACAAAGAAAACATGAAAATAAATCAAGTTCTAGGACATTATTTGGAGGGACTAAAGAACAAGATTGTTAGAAGTAAAAGGAAGGAATATAGAATTGGTTTATTTCATCAAGGTTAAAATAGACATGTTGTTATTTCTGGTAACCCTTGATGGACTTTTGCTGACATCAGAACTGAAATGACAAGGCTTTAAGGATCTGTATATAGATAAGAGATAGGATAAGGGAAGAAGATATCATTTGTTGTATTTTAAGAGAAGGTGATAAGTTACTAAAATTGTTTATGCTTGTGATGAAGGGGAAGTAATTTCTTTATATATTTCTTTTCTTTTTCTTTATTGTATTCTTATTTTTCTTCCTTTTCTATTTCTCTTTATTTTTTAATATTTTTCTTTATTTTATTTTCTGTACCTTCTATTTTTTTTCCTTTTTACTCTTTTTTTAGTTTTTATTATTGTAATTGTAATTTTTAATAAAATTACTATTAAAAAGAAAAGAAAAGCTCAATCCTCTTCCAAGATTGTTTAAAAACAATGTTGCTATCATCCTTCAAGGTAAACCAGACTAGGAAACCAAAGCCACGCAAGCTAATACTCTTATTATAAAGTTATAGTAACAGAATCTTGCAAGCCTGAATGCACTCCCCCCCCACTCTCCCTTTATCCTAATGAGAACTAGGAAGGGTCTCGTCTAAGACACTTTCTCAGGTTACAGTTCTGTCCCAGACTCAGGTTTCTCTTATCTGACCATTGTCTTGGCAGTGGCTCTTCTTCTTTTTCCTCAAGGTCATTCCTTCTACCCATTACAGTTGCCCTTGTACTGTAAGGGGAAAAGAAAGAAAGCAGTAAAGGATGTGGCAAGGGTTTTGGGCCTTCCCACATCCAGGGTGATTCCTTCCTTGCTTTTTCACAGTTTTCAATTTCAAGGCACCTGTGCAGCCACCTGTGCAGGCTACTAGAGAATTGTGGGAAGAATTGGTTAACAGATTCCTTCCTCAAAGATTGGAATCTGGCCTCTGATCTCAGAAGGGAGAAACTGGTGTATCCTATTGTCCAAAGAAATGTAATGTTTGTATAATGGGTGATTTAAAAAAAAAAAAAAAAGACACCAGAAAGTTTCCAAAGAAAGTATTAGTTCAAAATGTGTAATAGCAATAACAGAAATACTGATGAGCATAAACAGATTTTTTTAAGTTTTAGAATTTCTAATAGGTGAGAACATAAAAACAGAAAGACTTGGCATTAGAGTAAAACACCATCTGTTTTTCCAGACATGGTGTTTAATATAGAGAAGGAATAAAAGAAAATATATTTACTAGGTTAAGTAAGAATCAATAAATTGCAGGAAGCAAGAAAGAGGAATCACTATGAAGATTAGATCAAGGCTGTCTGCTCATATGAAAGCCTCCTCTGGAGAGGAAGAAACAAAGAGGTGTAATATTTGCATATGGCAGACAGTGCAGAATCAAAAAATAAGCTGCATAGCAAGATACACTGGGTTATTGAATACCAGGAAGCATTCTGCTCAGTGAATGTTACATTTTTGAAATGACAAAAAATGGTGAATCGCCATACACTGACTCTATGGTGGTTTAAATTGAAACCCTTTGCCACAATTCAAATTATTATTATACAGTTTATAATTCATATTCCCACAGTCATGACAATGAAGAATACAAAGTATAAACTATAACAAAATAAACAACAACCAATATTAACAGTTATAATTGTTGCATGTAACAGTCAAGTTACAGTATTATGGAAACATGGTGGAAGACAAACTACAGTATCAGCTTAATTGTGCCTTTTTAATAGCCTTCATATAGTTTCACTTGGTTGAAACTGTTATTGTTCTTCAACTAGGGTTTTCTTCACTGCCAGGGCTCAAGCCACTAATGTGAACATACCAGCTGATGAATTAAGGCTTATCCCTGTTGCCAGAACATGAAAATAACCATCTGAAGTCAGAAGAGGATGATATCAGCACTTAATTTTCTCCCATCATAAATTGAGAGTCCTGGTGCATTTTCCTGCATGGTTTGAAATTTGAAAGTAGCATTATGTTACCCTGAATATTTTTATTCATTTCAACTTGGCCTCTCTATAGGCTAATCACAGCAGTTCATTTGCTACTTCTCAGAGGGAGTAATGGCCACAAAGCTGAGCCAATAGTAGCTCTGCTATCCAAGACCTTCTCTTTATTCAGAGTATTAAAATAGGAGAAGGGCTAAGACCTTTGCTTTGGATTTAAGTGCTTGCTTAATCAAAACTGAGAAGAATTAAACACATCAACAAAAAAACTTATTTCTTTCTCTAGCTAGCTTTCCCTAGCTGAGGGCTCAAGCGCTGTGTTATACCATTTCATCCTTTCTCCAGTCACTTGAGACTCTGACTGGAAAAACAAACAAAAACAAACAAACAAACAAACAAAAATGAAATGCTTTAACCCTATACTTTGTTGTTGTTGTTGTTTTTAAAGCTGTCAGCTACCTAGGGAAAACAAGCTTGATGAAGGAAAGAAAACAGTTTTTTTTTTTAATGTTTCTGCCAGGTTTTGAACCAGTAACTTCACATATACAAGGCAAAATCCTTAGCCACTCTGCTATTTTAGCACAGTTGATAAAAGGAAGGGTTAGAGGTTATTAGTTTCAAAATGGCTAGCAAGGAAGGAATTTTCACTTTAAAAATGTGTGTGTGTGTGTGTGCAGTAAATACCTTGAAAGCTGGGGCCAAAGTGTCTCAGTTGGACACACTTTTCTTAAGTCAGTTAGAGGGAACTTCCATCAGCAAAGGACAGGAACAGCTTAAACTTACAAATAAGGTTGTAAGATATATTCTAAGTTGGATCCATGGTACATAACTTTTTAATAGTTAAAAAATTCCATTTGATTTTACCACATAACTATGTGAATACATTATGATTTGCCAACAAAACACTGAAAAGTTGAGCATACAGACATTTATTTGTTAAGATAATAAATTAAAAGACAATGGAGAGATGTAGCAATGGTAACCTCTTTATGAAATTCCCTCTCTACAAAACCCATCAACAACCCTTTGACTTGACCTTGAAGACAACAGATTATGATTGAGTTGGTTGGGAATAGCTCTCATGAGCCATGAATACTCAGTCTCTTATTAACTTAGTGTTATAATTAAACTATGGTGCTGAAAGGTCACATGACTTTCAACTTTCACTCAGTCTCATGGCAGCCAATCCATCAAGTAACCTAATCAGTTTCCATTCCAGGTTGTAGTCATACAACTGTAATATTAAAACTGATGCCTGATTTTGATTTTTTTTTCTCTTCTCCCCCTCCTTATTTCTTTACCTTTGTGTTTCACTTTTTTCAGATTATCTGGACTATTTTGCTATCTTTTTAAATAGTGTCTCGCTATTTATTTTTGCAACCAACAGGAGATCCTTTTCAGATCCTTTTCAGCATTGTAGAAATGCTTAGATAAATAACACAGTATAGAACCTTCCTGGTGAATCCAAGAATGGCAATTAGAGAGTGCTCATTTACTACAAAAAATATTTGGCTTCTGGAGGGGAAAAAAAAATCCTTAAAAACACATCCCTCCACAATCTGACATTTAGACCTGATGAAGAACATTTTGAACTTGTTCTTGGAAGATGTAAGAAATGGGACATACATACATACATACATTTCACTTGGTGAGTTACTATTTGCATCTGCGGAAGGGATTTTCAGTAAGATTTGGAACAGGTTGGATATTTGCAGGTCTTAAGATATTGGGTTTTTTCATCTAAGAATCATGCATTGAACAATATTTGTTATTTTACACTTGAAAAATAACCAGATCAGCACAAGTTGCTCATTGTAATTTTAAGTGGAGGGATTGAGAGATTCAGCATTAAGGTCCACAGCAGAGATGCACTGAATTGCTTTAATACTTGTGTCCAACTTGAAATAGATGTCCTCTTGCACAAAATATGAACAGTAACCAGATATCAACAGACCATTAACACAATTAATTAACAGTTAATTCCACTGATTTTAATGGGTCTGCACTTAGACTAGATGCAACATAACAATCCCTAAGGTGTTATTGGGCCTGCCATTCTTAAATTATACATTTCTGTACCTAGAACATGACTGAGAAAGAATGGGCTCTCCATTTCATCATCCATTAAAGGAGGGTGGAATTGGTACCCAGTTTATTCAGTGTCATTGGAAGTTATGGTTGACTTGCCTTTCATGTCTGAGCATCAATAGTTTTCCCATTAGGTATCCCTAAATAACTAATATCTTATTTCAGAAAATATGTATTTTACTTCTTTTATTTTATTTATTTCATACAATGTTGGGGCCCTTTCTTCTCCATGAATAACTGGAAACAGTCTTCTCTATTATGGATCAGTCCCTTTATGAACTAGCCAATGAAATATCAAAGGGAAAGTGGTTTACCTTTTTACTGGAATTTCTGTTCTCTACATTCTAGTACAGAAATTCTAAGATCACGTAACCATGTATCTGTTGATGTACAGGAGTTTAATTCCTTAATATTCTTTTATCTGGGATTGAAAAAAAGCATTGTAAGAGCTTAAAATTAAAAGTGTGTGTGTGTGTGTTAAAAAAGCAGGTTTACAGGCAGCAGAAAATTTGAGAGCTTTTCCTGGGTGATGTAGTATTCATCCATCACTAGAGTTCTGTCATGCTGATGATGCATTAATGTAATACATCATCAGACTGCCTTCATTCCTATGATGTATGACTCACTAAAACAGTGCTAGCTGGCAAGAGCTCATTGTGGAGATTCAGCAACTTTGACTGCATGATTTAAAAAGGGATTACAGTTCCTTTCTTTTACCGGCTCAAGATAGCGTGAAGGGAGGCTTCCGAAATTAGCTTCTATCTGGTGGGTCTACATTTTCTTTATAGTTTGGAGATTCTGCTCATAAGCATCTGCTGTCAAACTGAGGTCTATGAGGCTGGGACATTACTACTATTGGGATGGTAGTGGGTGGCAGATGTTGGGAGGCACCTGCGATTGTTCATCTTTTTGCCACTGTGAAAGACAAAGCTAGTATGCTACATAGCATTTCCTGCAACCTCCAGATTAGCCTGTTGGGTTCCATTTTGGTGCTGCATACTGTTTCACTGAGTGATGGCACGTGGGAAAGACCTTGGGAGACTGTGCCAAGAGACACTAGTTAGTCTGAAAGTGCAATCCTCCCTCTCATCTCCTTTACAGCCTGAGAAACTAGGGAGGGTCTCTTCTGAGCCTCTTGCCCCACCTGCTATCCAGTTGCAGGCTAGGCTGTCTCTTATCTCACCACTCCCTTGGCAGCATCACTTGGCCCAGTCTCCCAAGGCCTTTCCCACATACCATCATGCACTGACAGAAATGAAACTCAACTGCCAATCCAGTTTATTTCTCCCTGTAGAACTGGAAGTCAGTAGAATATCCTGGCCTGTGCATGCTGCCAAGGATTATGAATAAATGCAAACTAAGAGGAAGCTGCTTGATGAGAATTAAGAAATTTATGCTGAGCGGGGTGGGGGGAAGAGAGTGTTGTTATACAGCC
This sequence comes from Candoia aspera, assembly GCF_035149785.1. Classification (NCBI taxonomy): domain Eukaryota; kingdom Metazoa; phylum Chordata; class Lepidosauria; order Squamata; family Candoiidae; genus Candoia; species Candoia aspera. The sequence continues at coordinate 130,964,690 of NC_086155.1, read as the reverse complement.
GCTTTCTCTAAAATGGTGTTATCCAATTATAGATGGTCTCTGGCAGCCAAGATCAGGAAAGAGTAGCAGCAGGAGTTTTAGGAATGCTCTTTACTGTTGTAGGGTATAATAAGATAATCTTGAAAGTTTGTCAGAGTTTCTCTCTGCTACATCTTATACTAACAAAATCAAGGCAGGGTTATTCGGAGTTTCTCATGCTTTCTCCTTTCCCAAGACTGAGTAAACTTTTCTGAACCTTCTCCTCCCTTAATGGTAAAGTTATTGCCTCTCCATTCCCAAGTTTATATTCCATTACAATATCCCATGCTTCCCAGGCAGCACAGTCATGGGAAGGTTGATGTAGAGTGATCACAGGTAGAAAAGAAGTGCTCACATTTAAGAACAGAATAACATAAGCAGTGCTCTCTGGCCCATCTAGTCCAGCAGTCTGTTTTCTGTGGCCAACCAATTACACAAAGAAGCCCACTAATCTCCCAGCAGATGGCCTTTACAGGCAGGCACACTGCCATCAAGGATAATAGTGATTGATCCCCATGACTTCCATGAATTGGTCCAACCCGTTCTGGAAGCCAGCCAAGCTGGTAGCCAGCACCACATTTCAACTGCAAATTCCAAAGTTCAATTACACATTGTGGAAAAAATATTTGCTTGTGTCTGTCCTGATTCTTCCAGGATTCAATTTCATTGGGTGACCCCTGGCTCTAGTATTTTGGGAAGGGGAAAACACTTCTTCTTATCCACTTTGTGTGCTGTATATATTACTCTAGCTCTTACAACACCTTCCGCACCTCCAGATGTGTGTACTTAAATTACTAGAATTCTCAGAAGTTGCAGTACTGTCTGAAGTTTTCTTTGAGTTGAAATCCCAAGTTAAAGAAGGCTCTTCAAAGGCCCTGATATGTAATCTCTAGACTATATAAGAACATGGGAGGGAAGTAACAGAGGAATTGTTCTCTATGGACTGTTCTAGTAGCTGTTCTGATATGACTTCAGTTTGACTATCAGCACATCTGGTTCAAACAGCCAGAAAATCAAGACTTTTGCAAGATGCCACGAAACCCATTGAAACCAACTCTCCCCTGATATTTTCACACCCAGGAGAACTGAAGGTGTAGCTTCCCAGATGTATGAGAAATCACATATTTCTATGTACTACTTGAAGTGATTTCATGGAGAAGGCAATCTGAGCAGGAAGTAGGGATGGATATTAAAGTAAGAGGAGTGTTCTCTGAGTTGCCAAACCTCCTTTCCTCCTTTCCTCACTGAGAGGAAAAAGGTCAGGAATTGCCTCACACTTCAAAACCTGTAAAATTAATTTACAAGGGAAAGTAACATGGGTGAAAGGATTATAATATGTCTCTACAGAATCCACTAACTGCATCCAGAATTTTGAAGAATGGATTCAGTATGACAGAAAAAGTAAAGGCATGGCATGCTATATAAACCAGATCTGTTAAAAGTAAATGTTACATGTTTTATGAAGAATTTTGCAAAACTCCTGTTCAATGAATAGAGTACTTATAAATCCTGAAGTATATGGACAGTAAATGTAGTCAGGTTTGTGCGGGAGGGAATGGTTTTCCTTCACACTGTATGTGTGTATTTTCCCCAACATTTGAGTCAGAAGTGCCAATCTTTCTTGCATTTTTTTTTTTTTGGCTTGATATTAAGAAAATAAAGCAGTCATATGAGTGCTACTTGTAGAAACAACATACAGACTGCAACAAACCTAATATGAAATACTTTGAGAGAAGAAAAAAAAGTGCAGATCCCCACAAAAAAAGAAGAAAAAAGTAAGAAAAAACTTCCCCCTTCATCCCCGGCAAGTATATTCACCATTAACAACTTATCACTGTTTCTTAAAATACAATCAAATACATCCTCATCCCATGCCTCACCCCACTTTCTATAGGGTCATCGCTAAATAAGCCCAGGATTTCAATGATGGCAATGAGTTCCCAAACTGCCTCTGATCCCTCCTCTTAGGAAGACAGTTTGAAGTCCCCAGCGCCATTAAGTCAAGGGGATTCCACCCCGAACCCTGAGGTGAGGTCCAGCAGCTCAAGCAGGAATCCCATTTTGCAGCAGGTTGAATAGTACAACAGCAGTAGTCCCTCCTTGTCTCTAGAACCCAACAATGCCTCTCATCTGGCTGTGTATAAAACGGTGTCTCTGGTCACCTGCAAGCTTTCCCACTTGACCTTATCCACTCCATATGCCCTGCTCTTGGCTTGCAGCTGAGGGCCACACTTCTGAGAAAGGTATTACCTCCTCCCCTCCCAGATCTTGGTGATACAAACCACGTCTATCCTTGTATGAGGAGAGATTTATTGTAGGCAGACTTGTCATTCAACATCAACAACAGGGCCTTCAGGGTTGTGGTAATTTATCTCTAGGGTTGAGGACAGGATGTAGTGCAGCATCTATTCTGTTGGTTGCATGTCCATTCATATATATATATATGGGTGCATATGTATGCATATACACACATGCACACACACAGAGAGAGAAAGGAAATAGCATATTGTAGTGGGTTCTTCTGTACTTCTGTACTTCATCATTTTAAAAAGTACCTTCTGTACTATACCATTTAAAAAAGAGTCTCTTACAAAATATGTGTGTTTGCATAAAAATAAATAAATAAATAAATAAATAAATAAATAAATAAATATTTGCAAGAGACTCTGTATGTCCAACCTTGTCCCTCATTTCTTTCAGAAGAACCTGAATAGCAATCAGGTGGTCATATGGAAACCTGAACCTACCATTAGATAAAGGGAACTGGTTTTTCAAATGGCATTTATAGGAAAAATAAAATACATTTTCTCCTTCTCCTCCACCATGTTGCCTTCTGTTTCTTCCAATCATGTACAATTTTCCAATGCTGAGTTTGAATTACATTGGCTCTGTCCTAACTGCCAGGAAACATACTGAGACAAGGAACTGGTCTCTAATGTTTTATTGCTTGTACATAACAGGAATCCTAACAAACTGAAGAAGCATGGGAAAAACCCAGTCATATAAACCCCAAAGGTTAAGGCGATCCCAATCTGTGTCTCTTTGAATGGCTACCTAATTCCTCAGTGCTATGCATGCGTTTAACAGTCTGGATGGGAGCCCCCTGCTCGCCATCCTTACTCATGACAGGCTCTGTGCTGGAACTTGCTGTTAGCTGCCACTACAAATTCCTTGAGTGGCTAAAATTTGATTTCATGCTAATATTAGGTATATTACATCTGCTGCAGAACTCAGAGACAGCAAAACTTTTTTTAAAAAAATTGTGTCTCTTTGTTTCCATCTAGTGGTTACCCAGAGTTTTGCAGCTCAAACACACCATAATCTTATATGTTCCTGGTAAATCAAATTGAGCTCAATAGGGCTTTCTCCTCTCTAAACAGGCATAAGGTTGCAAAACCAATCTCCAAGTATTTAATAAATACACTTTTAAAGTATATAAAGTAGGATTGTCCCCTCATTTCTGCGGCAGGTAATCCAACCAGTTCATTATACAGGATGTGAAGAAATTATTTTTTTCTGTCCTCAAGCTATAGCCCGTTTCATGTCAGTGACTCCAAGATCTAAAATTATGAGAAAAAGAGAAACCCTTAAACCATATATATGTAATCTCTCTGTGCTGAGATACTATAAAAGCAAGTGGGGCAGATTTAGTTTAGAGTAATTATGCATAAACCCTGTTCTTTTATATGTGTCTTTAGATTTAAAAGTTCATGGAAAAATCAGAATAAAGCTATTAGTCTGGAATGATTTAACATAAGGCTAATGTAACTAGCAAATCCACACATGTAATTACTTCAATGAAATAATCATGATACTCCATTCAATATCCAGCCTGTCAATTCTACAGCAAGCATGAGTAATGAAGCATAACAGTTATCCACATTGTACTAACAACATGCTATTACTTCATTTTGGAGAGTCCATCGAGTTAAACTTTCTCCAGAGTTGCATAAAAATAGGACACCAACAGAGGTTAGTGGCTCTGGGGAATTTTGGGAGTTGAAGTATGCACATCTTAAAGTTGCCAAGGTTGAGAAACACTGCCTTAAGGCAACCAGAACTTCTGCTTTCTTACACAGAGGGATCTAGTCAAGCAAGTCTGAGTCGAAATCCTCCCAGTTAAGTGGAGACTAGGAGACCTTGGGAAGGTCAAGCTGACACATACAAACCTATCCTGTACGTTAAGCAGTGGGGGGGAAAGAAGCCAAATATTCCTAAAAACCCAATTCTTCTCTAAACAAAACCATCACAACTCACTTTAAAAAATTACAGCCCAGAGTACCATAAAAATCAATAACTCCATAAACAGTGTTAAAATAAATAACCATTCAGATGTCTACTTAAAAAAAAAAGTCTTCTGGGTTTGCCTTAATTCAATTAAACAGAACGGGGAGGGGGGGAGGGAGGGGAGAAAAACAACAAACATTATGCATACTGTATATAGCTTCTCATATGTGTGTATGTGTGTATATGTAATTTTTTACAGAATTTCAGTAAAGGACCATACAATAGTCTTAACAGCCAATAGAAGAGAATGTATGCAGCTCCACAGAGTTGAACTGTGGAGTCCTTGGTGCCCTCTGAGTTTGGTTGTTTCATTACCCAAGTACAGTAGGTAACATCATCAGTGCAAGTGCATGTGGGATTTGCTCCCTGTTTATATACGGTAGCTTGTCCTGCCAGTGTTGGTGGGGGTGTGGTTTTCTCCTTGTACTTCCTTGATTATGGACTGCTGATATCACCAAGTTAAGTAGAAGTGAAGCCACCAAAAAATAGTGCCTCTTTTCAGGTGGTCCAACAAGATACCATAGCTGATGGTATCAAAAGCTGCTGAAAGGTCCAAAAAGAGGTTGAATCGCTCCTTCCTTCCCTCTCTCTAGACTTGCTCATCCACCAGATCAACTAATGCCATTCCATCCATGCCTGGATGGAATCCTGACTGAAAGGGATTTAGATAATCTGTCTCACCTAGGATCCTCTGTGCTGACTCTCCACTACATTCTCCAGTAGCTTTCCTCCAAAAGGAAGATTGAACATTGGGTGGAAGTTGTCCATGATAGCACAATATAGTTGTTCAAGGTGCTCCATTGCCTCTTTCAAAGCCTATGACACTTTGACCTCCTTCAACTGTAGCTGCACATAAACACACACACACCAGCAACACAAATGAGCCAAGATAGGTATGTATATCTGGGTATAATACTGAATGGGGCTGAACAGATCTCTCTGGACTCTTTATCTCTGGAATCGTTTCATCTATCAATTTATTGTGGATACCTCTGCAAATTTATTCAGTCTTCTCTTTGGTGGAATAATCCTGGCTGATGTATTTGCTTATTATATTTAGATCTACCTTTCCTTTTAAAACCCAAGGCAGTGTCTGTGGGAGTCTTCCCTCATTTTATTCATAGCAATAAATTTGTGAGGTAGGTTAGGCTGGAATATATATATATATATATATATATATATATATCCATCCATCCATCCATCCATCCATCCATCCATCCAGTGGGTTCTATAATTAATTGGGGACTTCAGCTGTTCCAAGTCCATCTATCTATCTATCTATCTATCTATCTATCTATCTATCTATCTATCTATCTATCCATCCATCCATCCATCCATCCATCCATCCATCCATCCATCCATCCATCCAGTGGATTCTATAATTAATTGAGGACTTCAGCTGTTCCAAGTCCAAAACTTAACAGCTCTATTATGCTGACAAACACAGATATAATTTTACCTGCATTTTTCTCAGTGAAAATACCCTATGTTCAAGCTTTTCCTTATCTGAACTTTTTATGCAGTGGGGCAGTGCAGTGCTTCAGATTCAGGGGCAAGAAAGTACTTCGACGGTTATACAAATTTGGCACGTATCTGCAACCTTTTAAAGCAACTGCATCTTTTTCCAGGATTGCACAGCTGCCCTCTGTCCCTACTGCACAGTCCCAAGACACCACATTTGGTTCAAGGAATTGCAGACAGGTTCATGGCCCTGCTTGCTCTGAATCACCTTTTTGCCTTCCACTCCAAAACATTGCAGAGCCCTTAAATGTAATGATAGAGCATCTCTCTCCCTCTCTTTCAAGCTTAATCTGTAGCCCTATTATGATATGTCTTTCTGAATTCTGCTATACCATTTTTAAGATGAAATGTTCATCTTAAATGTATTTCAAATGCTGCATCTGTTGATCAAACTATAATGCATATCAGGCATATGCAGAAAATGGTTATTTTACCCTTCTTGTTTTTATTTTATTTAATGCCATATGTGTTCTTAAGGTGTTTAAGGCAATGTATTCTGTTTTATGTTCTATGTTTTCTTTTTGGTTTGTTTATATTATTATTATTGTTATTATTATTTGAAGAAAAAATAAAAAGGAATAAAAATGATACAAATATGCATTTACAGGAATATAAAAATATAATAAGGGGAGGGACTCAAATATAAGCAATAGAGTATGGGTGGATAGCCAACAAATCACAATTAATCAGCAGATTGAAGATATACGGCTAATATATTCTAGTGAACCATTTATTTATTTATTTATTTTTCAGATTTCTATTACCACCCATCTCCCCCCATTAACAACTTAGACACTGTTGTTAGGCACACTTGGGTATAAGACACTTCATACCCAATTTCTGGTCAAGAGATGCCCTATTGACTTATAAAAAAAAAGTGTGGTTAACAGAATTAAAATCAATAAGACAGAACAGTAAAGTATACAGTAAACAATACATTACAAAAATACTGTAAATAATGTAGAGACTATACAGTATGTCTGATTAACATATAAACTCCAGAACCATATATAGATTTGCTATCCAGACATGGTTTCCAAATAAGATAAAGTTGTAAATCTGATTTATGTTTTAGATATGAAGTTATTTTAGACATCAATGCATATGCCCACAGTTTAATTAAGCATCCTTCCACAGAGGGTATCGGAGATCTTTTTTCTTGCAGCTATTATCATATACAATGCTGGTTCAGTGTATTTTGAAGGAATATGTGGTTTGGTGAAATTTAATAAAAATATCTCAGGTTGGAATGGGATAACAACTTTCAAGATTTGTTCCATTCCATGACAAATTAATTTCCAATAGTGTTAAGCTTTGCAGCATGTCCACCACATGTGGAAGAAAAATCCATCTGTTCATTACATTACCAGCATCTCATGGAAAAAAAGAGCCACTCATTTTAGCAGTCATGACTGCAGTAACGTACCAGCAGTAAAACGTCTTCTAGCAATTCTCTCTAAGCATAATGTTAGAGGTGAATTTAATATTATTGAAATTCTGCGTCATTTGAATCATACTGTCAAGAGGAGACAGATCTCATGTCTCCCAGCGAAACACATTCTTCTTGCTCCCTATTTCTGGTGCATGTACAAAAGGATAATCAGTGATGCACTGATTATCCTTTTGTATATGATATATGTACCATATCTCCAACACTGAAAAGCACACCCTTGGAATTTACAGCCTTCAAGCAATTGGTATCATCCATATATTCTTGCTCACTCTTGACTTGCTCAGTCTTGACTCAGAATCATTTCTAAGTAAACTACTCTTGTCTTTCTCAGTCTAGGTAACACTGACTCTCCCATTATGGGAACTATCAATTTCCTAAAATGCTTGATGATGATGATGACGATGATGATATCTGTTCAATCAAGTTTGATTCTTAGCGATTCTATGGACCAGCTTTCTCCATTTTTTCTGAACTTGTATAGCTTGTTCTGGTTGTTTAATGCTCTGGCTGGTATCAACTTTGATGGTGTCTAGCCACCATCGTTTTTTGGTGGCCTCATTTCCTTTTACTTTTGACCATACTGAGCATAACTGCCTTTTCCAGCAAGTTTGATCGCATGACATGGCCGAAATAAATAAGACTGAGTTTTGTGGTTTTGCCCACCAGAGATATGTCTGGTTTTATATGCTCCAATACTTGCTTATTTGTCACCTTTGCTGACCAAGGAATGCAAAGGAGCCTTCTCCAACACCACAACTCTAATGAGTCAATTTTCTTCCTGTCTAGTTTTATCATGCTTACCCAGTTCTTAATCCATAAGAAGATGTGTACTTGTTTATTTTGCTTTGTCCTAAATTCCTGTCACTAGTCAACTTTTTCCAGAGCTACTAAAGAATTGTACATGATGTTGTGAAAGATTTAACATAGGTACCCAATCTTACATCTGAGATATGCCTTAGTGAAAAAGGAACAACTACAGACATCAGTGTGTTAAAAATGACAGCTGCATCAATAATGCTTTGGGATACGTTTGCTACAGCAGTTAATTTTGCCTTTAGAGCACAGATGACCAAAAAAGTTGCACTCAACTGTCAACTCTGAAGATCGGTTTTAAGAGCTGGAAGCCGGAATAATCAATGAGTGTTCTGGATATTGAGCACATGGTTCAAAAGAAAACAAGGAACAATAAATAAAAACCTGTGGTTTTTTGTTTTTTTTATAGATACTCCTCCAAATAGACTGGCATATGAAACACCCTGCTGTGAATAGGAAACCAACCAAGGAACCTAGTTCTATATTTTATCTAACTTTTCTTTTGTATGTGCTCCCAAGCATCTCTGAGAGAGCAATAAACAATTTCCAGCACTGCTCTGGTGATTCAGAAACTCACATTTATTTTCAACAGTGAGCTGTCTTGGATTATGTTATCACAAGGAAATGAGTACTGGAACAGCAGCTTTCAGCCAAGATATGATTGACATTTTAAAATTCACTGAAAATAATGGCTTACCAGGATGGCACTGTGACTGTTTAGCCATCTGGAGAAAATTGTTCAATACCATATTGCCAAATCTTTAGTAATACATCAGGGATAATGTAAAATAACTTGCTTCTTTCTCTTTCTCTTTCTCTTTCTCTTTCTCTTTCTCTTTCTCTTTCTCTTTCTCTCTCTCATATAGAAACAGTGAGGGATGGAGGGAAGTTGCCTTCAAATTGAGCTGGATATTTACATGGACACATCTATCCAGTTTTCTTGGCAAGATACAGAAGTACTTTGCCACTAATGTTTCCTTCAGTATGTCATTTTTACTTCCTATCCAGCCTACAGACCTGGACAACTCCAATGGTAAAACTTTATGCTGCTGAGATCCAGATTCCCCAGAGATCCAGATCTGGATGACTCTTATACTATTGGCCTTCCATAAGGACATGAAGACCTGAATTTTCTCTCAGGTATTAGGGCCAGGATGTTAGTGGAGTCCAATATGTATATTTTAGTGTAGTGAGTTATTTATGTGGTGCCTTGATGATTGCATTATGATTATTTTTAATGCACATTGTTTTGTTTTATATTGGTTTTATAATATATTTTATTGTTTGTTGGCAACCCAGAGTTACTTGTTTAAGATGAATGATTGATTGATCATGTGACATCAAGTCATTTTCAATTCTTAGCGATCATGGGCAGACATATAAATTATCCACATAAAAGAAATACATTATGGTGACACAGAGGAAATCAGCACTTTTTACAACTTTAGCTTTCCCCAAGTCTAAGCACAAGATCTTCCTTTACGATCATACGGACTCCAAACAAAACCAAACAGGGAAATGGGGTGCAGTAGTTACACAGTAATTATGAAGTTACTTCTCTTACTCCCTACCTTTAAATAGTATGCTTCTTGTTGGTCTTCCTTTAAAATGTGCTTCCTGCCTATTGTGTGAAGTGGGAAGTAGAACTACTTCCCATTTTTTTTCCCTGACAGCACTCCAGTTTGATGGCATCAAATCTTAGGTAGGCTATGAGACCTGGCTGCAAACATTGGGACAACCATTAGATGGCAGCAAGGAGATATGGAAAATTATAATAGTCTGGTTTTTGCCTCCAGAAACCTCATCAAAGAAGCAAAAGCCTGCATGAAGAGTCCTGTGCTGTTGTGAGTATGCAGAACATTGCTATTGTTTGAAGAAAAAACCCAAGAGTCCCTGCCATCTTGCATGATTCTAAAAAGTAAAATTGTTCCTCAATCAAAAAACTTGGTAAAAGTTTTTGCAAATTTGTCATTGAAAATGCTGAACCGGAAATTTATTTTGCAAAGTATTCACCCTGTTGAGCCAAAATGGACAGATTTGCCTATCTCTATAGCAAATATGTTTGCTACTGTTTTTAATCCTATCTAATAACTTCTGTCCTCCTCCTTCAAGTTCCGTGGTCCTGAATTATTCCTTGAATGAGAAAACAAGTGAGAAGTTGATTTCCCAAGCAAAATAAAAATTCTGTAGATTGCAGCATGACTAGTACTTAAATTATTAGAGAAGCAAGGCAAAAATCTAGCCTCAGGCTATTTCCAAGGTTCCTTTAGTTGCATTATCCAGCTAAATTATGTCTTTTCACTTGTTAGACATGAGCTGATGGTCACATCATGGGGTGAGCTTTTGAAGGAAGAGATGTGACTGAAGGAGATACTGAAGTGAGAAATACATGAAAGACAGCTTTTAAAAATAAATCTAATGACTGATAGATTTGAGTGTGGATTTGGGGAACTTGGCACTAATACTTCATGAGTAACATAACACAGTGTTTGGATCAATTATCTGTAAGTAATGTATAGTTTGCTACCTAAGGCATATTTTGTGAAGCCCTAAGGACTAAAGTGCTAGAGGCATTTTTATTATCTGTCATATAAATTATTTTACTATGTTAGGTATAGAACAATATTTGTAAAAGTTCTTTTTAGATAGGATCTAATGGGAATTATGAAGACCTGAAAGCTGACAGAAGCTACTTACATTTTTTTTTTTTTAAAAACACCATTTTTTTTAATGAACTTTTGGAAAAGTTTAACAGCTTAAAAATATGTTTCAGCTTATAGATTACCCTCTTGCAGTGTAGGAAGGCCTATTAGTTTTTCCCCAGACAACTCCACTGATACATGGCAGGACACAGAACAAAGCATCCATCTCCATAACCAAGGAGTCCAGAGACCTTCTGATAACATAGTAACCAAAGATGACTGCAAACTTGCTTCCTCAAGAAGTTGCCAGTAAAACTGGAGATAGTAGGGAGTATCCTGAATATGTTGGATGGGAGAAGATCCTGATTAAAAAAGGAGGTGGCTGGGGAGGGGGTCTTAAACATGTGTTTTGTCTTTTTTGTAAATATGTCCATTATGAGCTGGTTTTATTTGGGTAAAGCTTTTGTTTTGGGTGGGGCTTGTATCTTTGTGTAATATATTTTGCTTGTTTGATTTTTTTTGTGGAATAAAGTTTATTATAGTAGATGTTAGACTTTAGGAAGGCTTTGAAGACCTGGATGCTCCCTCAAGCATTAGGCAAAGATGTTGATATGCTTGCCCTGTGAAGTGTGATATATAGTGAGGCACTCTGTGTGTTTTGTTATGATTTTTGGTTGTTCATTTGGTTGTTCATATGGGTTTTATTATATTCTGTTTTCATCACTGCACAATGATACCGAGTTGCATTTTTGTGAGTTGGGCAACCATATCTTGGTTTCCCCATTACATCAACCAGTCCTACCCAATCATGTAGAGAGGGCATGTTGCAGACCCCGTCTACAAGAGAATTTTGTTTGGCAAGGTCCAGGAAGAGGGCCTTCTCTGCAGTAACTCCTGCCCTGTGGAACATGCTGCCCCTGGAGGTGAGGTTGGCTCCATTGCTCCTGGCCTTCTGGAGGAACCTGAAGACTTGGCTCTGCCTTCTTGCTTGGGGTGGAGAAGGGAGTAGCTCTGCTTGTGGATGGCTGGCACCCTAGAGCACTCCTCACAGACATTGACTGTGTCAGATCTTACCACTTGGACTTCATTTTTACTCCTATCTTTATAGTTATTTATTAATGGTACTTATATTTTTATATATTGTATTTGTATTTTATATTTATTGTTTTAATCTATTATTTTTGTGGTAAACTGCCCAGAGCCCCTCTGGTGATAAGATATGGGTGGTGACAAATTTGATAAATAAATAAATAAACAACAAATAAACAAATAAACCATCTGCATACATATGTGCTTTCCTAAGACTTTATTTCATACTAGTGAAATTTGTATTTTCTTGTTCTTTGTGAAATATATCTTTTTTGCTCTGGTATCCTGGGACTCAAATCCACCTCTGCTGGACAGACAGTAGCATCTGAGCATCGTGCTGAGTAGAAAACCATGAAGCTTGACTTGTAGTTTTGTCTTGTAGTTAGCCTCTTGGAGAAGTTATATTCCCATTGATCCACTAACATTTAGGTAATTCATTATTGGGACTGAAAAACACACCCTCTTAAGGCTTAATTATTGTGTGGGATTGGAATATTTATCACTATTTGGCTCTCTATGTCCCTGCCACTCCAGTTAAGGGTTATTCACTGAGTCCTTCCCATCTTATTGTCTCCATCTTTGTTTCAATGATAGCCCAGCAGTCACCTGGCATTTTACTGATTTCTTATTTATTTTAAGTAAGCCTCCTAAACACTTACATAAATGCATGTTATATCATTTGAGTCCAGCTATTTTCTGACCTTTTCTGTGGGCTGTGGGGCAAGTGTTGACCTGATCCTTATTTTTCTACATCCACAAAGAGCAGTCTATTTTCCATAAGTGCAATTTTATAAGGTTTGAATCAGACTACAGGCATTATTTGCTCAGAGCACTTATTTGAATATAACTATATAATACATTGAAATATTACTGTTATAATTATTCTAAGTGAGATAGATTTTTGTCTCTCTCTTTCTCTATATATATTCATCAAGTAGATTTTTAGCTTCTTGGTACTTGACAGGCCTGCTACACTGAAGTTTTTTTTTAATCTGCGCAATTCAGCTCTTTTAAGAGGATAACTGCGCCATTTAAGGTAGTCATTGGAAACTGTAGGACTGCTCCACATACTCAGAGCAAATCAGAAAATACCAAAAATCACATCCATCCTCCAGGGTGACGGAGCTGCCCATATCCATTAGCATCAGTGACAGCACTGCCAAGCTCAGTATTAACCTCTTTTTATATTTCATTACTGTCTATCACTCTGGGGAAGTTCTAATTGGACAGCTGTGTGAAACATGGCCAGCTTCCATCCTGCAGAATGGCAACAAAATTAACTGAACACCAGAAAAATGTAGCCTTGAGCTTCCATTTATTTATTTATTTAGTAGGAGGGGAGAATGATGACAAGGTGGCAAGTAACCTTATGCAAACATTTACATCCAGTTTAATTAAAACACTGAAAATAAATTACACATGATGCATATATTGTAACAGTCAAAATTATCCAGTGTTGGGGTTGAATGTCCTCCCATTCCCTAGATTTTTTTTTTTAACCGAAGGTCACCTTTTCAAAGAACTTGTAATGATTGCCTATCCTAAAACACCATCAGACTCATGAACAGGTTCATAAAGATATCTGATTTATTAAAGAATAGTATGCAGGATCACAAAGAAAGCTGAGAATGGAAAAAGCGTGCCAAATGCAAACTAAAAAGCCCTTGGTACAAACGAGATCCCTCCCCACATAGAATCTTCCCAGGCTCACAATCCCAGGTGCTCCTAATGAACAGGGCTTTTAGCATGAACTCCATCGATTCTAATTTGGCCTCGACCACTCTTAGCCTTTCAGGGGTTTGAGATACCTCCTTCCAGGATGCCTGAGACATCCCTGGCTGGGGTTCTCCCATTTCATCCCAGGTGATTAACTCTGCTAGCGATTCGCTAGGTGCCAGTTGCTTTGGTGCTCTCCCCTCTTCGGATCCCTCTCCCCCCGGGCTGGAACTTGAAGGCTGCCGGGAAGCTGAAGGTTCTGGGGTGAGGCTCTGTTCTTCGCTCCTAACTGTTGACTCGGGCATCAAGCTAGTTGGCTCCTTGAGTCTCCCGGTCATGGGTTTGGCTTTGGCCATCGTTAACTGTTTTCCCTCACAAGAAACTAGTCTTGGCAGGAGCTAACGGTACAACTTTGGTGATTCTCAGCTTTATGTAATGATTGCCTATCCTAAAACACCATCAGACTCATGAACAGGTTCATAAAGATATCTGATTTATTAAAGAATAGTATGCAGGATCACAAAGAAAGCTGAGAATGGAAAAAGCGTGCCAAATGCAAACTAAAGAACCCTTGGTACAAACGAGATCCCTTCCCCTGTAGAATCTTCCCAGGCTCACAATCCCAGGTGCTCCTAACGGCTCCTGCTGGTCCGCGGAAAAAATCCTTGAGTAGACCACATAACCCAAACACATTCCACAGATACAGAGCTTGGCACAATGTTTCACAGCAGCTCCCTCCCACCATAAACGCGTGTCAGCACCACGGCATGTGAAAGGTTACGATGTACAGTGCACATTGAAACAGTGAACATGACAGAACTGAACAAAAAGATTTAGTAAGGCATTGGGCCTAATGGGGCAACTTTAGCAACTCACACAACTCAAGTATTTCAGTATTATTCCCAAATGACTGCAAATTAAAGTAATGACAATTATTTAAAGTGCATGAGTAAATAATAGACCTAGGCACAAATGGCCTTATGAACTTTTCTACCAAATGTGTGTTTGTAGAAAGTGGGTGGATGATTTCTCCACTCTTCCCCAGATGAAAGAAGACACTTCCACAACTTCTCAAGGATAGATACTTCAACAGTGACAATAATACTGAAAAGCCAAATGGGAGGCCTTCTTGCATAAGGTTTTCCTGGATTTAACTGAAATGTGGGAAGCCAGGGAACTGCAGTCCATTGGAGAGAGAATTCTACAGTGACAGACAGAACATTCACATCCCTCTCTTGGTGACCTCACAATTAAATACATGCAGACATATCCATCAGAACTTTGCCAACATTCTAATCTTCCTTTGACATAACTGCTTTAAGGCATAACAATAATAATTTCCAAAGCATGATAATTTCATTCATCAAGCTGAATGAGAACTGGAAGAAAAAACTTGAGTGTGAGAATTTCCCCTCTAAGCACCAATAAATGGAGACTTCCCTATTTCCTTCCTTCCTTCCTTCCTTCCTTCCTTCCTTCCTTCCTTCCTTCCTTCCTTCCTTCCTTCCTTCCTTCCTTCCTTCCTTCCTCTTTCTCCATCCATTTTACTTAGCTGTGCCTGCCCTCTGAAATATCATGCAGGCTGAAATTATGTTGGCCCCAACTCTGTGTACCTTTCAGAAAGCCTTGAGACCTGGCTGTTTTCTTGGGCATGGAAGAAGGGGGGCAGCAGGAGAATAATTAAGCCCACACTGTTGGTATATGGTGTCTCCAGCAAACATTTTGTGTTTTAATTGGTTGTTAAATATATATTTTTATGTTGTGTTTTTATTCTATTTTTTAAATTGTTGTAAATTGCCCAGTGTCACATTTGTGAGATGGAGAACCATATAAATCAATTTAAATAAAAATAAATAAATAATCAAGAGGCTGCCCAACTCCTTAGTGACTCTGGGCAGGCTTACAATTTTTTTTTCTTTTTTTAAAAAACCTACGTTTTTTAAAAAAAATGTAGCCTAACAAAAGAATAATACAGTCAACAGTAACAGGGACTCCACAACCAAGGCCTGGAAGAACAATCACATTTTTATTAATTTCCTGAATTTTATTAGGAATCTCTGAATGGGGGTGTCATTCCAGAGGGCAGAAGCTGCAACAAAGAGGATGTCCTGGTTTCCGTAAGGTGACACTGTTTAATCAACAGGACCCAGAGCGCACCTACCCTGTTTGATTGTAGCAGAATGATACCACATTCTGGACCAGCTGTAGCTTCCAGATTATTTTCAAGGACAGCTCCATGTACGGCACATTACAATAATCCAGAGAAAGAAGCTGCAGTAATTGTCCTTAGTATTCCAACTTTTTCCTGAAGATATTATAGTCCAATGGCAGCTGGAAAACTAACACAGTCTGTCCTGGTAGATTTCAATGAGTTTGGCCTGCAACCAGTGGTGTGCTGGTAAATGTTTAAGAACTGGCTCTGCCAGCTCCATTACCACTGCCACACTGTGCCACTAGCTACAGAACATCTGATCAGCACACTAGGCATGGTGGCTCCGCTCTGCTCTCAACCATCTTGCAGAAATCCAGAAAATACAACAATTGCTCTCACCGACATCCAGCACACCACTGCCTGTAACTCTCAAAATTCCTGGTCAATGTGGATGAAAGATAGTTCATGTGACCACCATGACCACCAAGTTGGAAAGCTGAAATTCTAACACTTTTAGAGGATGCCAGATTAGAACATGGTGCTCTTTTAAACTTTTAGGTGATAGGAAACTATGTGTTGCTGCAACACAGGTATGAAAACTGAATCTCCCTCTCTATATGTGTTACAGTTTTCAACATTTAATAAATATTTAAATATTAATTTCTTCTTCAATCAGAAAAAGCTGCAGATATTTAGAATATGACAATCTAAAGTAGTCATTAAATTGTACCCAGCTGTGAACTCTAAACTAGGAAAGAGATACATATATATTTGGGCAATGTTTGTAGATTGCAATACTGAGCCAGTAAGCTGTTAACAGCTTCAGTGTGTCAGGAAAATACATATTTAAATTCTACTTATAATGCAGATTGTTGACCTAACACAGTGTAGCTGCTTTTTTAGAATTGGTACACTTTATCACTGAAAGCTATTTGATGATTGCTGGTCAAAGCTGATTATAGAATGGCTGGCCTTGGAACAAGTGTTCATAAGTAATCATATTTTTCAGATGGTGGAACATAATGGCTTTTGGTAAATCACTGTAGCCTATATAGCACTGAAGTAATCAAATGACTGACTGATACATTTTGGAAACATGTATTTAAATACAGAAAATGACATGATAGGGGTGTGCTTTTTTATTTACAAATTAAAAAAAACAAACAAACAGTCTATTATTAGGTGGCAGCTCTTCAGCTTTTCAGCTGTATTTTAAGGAAGCCATTTTTAAAGTGTATTACAAGGCTAAGCATGTCATCCAAAACCTAAGTTTCTTTCTTTGTTTATTGAGCGTGATTTTGTATTGCAATTGGTATAAGATTGTAGTTGCTTGTATAACTTTCCTATAGATTAGAATTTAGTAATCCTAGACTCTGAATGCTAAGAATTCAGAACCACATTCCCAGCTCAGAATTCTCACATAATAGCTGGGATGGTTAAGGCCAAAATGAAAACTCAACAAAGCTCATCCTAAGTATTTTAGCCTTCAAGTGCATCTCTTTCTCTTCTTTCTCATGTGCAGTCTATCATACCCTACTGTTTGCTATAACATGCAGGAAGATTTTTGAAGATCACTTTCTGCTCTTGTTCAGCAACTGGGTTTGAGTCCTTCTTGCATACAAACCCTTTCTTTTTTCTGGTGATATAAGACTGCCCTTGCCTGATGGCCCTTTTATAACACTGGTTCACTGCCTTAAAACTGTACTTTTTATGTGTTACGGTGTAATTATATATTGTGAACAATATGCATCATGCCTAACATAAAATTAATAATCAGAGATGGCAGTGGGAAAGGAAGAAAAAAACAAGATATAAACTCATTGACAGATACATGGCATAAAAATGGATGGCAGCTATGAGTATAGAATGTATGGATTGGATAAAATCGTCCTATTTTAATATTTGGGGGGGGGGAATCCTTATATGGATTTAAAATAGGAAATATGTAGAAGAATTCACCAAAACAGATCTATCATCTCTGTCTATCACCTATATTAATACCCTAATATTCTCACAATATCAGACACTGCCACCACAGCACTTCCTGAATTGTCCATGGGACTTCCATGCTGAATGGAAACTTTCTCAGGATAATACTGTAAAACTCAACCACTCTAAGGAATGGGGGGAAACGTCAGGTTTATTCTATATTTTAGTGGCCATTCAAAACATAGTCTTCCCATAATTGCTTGTAACAACAACAAAAAAATAATAATATAAAGAGATATTTATTACTAATAAAACTGTATCATTCCCTAGGGATCAGGACCCAAGTAAACTTTGATAAGAACAGAGAATAAGTTCACTGTAGATTACCCTAATCCATCCTTCCTGGCTGAACTTAAAATTCAGATTCAAGTTTTGCTATAGTTTCTATTTTTTCCCAGTCTCAGGCTTCAGATAATAAAGTTAAGAATCAGTAGTCAGCAGGGCTAGAAGTAAGAATCACCTGGCTCTTCAGTTAAAGGTAGACATGGTTTGAAACATTAGATCTTATACTGAGGATTCATCTATCTGATAGTATTTTCTGATTTGTAGAGCTCAGATCTGCCTTGTCCACACATTGTGAGTACTTAGCTGGCTTCTTTGAGGTTATTGGTCATCCAGGACAATGAACAATGTTTAGTAAAACCAATTAAAATAAAATACAATTTCAGAATGGCTGTCAACCATTAATGTAAATTAAAAATATTCTATAAAATGCTATTAAAATAATGCTATTTCACAAATATCATAGTGTAGGTGCCACTACTGCGAAGACTAGTGGCACCTACACTATGGTATTTGTGAAATAGCATCTCTAGCATTCACCAATCAACTGTATAGGACCTCTAGTACTGAAATAGCAGGGACATGAGAGTGAGAGCAGTCCTTCAAATAACCTTAAAACTCAAAATGAAAACTCTGAACTGGATCCAGAAACACACTGGCAACCAGCACAATTAATCTACTGTCTATGTAATATGATCTGCTCTGCTCTATGCAAGACAAATCAGTATTGTGCACAAATGATTGCAGGTAGTATAGAAATGGTAGCTTATTCATCTAAATGCAGAGGAAGACTCTTTCTACCCTGATTTTCCTCTACCCCATTCATTGTTGTTGGTTAGAAATATAAGAGGAGAAAAAATAACATTATGTTTGAAGTTAAATGTGGGAGCTACAAACTCCAACACTGCTGCAGAATCATTCAGGTGAAGCTTGGATTTTGTCCACTGGATCACAATATTTTCTGACTGGTTGAGAAAGACCCATGCAATGACACCATGTATTCATTATAAGAAGAGACCTGTACTAGTCTATGGTAGCAAAAAGTCAGCAAGTTTGACATCAGGGCTCAAAAAAATGAACAAAGTAATATCAGAGCATTTCAACCTCACAGGACACTATATTGCAGACCTCAGTGTGGTCATCTTGGAAAAAGAAGACTTTAATAGTACCATTGAGAGAGAGATTGCTGAGCAAAACATGCATCAAAAGGTTTCAGACAATCTCAAAAGGTCTCAACAAACACAGTGGGTTTTTGACACATTATAATTGTTAATTGATAAGGCACTTGTTATTTGTCTCACATGTAACCTGAATTTGTATAACCCATCTATCTTCAATTCCCTTCTCTGCCCCCCTCCACATCCCAGTTTAAATCTTACATTAGTCTAACCACATTATGCATCTGATGAATTAGCTGCAGCTCTGAAAAGCTTATGCCTTTTAATAAAATTTGTTAGTTGGAAAAGGTGCTTCCAGACTTCTTTTTGCTATGACATACTTGTGTGGTTTCACCATTCATCTGTTCGGTAATCATGTGGAATTATATTAAAGGGAAGCTGTAGATGTCTGTAAAAGTGAGCCAAAAATGAGCAATGGCCAGTCAGCTCTTATTAACCAACCTTTCCCAACCATGACAGCCTCCAGATGTGTGGTTTTCAACTTCCAGAAGTTCTAACCAGCATAGCTATTGTTAAGCTGACAGCTGGGGTCTACTCATCTGAAAGACACTCAGGTTGAAGAAAATCAACACACAGTATTCAAAATAAAGTTGTTGGGGCAGTTCTTGGATGCCTCATTTTCTCTTGTTGTTTTCGGAAGACTGAAACTATCCGTATTTTGTATTTCAATATATTTGGATAATAGAATGCCTATGGAGACAGATGACTTTACATATATGAGAAATGAAATGAAATGAAGTGGAGAGTCAGTTTGGTGTATTGGATAAGGCATCACGCAGGAGACCATGAGTTCTAGTCCTGCCTTAGGCACAAAGCCAGCTGGGTGACCTTGGGCCAGCCACTCTATCTCAGCTCTAGGAAGAAGGCAAGGCCAAACTACTTCTGAAAAACTTTGCCAAGAAAACTGCAGGGACTTGTCCAGGCAGTTTCCAAGAACTGAATGGATAAATAAATAAATAAATAAATAGTTTTCCTTAAGTACAGCTGAAAAAAATATTACAGGTTCAAGGAATTGCAGAGCAAAATCATTCATGGGTAGGGACAGGTGCTTTTTTAGTGTAAACCCCACTAGCAAGATTTAGATTTTACTGAACTGAAATCGAGTTTGATATATTGTTATCCCTATTATGTTGTTGTTTATTCGTTTAGTCGCTTCCGACTCTTCGTGACTTCATGGACCAGCCCACGCCAGAGCTTCCTGTCGGTCGTCAACACCCCCAGCTCCCCCAGGGACGAGTCCGTCACCTCTAGAATATCATCCATCCACCTTGCCCTTGGTCGGCCCCTCTTCCTTTTGCCTTCCACTCTCCCTAGCATCAGCAACTTCTCCAGGGTGTCCTGTCTTCTCATTATGTGGCCAAAGTATTTCAGTTTTGCCTTTAATATCGTTCCCTCAAGTGAGCAGTCTGGCTTGATTTCCTGGAGGATGGACTGGTTTGATCTTCTTGCAGTCCAAGGCACTCTCAGAATTTTCCTCCAACACCACAGTTCAAAAGCATCGATCTTCCTTCGCTCAGCCTTCCTTATGGTCCAGCTCTCACAGCCATATGTTACTACAGGGAACACCATTGCTTTAACTATGCGGGCCTTTGTTGTCAGTGTGATGTCTCTGCTCTTAACTATTTTATCAAGATTTGTCATTGCTCTTCTTCCAAGGATTAAGCGTCTTCTGATTTCCTGACTGCAGTCAGCATCTGCAGTAATCTTTGCACCTAGGAATACAAAGTCTTTCACTGCTTCTACATTTTCTCCCTCTATTTGCCAACTAAAACTAAAATTAAAACTAAATGGATCCCTATTATAGCCTACCAAATTTTAAATAGAAATGAATGGGTTGTAAAACAAAATCTCATTAGTAGTTTCTAATGAGATTAATTACAGTAATCTTTTCAGATGAACACACTGGTAAAATTTCTAATGGAATGATATGTCTGTTTTGTAGGATTAAAGATGGATGGATGGATGGATGGATGGATAGATGATAGATAGTGTGTATACATGTATGTTAGAAAAGAAATGCCACCATAATCCTCTGCAAATGATAACTCCTCTTTATTTACATACCTAGCAAACAATAAATTCTTACAAATCTTCAGGTTAAAATAATATTTAGCCATTTCAAATTCTACAAATTTTTGGATTATGAACTTTGGATTCATATGTAAATGCTTCATCCCTTAACTTGGTTTTCAAACTGGAGAATCAAGATATAACATCATTTATTTTTTTAAAAAAATGCTCGTTTTACCTGGCTATCGAAATGAATTTGCTGCAAAAGCTACTGACCCTATTGTCAAATCCAGATTAGATCACATATGTCCTGTCAGATAGGATCAAATGTTGACAGCTACTGTTTATCGGCTGTCCAATCTTATCTTGCCAGATATTTATTCTTATTTGTCAGACACTATGAAGTACTATGTCTGTATGTCAGCTGTCAAATATTTTATTTATTCCTTTAGAACATTGCTACACTTCAATTCAAAATTTCTTAGACACTTTTACTATAACTACTACAATGATGTATTGCCCATAGAATCTTTAAGGATAGCAACTCGGGGCTTGAATTTTCTCTTCAGCTCTTTCAGCTTGAGAAATGCTGATCGTGTTCTTCCTCTTTGATTTTCTAGCTCTAGGTCTTTGCATATTTCTTCATAATATTTCTCCTTATCTTTTTTGAGCTGCCCTTTGAAATTTTCTATTTAGCTCTCTTACTTCATTCTTTCTTCCATTAGCTTTAGCTACTCGGTGTTTAAAAGCAAGTTCCAGAATCTAATTTGACATCTATTTAGATCTTTTCCTTCTTTCCTGCCTTTTTAATGATCTTTAACTTTCTTTGCATATTATGTTCTTAATGTCTTCCCACAACTCTTCTGGTCTTCGGTCATCAGTGTTTAGTGCATCAAATCTATTTTTGAGGTGATCTCTAAATTCAGGTGGGATGTTTTCTAGATCATACTTTGGCACTCTTGGACTTGCTTTAATTTTCTTCAGCTTCATCTTGAACTTGCACATGAGCAATTGATGATCCGTCCCGCAGTCAGCTCTTGGCTTTGTCTTAACTGATAGTATTGAGCTTCTCCATCTTCTCCTTCCAAAAAAGTAATAAATTTGATTTCTGTGTAATCCATCTGGCGAGGTCCATGTATATAGTCGTCAAGTGTGTTGTTGAAAAAAAGTATTGCAAATAAATAAATCATTGGTCTTACAGAATTCTATCATGTGATCTCCAGTGTTGTTTCTGTCACCAAGGCCATATTTTCCAAGTACTGATCCTTCTTCTTTGTTTCCAACTTTTGTGTTCCAGCCGCCAGTAATTAACAAAGCATCTTGATTGCATGTTCAATCAATTTCAGATTGCAGCATTTTGTAAAAGTTTTCAATTCCTTCATCTTCAGCATTCATGCTTGGTGCATAAATGTGAATAGTAGTAGTATTAACTCTTCCTTGTAGGCATATAGATCCATCAGTACTGAAGGAAGAAGTTCAAGCTTAGTGAAGGCATTGGTGAAAAACAAGGCTCCAGGAATTGATGGATTACCAATTGAGATATTTCAACAATCAGATGCAGCAGTGGAAGCACTTACTCTTCTATGTCAAGAAGTTTGGAAGATAGTGACCTGGCCAACTGACCGGAAGATATCCATATTCATACCCATTCCAAAGAAAGGAGATCAAACAGAATGTGGAAATTATCAAACATTTTCATTGATTTCACATGCTAGCAAAATTTTGCTGAAAGTAATTCAATGTTTGCAGCCTTACATCAATAGAGAACTACCAGAAGTCCAGGCTGAATTTAGAAGAGGACATGGTACGAGAGATATCACTGGCTGAATGTAAAGAATACTAGAAAGATGTTTTCCTCTGTTTCATTGATTATGCAAAGGCATTTGACTGTGTGGACTATACAAGTTATGGCTAATATTATGAAGAATGGGAATTCCAGAGCACTTAATTGTACTCATGCAGAACCTGTACATGGATCAAGAGGCAGGTGCGTCTGACTCATGCCATGTCTTCTCAATTGCCACATATGCCGGTGAAAGTTGGACTTTAAAAAATGAAGATAGAAGAAGAATTGATGCATTTGAATTGTGGTGGCGAAGATTATTGAAATACCATGCACTGCCAAAAGAACAAAAACATCAGTTTTAGAAGAAAAAACAACCAGAATGTTCCCTAGAGGTGAAGATAACTAGGCTTAGACTCTCATACTTTGGGCACATCGTCAGGAAAGACTGATTGCTTGAAAAGGACATCATGTTTGGTAAGTCAAGGGCCAGCGGAAAAGAAGAAGCCCTTCAGTGCGATGGATTGATACAATTAACACAACAATGGATGTAAACATTGAACAGTCAGGCATATGACGCAAGACCAAACAGCACTTTGTTCTGTTATAATAGGGTTGCCATGAGTCGTAAACAACTCAACGGCAGCTAACAACAACACTACAATGATGTAGTTAAGTGATATATGCTATAAATTCAATGACTATCAAATTAAAATTGCAGATCAGGTGTCAAATATTATAAAAAGTACTTTTTTGTCAACAGCTAGTGCTCAAAATCAAATTGTGCTAAATATTCTCAGAATATTAGTAAACCTAGATGTCAGGGCAGCCACGCTCTAAATAAAACACAGACTCACTTAGAGGGTCTAAGAATTTCTGGCTTTATTAGAACAGAGTGCATGCAAGGAAAAAGACGTGAATCCTTATGTGTTGCCAGGGTGTCTTGTTTATACTCTGTTGGCGGACGTTGTGCTTCTCCACCCTCGAACCATGACCGGATGGGTGCTTGGGACTGCGACACGTCAGCTGATGGGCGATTCCGGTGATCCCTGGTGTTCTCCTTTGTTTCCCTGCCTTTGTCCGGAGCAGGTGCGTCCCCTGGGGAAATGGGAAGGTGTTTCCCCAATCTTTCGATGGGTGTCAAGTCCGGTCTGATGGGTGCTCCCATTATGTTGGTGATTCCTCTATGGACATAGGGGCCCGGGGGATATGTGAGTGCATCCCCTGGGGAAATGGAAAGGCGTTCCCCTTATCTTTTGATGGGTGCCAAGTCTGGTCTGAGGGGCATTTTTATTATGTTGGTGATTGCCTTATGGATATGGGTGCTTGGGGGATATGTGAGTGATTAAGGGATTATGCTTATCCCTTCCTCTACCTAATGTGCATGTTCCCCGTTGTGATGCACATATGCCTTGCAACAGGGAACATGACACTAGATAACATTCAGAACAGATTCTCTATAAAATTTACAGTGAATAATTCTGAAGAGTATTTTTTGTACAATGATGGTACATTTCAACTCCATCATGTTTCAATTTGGCATATACTTGGAATATATATGTAGTGGAATCTGTGTAATGTATGTTCCTCATTATAGAGAAATTAATCCCTTTGCAGTATGGTTCACACAAAGGGTTGCAAAGAATGGCAATGTTTATTCACTGTCTTCAAGTCAGGAAATAGGTATTTTGGAACTCACTATATAAGTGTGTATAAATAATTCAGGCAAATTGTTAAAATTAGAAAGTAATGTTAAGGCAACAACTGATACACTGAGTCTCATACTTTCTTTCCCATGGCTGTGCAGCAATTAGTCAAAGCCAAAGCTATATTCCTGTGATCATACATTGGCCACCATTAATCCAGCAGCATTCTGAAAGTTTCAACACATTTAATATACAGCTGCTGGCTGCACACAAATATCTGGTTATTGCATGGGGAAAAAAAAAAGTGATAATTACCAGATAGCAACAATACTGTTTAATCTGCATTTCAGTAGCAATTCTGGCTTAGAAATTTAAGAATACAAATCCTGTTTCTCTGAGAAGTGTAATATTTTGTGAGTATGACAATAGATTACATATAACTCCAACCATATTAAATACATTCAGCATTAGGCCATTGTAGAAGTAATGAGAAAATTTCATCAGTTGGAAATATGATATAGAACATGGCCTTTATAGTTAACAGGATGATATGTGTCCAAACATGTCACCATAAATTAACTCATAAAACAAATGGCAGAAATACTGTTTCAAAAAAAATATGG
Organism: Candoia aspera; assembly: GCF_035149785.1. NCBI lineage: Eukaryota > Metazoa > Chordata > Lepidosauria > Squamata > Candoiidae > Candoia > Candoia aspera. Next base: position 130,939,488 of record NC_086155.1, on the reverse strand, counting down.
TCGCACTCAATTATTCTGGTTCTGTATGTGTCAAAGACATGTGTGTGTGTGTGTTTGTGTGTATGTTTGTGTGTGTGTGTGTATGTTTGTGTGTGTGTATGTATGTGTGTGTGTGTGTATATATATATATATGTGTTTGTGTGTGTGTATGTGTGTGTGTGTGTGTGTGTGTATGTATGTGTGTGTATGTTGTTGAGGTTTTCCTACTAACGATTAAGACTGCTATTGTACCTAATCATTTTTTGGCTGGGTGAAGAGGTTGTATTTGATTGTCTCCTCTCACGTGCTTCATGCAAATTGCCTGGGGGGAGGAAACCTGCCCGGACTTGTTTCTTACTTCCTTTTTTTTCTCTCTGCCGATATGTAGCAAGCCAGGCTTGCTCTCAATGAGAGCTAAGTCCTTTAAATATGTTTTGCTTTTTGTAAATAAATTATTTTTATAGAAATGCTTGGTGTGTGACTTTTCTGATCTCTCCTGGGCTAAAGGCTTTCCCAGCATTATGCCAACAGGTTATGTGCCCAGTGAGCAACCCAGTAAGCTCAGTAAAACCCAGAGAGAAAAGAGAGATCAGCTCCACACCTCATGCACAATTTAAAGGCAGGTAGCAAAGACCTGTGAAGATTTTCTTTGGAGCCACCTGGAGATTTTCCAGCAATTGTCGGTCTACAGGACAAAGAAGCCAGCTGAGGTGACTTGAAAAAGAAGGAAGAAGCCATGGCTACCTCCCAGTCCTCAGCGATGCCTCTGGAGCGCCTATCAGAGACCAACTATTTGAATTGAAGATGGAGATGTATCTTCACAGAGAGAATCTTTGGCTGCCAATTGGTGAGCAAAACCCCCAAAATCCCAGTGCTGAATGGCTGAGACAGGATGAGGAGGCTAGAGCCACCATTATCTTGGGAGTTGAGGACAATCAGCTAGTCCACGTGCGAGGCATGCAGTCTGCAAAGCAACTTTGGGACGCTTTGAGAGACTTATATGTAAAGGCAACAGCAGGGAGTAAAGTTACCCTGACAAAAAAGCTGTACAGAGCCTACCTTGCAGAAGGAGATAGCCTTCCTGAGCACCTGCATTATATTCAGCAGCTGTTTGTTGAGTTGCAGGAGAGAGGAATGGAATTTACACCTCTCACAAAATCATATATCCTCCTGTCCTCACTGAATGCAACGTGGGACATGCTGATTTGTACCCTGGAGGCTATGCCTGAAGCAGACCTCACCCCATCGTATGTTACACAGCGCTTACTCACTGAATGGGAGAAGAGAGAGGAAAGATCCCCCCCCCAACTCTTCTGGAAAGCTGCAATACCAAAAAACGAGGGAAAAGAAGGGAAAGGAATGTGAGACCACAGCGCTAGCCAGCCAGCGATGCTTCACTTGTGGTTCAGCTGGACATTTGCAAAGAGACTGTGCCATGAGACCCAAGAGTAGAAAGACAGAGAAGAAGAACACAAGGGCAACACAGAAGAAGGCTCTTCAGACAACCCAAATTGCACAGGTTGCTGAGAAGGGTAATTCTGATGTATGGGTGTTAGATTCTGGGGCCAGTTGTCATTTATGTAATTGTAAAAGCTCTTTTGTGTCACTGTCTAAAACTGAAAGACAAAGTGTATCTTTGGCTGATGGGTCTGTGACCAAAATTATGGGACAAGGTGACTTGTATTTATCCTGCTTAGGAGAAACTGTAAAAGGTGTGTTGTATGTGCCAAATTTACAATCAAACCTTTTATCTGTGGCACAATTGGCTGCAACAGGGTATATCATAACATTTAAGAAAAATGGTTGTGAGATACGAAAAAATGGGAAATTGTGTGCTACTGGTATGTTAAAAGACTCCTTGTACATTGTGCAAAATGCAAGGAAGCCAAGCTGCAAGGCTGCAGTTGGTAACACTCCATATCATGACCAATGTGTACACCTGATGCACAGGAGATTTGGTCATGCTAATTTCAAGTATATAGCACAAATGCCACAGCTGTGTGCTGACTTAAAGATAAAACCCTGTGACAAATACTTCGACTGTGTAGTTTGCAAAGAATGCAAAACACTAAAAGCTCCTGTGAGTAAGCACAGTGACAGAGTTACAACTAGACCTTTGGAAATTGTACACTCTGACATTATTGATCCTTTTGCTCCAAGTCTTGGACAAGCAAGGTATGCAATGACCATCATTGATGATTTCTCAAGATACACATTTATCTACATCTTAAAACATAAAGTTGAGGCATTTGAGAAATTTAAAAGTTTTGTGACATGGGCAAATGGAAAATTCCCTAGGCCTGTATCTGCACTCCAATGTGACAGAGGAGGAGAATACCTTTCTCACAAATTCAGAAGGTTCCTAGTGGAAAAGGGGATAGAACAAATTCTTTCTAACCCTTACACCCCTCAGCAAAATGGTGTTGCTGAAAGAAAGGGCAGAACCTTGCAAAATGTGATGGAATGCATGATTAAAGATTCACAATTATCTTTTAAGTACTGGGGAGAGGCCATATCAACTGCCACTTATGTACAAAACAGATTGTATAACTCTGTGATTCAGGACAGTCCATTCCATTTGTTTTATGGTGTGAAACCAAAGGTAAACCATCTTAGAGTGTTTGGTAGCACTGCATGGGTTCACATTCCAAAACAGCAGAGAAGGAAAGGAGGCCCCACAACAAAGAAAGCTATCTTTGTTGGCTATGAACAAAGCCAGAGGAGCTACAGGTTCATAATGGGAGAGAAATTAATAATTAGCAAAAGCGCTTCTTTTGCTGAACAAAACTGGGGGAGATTAAATTCTAGCTCTCCAGTTGAACTGACCACCACAAGAGAACAGCAAGGACTTGCTGATGGTGATCTTTTGCCTGATGAGGACATTAAACCAGAAAAGCAAACTGAAGATCTGTCTGATGAGACAGATGCTTCTCAGGAAAGTGATAGGAGTCAAAATTTAAGCCCTGTATTACCTCGCAGATCTCAGAGGAGTAATAAAGGCGTTCCTCCATCACGTTTTCAGGCTGAAACAGTAAAGGCTTTTCACATATTCACAGAACCTGAGTCTTTAGAACAAGTGAATGCTTTACCACCTGAGATTGCACAAAATTGGCATTCTGCCATGCAACAGGAATTAGCATCCTTGAAAGAAAATAAAACATGGAAACTGGTAAACCTACCTCCCAATGAATGCTGTCTGGGTTGTAGGTGGGTTTTCAAACTGAAAAGGGATGCTGATGGCAAAATCCAAAAATATAAAGCAAGGTTGGTTGCAAAAGGGTTCACTCAAAGGAAAGATTTAGACTTTGACAAGACTTTTGCACCAGTTACTAAAGGTGAATCAATTAGATTACTGTTAAAAGTTGCTGCACTCAAGGGAATGTCAGTTAACCACTATGACATTCAAACTGCATTTCTCTATGGTGATTTAGACCACAGATTATACATGCAGCAACCCCCTGGCTATTAAAAAAGGGGAGAATCTAGTCTGTGAACTGCAGAAGTCAATCTATGGGTTAAAACAAGCTGCTAGATCCTGGAACCAAAAAGTAGATGGAAAAACTGCAGAATTTTGGTTTTGAAAAAGGAAAAGCAGATCCCTTTGTATATATGAAGAAGGACAAACAAGGCTGTATGTATCTGTGCATTTATGTTGATGATTTGCTGCTGTTCACATCAACAGAAAAACAAAGGCTTGATTTTGAAACCTGCATGAAAAGCCATTTCATATTAAAAAGCCTTGGAGTTGTGACCAATTACCTAGGTTTGGAAGTACACAGAGACAAGGATGGTAGCTTTCTGTTAAACCAATGTAGTAAAATTCAAAAGCTCCTAGAGGATTTTAATATGCAAGACTGTAAACCAGTCTCTACTCTGATGATAATAGATTTTCAGAAAGATATAGGATAAACTCAATTAACTGAGGCAGAGAACTATAGATCTGCAATTGGAAGTTTACTGTACATTGCAAATCCTTCTCGCCCAGATATCTCAAATTCTGTGGCCATTTTAAGTAGACAGGTAGAGAAGCCTAGATCTACTGGAAAAGCAGCATTGAAGAGGTTAATGAGGTATTTGCAAGGAACAAAGAATTATTGCCTGAAGCTAAATGCCTCTGGAACTGAGAAATTGCAGGCTTTTGCCGATTTTGACTGGGGAGCAGATGTCAGTGGCAGAAAATTCACTTCTGGGATTTTAATTCAATTTGCTGGATCTAGCTTAGGCTGGCATTCTAGAAAACAAACACTTGTTGCTCTTTCCACTGCAGAAGCAGAGTTTTATTCTCTAACACAAACCTGTAATGAGGTTACATGGTTTAAACATTTGTTAAAAGACATAGGCATGTAAGTGAACCAGCCTATAACTGTTTATGAGGATAATCAAGCTTGCATTGCTATGGCAAAATCTGAAGCCTGCAGAAATAGAACAAAACATATAGGTATCAGATATCACTATATCAAAGATATGATAAGCAAAGGAGAAATAATGTTAAAATATTGTGAATCAAAAGACATGATTGCTGATATTTTAACCAAACCTCTTCCTGTACCAAGACACAAAGAGTTGTCAGAGAAGATTCGTTTGCATCTTAATCTGTAGTATAAAAAGGGGAGTGTTGAGGTTTTCCTACTAACGATTAAGACTGCTATTGTACCTAATCATTTTTTGGCCAGGTGAAGAGGTTGTATTTGATTGTCTCCTCTCACGTGCTTCATGCAAATTGCTTGGGGGGAGGAAACCTGCCCGGAGCTTGTTTCATACTTCCTTTTTTTCTCTCTCTGCCGATATGTAGCAAGCCAGGCTTGCTCTCAATAAGAGCTAAGTCCTTTAAATATGTTTTGCTTTTGTTTTGCTTTCTGTAAATAAATTATTTTTATAGAAATGCTTGGTGTGTGACTTTTCTGATCTCTCCTGGGCTAAAGGCTTTCCCAGCATTCTGCCAACATATGTATGTATGTATGTATGTGTGTGTTTGTGTGTGTGTGTGTGTATGTATGTATATGTATGTATGTATGTATATGTATATGTATATGTATATGTGTGTGTATGTATGTATGTATGTATGTATATATATATATATATATATATATGTATATGTATATGTATATGTATATGTATATGTATATATATATATATAGCACCAAACAGAGAAAAGGCAGGTTTCATATAAAGGCTGACCAACTGGCATTAAAAGTTATGTGTAGGGTATTAAATTTTCTATTTCCATTAAAAACCTTAAAGGATCTGAACCACAAAACCTTCAAGGATCTGAACCACAGCAATATTAAGCAGTTGACCATATCACTATATATTACCAATCTTAATTGAATTAAGATGGTCCTTCTGCAAAATAAAATCTGCTTTCCTTGTCTCAGAAATATTTCTATTTTACAAAATAATTGTATCTATCTTGAGTGCTCCCCTGCCCCTCAATAAACTATACTCTTAGGTATAACTTCCATTACATAATGAAATTGCAAGACCTTATGGCAGTGTATGTTCTTAGCTGAAGCAATTTCATATAGCAAAATTTAACATCAGAATGGGTTTTGAAAAGGGCAATTTGAAACCAAATCCATGTCACATTTATTGCCTATAAATAAGCCCTAGAACAGTGGTGGGGGGAGTTTTTTGTCAGATACTTAAGAGGCTGATGCATCTAACCACCACTCAACTAGTATAATAACAAATTAATTTTTAATGATTTTTGAGGAAAATGAATATGCAAGTTCTGGGATCAGTAATGAAGACATAAAAGGGCTCTTCAACAGTGAATGAAGAGTTCTGGAAAAATGAAGAAATATTAAACAGTTGCATTTATTTCTGGTCTGTTACAGTATATTTACTGTAAATTTAGAGCTGAACATAAGCTGCAACCACTCTACACAATCACATTACCAAAGTGCTTCAATTGTAGATTTCTGCATTTGGTGATCCACTCAGAACATGAGTATTTAACCTTTTCTACTAAAAGATAGATGATTTTCACTTCAGTTTCAGTATATTAAAATTGAAAAATATATCTTGCATGAATCTATTCCATATTGGGCATCAGGAAAACCCATACTGTAAATTCCAGTATCTTTTAAAACACTATAAATAGAATGATAGCAAGCCACAAGCCTTGTTATCACTGCAGTAGAATACAATAATTTCATTCTAAGGAATGAAATTATTCAGTTATACTGTGCCACAAGTAATACCAGCACCATATTCAATAGCTATACAGAGCAGATCTAAGATGGAATTTGGAATAACTTTGACCTTAAATCTGTGCACTGATCTTATCATTTCTATATACTTTAAAAGTTCAGGGTTACTACTCTAACATACCAATTCCAGTTTCTTCTCTGAATCAGTTAATGTTTTGGGCTATTTACTCACTGTTTAATACATGTACCACATTTTCCTCTATATCTTTAAAGACCTGGCAAGATAAAACAGAATAATGCATTGGAATCTTCCCAGTGTTAAAACTCCAAAATGGCATCTTTTTTTTTTCAGGAGATGGATGGTTATATATGCAAAGAGGAAAAGAAATTTGTAAATGTGAAAGAATTCTGTGTATGTGCATATCCTGCCTTATATACACAAGTGTATTTGTGAGTTCTGTAATTTCTGTGTGTGTGCATATACAACACACACACACACACCTGCATACATAGAGACACACACAGGGTGTACCAAAAGTCAGGCCCCATGGAGAATTTATTATATAAATTATACTAACTGTTCAAATTGGTTGCCATTTTTTTTCTAAACACTTTCTTGTTCATTTGACACATGACCTTTAACATTCCAAAGTACAGTAACATTTTCTCTGAAAATAAAATAATAAAATATATTGTTTTATATGTGTGTGTATAATAAATACCACTTCTTGATGGGCTGAGGAAAAGATATTTGAATGTAGTTAAATAAGAAAAGGATCTTCATTAAATGAGGCAAATGCTAATTGCCCAAGGGGCTACCCTAATGGGATACTTGCTAATAAAACAGAATACATGGAAGCAGGGTGGATAACTTCAGCATTGCTTTTGTAGATTTACTAATTGCCATTGCTGCCAGCAGTGACATATCAACCTACAAAAAAGTTGCACTATCATTTATTCTCTTCCCAAAAGTGCTTAAGAATTATTATATTATTTGACCATTAAAATTGCTCATTCTGCTTATTAAAGTGAAAATAAGCAAGAAAACTAGGGTCTTCTCATGATACCACACAAGCTGAACTTCTTCTTAAAAATATAGCACTGCAGGAAAATTCATAAGCATTTTTTTCTGACTTAACTCTTATTGTTGTCAAGTGATCTGTAGTTCCAGCAAGTTGGTTTTATATTATGAAAGTTGCTGTGCAAAGAGCAGCAGTTATGTCCCACAGGTGCAAGTCTGCTTACACTGACAGTTCTATTCTTTGTTTAAATCTGTTCCAATTTCAACAGCTTCATAGCCTCCAAAATTTCCGTAATTAAACAGAGGCATTCTTGTATGAACTTTATGACTCTACTCTCACACCAAGGATCAGAGTCCAAGCTCTGTCACCAACATCATTTTTTGTTAAAGATTCTCTAATGGTTCTGGACTGCATTCTTGAATAGCCTCTCTTGTACTTGCTTCTGAAACGGGGTGTCCTATTAAGCATCCATAATAATTTCTCTCTTATAAAACACCTAGCAGTGTTTAGAGATTGTTTAGTCTCACAGCAGACCTGGATTTAATAATACAGACTAATCTTGAACACTTCAGAAGAAAAAAGCATTATATTGAAATTTGGTGTTTAGATGAACTCTACAAACAAGCTTATCAAACTCTAAGTATGTGCTTATAAAACAATCAATAAAACTTAAGACACAACCAGGGACAGGCCATATTAATAAAAAATGTAAGAAACTCTATAATAATACTATTTTTAAAAAATGAAGCTGTGCTAAGGATTCAAGCATCATAATATTTTAGTATTCAAAAGTGTGAAATTGCAAACTGTGTATCACATAGTTACATAAGAACATTCCTGTATGTATCTATGCTTATAAGCAAATGTACTGGAGAAGAGAAACACCTCTTCACCACCCCACAATCTGTTTAATTAAATCAGTTAAAGACTGGCCATTGTATTTTGTATAAGGTGGAAAACTTGGTTAGTTTTATTCTTTGTTTGTTCTCCACTTAGCATGTTGTGTGAACTGTACACAGCCTGCTTGATTAGTTTATGGTTCAATAATTGGCATCTACAAGAAGGGTCAAGTGAGAAAATGTGTGTCACAATGTCATGATACAATTTGCCCAGGACATAACTCCATGTAAAGTTGCAATGCAGGTATGTAAGGGAAGAACTTGTGTTGTGATACCACAATGCAGGTGTTGTTACGTTATATGTTGTTATGAGTTGTTATGTTGGTGTTATTATGGTAGGAACAAAGGCCTATGTGTGCAACGTAGTGTGAAAACCCAGAAAATCAAAGGATTTAGTATCCAGACTAGACCTTTATGCCAATGTGACATTAGTGAAATCTTGTGCTATCTGAATACAGGGTATATAGTTGCTGAGAATGGAGTCCGGAATCTGCTCTTACCTCCAATACATTTAGCCACATTTTTCCACCAGCCAGGCATCATGATGGTGCAAATCCTTGAGGCCTTCTACCTTTGGAAGGCAATCAGGATTGACACCACCATCCTTTGTCTATGAATGTTTTACTTTAAAATGCTTTTAATGGTCCATTACTTAAAGGAAAACCATCGAGCCAGACAGCTTCAGTTGCTGCAATTCTTATTCCCTCTTCAGAGCCTGTGGTGCCACCCTAATGCAACAAAGAACATTCTGGCATAGTACTAAAATTAGTAATTAAATAATTGGTTTTACTTCAACTCTGCCAATGCTATAGAGCAGGAGCAAGTAAAAGAACATAATGTAGTGGTGTCATAGCATGGATAATTGTACCCTATAGTTACATAAAAGGAGACAAAAATGTGATACAGGGTTGCAGTTTTCTGTAATATTGGTGGCAGAAGCCACTGGTTTTTAAACCCTTTTAAACTCTGAAAATAATACCCTTGCAACTTCAGAGGATTATGAGTTGTGCTCAAGCAGACAAGATCATGGTGTAATCCTATCTACTTAGAAATCAAATTGATTGAATTAAATATAACTTACTTCCAGGATAGTGGATACAAAATTATAGCTTGTATTCATTGCCTCAGGACATGTCATGAGAGCATGATAGGCAACCAGCTTCCTGAAGAAAAACAAAGCTTGGTGTGATCAGTTCCTTGACAGGAGATTCCAGGGAGCCAAATGTATGCTGTCTTCAACTTAAAGACACATGCATTAAAATTAAGCAATAGCGGTCAGGTCTGTTCAGCTGCCCTGCTATGCTTCGTTCAATATAGAAAACACACAGCACTGCCAATGGCTACATTTTATTGAGTCTTAAGAGAAGACAGAAATAATTCAGAAAGCCCTCCCTCCACTGTTGGAGGGGAGGCAATTCCATATTAGCTTTGAGGAAACCCAGGTTTGTTTGTTTCTTTCTTTCTTTCTTTCTTTCTTTCTTTCTTTCTTTCTTTCTTTCTTTCTTTCTTTCTTTCTTTCTTTCTTTCTTTCTTTTGGAACAGCTAAAAAAAGTGAAAGTCAGTCCATACTAAGCATTAATATTATTATTTTCCAGGACCTGTTGCTTATAGACATGATACAGGCCCTTCACCCATTTTACCTGTTTCAGTTTCTTGTTGAGTTCCAGTCAGTTCACTTTCACTCTCAAAGTTCTGCCATTGAGATGCCCTTCATTAACTAACAGGCTGAAAATCTCCAGAAACAAAGGGATATGTTGTTGCTGCTGCTGCTGCTGCTGTTGTTATGGTTGGTTACACAGCCAGCCAGATGTTTAGACTGGATTTGGCATTTTTGTCCATCTATCAAATCCTTCCCAAAGCCTCCTGGTAGAGACTAGGCTAGCCCCCTCCTTGCTAACATTTCAGAAATTGTTGAAGTCAGAATAGTTTCAGAGGGCTTTCCCGGAGCATTTTTATGATGCCATCCCATTTTTCATTTTCATTTTTATCTTTTTTATCTTTGTCCTTTTTTTGCCTGATGGTTGGTTTTCCTGTTGTTGCATGTTACGTTTTGGTATGGTTTAAACTGTTACCATGGATGTTTTAAATTGCTTCTATTTATATTGTTTGTAAACTGCAGAGAGTAATTTTTGATTGCAGCAGGGTAGAACTGTGTTTAATAAATTAATAAATAAAATATAGTGCAGTGAAAGAACACTGGGCCTTGAGCTGAGATCTACTCTCAGATCTTCCACTCAGTCTGTAAGTTCACTGCTTGAACCTGAGTCATTTATTGCCTCTCAGCTCAGCCTATCTTACAGGATTGTCATGGAGAAATATATCACATGCGCTTCCCTGAGTTCTTTGGATGAATGTTAAAATACTTTCATCCAATATAAAGAAATCGATACCACAAAAATATTTTGCTCAAGTCACCATTCTTCTCTGTGTTTAATGTTTGTAGATTTTCTGGCATTCCTACATTATTTTAAATACATATATATATATATATATATATTGAAGAAATCCTTGCTATGTGCACAGAAAACCTACATTGCACACCTTTCTCCTGGGATGGGGTGGGGGTGGGGCAAAATCTATCAATTCTTATCAGGGAAAACATTAATTTGCTTTATAAATCTTTTAATCTAAAGAATGAAAGGAAGCCACTTACTGGTCCATGATAAATGTTGCTGGGTAAGTTTGACTCGCAGCCTTAGTGTCCATTTCATGTGCATTTATACAGATCACATAGATGTTCAGATGTTCAGTGCTAGCCAAGGTATAATGTGATAAAAAAAAATATCTTATGACTCACTCTCCTTTCAAAACAATCCATATATAATTAATTCCACCAGTAACTCGATGCACCCTAATGACCAATGAAATCACTTCTTATGACTCAGTGGTTGGACATTAGCTGCCAAATATTTGCCATCTGGAATCTGTGAAATGCCGATAACTATTCTTCTACTTCTGCTTGAATGAGCTGGTTGTGTCAGCAAGGTGTAGGTGGTTATGTCAACGCAGCAGAAAACAGATGCCCCTCTTCTGCAGCCAGACAGCTCATACAATTATAATAGAAATATTTCTATCTTCCTAGAAGCAATTTAAATAGGATTTACAGGCTCACCTTCAGGGTGTTTGTCCAAAAGAGCAGCAAAAGCCAGTTAATGATCACTAAATCAAAGAGGCACCTGCTGTGTGTGCTTTTGAGCCGGACAGGTTTTCAGGCAATTAATTTCACTAACTAAACTGTAAATATTTAAGAATCTTTGAAAAGCAACATTTTTTTTTTAATTGCTAGAGATAGCAGGGAAAGCCTTGTTTTTTTTTTAAGGTTGAGATTGCAGAGGTCTTCAGGACAACAGGCAGTTCCTTGAAGAGACAACAAGACACACCCACAATGTCATCAATGATGCTCCAGATTTGTATTTAAGCCATTTTATTCTTGAATGGGAAATGTCACTTCAAAGCAGTGAATGTTGCACTGGAAACAGCAACAGATTCCTGTTTTATATTCCAATTAGTGCCTTCAACTCCTAGCAATGTGCTGGCCTGTTTAGGAAAAAGTGGCCAAATACAGAATTACAGATCACATAGGTTTAGAAGGTGACCAAGATTTATTGACTTCAATAGTGTTTGAGAAGCTTTTATGGGTTTTGAATACATGTGTAGGCATTCCTTTAACAATTGAGCTTCCCTCATGGTTTTCCCTCAGACTGCCTCAAGGGTTTGTTATATAACAGTGGAGAAATGTAAAGAAATATACAGCATTATGACCATTAATACACTAACATTAATCAATGTTCAACTGTTGACTACAAGGGGCAAGCACTGATTGGCTGATGGTTCTTTGTGAGTTCTAAACTCATAAACACAAAGAGATGGCTACCCTTATAGCATCCTGATGTCTGAATGTTGAGAGCCATGAAGCTGGCCTTGAGGGAACTATTCAGATGTTGTTAGTGAAACAAAAATGGCAGAAGCATTCCTTAAGCTCTGGGAAAGGAGACAGTACTGGGAAGAGACTCAGTCTGGCTGTTCCCTGACTCACTGGGATTATAAAAGGGAGGGAAGAAAAACACCATCAGACTTGCTAGTTTCGGTTAATACAGCCTAGCTCAATAAAACTTAGTTCTAGTCTTCTTGTGGAGTCTATTTCTAAATATGGATAACCTTGAAGGGCTGAAATTGAATAGACTTGCAAATAGTAACAATAACCTGGAGTCATCTTGAGTGTATTTGAATCAGGGTTGAGAAGAACTGGAAGATTTTTTTTAAAAAAGTAATCATTTGGAAGACCACATACACTGACTCAGACAGTAAAAGATAAAAAGGTTTCTGACATCCATTTTCCCTCTCACCAGTCAAATATGTGCTCAATAGGTCAGACCCTGCTCTTTTTGTATCTATGTCTATATGTGTTGTTTTTCTCAGTTGCCTCAATGTTGCATAACAGGCTGTATTTATTTATTCAATTTGTACATCACCCAACTCCCAATGACTCTTTAAAAGTCCTTTAATTCCAGATGGTATTAGACTGCACTAATCAGGGTAAGTTAATTTTATCATAACCATTGATGATGCCAAAAAGGACCTTGCTATGATGTGGGCCTAAGATATTCTTCACTGGCTCTTAAAATGTATATGAGAGGACAGGATTTACATGCTTGTGCCTGGCTGGGATTGAACAAGCTGTGGTTGATTATCATGTCTTTGAGCGTAACACTTTATAGCTGGCACTGTCAGCAATTCCCACCAGCTAATTATGTGTGAGAAGCTTTTTTCTTTACTTTAAAAGGCTTGTCAGCTAGTACAGTGACAATGCCATAGCATGGAATTGCTTTGTGTTAAATTGTTTTCTGCATTGAAACATTCCTGTGGGCGTCACCAGGTTTATTGACAAAGTATGATTCTCATTGTCCTTTGGCCTGTATCCATCTCGGTTAGACAGTTCCCCTCTCTTTATCAGCTTAGATTGTTGCTGCTTTAGCTCCAAGGTAAGAGCAGTTTCCCTCTGAGCAAAGGTGAATTTTGTCACTAATATTGTTGCATACGGGCCAGCTGCAATATGCATATTGTTGCATATTGCAGCTGACCCATAGCAATATACTTAAGCACTTCCTACTGTATGATGTACTATAATTCATGCATCCTTATTATATTATATGTTCTGAAATTATTGATTTCTTTTTTCCCCCATGGAGATTTTAATTATATGTTGATGAGTTATTTAGCAGTATTCAAGTAGAATCAATAATGAACAAATAAATGCATTCATTTATATATGTAATTGCAGGAAAAAATCTGTTGGCTTGTTATGCCAATAGTGGAGATTTGCATGAATTCCTTGAAAAAGAGAATACGAAAACACAAATAACAATAAAGAGAAAGTGTGTGTGAGGGGGGGGGGGGACAGCAATAAAACCACTAACAAGGCTGTTTATTTTCAGATTATAAACTTTTATTTGGGTATCCCAGGTTTATAGGTTAATTAAGCTCTGGGATAATTGTAAATGTTTGTATTATGCCAGTGGAAGGCTGCAACATGAGCTTTCATAATCAGTTTACAGTATTATTGTATAGCAGGATGCTATCTAATATGCTTTGCTGATGGAAATTTTAGCCTTGTGTAAAAAGAAAAAGAAAAAAAGAAAGTAAAAAATCACTGAATTTGTCCAGTGTCATATCCAAGCATTCCAGAACTGAAACTGATGAAAGTGTAGCAAATCAGCATCCCACATCAGTTCAATAACTCATTTCCTACTTGCTAATTCCCAGTTTAAGTACTCATGTAAATATATTAATATATGTAAATATAAGTTGCTGACACATTTGGCTTCTGATTTCCAACTAATATATTGATTTGGCTGCACATTTGAAGCTTTCTTATATCTCTCTAAACATTATCCAGTGCAGGTAGTCCTTGTTTAATGACCACAACTGGGACTGGCAACTCTTATTTGGCTATCCCAAGTTTATAGGTTAATTAAGGTCTGGGATAATTGTAAATGTTTGTACTATGCCAGTGGAAGAATGTAACATGAGCTTTCATGAAGTGAAGCAGTTGTCCTGTTCAGACTATGAGACAGCCAGGCAGAGCTTCTAATAATATTCTTTATTGAACAAACTATTTACAATCACAAAAGTTCTTGCAATAGATTAGAATATGTGGTTCAATTCAAGTCCAACCAGGTGGCAGAGGACACGAAGGCAACACTGCAGGGTCAGGCTGTGGCAAGGCAGCAAGATAGAACTTGGCCACTTCTCTGATAGAAGCTGCAAGGCTGGAAGGAGCTAGAGTGCATGGCAAGGGCAAGGCTGGATACTCAGGTTGATATCCTGGCATGTAGGTTGGTTCAGGCAGCCACACAGAGGCTAGACAATGCTTGGCTGAAGTATCTAGGCAGAGCTTGGTACTGGAGGCAAGAATGGACTGGACTCTAGCATTCAGGCAAGGCTGCGAACTGTAGGGAAGGCTGGACTGGACTGGAGTATTAAGGCTAGGCTGTGAACTGGAGGCATGCCCGGATTGCACTGGAGTGCTGCAACAAGGCTTGGAGCTGGACGTGAGGCTGCGCTCAGCAGGGATGGCAGAGAGAGGTTCAACTGGAGCAACTGGGCAGACAGACGTTGAACAAAGGCAGAAGGTGCTGGTGCTTCCACACTGGCTACAGGCAAGGCTTCTGACCCTGGTAAGGATTCTCCCACAGGTGCTGTGAGCTCCAAGGAGAGGTTGTCTCTGGCAGCTTGCTCTTGGTCCACCTGCCTTTTTATTTGCTCCTTTTTGCACCGTTTTCCTTTACTGGCCTTTACTTCTTTCTCCTTCACACACTTCTCTTCTCTTCTCTCTCAAGCACTGATTGGAGGCTTCAAATCTCCCTCCGGAGTTTGTCCAATCCTCTCCTGTGATTTCTCCTGCTCTGCTGAGTCACTTCCTGGATTAGATTCCTCAAGTCCTTGCTGATAAGTTTCGTTTTCCCCTTCTGACTCCGAATAAGTTTCATTTTTGGAGTCAGAAGCAGGCTGAAACCTCACAGTGATCACTAAGTGAAACTGCAACTGTGCTAATGATCTTGCTTCAGCTTTCTTTTGCTTTACAGACCTGCAAAATGTGAGGATTGGATTGGTCATAAAGTTACTTTTTCATCACCATTGTAACTGTGAACAGTTGCTAAACAAGGCTGTCACTAAACAAGGATTAGCTGTACTGAATGGTTTTAGCATTATTCTCAAGTCATAGTGCTTTTGTGAGAAGATACTCATATTCCATATCAAGAACTACACTTTAGTGAAAGTGTAGTGTAAGACATACATTCTTTCACTAATCTTCTTTACCCACAGAAGGAAAACTGAACACTTCAGTGGAATTTGTTGACTATGGTAATGCACATAACTCAAATATTAGATGTCAAGATTCTTTTGTATGTATTACTGTTTTCTTCCACAACATTTTATTTATTTATTTATTTATTATTCACATTTCTATCACCACCCATCTCCCTAAAATTCACAATTGTTCTGGCTCAATTGCACTTTCTGTGTCTTTGTTGCCAATTAAATGAGACATAAAAGACCTATACTGCTGTTCCTTCATCAAAGTTTCCTGCTCTAGGTACATCTCTGAAAATGAATGCCATTTCCATATTGCAGTATGAGGTACGGATGGTGAGGTAAATGACATTTCCTAACACTTTATTCTTAGTTTCTCATTTTAATAACAATGGACCATAAAACATATGAAAAAAAATGTATTACTGATGCACTGCTCCCACCCCCTATACTTTATTAATTTGAAGCTTCAAAAGCTTGCTATTCTAAGATATTTTTTTCCTATTTTTTAGAGGTAAGATAATTTTAGAAGAAAAGGAAATCATAATCTGAAAATCAACAATATCTTATCAAAGACCATTAAACTGGAAGGTAAATACCAATTAAAACATACTAGTCAAAATGTCAAGATTAGATTACATGCATTAACTTTTTTTGTCAGAATAATAACAAATGAACATTTTTCTTTAGGAATACTTAGGTAATTAATTATCTGTACAGACATTAATGGCTGGTTAAGAAGTTTGGAAAGTGGTGTTGATCACAGAACTTGTTAAAGATTATGGGTGGATAAAATGAATCATATCCTAAATTTTTAACATTGCTATATTATTACACTGAAAACTAATTCAGTGGAAGTAATATAAAAAAACATGTAAAAAAAGAATCAACATAAATTCTGAACATTACTCACTTTAACTACAAAGCAATTAAGCAAGAAAACATTTCTCTAAATTAGTGGAATTTGGTTTGTTGGATTAAGATAATAGGTTCAGATGAGAAGAAAAATGAATCTCTATTATTTTCTCCACTAGAGCAACTTAAATGGAAGTAGGCAGCATTCAAGATTATGTGTGTGTGAACCTCCATTTGTGCAATTTTATTTTTCAATGATTTAGCTGAGCTTTCTATGCTTCATGGGCTCACCCAACAAGGATGGTATAGTGGTTAAGGTTTGAACTAGAATTATAAAAACCCAGGTCAGGTTTATCCTCAGTCATGAAGGTATACAGGGTGTCTATGGGACAGTCACAACCTCTTATTTCTAAATACCCCATAGGTGGCTGCTGTGGGAATAAAAAAGGAGGACAGTGTGCTATGTACATTGTGCTTTCCAGGACAGATTTGGAAAGAAAATGGGATGATGGAGATCCATTCATAACATATTGGGGCAGCCTATAAACCTAACAAATGAAAAAAGAAACAAAGAGGTCTGCCTGTTAGTGAATAGAGACAGCTATTTTAAACCACCATGACAATCACCATCACCTTTAATTTTAAATTAGAATTTGATATGCTTACAAGTTCCATTGCTGGCTCAAAAGCCAAGGAGCTTTTAAGGTAAGACAACTTAAATTCCATGAAACATCAGCTGAAAAGTTATCCCATACAGTATATTATGACATTTTGCTTTGGCATTTTATCTTGACACTGACCGGGAGAATAATTGGTGCAACTTTTCTAGGCACTTGAAAAAGGTATTCCAGGGAAATATACTCTATGCCTGATAATTGTCTACAGAGCTTACTACCTATTACAATAAATATGTGGCAATGAGAGGAAGGTTATTAGACCAGCCACCCAGATGAATTAAATTCTACCCTGAGTTGGGGGGATGATAGAATACATCAGAACCTAAACCTCTAATCCAGCTCCTAGCTTAAATCCTTTGTTTGTTTGTTTTCCAAATCTGGAATCTTCTGCTCTTGGAAATAGCCTCAGGAACCAATAGGAATGTGAGAGGAGGGATATGATGTGAGAGTTTAACTTCTAAGGGAAAAAAGTGAAATATTCTACAGTATGATCCTGGTGGAAATAAGATTGTCTTGTTAAAGATTTGTTAACATTTGAATTCTTTTGTTTCATCCTTATACAGAACAACCTTGGTTTCCTGGGCCTCCATCCAGTGGACTCTGGTTGCAACAGACAAAAATTTGTTCAGACATCACACACACACACTGGACAAAGTTCAATATTTCGAAAGTAAGTTATATAAATTTATGTAAATTATATCAAAATGTAAATTACCTAATTACAAAAATGTAATACACTGATTGTCAGGTTCTGCCTGCTGCCCAATAATACACAGACACTAATTCTGGCGAAATCAGGTTCTGGTTTATTTAAGCAGAATATGCGTGCCTAGTGAAAAGCTGAGAGTGGAAGGAGTGCGCCGGTACGGGATTTAAATAGCCCGCACCAGTCAGCGCTCCCCCCTCCTGGGATTGTGTAAGCCCCGAGCCCCGAATGTTCCATTGCCGGTGGGTGAGGGGTCACGGGGCCCCTGCTGGTGCCCTGGGCATCTGCTTAATCTTCTTCCTCCAGCCGGTGATGACATTAAGCCGGGCGATAATCTTCCGTGTTTCTTTGACAGCTCCGGGCGTGCCTCGTGCTCAGGCGTTGTCAGTTTCACCCTTTGCAACAATGTATCTTCTTGATTGGTTTTTTCCAGCTTGAGTCGTTACCTTGTTGCCGGTGTCTGTTGCCTTTCTTTGTGAGTTAGTTGCATATCTTTTTAATCCCTCGGCCCTGTTTCCTTGTATTGTTATGTGTGCCATTGCGCTGACACAATCAGTGCAATGGTGCTCATGACATACTGCCCCCCTTCCGAATGGTTAGCCTGTGGGTTTGTCGGGGTAAGCAGTGTGGAATGTGCGAATTAGGTCCGGTGCCTTGACGTGACGGGCGGCCACCCATTCTGGGTGGGGGAAGTGTTTCCACTTCACTAGGTAGTGCAAGGTGCCCCACTGCCTGTGTGAGTCGAGTACTTCTTTCACTTCAAAATGTTACTGGCCGTCAATCATCACCGGGGGGTGGGGGGGGCGTGCTTGGATGCCACCGGGAGGGAGTTGCCAGCTTTAGAAGGCTACAGTGAAATACCGGGTGAAGTCTCTTTAGATTGTGTGGCAGGTCCAGGCGTACTGTGACCGGGTTAACTATTTGTGTTACCCAGAACAGCCCAATGTACTTGGGGCCCAGTTTTTTAGAGGGTTGGGGTGATTTTATGAATTTGGTAGAGAGATAGACCATATCTCCTACCTGGAATGTCAGTTGTTGGCGTCGGTGCTTGTCTGCCTGTTCTTTGTAGGAAGTCTGCACTTCTTTCAGCACTTCTGTGATTACTGGCCACAAGTCTGCTATCTTCTGTCCCCAGTCACCTGCGCCCATTGGGGGGGCCGGGGGATGCGGCAGCTCCGGGATGGGGATGAACTCCCGACCCGACACCACCTCGAATGGGGTTTTCCCCATGCTCGTGTGAATGGCATTATTGTAGGCAACCTCCGCAAATGGGAGTAGGTCCACCCAGTCGTCCTGGTGGTAATTGATGTAAGAGCAGAGGAATTGTTCTAGCGTGGCATTGAGGATCTCCGTGGTGCCGTCCATCTGGGGATGCCAAGCTGTGGATAGCGCTTGTCGGGTCCTGATCAGTTTTAAAAAAGCCCGCCAAAACTTTGAAGTGAATTGTGTGCCCCTGTCAGTCACCAAGTGCATGGGACATCCGTGTAACCTGTACACGTGTACGAGGAAGAGTTTTGCCAGCTGCTGGGCGGACGGGATTGATGCACAGGGGATGAAATGCGCCTGTTTAGAAAAGTAGTCTTTTACCACCCAAATGGTTGTTTTCTTTTGTCTGGGTGGTAAATCGACGATAAAATCCATGGAGATCTCCTCCCATGGCTGGGAGGGCTCTGCCACTGCTTGCAGCAGTCCCTGGGGTTTTCCCGTCAGTTGTTTGGCCATCGCGCACACTGGGCAAGATGCTACGTACACCTTAACATCCTTTCACAGTGAGGGCCACCAGAACTGCCTCCGAGTCAGGTGCAGGGTCTTTAGGAATCCGAAGTGTCCAGCCTGCTTGCTGTCATGCGATCTGCTGAAGATCGCCTGTCGCTGTGAGTCGGGGACGTATAGTCTGCCTTCCCCCCATGCTAGGTCTTGATCCATTGTAACCTTGTCGGGGTTGGCTAGTAGCCAAGGGTCAGATTTCAAAGCAGCGATGAGGTCTGCCTGTATCCCCCCTGGTAGACGTGGTCTGCGGTGTCTGGGGCCGGGTTGGCTTGCAGTCGTTTGTGCCTTGGGGGTGGGCTGTCTCCGTGCACTGCTCCGGGTGGTCGCTGCCATCCCCAGCTGGGAGGCAGACAGTACCATCCCTACTACATTGGGGGTGGGCTCTTCATCTTGGGGCAGTCGGGAGAGTGCATCTGCCAGGAAGTTCTTCTTGCCTGGTATGAACTTCAACTGGAAGTTAAACCAGCTGAAGAACTGAGCCCATCTGACCTGTTTAGGGCTGAGGCATCTGGGCGTCCGGAGTGCCTCGAGGTTGCGGTGGTCTGTCTAGACCTCAAACGGGTGGGTGGTCCCTTCCAGCAGGTGCCGCCACGTCTCCAGTGCCATTTTTACCACAAACGCCTCCTTCTCCCATACGTGCCAGCGCCTCTCTGTCTCCAAGAATTTTTTTGACAGGTAGGCGCATGGCTTAAGGATTCCTGCGGGGTCCTTTTGAAGCAGTATGGCACCCAGGGAGAAGTCAGACGTGTCAGCTTGTACTACGAACGGCCGTTCTGGGTCCGGGTGTGCGAGGGTTGGCTCCATTGTGAACAGCGCTTTCAGCCTGTCAAATGCTGCTTGACAAGCAGGAGTCCAGTTCAGTACGGCCCCCGGGTTCTTGACTGCCCGTTTCTCCGACCCCTTTGGTTTTGAGTAAATCTGTGAGGGGGAGGGCTATCTCCGCGAACCCCCTGGCAAAGCACCTGTAGAAGTTCGTGAAGCCGAGGAAGCTTTGAAGTTGGCGCCTGTTGCATGGGCGTTCCCAATTCAAAACTGCCTGGACTTTTGCGGGGTCCATTTCTACGCCTTTGTCGGAGATTCGGTACCCTAGGTAGTCCAAGCGCAATTTGTGGAACTCGCACTTGGACAATTTGGCGTAGAGCTTAGCCCTCCTTAATTTGTTTAGGACTTGTCTGACCAACTGCTCATGTTCTTCCTGTGTCCTTGTGTAGATGAGGACATTGTCGATGTATACTAGTACCCCCTTAAACAGGTGTTCATGCAGCACCTCGTTAATGAGTTGCATGAACACCCCTGGGGCCCCCACTAACCCAAATGGCAGTACCTTATATTGAAAGGAGCCCAGAGGACAGTTGAATGCTGTTTTCCACTCGTCCCCCTCCTTGATTCAGATTCTATAGTATGCCTCGCGGAGGTCGAGTTTGGAGAACACTCGCCCCGTTGACAGGTGGGCGAGCATGTCCTTTACGAGGGGCAGGGGGTGTTTATTGGAGAGGGATGCGGCGTTGAGTCCCCGATAGTCGGTACAGAGCTGTAAGGTGCCGTCCTTTTTCCCCCGGAAAAGGACGGGCGCTCCGACGGGCGAGTTCGCTGGCTCTGTGAAACCTCTTGCCAGGTTTTTGTCAAGGAACTCCCGGAGGGTTGCTAGCTCCTTCTGAGTCATGGGGTAGATCTTTGGTTTGGGTAAGGGGACGTCTGGGAGTAGTTCAATAGAGCAGTCCATCTTGCGGTGGGGGGGGTAGTTGGTCCACCTCCTCTTCTCCGAAGATGTCTGCAAAGTCTGCATATTGGTCTGGTAGTCCTTCTGGGTTTGGGTTGTTGTCTTGGGCGACCGCCTCAGCCCTCCCCACTGTCGGAGTAGGTATCTTGTCCGGTGCTGGAGCTTGGTATGTGCCATCATTGAATTGGATGGTATGTTTCCTCCAGTCGATGCGCGGGTTGTTGCTTGCTAGCCACGGTATGCCCAGCACTATGATGGGTCTCCTTATTTGGGTCACCACAAAGGTTATTTGTTCTTTGTGGGTGCCCATTGTTAGGGTGACTGTCTCGGTCTGTTGCGTGGCTGGTTTCCCCCCCGCTGTTGAGCTGTCCAATTGATGGAATGCCAGCAGTTTGGGGAGGGGGAGGCAAGGCAGATTGAGCTTCGCGACGATGTTGGGATGAATCAAGTTTCTGGAGCACCCAGAGTCCACTAACGCCTCGGCCACAGTGGCTCTGGGGCCGTAGGTGAGTCTGATTTTCCCTGTTAGGATGGAGCTGTCATCGCTCTGCCTATGGTTGTTGCACCCCTTCTGCACCACCTGACCCATGGCACGGCTTAGAGCAGGCGGGGAGCGTTTCCCGCCGGCTGCTCCAGGGCGTCGCTGTCGTCCCCGGCAAGGTAGGCGTCCGCATCCTCATCTGGGGCAGCTAGTGCTCCTGTCAATCGCTGGGTGGGTGGGGTGGGGTTGCCTGTTTCTGCGTCGTTTTCGGTTCGGGTCTGGATGCGCGGTCCGGTGCTCTGTTTGTGTAGTGATCTGATGTTCTGTGCCCCATTTTTCTGCACTTTGTGCACGGTCCGCGGACAGACCTCCGCTGATGGTCCGCATGCCCGGTTGGTCCCGGTTGTGTGGGTTGTCCTCTCGGGTAGGGCGGGGATTTGTCGTCTCCGGTTGACAGCAGGAACGTGCAGTGTGCATGTTCTGCTTTGCCGGCGAGGCAAATCCACCCATGAAGTGAGGTTGTGTCATCCCAGTAAAGTGCCCATTGAAGCACTTCTTGGTTGAGTCCCCTTTTGAACATTTCAGTGAGGGTGGCCTCTGACCACTCAGTGATTTTGCCCACGAGGGCTTTGAATTCCAGGGCGTAATCGGCTACAGTTCTTTTGCCCTGTCTCAGTGCTTGCAGTGCGCACTTCGCCCTCTCCTTCGCTAATGGGTCTTTGAAATAGTGTTTCAAGTTGGCGAGGAAAGTATGGAAGTTTGATAGGGCTGGGGACTTGGACTCATATAGCTGGATGTACCAGTCCGCCACCCTGTCTTGCAATTTGATGGCTACCACCGAGATTTTTTCAGCTTCCGAATCAAAGTAGTGTTCGTGGCAGGCCATGTATTCTCTGGCGTTGGTGACAAAGAAGGACAACTTCGTGGGGTTCCCGTCGAAGGTAACTGAAAAGTCCCTTGGGAACCTCACGTGCTGTGGGTCACCCCTCCATGTGCTTTGGCGCATGGGCTCTGCCGGCGTGGGTGCACTCACCGCTGCAACTTGCATACGGGCTTGCCCTCTCCGGCTCGGGGTCTGGTTTGGGGTGGGTACCTGCGTTGGCATCGTCTTGTAGGGTCCGTTGGTTATTAGGGACTGTAACATGGCTCCTAGGTCCCGTAGTTGGGCTTCCATGGCTGTGAGCCTGGCTTGCATGTCCCTGTCAGATGGCCGCATTGCCGTTGGGAACAGGCCGGTCGGCGTCTCAGGGTAGGTGAGCTCCCAATTGGGGTAGGGTGGCTCCATCCGGTATCCTACCCCATCTGCCCAGTCACGGAGCGGTTGATCCGTGACCTCATCCTCCGCTGTGATTCCTGTGGCTGGACTGAAGCTCCAGGACTGGAACTGGGGTGCGGTGTGGGCCGGGAGGGTGCCCGTGGCTCCTGTGGAGTGCGTTGTCTCCAGCCGTTGCAGGGTCGCCTCCGTCTCTTGCGGGGTCTGGGGCTGGGGAGTGGTGCGGGGGGGAGGGTGTCTGTGGCTCCTGTGGGGTACATTGCCCCCGGCCATCGTCGGGTCGCCTCTGTGGCTGGCTGTCTGTCTCGTCCCTCTTGGGTGCGGGTTGCCGGCTCCATCGCTGTTCCCGATTCTGCTTCTCGCCATCTGGTTCCTCCCATGGAGCGTTTCCGTCCGGTGGGGCTTGGCGAGGTTGGGTTTTGTGACTCTCAGCTTTCTGTCAGGCTCTGCCTGCTGCCCAATAATACACAGATGCTAATTCTGGTGAAATCAGGTTCTGGTTTATTTAAGCAGAGTATGCGTGCCTAGTGAAAAGCTGAGAGTGGAGGGAGCGTGCCGGTATGGGATTTAAATAGCCCGCGCTGGTCAGCGCTCCCCCCTCCTGGGATTGTGTAAGCCCCAAGCCCCAAATGTTCCATTGCCAGTGGATGAGGGGTCGCGGGGCCCCTGCTGGTGCCCTGGGCGTCTGCTTAATCTTCTTCCTCCGGCCGGTGATGACTTTAAGCCGGGCGATAATCTTCCATGTTTCTTTGACAGCTCCGGGCGTGCCTCGTGCTCAGGCGTTGTCAGTTTCACCCTTTGCAACAATGTATCTTCTTGATTGTTTTTTTCTGGCTTGAGTCGTTACCTTGTTGCCAGTGTCTGTTGCCTTTCTTTGTGAGTAAGTTGCATATCTGTTTAATCCCTCGGCCCTGTTTCCTTGTATTGTTATGTGTGCCGTTGCGCTGACACAATCAGCGCAATGGTGCTCATGACACTGATGTACATAGTGTGATTTTGGATTTAACGGACAGACATCTCTTTCCCAAACTGGTTCATTAAACTGAAGTTTTGCTATACTTTGTGTTATCTCAAATCTTCTCTTCCTACACTCAGTAAAATTTAAAAGCATTGTCCTTATGTCTTCAGGTTTAATTGAGTGCCAAATAGAGTAGCACTAATAATTTAACATTAAGTGTGGTTAAGCAAGCTTGAACATTAACTATTTCACTATTAGTGTTCATAGCTCAATGTCATTAAAACAGCCACTGGTTATAGAAGCTCAGGTGAATGCAGATATCCCTATATAAAGTAGAAGAAGAGTAGTTCTTTACTATTTTCATTAGGTAACTTAATAACTTAAAGGCTGCATGATAAAATGGGCTATGGATTTTGGTTATAATATACAGATGGACAGATAGGGAAGAATGTGGGTAAATGGGATGAAATTCACACTGTGTGATTATCTAAGGGAGAAATTTGATAAAATGTACTGTTGGTATATGACACTAGAGAAATTATCAGAGATGTATAAATGTACTTCAAATCAGTGTTGGAACTGTGAAAAACATGAAGGGACATTTTACCATGCTTTTTTCACCAAAAAGCCATTGGATACAAATGCACACAATGAATTTTAAAGATCAATATTCAGAAAAAAACATAACTCTTTTTATTGGGACTTACGGATAACCAATTAGAAAAGACTTATTTAATATACGGTAACCGTAGCAAGATTATTATATGCACAGAAGTGGAGGAATACTGAAAGTCCCACAATGGAGGAATGGATTGTGAAGGTGTCAGAATTGGCAGAAATGGCAAAACTGACCTGTTTGGTCAGGGACAAAACAATAAGTACTTTTATAAAAGACTGAAAACTTTTATGGACTTTTTGCTGAAAATGGAGAAAAAGTGAAGTGATAATTTATGGATCTGACTGAAAAAGGGTTAAACAAGGGACTGAAGAGATTTTTGTAATACAAAGAGAGAGGTATTAATAGGATATTAAGGATAATAAGTTTTTTTATAACTGTTGAAAAGAAGGTTGAAAGTTGCTTATTTTTTCTGATTCTTGCTTCTTTAATTATATTTTGTTTTCTGTTTTGTTTCTTGAACGTTTTCTTTTTTCTTTTCCTTCTTTCCGTCTTCATATTTTTTCTTCATATTTTTTTTCATTTATGTAAAAAGTCTTAATAAAAAAATATTTAAAAGGTAACATAATAACTTCCAATCAAGAAGAAACTGAAAATTATAAATGGTACATCTATGATATCATCATCACTACCATCACCACCATCATCATCAAATACTAATTCTTATACATCAGCATTTCAAGGAATTTACAAAATATAAACTACACAATTAACCCTCTATTATGAATGATTCCTAGATCAGCCAAATGATAAAGAACAAGTTTTATTGCAATTTTATATTGGAATCCAGGCTTGATTCACTTGGTGCAATCCCTGAAGGAAATAACGGTAAGAGTCACCACCCCACAGGAGATGAGGGTTGCGGACTGGATATACTGTCTCAGCATCTGCTCTTTGAAATATCTTGCCTCCTGAGCAAAGAAATACCCCAACCACTTGGCCTTCAAGGACATATTGAAGTCTTTCTATTTTGCAGAGGGTATGGATACAATGCAAATAGGGCTGATGTACTTAGTTAGATTTGACTGATTGCTATTTTTATTTATTGTTATTATCTGAATGTAAACTGCCTCAAGTCCTTTGTGGAAATGGGCAGTCAATATATAAAATAAGTAATAAATAAAAGCATGTGTTGTGTTGTGTTGTGTTGTGTGTGTATGAATGTATATAACATTTTATAGCCACACATATTTGCCATTTATTATTATTATTATGTTTTTCTTAATCAACAATAACACAGTACAAAGAACAAAGTGGAATCACATCTTTGACTAGTGTTCTTTGGAAATTCAAATTCCAGCCAGGAATCTAGTAAAAACTTAAGTAAAAACTTAAGATATGACATGTACCCAGCAAATTGGGTTTTTATAAATCAACAGTTGATATAGCCAAAATACTTAGCTCTTGTAATAATTTCTTTCATCTGTTTGTCATTCTGCCTTATAACCCAATAAATAGAGGACTTTGCAAGATCTTTTCCATTTTGAACTTTTTAAAAAAATTGTTGTTGTCACTCTAATGAATCCATTGCTGAATGAAGTCTTCTTCACTGAATGTTATGGAACATAATCTACCATGCTGGTTCACTGCAGGTTGGTAGATAAATGTTTTTCATCTTCCCAGTCTAAGGGTAAGAGAGCGTGACTTCCTCAAAGTCAGCCAGCTTGTTAACCACTGCATCATACTGGTTCTCCTACACCAGGGTTCTTGTAAGTGGTCAATATTGACCCCAAGGGATGGTGGGACTATCCATTATAGTTATTGCTGCTGCTGCTGTTGTTATTCATAGTACTATTAAAGTAGTATTTATTAAATTATTTTCATATAATAAATGTTGAGGTGTTGAACAATCTGCAACTTCATGAAGGGGGTCGATGAGCTGAAGAGTTTGGGGACCCTGTCCCATACACATACTTACATATTGTGTTATAATGGTGTCAGTGAAACATTAGTAAATCTAATGCAAGATGGATAAACAGTTAACTTCTTGATCAAAAGGTTAACCAAGGTTAATGTCAAAAGGAAATGTTGACTACATGCCTGAAACTCTGAGTATTATCTCTGCTTGCGGCACCTTTGTAATATGTTCCCGTTATGTAGATGCATGCAAAGACAACTACCATGCTGTGGTGTTAATCAGAAGACCCAGGCCCAGCTGAGAGTTAGCATAATTACACTCAGACCATTATCTCTTTTTGAACTCTTTCTAGGCCTTCAGCTGACATAATAGCAAATATGATACTAATTGAAAAGAAGAGAAAGAAAGGACCCAGATGTTACTTATTTCAGTTTACTATGCTGTTCAGTGTTAGATGACTATGTTTATTGATGTTGACTACTGAGCAGGAATTCAGTCCTTTTTAAGAACATGTGCCTTCCAGCACCTGCAATTTACACCCATTCTTTTAAAGGTTTTTATCTCCAAATGTGGTGGAAAAGAGAAACTGAACTGGAGGGTTCACTTCACATCACTTCTCCATATGCAGCTTTTTTATTTATATGTACAAGTAGATAATTTATAAAGTCTGTTTTTCTCCTGCAAAGTGGGGACCATTTTTCCACCAGTTCTCTGTGGGAAGCAGTTGAATGGAAAGGGTGGGTCTGAGGAAGTCTAGCACTCACCCCCCCCCCCCACACACACACAATAGGTGCCTGACTAGAATATATGTGCATGTCTTTGTGTGTGAGATGATAGATAGATGATAGATAGATAGATAGATAGATAGATAGATAGATAGATTCTTTAAAAAAAATCCTTAAAAAAAAGCCCTGTTCCATGTAATTGCTATGTATTTTGGATGCTGGGCCAGTAGATGTAGAGCTTATTGCACTGAAGTTGAGTAGATGATTCACCCAAAATAAAAATGAGCAGCAAAGTCTCTTGTCTTATACTAATCCTTACATCCCCCCAGTCCCATCCACTTCAATTTTTCTTAGAAAATGAGCCAATTTTCAAGGGCAATTTGCTTTTGCCCTTCTACACACCCTAGAGTGCCCCCCAAATAGCTTAGCAAAATGTATTGAAGTAAAATTAGTCAATGAGGGAAGGACTTATTTCTGGGCAGCCTGACCAAAAAAGTTGTAAAGATTTCCCTTCCCATTAATGCAAAATAATGGTTCATAAGAGGTAGATTATAAAGTTGTAGCAAGTTTATAGATTTAAAAAACTCTCATATTTATAACTTTTTTGCTTCACCTTAAATACATTATTTCTTGCATGCCTCCTAGCCAACCTGATTCCTTGAGTTCATGGCCGACTGTTGTCATGTCCCACAGGGATAATCTTTAGCCATGTTGCTAGGTGGAGGTCGCAGTTCAACACATCTGGTAAACAGCCCTGTCATGAGTAAGGATGGCGAGCAGGGGGCTCCCACCCAGACTGTCAAGCGCATGCGTAGCACTGAGGAACTGTTCAGCCATTCAAAGAGACACAGATCGGGACCGCCTTAACCTTTGGGGTTTATATGGCTGGGTTTTCCCACGCTTCCTCAGTTTGTTAGGATTCTTGTTAAGTACTACTAATAAATATTAGAGACCAAGTCATTGTCTCAGTGTGTTTCCTGGTAATCAGGACAAGCCCAGATGGAAAAGCTATGATTTACTAAAAACTCGATAAATTAATGCTGCCCATTTTTTCTCTGGCCTTTCCCAAAGCTTTTGAAGAAATCTGTACATGTTTATCGTAAGCTGTAATAACTTGTAGCCATAAAATATACTTAAAATTAAATGTATGTTTGAGCATAAATACTCTATTTTCAGTGACTAATAGGCATAAATCTAGAAGCAAATAAATAAGATCTCTCAGTTTTCAAGACATTTCAACAAGTCAGCTAAAGCGCAGTTGTATTTTTTCCCTCTGTACAGTTAACCATCACATTATTCCTCAGTGTCAGTGCCTATTCAATTAGCATGTCAGAATGGGAAGTAAATCTTTTCCTGTTTAAACAAGCACAGAAAACACTTTTTTTTAAAGCAATGCTGATCAACACTAACCATCAAATGTTTCTCAGATTGCTTTGAAAGTACTCTAAAGTCTCATCTGGCCTCAGAAGCTGCACTGACACATGAGAAACTGCTAAACAAATTTCTGTGTTATCTACCAGTAAGCATTTCTAGCTCAGCTACTAATTGGAAAAGGATTAGTCAAAAGAAAACAATATGTTTCCACCATGGATGCCCTAAAACAGTTTAATTCTCCATTACTCAACTGCCCTTCTACTCCTTTCAGGTACCTCTGATAGGGGATCTTCAAAATATTCACAACTACTTTGCACATAGCTATACTTTTAGGTTTCTCATCCTCCCATGTCAGCTGCTATACACTGATTCTAGCTACCTCCTTCTTGAAATATCCCTATGCAGAGCAGCATAAATCACAGAATGACAGAATGTGAGCTCTGGTAGAGATTTTGGAGATCACCTTTCTCCAATCTACAGCCCAGTGCAGGAATCCACTGCTACAGAATACTTGACAAATGGTTATTCAGCCCCTGTTTAAACACTTTCAGTGAAGGAGATTCCATCACCTTTCAACGTAGTTGTTCATCTTGAACAACTTTTACATTAGGAAATTCACTTCCTTGTAAATTAAATCTGCTTTTTCTTGACCTGTTTTTCTCAGACAATTTTGAATAATTCATCCCACCTTTTTCATGACAGCATTTCAGAAACTTGAAAACAGTTATCAAGTCTCCCCATAGGCTTTTCTTCTCAAAGTGAAACACATCCGATATCTCCATCTGTTCCTCATAGATTGTCCTTTTTAGGCCCCTTATCATCTTGATTACTCATCTCTGGCTTTTTCAGTGTCCTTCCCAAAATGTGGTGCTCAGAACTATGCGCAGTGTGTGAGGTGCCATTTGATCCAATGTAGTACTGAGAGGGACAGTAACTTCTCTTGATCATGACATTATACTTGTGTTAAGATTGCATTAACTTTTTGACAGTTCCTTAGTTGATTTGCTCTAAGAGAAGCACCCCAAATTTTCTTTGTATTTTCCATTTGATGGCAAATTAGTGAAAATCTTACCATGTAACTTTTGTAATTCAAACAATAATCAAAAACCCATCTGAGCAAGAAAGCAATCCTTTCATGCATTGCAAGAAAAAATGAACATAGAATTGATGAAACTGTCAATTATTTCACACATATACAGTATATATGTGTGCACATACATAAACACACACATTTTAAAAAAGTTAAATCCATTATTTAAAAAAAAAGATTTTGATAAATTGTAGTGTCAGGCAATATGGCATGAGAGCAGTAATTTCACATGTGTTAATAAAATGACATTTTTCTTTGTTATAGGTGACAGAGTTTGACCTTACAAAGGTCAAGGATGTAAATCAGGCAGTTCAATTCCATTATCCTAGCCATAATGTTAGAACACCAAAAAAAAAAAAAAAAGTAGTGTAGTAGACTCACAAGGTGAGGGATCCATCTTTCAGGTTCAAGGTATAGTGCTTTTAAGACAGGGTACATATTTTGAGGCCCCCAAATATTTTAATTCCTCCTATTTGGCCACGAGATTATATTTTAATGTTACAGCAAGGGTAGGATTGCTGTATTGCCGTTTCTAGCCTGGTATCTTAACCAGTACATCAGACTGGCTTGTACAACTGACTTTAGTGCTTTCAAAAAGAACTGAATAAATAACAAGATGTTAGAACTCACGATCTCCCAGTTTCTAGCCTGGTGCCTTAACCACTACACCAAACTGAATAGAAGTAATAAAATTGAAATGAAATGAAATGAAATGAAATGAAGTTGCAGTAAATTCTATACAAGCTGTGGAAGATCTATTCTGATTTAACAGACTCTTTAGAGCTAGAATATTAAGATTCCTGTTAAGAGATCTCCTCAAGCCCTGCTATGCTACTTCATTAAGATGGTGGGGTATTCCTGGGAGGGATGAGTGAAGAATACAGAGAATATATGCCAAAGGCTATATAATCCCTACAGGGTCACCCAAGATGTGAAGGTCAGTCCAGCTGCTCAGCTAAAGCAAACAAGAATCTATACTGGGGAGCACTGATACAAGAAGATGCTGAAAGTGGGTGATCACTTTAATGACAATGGCAAAGGCATCATTTCATACTGAATGGCAGAAGACAAGAGTAAAACACTCCTGTATTTTACCAAAAAAACCACATGGATAGACAAAATAATGTGATTGATGATACAGTGCTGGATGATGAATCCCTCCAGCTTGGATGGCACTCAACATGCTACTGAGGAATTGCTAAGGATCTTTTGTAGCACTATTGGTGTTGATGATGTAGCTAGATTAAAGCCTTTGAGATGTCTAGTTACTGATGTTGCCATGTAGGAAAAGAAAATATGAAGCTGTAAAGACAGATTGTAGTGGGAACATGGAACGTAAGAAGCAAGAACATGGAAAAACTCAAAAGATGAAATGAATCAACTACACATTGACAATTTAGGTATCAGTGAAGTTAAATGGACTAGAATTTGTTGGAGAGAGAATTCCACTAAGCGTCGTGTCCCTGGGGTTAAAAAATATCAGTCCTTGTGGTGCACTATCTACCCGTTTATTTACAGAAAAATGTGCAAAGAACAATAACACGCATAGCACTCTAGAAGTTGTTGGTATATAAAGGATACAAAGTCCATAGAGAAACCAACGTCCATAATCCAATAAACATAGTCCAGTGTACAGTAAATCCAATATCCAAGTACAGCAGATAAATTGTCAAACAAACCGGCAGAGTAACAGGAAGACTTTTCACAAATGAGAGAGATAATGCTTATGCTTTGCTTCCATATTTATGTGGCTGCTAGCCAATCAAATGTCACCTTGCATCAACCTGCTCTGTCATTGTCTTGTGACTGTCTTGTGCTGGACATTGCATCAGACATTGCTGGACATTGCATCAGACAATTAGACAGCACTTTTTCTCTGCCTCGCATTCTTACATTTCCCAGACTGCTTTGCCATGGAAATAACATCCCTGACAGAATTGGACATTTTAGTCAGAATATCACTCAGTTTACTGCTCAGGACACACACACAAAAAACAAAAAACAAAAAACAAAAACAAAGAAAGAATGGTGTTGCATTGAGAAGGTTAATACATTTTATGATCAGGTTCAAGCTGAAATGGAGAAAAATACAAGATTTATTTTCATAGTCAGCAAGGACAGAACTTTTGTACAATGGAATCATAATATCAGCTAGACTTCACAGAAAACTCTTACTTTGATCGTTATCCAAATTTATATTCCAACCACTCATGTGGACAAAAAGGAGATTTTACGATGTCGTTCAATCTGTAATTGATATAACACATAATCATGGTGTGCTACTTCTGGTTGGAGACCAGAATTCCAAAATTAGAAATGATAAGGAGAAAAATGTAGTTGGACCAAATGGCCTTGGGTTTTGTTCTGGGTTTTTTTTTTTTGGGGGGGGGAGTGGGGAAGGGCCAGGCCTAGGGAAAGATTGTTCCACAGTGACAACCAAAACTTTAAGCCCAATTAGTACTTCTTCATTATTTTACTGTTGTGCCAATATAATGGTTTGTTTATTTATTTCTTTGTTTGTTTCTATAGCCGCCCATCTCAGCAAGTGACTCTGGGCAGCTTACAACAATAAAAACCATAAAACAATTAAACACTTACAATTAAAACGGTTACAATACAACAGTTACAGTTGCATTTTTATGTCCTTACATCATACTATAACTGATAAATATAATTGCACAATGCTTGCAGTGTGTGTATATGTGTACCTGTGTTTTTCTCTCCTATATGGAAAAAGTGTTTTTTCTGTCTTGATGGGACCCAAGGCTCTTTGACAGAGTTATTGGTTGACTTAAGATACAAAAGCTTAAGGACCATTATCTTATAATAGGCAAATTATAAGGAACTGCAGAATATGGAAGCTAACCAAAATGCTGAACATAGTCATCTAACCTTCAAAGGACTGAAATAAAATAACTTTGATTGTATGTATGTATGTATGTATGTATGTATGTATGTGTGTGTGTGTGTATGTATGTATGTATGTATGTATGTATGTATGTATGTATGTATATATATATATATATATATATATATATATATATATATATATATATATATATTGCAAACAAAGGTTCCAGGATACACTAGGAGGCACTAGGAGAAACATGCAGATACATTCCAAAGTGGGAGGGGGGGGGGGCTGTTAAGGAAATTTTTAATAACAAAGTGTTATTCAGCTTTCAGCTTAAAAGTACACATTTCTCAAGTGCAAACTATAAACAAACTGTTAATTTGGCTTAAATAAATAATATTAAATATTATTAGCTGAACAGCATAATTTAAAAATCTGAAAAAAAATTCCCAACAAGCATACATGCAAATAATAAGACATCCCCAAGTTTTATATTCATACTTACAATAGTATCAGAGTTACTGCTATTATCTAAAATTGGTTCACTATATGTATGGCAAGCATTCTCCAGGCTAAAGATATTTAAATGTATTCCAGAAAGAATGCAGCTGTTATCACAACGTTCAGACACAAGGATGATCTCCACCTTACTGCCTCAACATTTTTTGCATGGAATACTGTAACTCCAAAAAGACCAAGACATTCTAGGAAGGAAGGAGTATCTACTTCTTCATTCCTAGTACTACAAATGTTAATGGCAAGAGCAAAAGAGTTCTTTTCTCAGCAGAATCTTGCCATAAATTGAAGTTGCTCTTTCATCTGCCTAATCCCAAATATCTACTTTGAAATGACAATTGACCTTTAAATGATACACTAATGGAATTTCTGCCTATTATGTTGCATATTACATGGAGGTAGTTAGCAAGTATTTGACATGTATAGATATGAAAAGAGAAAGTTTTATAAAGTCCAAGAAATTAAGAACTTTAAAGAGAAATTCATAAGATTTTGGGCCAGTGGGTGTTATTTTCTACTAGGAAGATTATTGTGAGTGATTAGGTCTATGTGTGAATTGAGTGAATTCTCATAAGCTCTTTTTTATTCAAATAACACTGAAAAGATATTTACATGACAATTCTTAGGAAGGTTATCTCTACTCAATTGCATGGAAGTCAAAAAAGAGAGAAAAAGAAATACAGTATGAAAATGATAAACATCTCTCTTTCTCAAGCTCTTATCTTACTGAAAATGTTACCTGTGAACCTTCAGAAATATAAGCCTATCTCTTTAAAACTAAAAAAATGTAGTTTACAAAAATAATTTCCATTTCTTTCTGTTTCAATCAGTCTAGACCTTCAACCACTCTCCCAGCCTCTACTTTTTCAGCTTTCCTTTTATCAATCCACTTAATGAACAACACTGTGTACTTAAATGCCAGTCTGCAATCTTTACTTCAGTGGAAGAGAGGAATGAATGTGTTCTTGTTTAACAGTGCTCAAGGTTTTGACTACCAATTTCCCTGCCCACCGAACTTAGCAGATATTGTTAAGTAGATAATTATTTAGTCAAGAACGTTTTGTTTTTCTATGGTATGAGATATTGTTATTTATTATTTTAACTCTCTTGTGGATTTTTTTAAAGTAGTTATTGCTCATTTTAATTTTAATTAGAAACATATAATTTCTAGTAATTTGTTTTGTGATTGTTTCCCAATTTGAAAATTTCTAACAAGTGAGTGGATTATAAAAATTTAATGTAACTACATGCAAATGAGCAACTGCATACAATCTGCCAACCATCAAACTGATAACCCTGAGAAAATAAAGTCTTCTGTTTCCATGACTTAACACTTATATATGTTGCTTATATACTTATACAGTATAAGGATATAGATGAAGCTACTAGCATTATTTGCTTCTCTCCAAATTCTCAGAAGGAATAGGTGCAGAAACTTCTGCTTAGTTTCATTCTTGAACATGAACAGTTAGTATTATAAGACAGTACAATATATATATATACACGTCATGAGCAAGGCACTTCTCTGTTCTATTTATTTACTTTATGATCTTTGTAAATTTTTTCCACTGATATGTTCCTTCATACTGGGAAGAAAAAAAAAATCACTGCCTTCCCAGTGATTCAGATCAATGTAGCTTCTGTAAAGCCATGGATATTTTTGGATGTGTCCTCAAAAATCCCTAACTTGACTGATCTTCCTCTGCTTCTTCTTCCAGATTAGTACTGAGTCATTGATGTATTTATATCAAGTATAACTACACATGAAATCAGATGGTTAATAGATGACTTAAAAAATCTGTTTAATAGGAAAATATTACTTTTCCTTAGCATAAACAAAACATATTTAATGGATATAAGGTAAACTTGAGTTCCTTTTTTCTTTCACGGGAATGAAAATTCTAATATTAAAAGATGGCTTTTTTATTTTTTTTTAAAAATAATGAAATCTAAAAAGCTAATTATGGGCTTAGCATGCCCACTGAGAATGCTTGATGTTTTTTTTTCTCTGAATGACAGACTTATGTCATAACACAACTATTTTTTGCAGTTGCCTTTTTTTCAGTAAGAGTTTGTAATGAATGAAGGAGGAAGCTCAAATCTCTTTGAATGTGCAATCCCATGATTGTTCTTCATTTGAAATGTTAAAAAAAGTCATATAGAGGTTTTTTAATAAGTGTTTCTTAGACATCTGAGAAGTCTAGTAAAAGAGTTCAAGTTTAGGTCACTTATTAAATTAAACAATGAATTGAATTCATTTATTAAAGGGCAGGTGATTGTGACACCCAATAATTCTTTACATTATCTGAGAAGTCTAGTAAAAAAAGTTTTTGTTTAGTTATCAATCTCACTGCATGATGGACTAATAAAGTATTTAAGGATAAGGCTGCTCATTTATTGAACACATTTTGTTGTCCGTGTTGCCTTGCATTACAAAGAAAACAGATGCAAGAGACAGAAATAGGAAAAAAAAGTTGCTTGCGGTCTAGGGCTCAGGTACCATGTGAATGAACCTTATGGAGATAAATAAAGGCATACTTAATAATATGGGAATGAATCCCAGAAAAATCAAAATACAAATGCAAATAAAATCTTGAATCTGCTTACATATTATTATTTTTTAAAAAATCCTCTAGAACTGAAGTATTCTTAGTAGCTTCCAAAAATACTGTAATTTCACATAAGTTTACATAAAATAAGGTTTCCCTCGATGTAAAGTCCAGTCGTATCCGACTCTAGGGGGCGGTGCTCATCTCTGTTTCTAAGCCTTGGAGCCGGCGTTGTCCGTAAGGACCCATCCGTGGTCATGTGGACGTCATGATGACATGGAACGCCGTCACCTTCCCGCCGAAGTGGTACCTATTAATCTACTCACATTTGCATGTTTTTGAACTGCTAGGTGAGCAGGAGCTGGGACTAGCAACGGGAGCTCACCCCGTCGCACGGATTCCAACCGCCGACCTTCCGATCGGCAAGCTCAGCAGCGCAGCGGTTTAACCCGCAGCGCCACCGCATCCCTTTTTACATAAAAATATTTTATTTTTATATAAATAAATTTTTACATAAAATACTTATCAAATAATGAAATCAACCTTAAATGATATGGGCAAAGCCATCTTAAATATGATTGTTTTACAGTAATCTGTAATTCAGAATAGGCTAACTATGGCAAATCTCAGAAGGAAATTGATTCCAGAAGATATAGATAATGCTGTCCATGCACTGTGAACTTCAAGGAAAAAATGAGACTTCTTTGGTATCAAGGGACAAGTGCATAAATCCACAAGTGCAGTAATCTCATAAATTTAGGTATGAGGAAAGATTAACAATACTTTTAGCTATGATAGCTAATGTGCCAAAAGAATGTAAGTGGTCCTTGTCAATCATGTTAAATTTGAATTTTACTGAAATGTAAGGAAATTAAATTTGTTTCAATTGCAAATAATGTTAATGTGTTACTTCTCTTGGCAGGGGACATGGATGCTGTATTTGAACAAACCTGTCATATAATCATAAGAATCTTATGCTCTATGACATTGATCTTATCATACAGTCTGATCAACTGTGGAAGGATTTCTTTCTATGGCTAATACTTAGGGCTGTTAGATTGCTTCAATATTAGATAGCAACCTCAAGAACCTGTCTCTCATGCTTTGTGATGGTCATCTTAATGTTACATCTCAACAGTACATAGATACGAGCCATTGGTCTGACCAAGGAAACCATTTACTATATTTAAAATCAATGCTGCTCCAAAGATTTTTATTGCTAACAAGAGCAACTAGGACATATACTGTTCTTTGAATTAGGAAGAAGGGAGTTTTCATGATAATATTCTGTACCTCCCCAGGGAAAGCCAATTTCCTCCGTGAAAACTAGGGGCAAATGAAAACAATGAGTTTAGATAATCATTTAAAAACATCCTCTGTCCAGGGTTTCAGCCCTGGCATGCATCTTTTCTTGTGTTTATTCATCACTCTCCTTTGAACTGTTTCATTATTGTTCTCCATCTTAAAAGTAGTCCACTTCATGTCTGAGGTCTACAGCTGCTCTATAATAAGAAATCTCCATGCTTGTAATAGCTAATTGTACTGTCATTTTAGAAGCCTAGCAATATGAGTTACTTGATAGATTGCATCTACACGATTTTTTCCTCTCTGTCATTTGATGGCATTCAATCTGATTGTGAGACAGTTGCCAGTACACATGCCACCTTGAAAAATTATAACTTTTTTATCACTTCATTTTCCATTATGCTTTGAAAATGAAGAATTAGTAAAGGCACACCATATGATATCCTGCTTCTTAGTTTCATTATGCATTATGCATTCAATACTGAACAATATTCAGCATTGTAGCTTAGTAACAGAGTGAATGTGTGCTACGGATGGAGAATGGCCCAGACTACAATCCATCTCCAAGTAGACACGGAAAAACAAGTTTCTGAAATCATGGAGAGGAACTGCCGAGTAGCATCAATAAACCTAGACTAGATGGACCAATTGCTTGACTCTATAGAAAGCAGTTTCCTACGTTCCTTTCTACTGCTGTAAAGTCTGTATTATTCTGAAGGCATACAAGGTCAGGAAACTAATTAGGAGTAGACTTTGGGGTCAGCTAATCTGTAATGGATCATTTCCTGATTATACTGTTCTAGATCTAGACACTGTGGATAAAACTGAGGATTTATTCTAGTGCCTAATTACTAAGAAATAAATCCCATTGAACTCATAGAACTTACTTCTGAGTAAACATATATCAGGTTTGTATCTCTCATTCAGAAACTGCAATATCTTAGTTCAGATTAGTGTCTGACTATTGTAGTGTTTCCCAATCTTGGCAGCTTCCAGATGTGTGGACTTCAAGTCCCAGAACTCTCAGTAATAGCCATGTTGGCTAGGTAATTATGAGAACTGAGTCCAAACATCTGGAAGTTGCCAAGGCTGGGAAATACTGGGCTATTCTTTTCAAATGGTTACTAAAAAATTAACATTTTTCAAGTATGTATTTAAAAATCCATTCCACGTTTTTATCAGATAGTAGTTCACAAGACAGAGAACAGCAGCAGCAGATATACTAGCCTGAAATAGGAAGTGATTAGATTGGTCCCTGCTGTGTGGGCATCTTATCCTAATGCAACATTTGAAGTAAGACAATTCTCAAGTTGCAGACTGGAATCTTAAATGGAATTGAATTACCATCTAAAACAGATTACACTGGAGTCAAGGTCAGACTATTTCTCAGTTAATATATTTCTGTCTTGACAATCTTAAGCTTTAGCTACATTTAGTCAATTAAGGACCTTAGACACAAATTCAAAACCTAGTTTCCTGAATCTCTAAGGACTTCAGCTCATTGGGACTGCATGTTCACAGAGTCTTTTAAAAATATCTATACGCTCTAGTCACATGCGCATGTTCATGTACACACACCAAGATAGACTCTTCAGTATAATTAAAAAGTATCCTATCTATACAGTATATAAACTGGAACCGCATAGTGACAGCTGGATATGTTAAAAGAAAGTTACTGGTAAGTATTTCAAAATTATAGGGAAGTTTTGTCTGGAATTAGATCTCTGATGATACTGTCATAGACGCAGTTATCAAATCCTAAATATGCAGTTGTGAACTAGGCTCACTATCATGGTAATCTGCAGGTATAAATGTAAGTGTAGCAGTGAGGCAGGAACAGAGCTCCTGCACTGATTATAGGAGGTTTAGTTTTTAATACCAGAAATCCATTTTTTTTTTCCCATATGGAAAATTACAGCCTAAAATCAGTTTGGAGCACTTTCCAAGTTAATAATAGGACCAAGAGATGCAAAAACTATATGATCAAATGTTCATTTGGAGATCTCACTGAAATGAAATATATATTTTCCTTGTATCTGCCGACACATGATCAAATATCTCTCATATCCTTTCTGTTTAATATTAATAGAAGTAATAGTGTGTTTTTTTTATAACCTTCTGCAGTGAAATTGACTTCTAATGGTCAAATTTTCCAAGCCACTGATGCTTTAATCCAGTAGTAGTTGACATAACCAGATGAGTGGAGCTCATTGTTTTATGCAATCCCTATTTAATATGAACTGTAGTTTACCTAGAATTATTTGCATTGCAAAATAATTTAATTTCTTTTTGCTTTAAGCTATACTGGAGCAAATTCACAATAGTCCCTGTGAAGTCATTAGTCACAGTATAAATGACAGTGGTATAAATGGCTATCAAATTGCTTGAATATGAAAGAAAAATGTATAATAATGCAATATTGCTTATACCAGAATACTATCTCTTCTTTTTCAGCAAGAAACATTAAATAGCATTCTGACCATTTCACTCCTGGCAATTGTAAACTGGTTACCTAGTAACTAATCCAGGAATGCTGCTGGCTCTGTTTAGGTTTTTATCCACTTAATTATTTCTTCCCCCCCCCCCCTTTTTTCTACTTCTTATAAAAAATAAATGGTTGGGAATGATTTAAGTAGGTGACTGCTTCTGATAAGATAATTACTCTTTTTTAAAATACATTTTCCTTGCCAGCATATTTCAGAGTCACTCATATTTCATACTACCAGCATAGTTTGGAATCATACATGACATGGACTGATGTTTTGCTCTAAAATGGGAGAAGAACAGATAGCCTTAAACCATAACCTTTGGGAAAGATATGTTTTGCAAGTGTCTGCTCAGAATCAAATGCATTAAAAAAACAACAACATTCCACTATTTTAACTATTTTCATATTAGAAATGTGAACTTCATGCCTACAAGAGCCACAAGCAAGGTAGCATTCTGCATGAATATCCCTTGACAATATACTAGAATGAACATGTGCATTAGTGCTTGGCAGGCATTTGTGCAGACTAAAAAAAAATCTACGTATCAGCAGCACAGGGTTGGCAAGTTTTGTATTTTTTCACACTTATGTTTGTTTTGTGTCAGTTCACATTTCTAAATCAATCTCTATGTGTATTATACTATATAGCTATTTTATTATCCATCTACTGTAGTTATTATAACTGTTTTAATGTGTTATTTTTATTTTTTTTCTCTGTAGTTTATCTTAATATTATTGGCTGCTTTGAGTGCATTTCTTAGAATGGAAATGCGGAGCAGAATCATAGAGAGCTGGAAGGGACAACAAAGATTGTTTAGTCCAACCGTCTGCAATGTGCAAGAAACCCAATTAATCTATTTATGAGTGGTTCTATCTAGCCTCTTCCAAAAAACCTCCAGGGATAAAAAAACCCACAACCTCTATAAGCAGACAGTTTTAGTGTTATACTGATCTTACTGTCAGGAAGTTTTTCATTATATTTAAATTAAATCTAGGTAGCTGCAAGTAATATCCATTATTTCTGCTCCTAGTTTCTGAACCATGGAAAATAGTTCTTTCCATCCCAAGTCCGGATGGGAGATTCCACAGAAGGTCATGAAGAATAACAGGGCTAAGATCTTGTGGGACTTCCAGATCCAGACAGACAGGCAGGTCCATTTAACAAGACATCATGGTAGTAGACAAGGACCAGAAGT
Organism: Candoia aspera; assembly: GCF_035149785.1. NCBI lineage: Eukaryota > Metazoa > Chordata > Lepidosauria > Squamata > Candoiidae > Candoia > Candoia aspera. The sequence goes on along the minus strand of NC_086155.1, from coordinate 130,899,051 downwards.
CAGTGGTGGTGATAGATGTAGCAGTGCCAAGTGACAGCAACACCAGGAAGAAGGAGTATGAGAAGCTGGAGAAGTACCAGGGCCTGAAAGAGGAACTAGAGACAATGTTGAAAGTGAAGGCCAAACTGGTCCCACTTGAGTAGGAGCACTCAGGGCTGTGACTCCTAAGGTGGGAGAGCAGCTCCAACAGATTCCAGGAACAACATCAGAGCAATCGGTCCAGAAGAGTGCAGTGCTAGGATCAGCTAAGATACTGCACGGGACCTTCAAACTCCCAGGCCTCTTGTAGAGGACCCAGGGTTGAGAAAGACACATACCACCCATAGGAGTGAGAAGGGAATGTGTGTGTGTGTGTGTGTGTGTGTGTCTGAGAGAGAGACAGAGAGAATGAGAATAAGTGTCATCAGATTTAGCAGATGCAAATACATACATGTATCCTCCTCTTGTTATATCTAAAATATTTCTTCATTCTTCTGGTTTCAGTGATTTTCAGTCATTTGTCATAAGAATACTACACTCAATATTCAAGGTGTTGACATTTTGCTGCATCTGGCCATTGCCAATTCTAACAAATTAATTACTGTCATCACTTCTTTCCCTCAAACCAACAACACCCCATTTTTACACATACATTTGCCTATTTTTTCCTGGTTTTTCAGCATTTCATTTTATCTCCTTTTCAATTTGTATCTGTCACTATTTCTTGTACGTACCACAAGTTTTAAAAATTGATATGCAGTGATAATATCAATCCTTAATCTGTGGGTTTTCTTTTGCATCTCTGGTCCAGCCATACCACCTTCTGAGAAATAACAAGTACTTTGACTCTTGTGAGCCCAGCAAAAAGTTTAAGAAACAAGGCTTTATTCCCCAGAAGTAGCTCCTGCTTGCCTTTGCAATGTCCTTCCATAGGAAATCAGGAACAGCAGAGTGACTATATTTTCTAGTCAAAGTTAAAAACCCATTCGTTCAGCTTCACTTATGTTTAGTGACAGCAATATGTATTTCTTGCTGTGACATGAATACATGAAGGACACATCATGAAGTTGGATAGAATTTCATTATATTGTAAAGCCATGTTCTCTTTCTCCATTTTTTCCCTACAGCAGTTAATAAACTAATGGCAGAAATAAATAAGGCAATATTGTTGCCTTACCTACAATGGCATACATGGAGATAGTTACTGTATATGCTAACATGGAATATTTAACCCCCACCCCACTCCTTGCCCAACAGTGCAGATATAAAATGTCACTAATGAAGAATTAATGTGATGTTAATTACTTTGATTTGTTTATGTATAGAATATAAAATAACACAGAGGTTTGACTGAAAAGAAAGCAATTTGATGATTCAATTGCTTTTAAGGCAATAATAGGCCATTTCTTCTTGACTCTTTTGGCACCCTGTAAAATTTTGCTGAAAACTTAAATAAAATATACAGGGCAAGATATCATTTCTTTTATGGAGTTGTAAAAGTGGTGTTGTAAAAGGCATTAACCAAACATATTTTAACCGAGATTTTTCTGTCTGATTTTTGAAATATAATGCCCAGTCTGGAAGAATACAAGCAAACAAACAAACAAACAAATGAACAAAAATCACCATAGCAAGATTCTTTCTCATATCCCTTGTTTCCCCCCCCCCCATTCCTATCATAGGGTTGAGTTCATAGTTTCCTGAATTTAGGAAGATGTTAGGGCTTTAAAAATTGATTATGCTCCTACCACCAGCAATTAATGTTATCTTGTTTAATTCTTGTTTGCTACTTTTTGAAGAAATTACCCCATACCCACACACAGAGAACACTTACTTTTATTTTTCTGGTGCTTGACTAACATTAATTATGGTTCTGCATTTATAGAATGACACAAACAATCAGAAATCATGTACTAGCCATGTTAATATTGGAATATTATAGAGTCAGACAGATTTGGCTAATATCAGTTCATGTAAATCAAAACCATTTACTGTGACGACACAAGTTTTATACTTGTCCCATGAATAGTTTGAAATTGCTGTCCAACATGCACATTTTCACACCTTTTTTCACATGTTCTTTAAATGACTACTCTAAGAGAAGTGAACTCATTGTAAACATTCTCTTTCTCTCTCCCTTTCTCTCTCTCTCTCTCACACACACACACCAGACACATAATTTTCCCTCTACATAACTTATTTTCATTGCATCCTTTCCTTTCCCACATTCCCTTGCCACTGTCCTCTGATTCCTGTGGCCAATCCTGTTCCTGAACTATACTATCCAAATTGTGTGAAGCTCCAAGGAGTTTAATATAGACTTAATCTTTGCTCATTCTTTCCTACATCAGCCTCATCTAAGCACAGCTGACAATAACACTGTGTTGTGAACAGAAGTTATTTCCTTATTACTTATTCCAAAGCTGGTAAAGACTTTCCAATTTCCATGGTATTCTCCCCAATCTTTTTTCAACAAATGCTACATCCCCATCTTCATTTTTCTTACCCTATTTATCTGTACTGCTTGAAATAATCTGGCAGTCCAGTACTGGTAGACTGATATACTCACCCATCCTTTTCATTTGGCAAACATTTATGGTAAAATAAAACATTTATGTTTCAATTCACAGTGCAGTTTATTTCCATTTTGCTGAAATTCAGTGTAAAATTTAATACACGGTCAATATGCTATTCCAGAAGTTGTATTTCCATGTTTATCAGGTTCCACATAAGTTGCTTTTCTGACTCTTGTGCAAAGGTCAAGGCACAGTCTATCATAAGCACTGTCTCAGAAGCAGAGCCTTTGAGATGTATGCTGACGTGGCATTCAAAATATTCCACCATTGTGACACTTTAATTAACATCTCAGTGGCCTGCCTTCACAGGGACACTTACATCATTTATTACATAATGTACTGCAGAAAATTCCTTTTGCTTGCTAGCAAACAACCTGCAGTAAAGTGCTCTCTGGAGAAATTTAAATTACAGTGGTAACTCCACACATAGTGGTTTAAACTGCTCAGCACAGCTGTTTTATCGCAGGTCATTCATTTGCAGATGCACTCCTCAGAATAAGCCATACAATAAATTCTACCAGGTTGAGTGGTGGCAAGAAATGGGGGGGAGGGGTCTATACTTGCAGTCATGTTCTACTATGTCTACCTGTTCTGTTGCTTGGAGACTAAAACAATAGGCTGGATTGGCTAATGATGTAGTAAAACTTTTGTGAAGGTGAGTGAAGCCCACTTGAATTGTGTGGGTGTTTCTTTTTTTTTTTTATGTTCCAGTCTGGTATCTGTCATCTTGTTATATTTTATTCTTTATTTTGGCTACTTATTTTATTTTATTTTATGTTTTTACTTGTGATCCACTCAGGGTCATTGGGAGTTGGGTGGCATACAAAGTTATTAAATAAACAAAAAAAAACAAACAAATAAATAACTGAATTCTTTCTCAGGGATTCATCTAATGCCATTGAGATTCTTTCCCATTAAGATTATCTGAGGAGGAGCCACTTCATTTTCTCTAAATTTTGTTTCAAGTGAAATGATATGGTAGACAAGGGATATGCAAGGTCTTTCTTACAAACGATGATGCTGTTAATTAAAAACTTTCTTAACTTCTTTTGACGTGGTTTACCTGAGGAGACATTAAACATAATAGCCTAGGATAGCTTGCCTTTTTTTGCCATTGTAAATTATTGTAAGCAAAAGAATGAACAAAACTATAGCTGTGATGTATCCTACTGGAATCTCAACATACTGTCATGAGTAAGGATGGCAAGCAGGGGGCTCCCACCCAGACTGTCAAGCGCATGCGTAGCACTGAGGAACTGTTCAGCCATTCAAAGAGACACAGATCGGGACCGCCTTAACCTTTGGGGGTTATATGGCTGGGTTTTCCCACGCTTCCTCAGTTTGTTAGGATTCTTGTTAAGTACTACTAATAAATATTAGAGACCAAGTCATTGTCTCAGTGTGTTTCCTGGTAATCAGGACACATACAATCATCTTGGAAGCAAACATTGGAGCAATATTGTCCTCACTGGATAGCTTTGGATCATTAGGATTTTTTTTAATCCTAATCTTTGAATTACATGGTTCATGCCCAAATATGTTGCCCTGAGTAGGGATTATTTTATAGGTTAAACTAATCTCCAAATCGGGCCCATAAATATGCCTTGAATCTCCAGTGAAGAAATATAGTCATATTCAGAAACCAATATAATTATAATCTAGATTTGTAATACAGTTGTATCTTCATTGCAGTCCTTTTCTCATATGGAAGTTTCCAAGGCAGGAACTTGCTGCTGGTTATAAAGTTGACAGAAATCATTGAGGAAAATCTCACAGATGGTGGCTCTGAAACTGAGATGATGAGTTGCAGATGCCTGTCAGCTCATTTGTTCACTGATTCATAGCATCACCCACAGCACATCCTGAACTAATTGTCACTTATCTCAAAAAAGTCTCCAAAGAATGCAGGTAAGAGAGGAAGCAGGGCATCAGGCAGCATTCAAGAATGCTCTGTTGGTCTCTGTTAGTCAGTTCTGGAGGTCACTCATCAACTTCCACTCAATCATGTTATTTCTATTGTCATCATAAATGCAGCTTAAAGAATACAAACTCTTCAGGGATTTCAGAACCTAAAAAGAGGTGTCAAACCAGCTTCTAAGACACAGATGTTTCTTATCATCTAGGTACTTGGAGATTTCACTTATTTTACTCATTCATTTAATTTTACCTTGGATTCTTCCTCAGAGCTCAGGACGGTACAAGAGGAGTTATCCCATTCTTCAACTTAAACTCAAAATTATGAAGTAAAGATTGATTAAATCAGGGATACAACTTTATTGATTTTATGCACCCACACAAGAATTTATGGTGGTACAAACTGCCATGGTATAAGGCTTCTGATGCTTGTTAAGAGAGCTTTCCTTGTTAAGACAGCTTTTCTGAACTCAGATATGTTACAGCTACAATGCTATTCTTATCCAACATATAAGGAATAAATATGAACTCTCCTAGTTCAGGATGCTAAGTCTGTACAGCAGCTGTCTCCATCCTGTAATCATAGTTTAATGTGGATTGGATGCACATTCCTGAGAACCATGGTGTCTTGAAATTCATACTCTGTGAATGGCCCACTCTGCTCTCAAAGTAACTTTGTTTTATATCCCTGTAAAACTCTCTGATGGGACTTAGGTTTTATTACTCGACAGTCACTGATACCTCATCCTATGTTCTCTATTCACACTTCCCAATCTTTCTTAACACACAATACCAGTACTTTCAATTATACCTAAAGGAACAGCAGGCAATAGGCAAATATACAAGTGTGTTTGGCTAATCTGGGAAGACCAGAAATAAAATTGTATTCTGTCTAAGTTCCAATCAGCTTATGCTGCACTGACTGCAAGAGGGGTGGGAAGGTGAAGGTGGTTCCCATTTCACACATGCACGCACACACCCCTCTACCATCTGTGTAATGTGTCAGTCTCTAGCAGGCTCAATTCCATTTAAGACCAAGCCACTAAGACCAGTTTCCTCCATAAACCACATAGCAAAGTAGGAACCCTGTGTTAGAGTTAGTTATTATTAATGAAATGGAAGAAGAACAAGTGAAAGACTGTATGATAAAAAAATTGGACACATACTGATGGAACAGTGGGAAAATATGTTGTTAAAAGGATTGAAATTTATATTGTTATAATCTAAAAGGAAATATTTATAAAATTATATACCACTGGTATATGCCTCCAGAAAAAATTGTCTAGAATGTGTAAAAAAAAAAGGGTAAAGATTCCTGTTTAGTCGTGTCTGACACTAGGGGGTGGTGCTCATCTCCGTTTCATGGCCGAACAGCCAGCACTGTCCGAAGAAGCTTCCACAGTTACGTGGCCAGCATGACAGTCATGGAACTCTGTTACCTTCCTTCCGAAGTGGTACCTATTTATCTACTCACATTTGCATGCTTTCAAATTGCCAGGTTGTAAAGGTACTTCAAATTTATGCTGGAAATGTGGGCAACATGAAGGGTCATTTTTTCATGACTGGTGGACTTGTAAAAAAGCCAGAAATTTCTGGGTTCAAATACATATAATGATACAAAGAATTTTAAAAATCAACATTCAGTTGAAACCAGAACTTTTCATGGTGGGATTAATAGACAGAAAATTAGAAAAGAGTCATGGAAAATTATTTTTATATATGATTACTGCTGTGAGATTATTATATGCACAAAAATGGAAAGACTCTGAACTACTTACAATGGAGGAATGGTTGGTGAAGATGACAGAACTGGCAGAGATGGCAAAATTAACTTTTTTGATTAGAGAAAAATCAACAACTACATTTGTCAGTGATTGGAAACCCCTTATGGACTTTTTGCTGAAAAAAGAGAAAAATGAACTTGCGATTTATGGGTCTGAAGAATAGAAAGGGTAGCTTATGAAAAGAAGGAAAATATAATTTTAGAGATGGAGGCAAAATATAAATGCATTTATAATTGTTGCCAAGAAGATCAGAAGCTGCTTTTTTATAATCTGTCTTTTCCTGTTCCTGTTCCTTTTCTTTCTTTTCCTTTCTTTTTCTTTTTTTCAATATTTACTATTTTTCTTTATTATCTTTTTTTAGAGTTTTTACTTTGTTAAACATTTCTTTAATATAAATTATAAGAGGATGAGAATGAGAGAGCGAGCCATAATCACTTAACCTGGAATCTTTGGGGGTATGGTCAGATTTGCACTTGAAGTTGATTTGTCTCGTCTTCAATCTTTTTGTATCTCATTGGAGGTCTTCTATGATCAACACCTCCTACCTGATTCTGACTAACAGTATGGGAGTGGGAAACTGTGTTCCATTCTTAATTTAAGACTACCATATGGATAAACATATTGCTACACAGTGTAAAACAGGTTCATTAGTACTGGAAATAGTTTTAAACAACTCACTTGAGTTAAGAAAGCCAAGTTCTAACTAAGTAAGAATAACTGTGATATAGAGTTTAGGGAACTAAACATTCAGATTTAACTGAACTGAGACATGGGAAAGTCACTGCATAACTTTCAGATAGCCATTCTTTCTCAGTCCAGCCTATCACCCTTGGTTGTTGTAGCTGTGATAAAATTAAAGGACAAATTATTGCATATTATGCTTTACACTTATAGAAGGAGTGCAGAAAGTAGAGTCCAGGATCTGCGTCTCTTTAGTGGGTTCCCACATCCACCCCAAACTTTGTCCCTTTTGGCATGGCCGGGTTTTTAGAGGCCAAATGAGTGCCATAAGCCAACCAGATACTTTAGGCTGCTTCACCCCTTAACAGTCCTGGATCTACCACCCCAAATGGGGCCTCCCATCCTATTTTGGGTTTGTGGCCTTCAGCATTTTGTATAAATGCTGAGTCCCCTTTTGGGGGAGATGGGCAGTGATAGAAATTTGAAAAATAAATAAATAAAATAAATAAAACTGGCAAGGTCTGTCCTAGAGGAAACGTTGGAGATAAATAGGAAAATAATATTTAGATTCTCTATTTGCTTATTTCTCATATAATTTCTGTTTCATTATTGCTTAATAGAAGAACACATGAACAAAGCATTGGGAGGTACTTTTGGGCCCCCATGTACTGGCTTCATCATCAACCCTTTTTTCTGAGCCTTGGAGTAGGCAAGTGGTTTTTATGGTGTACTCATTTCACAGGATCTGTGTCTGGATCCCAATTTAGTGATTAAAAAAATGTCTTTTATTCCTTGTTCTTGTTTATTATTATATTGTTTTATTCCTTTTAATGTTTACTTGTGAACCACCCAGAGTCATTGGGAGTCAGGTGGTATGCAAACATCATCATCATCATCTTCATCATCATCATCATCATCATCGAAAGTCCATATCTTCATATCTCACCATATATTATCATTAGAAATCATTGGATTTCTCTAGCCCTCTACCCATTTTTCCCCTGTTTTCCCTCTCAATTCAATGGCATTTTGGGATGGCAACTCCTTATGGCAAACATGTGGCAAATGAAAAGGTTCAGGGCTTTCAATTCTTTATATTTTCATTTCATTTTTTTTTAAGTCTCAAGGAAACTGTTGTTAGCTTTTTTAGTATTTTGCAGAATCAAAACTATAATTTATAGCTGACCTTGGCAGATCCTGAGAAAGCTAGCCGGAGGAGGAGGAGGAAGAGGAGAATGACAATTGTAAACCACTTTGGCACTGTTGCCCTGAAAATTTACACAGACATGTCTCTGTCATTATCAGGATCTGAGGGAGCCTTTGCCTTTTAATGAAATTTGCAGGCAAATGTGACTTTTGTGAGAGGAACATGCCTGGCTAATTTCATCCAAACAGGAAAGATTTCTGTTCAGGAAAGTAATCCAATTGGGGGGGGCGTGTTTGAGGGGGAAGATAGATAAATAAAATGACATGCAGTATTGAGGTGGCTGTGCTAAGAAACATATATGCTGTTAGAAAGAGAGATGTAGCACTGGAGCTAGTTGGATATTACAATTTATGGTAGTGTGGTGAGCAGTGAACAGGATACTGGTGGTTATCTTTATTCTACCCATCTGGCATAAAAACTGCAATGCATCATTCAAATTTACTAGCATTGCAGTTCCTGAAATACTTTTCAAGACCTACAAGAATTGTCTGTTGTTCAGAGAATAGAAAGTCTGTGCCCTGCAAAATTTGCGACATTTCTGTTATGGGCTACTTGCTACTTGAATACACATGTTGCCTCATACAGCTTTCCTTAGATGTCCTCTTTGCCTCTATGAGGCAACAATCTTATCATGCTCAGAACAAAGCATAAACAAGAAAATTTATATCAACTGCTTCCTCTTAAGCAACATTAGTATGTACACAGATTTTAGAGAGCATACATGGAATGCCTAGTTTCTAGAAGTATTGAAATGAATTATCAGCCCTTGTTCAGGCAGATTGCTAAGTAAAGATGTAATGCTTTCAGTTCTATCCACGGTGAAGACATTATAAGCAAGCTGTGAGGTTTCCTGAAAGCCCCCCCCACCACCATTTTCACTACGATTATGTGTGCATTGAATTTAATCAGATTTTAATATGCAACATAGCTTTTGAAACCAGGCCTTGAAACTGTTTTGCAAATCATGACTATGAGGGCACCTGAATTAACATTCAGAATGGTTATAACTGCTATATGGACATTTCTCTTCAACACAGTAAAGAATTGGGTAGGAGGGAATATGTAGGGGTTGCAAGTAATTATTATTTCATCACTAGTACTTGTTCTCAGCTACATGTTGGGTGTTCTGGACTACATTTGGAGAAAGCATATATGTTGGACTACTTATTTTTTACTGCAGTTTTTGTGTTTGTGTGTCGTGGTTCTGATGGTGGGATGATAAGTATAAGAATAAGAATAAGAATTTCTACACCAAGTGAAGGTGGTAGATGCTCCCTGAATAAGGAAAACCAACCACACAGGAGTACATCTAATTTTATCAGAACAAATATTCACTTGCAAAATTTCATTTTCCCACAAATATGATCCAGGAAGACCCTGACATTTCAGGGATAATTCAAGTAACATGTGGAGGGTGAACAGGAAAGTGCTGGCAGATGTTATTCTATCAGCAGAAGAACACAGTTGGATACAACCCACAAGATTCTTATTGTTGCTTTATTTGGTCCCACAACATAAACAACTTAATTATTTAATGAAGTGTGAGAAGAATTGCAGCAATCCAAAGAGCCTGAACATTTTTCAGCTTTGCCTTAGAACAAAATGATCCCTTTCTAGTACCGTTCCCTAATTATTAGGGCCATGAGTTTCTTTGTTCAATAACCAAGAAGATAAATCACTTTTTTTTCCTTTTAATTATTCTTATTTTTCTTGAAGAAACAGAACCCAGCAGATCATAATTGTTTATTAATGCTGCATGAGATTAAATGAGCCCTGCAGTACTTCAGCTCCATTTTCATGATCTGTGGGCCAGCTGCTTCACAAAGCATCATTAATGAAGCATGAGGATTTCATGTTGCTTGGTCATCCAACTGGAGATATGTTTCACCTTATGGCAATTTTGTTTCTCCCTGTGCTCAAAACCCAGGGGGTCCTATATGCTACCAGCCCATTAAATGCACAATGCAGATACAGCTTTTGGTCTCCTTTGAATATCATAAAAATCATCATACTGTTTATAAGAGCGACAGCTTGCAGTAAAGTGCTACCTTATGAAACAGAGTATAGAGTCAAACACTATGAAGAGGATGGAGATAATACTGTAAAATTCAGAGTTTTGTAACACCTATTACTCAGAAAGTTTTAAGACAGTGTGAATACAAGAATTGTCTCTCTCTCAGATAAGAAGTCAATAGTGCAAACAATTATATTTTATAACTAGTTAGTGTCAGATGGCTTCATAAAGAGTGTGTAACTATGTTGTGGTACAATTATCTATGTAAATATAGATATGCATACATTTGTCAGGGTTTTTTGTTTGTTTGTTTGTTTAAATAAATCTCAAGCTTTTAAAGAAAAGCTTTAAAATCCCAGACTTTTAACTAAAGATCCCTTCTCTTTATTACAAGAAATTTCCTGCTATTGTCCTACAGGTATTATATACTGATGGCAGTGTTACACAAATACCATAGCAAACCTGACAAAAACCACAACTACTGTTTTACACATGTGAAGACTGATATTGGATAGAAGACAAAACTGAGGCTTTTAGAGAATGGAATTCAAAAGTGAGAATGCTACAGACTCCCCTTCATGGTTTATAAGACATTCACTTTCACTTCTATCATGACTATAAACCCTTCTTTTCAAACCAAAAGAAAGAAGAAAACACTACTCAAATTGTGCAACTGTAGCAAGAAATGGAAAAAGGAAACTGAGTAGTAATATCATAGCTTTCTATCAGCTTGTGAAGAAGCAGTTCAAATTATCAAAGTAAGCTACTGTTTAGTAGCCTTGTGTAGTGCAGAGTGGTAGGCGGCAGTATTGCAACCAATTTTTTTAACTGATTCATGCCTACTTTAGGATTTATGCTACATGTGTTTTGCATTTCAAAATGGGAAAACTGCAATTTCCAGAGGGGTTCCTGAGGGCCACCAAAGGGTGGGGGTTGGGGGCTACCTGTGGTTTGGGATTATATATAGCCTACTCTTGCCTCGTGTGACGCAGAGTGGTAGGTGGCAGTACTGCAACCGAAACTCTCCCTACAACCCGAGTTTGATCTCAGCAGAAGCTGGATTCTCTCTTGGGTAGCCGGCTCAGGTCGGCTCAGCCTTCCATCCTTCTGAGGTCAGTAAAATGAGTACCCAGCTTGCTGGGGAAGGCAATGGCAAACCACCCTGCTATAGCCTGCCAAGAAAATGTTGTGAAAGCGGCATCCTCCCAAAGGGTCAGACATGACTCAGTGCTTGCACAGGGGACCTTTCACCTTTCAAGCTACCGTTTATTTAAATTGGGACAAAGGAAACTTTGGCCTTCAAATACTGTTAAACTACACCACCCAATGTCCATTGTCATTGGCAAAGCCAGCTCTCAGAGTATGATTCAGTATCTGGAAAGTCACAAGTTTGCCATCTTTGATTTAGGTCAATGGATGCCAAAGATCTGAAGATCTATCTCATGCTCTGGGAGATATACAACCTTGAAGAAAAATTAAAAATCTAGGGAGCACTGTCTAAGAAGGATTTACTGTTGTAGCATTTTTACTGCATCATGCTTTGTTTTGTTTTTAAATGCAGTTTGGAATACTGGTTTGGATGTTCCATTCCTTTATCCACAGAGAATAATTTCTATCAATTCTCCATTCTATCTCCATTCTGCTATAACATGTCTCCTCCCTATCAAAGGGATCCCAACCAGAGTGGGTGGGGCAAGGGGATAAAGAATTTCAAATTGAAGGTAGAAATGGAAAAAAACTCCATCATCAGCATTTATTCTACTCAAAAAAGGGAAGTTAAAATACAAATCACTGCATTTTAAATGGATCATTTACATTTTATAAATTTCAAGTTTAATCACTATGTTGAATTTGTTTGTGAGAAACAGGGTAGAACAATAAATGTATACCTGAATAAGTGGTGTTATTCCAGAACCACAGTTACTTTTAAAATAACGTTGGCTTCCATTAATATAATTGAAACAAAGAAAACCTCAATAGGGGAGCATTTCAATCTTTCCACATAGACCCTTGCATTTTTAAAAATGGTTACCCCCTTCCCCCATGGGAAAAAAAAATCTTAGGAATAAAGCATTATCCAATTAATCTGAGAATAATTTATTAATTTGTCATAACATTTTATTTATTTAGTTATTTGTTTAATTTTATTTTAACGTATCACACAGAGGGTAGAGATTTCCAAACTTTGAGAGTTTGTGAAACCAGCTTAACATTAACCTGCCCAGCAATGATCATGCTCTTGGGTACCATAGTAACAATATATTGCAAAGATAAAAAAGAAGAGATGCACATATATTTTATGATAGTCACAATCTCATCTTACGCTGCATCAGCAATGTCTATAACTAAAAATAATATAGAACCCTACAAAGATCTGCACCCTACAGTGCATTAGTTATGAGCCTCTACTTCATTTAATTTGTTGCAGCAGATTATTGTCCTTGGGAATTCACCCATGTACAACTGTATCTTTTTTGAAGGGCTCTCTATATTATTTCCTTTGACAAATGTGCTCTAGAATTAATGGCACAGACTGATGGCAAGGGATGAAAATGGACTGAAAGATTTGAAAGTGAACTGAAAAAATGGGTGCCTGCATTATTATTTCAAATATTTAAAAGGAAAGTTAAACATTTTAAGCTATAAAGATTTGTTTTTATTGGTAATAAAGATCTGAAAATATTTTAAATTAATTAGGAGTAAGCATGCACAATGTCCCCCCAAAAGTCATGCTATTGCTGCCACATCGTGGCAAAGGGGTTGGGGGGGATGTTCCTGGGAGGGCTGAGTGAAGAAGACTAAAAGTGTATGCCCAAGAAGAGTGAAGAAATCTGAATTAATGACAACAGGTATAGCAACCAGCCTTAGCAATGACAGTGAAGTTATTGAAGTGGTGAATAGCTTCTGCCTTTTAGGATTGACTATCAACAGTTAAGGAACAAGCAGTCAAGTAATATACCATAGACTAGCACTTGGTAGAGTAGCAATGAAGGCCTTGGAAAAGATATTCAGATGCCATGATGTGTCTATACCTACAAAGATCAGAATTGTGTAAGCCATGGTATTTCCTGTGATACTCTATGGAAGCAAAAGAATGGACTTGGGAGAAGACTTCTGAGAATACCATGGATAGCCAAGAAAAAAAAAATGAACAAAATCAACCCAGAGTTCTCATTCAATGCACAAATGACCAAACTCAAATTATCATACTTCAGATGCATTATAAGAAGACCTAACTCTCTGGGGAAGGCACTAGTGCTGGAAAGGTGGGAGGAAATAGAAGAGGATGACTCAATTACAGCAATGATGGGTGTACCAGTGGAAGATCTGGAGGACCAGGTTAGGGACAGATCTTGGAGAAAATCTTTGTGGTCAATAAGACTCGATACTGACTTGATGGAACATTATCAATCAATCAATTCTTCAGGTATTTCATTTGAGAGGTTAATCCAAGTTAGGGTAATCATCCCCCATAGAACCAACATTTGGGCAAGATCAGTCCTTTTCTTTCCCTCTGAATCTTTGGTATACGAAGTCTCTACTGAATCTCAAGAAATGCTTTTCTTGATAGGAGCCAAGAAAAAAAAGTGCCAAAACCTTTCTTTGATTTCCTTCTCCTCCAGTAAATATATACTGTAGTGTCTGTGAACATTAATGATGGAACCTTTCCTTTTGTAGTGATCACAGTGTAAAATAATCTTGAAAGATATAAACTCTCATACACTTTTTCAGCAACCAGCAAAAGCTATTTCATTTCCGTGGGATTTTCTTGGAGAGTATATTTCATAAGGCTTTTGACTCCTCCAGTGGCTTTTCAACTTTGCCATGACATCTGTCTGTTGTTGCTGCTTTTAATGACATTGGTATTTTTGCTTTGATGTGTTTATTGCATACTTGCTCGATTTTTTTTGGGCCCAAATAATGCAAGACATAAATAGGTGCAGCTAGTATCCAGCACATTCAGCATATTTAAGTCTTTCTCCTATGTCTCAACAATGTTTTCAAGTCTGTATTACAGCCTTCTGGGTCAAACCAGGCCAATGGGTGCTTACAATATTTTGAACTACTTCCAAATATTTCATCTCATATTAAGGATGCAGGGACAGACTCTACAATAAGGCACAGCCCATATATACTTATGCAAGAGTTTGTATTTGGTACTCTTAAAGAGGCACAATCTGCAATCATACAATTTATGCAGAGGAAGGCTTTTCACACCTCAGCTAATATTGTGAAGAGAAATCTTGCAAGTTCACTCATGCGGGGTAAGACAGAGTTTAATCCTTTTTAAAAAATAACTCAGCCTGGTAAACAATAGGCTATACTAGCTTTCTTTACACAATGATACCTTCCTTGCATTAACTTTGTTGCACATGAAAATCCAGCTTACCCAATTCCATTTAATAGGGTCCGTACATCTGTAATATTATCTATAAAGGAAGATAGTGTTAACATTCTCATTGCTGCCTTATTTAGTATAACTAATAAGAAATCCTGAAGCGCTGTTAAAAATGAAGCCTGGGTAGCATCTGCTTCAGATTTCAGTTTAATTGATGCTAAAAATCTCAGGAGGTCTGCTATTTCCACAATTGTTCCACATTGAGGTACGGTATGTGTAGAAGAGCCACAACACCCAGCATTTTTATCTTCCAGGAACAAAATATGAAAACAAGTAGAATAGAGTCATAGTATTTCTTCTAGAGAAGTCCGTACTGTCTTGTGATACTGATTTTGAAATGTCAGGGCCTCTGTACATTCACTTGAGGTAGCAAATGTATGTTGTCTCCGCAGTTTCACTTCATGGTTGAAACATCATGACTGCAAATAAGTGTGCTTGGATATACACTTAATGAAGAAGGAAGTAGAGAGAAAGGACATTTTGAAAAGCATTCCTGAAAGATGGCAGCAAATAATCTACAATTATTGGAAATAATAGAAAGGATCAGCAATGAATGTTTTATTTATTTATTTATTTGTTTGTTTAATCAAACTTTATCCCCGCCCATGTCCCCTACCTGGGGGGACTCTCAGAAAAATGGTTGAGAAAATAGGGAGAAAGGAAAAAGTGGATCAGTTTCCATTTTAATGCAAATGTGTCCAAGATGTATACAGTGCGACCAAAATCTATATGCAAACTAGAATGCAGTTCAACCATAAGTCTACCATTCCTGGGATGTAAAAATCCAGGTCGTCACAGCAAAGACTTCGAGTTTTCTGAATCTCTTTGCTGCCATCTAGTACTGGCCCAGATTTTTTCAGCTCATATGCAGAGCCTTATTCTATGGTGATACTTCCCTCTTCTAAAGATTATGATGTAGTAAAATCACCAAACAAATGGTGTAAAAAACATATTGGGAAAATTACTTGAAAAAATTTAGCAACAAAATGTATTGGATCAAAACAGTGAAAATGAAGCAAAAGATAGGCCAAACATATGCAATGTAAAATGGCATTTTTAAATGTTTTAATATTTTCCTTTTCTTCTTAATCTCACAATATTTGTTGTTAGGCACATTAAAACTAAAGGACTAATTAGGCAAGAGGTATTTTATGGCCATCTCTCTTCTCTGCCATGTACCTATTCCCAGTTGTTGTACCAAGAATCTGCTCCAAAAATTCCACCAATTCTTTAGATCAAATTGTAGAGGGCCTGAATTGGAACAAGGGAAAAAAGGCAGGAAAAAATCTGTTCTGCTGCTGAATACTCTTCCAAAAGGCAAATACCGTCAGATACAACTCATAATACAGGTGGTCCTTGTTTAACAACCACTCATTCAATGATTGTTTGAACTCACAATGGCACTGAACAAGTGGTAGTTACGACCAGTCTTTGAAGTTCTGACTGTTGCAGCATCCCCACAATCACGTGATCGCAATCTAGGCATTCGGCAACTAGCCCAGATTTCTGACTGTTGCACGATCCTGTGGTCATGTGATCATGATTTGTGACCTTCCCTTCCAGTTTCCCACAAGCAAGTCAGTGGGGAAGCTGGCAAGAAGTCAGAAGTCACAATTACATGAGGTCCTTGCTTAATGACCCATGAGATCCTTGCTTAACAGTAGTAACCAGGGACTAACAGAACTGCTGCTGCTAAGTGACATACAGTAGTCATGTGATGTTGCACTTTATGACTGTATCACTTACCAATAGAAATTCCAGTCCCAATTACTGTTGTTAAGTGAGAACTACCTGTATATATGTTGCTTAAAGAGTAAAATGGCTAGTAGACCCACCTGTATTTTAGGATCTTACCAAGTGTCCCTCAATGGCAACACCATAATGGTAGATAAGTTTCCCTGATAGTTTGATCACCATCAGTGTTTTGCTTGACACTATGCTGGAGGCATTAGCAAGAAAAGCAGAAAGAAATGAATAGCAGTGCTGAAAAACTGGAAACACAAGAAAAAGGTCTGAGCTATTGCTTGGACTCTTTGCATTCAAAGAAAGGAATAGCTACAGAATTTCAATTGCCTCAGTGATGGCTGGGTGATTCTGCAAGATGCTGTATCATCAGTGAGGAAATGGCCTGAGTCAGAGGAACAATGTAGGGCACTTTAAAGGATATCTATTATTTTAAATAGGGAACAAAGGAGAAAACTTCGTTTTTACACACTTTGTTTGTGCACGTAAAAAAATCTGGTAAGTCAACCAGATGCAAATGCTACAGAGGCCATATATGATGCATAGCTAAGATCAGTACAAAGTGCAGCTGTTGCCTTTAAGGTCTTGAATGGCCTAGGATCTGCAATCTGTCAAAAAGGGAAATACCTGATTCCTAAAAGCACCATCTAGCAACAGTAAGAACAGACCACGGAACAACAGACTGGTTTAAGATTGGGAAAGGAGTACGGCAGGGCTGTATACTCTCACCCTACCTATTCAACTTGTATGCAGAACACATCATGCGACAAGCTGGCCTTGAGGAATCCAAGGCTGGAGTTAAAATCTCTGGAAGAAACATTAACAATCTCAGATATGCAGATGATACCACTTTGATGGCTGAAAGCGAAGAGGAACTGAGGAGCCTTATGATGAAGGTGAAAGAAGAAAGTGCAAAAGCTGGCTTGCAGCTAAACCTCAAAAAAACCAAGTTTATGGCAACCAGCTTGATTGATAACTGGCAAATAGAGGGAGAAAATGTAGAAGCAGTGAAAGACTTTGTATTCCTAGGTGCAAAGATTACTGCAGATGCTGACTGCAGTCAGGAAATCAGAAGACGCTTAATCCTTGGAAGAAGAGCAATGACAAATCTCGATAAAATAGTTAAGAGCAGAGACATCACACTGACAACAAAGGCCCGCATAGTTAAAGCAATGGTGTTCCCTGTAGTAACATATGGCTGCGAGAGCTGGACCATAAGGAAGGCTGAGAGAAGGAAGATCGATGCTTTTGAACTGTGGTGTTGGAGGAAAATTCTGAGAGTGCCTTGGACTGCAAGAAGATCAAACCAGTCCATCCTCCAGGAAATAAAGCCAGACTGCTCACTTGAGGGAATGATATTAAAGGCAAAACTGAAATACTTTGGCCACATCATGAGAAGACAGGACACCCTGGAAAAGATGCTGATGCTAGGGAGAGTGGAAGGCAAAAGGAAGAGGGGCCGACCAAGGGCAAGATGGATGGATGATATTCTAGAGGTGACGGACTCGTCCCTGGGGGAGCTGGGGGTGTTGACGACCGACAGGAAGCTCTGGCGTGGGCTGGTCCATGAAGTCACGAAGAGTCGGAAGCGACTAAACGAATAAACAACACAAGTTTTTTTGTCTGATTAATAAATAAAAGATTGGTGGGTTCCAGGTATAGAGCCTTCTCAACTGAGTGTAATAAATGTCAAACTTTGTGGAAATCTGCCAAGACCAAGCCCTATCTCCCCATTTTAGATGAGGCCCGGAAAACCTTTTTATTCCACTCAACTATTTATGACTGATTTCATACTTCTTGCTGGATATTTTATGTGATTTCTTCTTCTTCGTTTTGATATGCTGTTTGCTGATGCATAATTTTACATTCTTGGGTTTTTTTTAAATTTTATTTTCTGCCATACTTTCTTCATTCTCTGTACGCCATCTTGTAATTTTTTTTTTTTTAAAGGTAGAATAAGCAGCTAGCAAAAGTGCAGAGGCCAATGTTGTGAGAATTTGCTCCTGGATGGAAGCCATTAACTGAAGTAATTCAATTCTCTGTTCACTGAAAGATGTTTTTGACATTCTTACCCTGTAATTCACAAGTTTCTGAAATCTGCAACAAGAAGAAAAGAAGGAAATATCTATCTATCTACCTACCTATCTACCTAACAAGCAGGTGTGTAAGGAAAATCCTACCTTTATGGCAACCTTGTTTTCTGTGGAAAGTTGTACTTGCTCAGGACTAGTGGGGAAGAGGGCCACTCTTTTCCTTTTTTTCTGAAATCTTTTTTTAGCTAATTATGAGACCATTGAACAGCTTTTTAACAGCTTGTACCAGATATCTGAATTGCTTGCTTGCAGAAGGCACTTTAAATTAGACTCAGCATCACAAACTGACCAGCTATGCTTTATGGAAATACAAATTCTAAGGGTTCGTAGGGTTCAGGCTTCTAGAAGGGGTAATACTGTGTAAATCCACATTCATTTAGACCATCCCTATCAAACAACCTGACAACATGGGAAGATTTGAGGGACCCTCAAAGATTTGAGGGTCTTACTATGTATCCCTGTTGCTCAGATCTGAGTGTATGCAGAGGTATGTGTTTAACTTGAAGAGAAATAATCTAAACATTGTAATCATGGTTTATTTGTTGGTTATGATATCCAGATATTTGATTACAGAGCTTTTCCATATTAATGCTATATCTTGGCATCATGTTGGTTAGGATCCACACATATTTAGGTGCAATGGGAAAAGGACAAGTGAATGTGCATTTAGGACTATCATCAGTGATTGGTCAGATTGCTCAACAAACATCCTTACATCCTTACCCTCTATCCCACTCCCAGTAGAAATAAAATTATGAAATTGCAAAAAGTGGAGACATGCCTAAACTATTTTGAATGGTTTAAATCTATGGAAATGGCCAAAGTCACAGATGCAGATTTGATGTGATCAGTAAAGCATCTATGAAGGGCACAGAAATACAGCCAGGTATAAGGAATAAAAAACATTGTGAATGTTCACCTGGGAAAGAACAATAGGGAGAAAACAATGAGATAAAACCAAGAACAGAGCCCCAAAGTGCAGTGCCAAAGAGAGAAGGAGAACTGACAAGGGATTGCCATCAAGATCTTCATGATCTTGATTAATTATTCCTAACCATCCAATTATTAAACTGAAAAGGATTCACATATCCTTTAATACATTTGAGAGGAACTAAAGCAACCTAAATTTTGTGTCACACGCTGTAGAAGAACAGCTGTTTATTAATTTGTATGATAGTTTTTATACACAATTTTAATATCACTTTAAAAAAAAAGGTCTGCTTTAAGAATGAGATAGATCTGCAGAATCTGAAGTGGTGTTTTACACAGTGATAGAGCCAGAAATGGTTGCTAGAATGGTTAGTTTTGTACTATGTGAGACCCAGGTAGGGGGGAAAAAAAGCTTATAATCCCTCTTTCCCACACAGCCCCAACTCTGAAATATTTGCACTATCATTGTTCAGTGGAAGAGGCACAGAAGTACAACTGAAAGAAGGATGAACAGAAGTAACAAGGCCTGCACTGTAGGACAGGGATGGACAGTCGGTTTTTATCTGAGCTTTTTTATCTGTCAGGACCTGCATGTAAATGGTGAGAGGAAATGTAGTATGTACTGCTATAGCCGTAAGTGTGTTAGTGGGGTCACATGTTCCCTTTCATTGCAACCTCAATGTGTTTCAAATCAAATCTTTATTTCAAACATAGATCAGCAAAGTCAAGCTGCCCCCCGCCATACTCCTTCCTCCCCAGCCCCTTTAGACTTTCTCATTCTTAAATCCCCATCACAATATTGCAAGCAGCCAAGGAATACAATGTTGGCTGTTAACTAGAGATCAGAATTCATTGCTTTCAGAAAGTTTTTGGCAATCAGGTTATAGGCTTCATGAAATTATATATGGCCCTAAAGACACAGTTGTTCAGCCCTGCAACTGAGTAACAGACAGATGAAATCAAAGAATGTAAACTTCCCGATAATTCATAATGAATTAAACATTGTACCTTCTGAATATACTTCTTTATTATCTTTAAAAAAAATATATTTGTGTGTCAGGGGTCATTTTACTTACTTATTTCAAAGTAATCAGTAATTGTATTTGGAATTGGAAAAATAACAAACAGTACATAATGTATTTCATAAATAAATTTAATAAATAAAACTACCTTGGGGAAATAACTATTTGAGCTGGGGAAAACTCAGTTAATGCTTCCATGATTTAATTATTTCCTCCATTTTTGTTCTGACCTGTTCCCCTGACTTGCAAGCTTGTGAGACCTGTAAGCGAGTAAATGCACTTTTGAAGGAAAATAGCAAGGCAAGGGAAGAGTTAAATACCTTCTGCCATTTTCTGAACTGATCTAAACTATTATTCTCTGCAGTATTTTGCAAGGGAAAATGAGTTGTAATAACATTTTGTTAAATTTGGGGCTTTATTGGGTAAGTTTGAATGGATTTATTGAACTTAAACATGTAGGCTTCTGTTATGTTAACCAGAATCAGGGCAGAGACATACATAATTTCCCCACCTAATCTATATTCTGCTAGATTTATCTCCTATCTGTCAAAAGAGCAAGGTAGAACATTTGCATTGTGCCACCAGGATAACCTTAACCTTTGTTTAACGACTATCCTCATATATCACTGAAAAGCAGAAAACAAAGCTTGCCTAAACATCAACACCTTACAGCATTATATTGTGGTTCTCTATTTTCTTCCATGCTGTTCCATGAGTAAAGCATGCCAAACATATGAGAAGCTTTCTAACATTGTTTACGAGCCATTGCTAATAAAAGGCCAATACATGCATTTGTACTTTCAAGCATCACCACTTTTGAAATATGCATACAACCAGATAAACAACAATCCCTAAAATAATGATATGCTACCAACAGTGAAGACATAAGCTTAATATCAATAAACCTCCAAGTTTATTTTAATAAATTGGATTATTCCTCCAAGTCACCCAGCTATAAGACAACTAATCATGCTTTAAAAAACAAAGAAAAAGGGAAAAAAAAAACCCAACCTTCTAAATACTTATTAAAATGGGATTATGCTCACCTGGTTAGGTTGCCTGGCATTTTAAATTGTTCTCACAGTTATAGGAATTTTATATCAGAGCCAAGGTTCTTATATTATTCCCAGCTACAGGCTAGCATGAGTCCACACATGCATAGGAAGCTAGGAAAAGATTTGCCTTTAAAATAGAAACACTCTAGCTTTCCCAGTCACCCCGTTTTGAAAAGTTGCAATAGAAGAGGGGCTACTCTGATGTACAAACATTGTTCCCGATTACTTTATTACTCATTTTAGGGTTGGGTGGAGAGGGGAGGGAAGAATCACATACTAGCTTTAAGGATTAACTCTGTTGAATGCACACACCTAGATGCAAATCCTAAAGCTACCGGCATAAAAAAGCTTCTGTTTTATGTCAGCAATAGCTGGAAGAGGGCAAAAAGCTGGAGCAAATAGCTTAGATGGTTAATAGAGGCTACATGTAAGGTGAACAGTCAGTACTTTAAGTAGTCATTTCTATGTGTGCAGACAGCTCCAAATTCTATACTGCTGCCATTGCCTCACCTGATGCTTGCTCTGGAACTCTGCACCCACATATTTGTGTATTCATGTGTGTACTTGTGTGCTAAATAAGCAGGGAGATTGTATTATAGCTCTCTGGTAAAAGCCCCATAGGGGGTATTCCATAACAACTGACTGGTAATATCTCAAGTATAAGTCTTATTAAACCTTAAAGGTAATGTAGCTGAACTTCTCTCTGGTCAGATGGATTACAACTGCTCTACCAAGAGTAAGCTCCTAAAAAGTTATGCAAAAAACTCCTGAGAGCTGTGCCTCTTGCTGCCGGTCTATATGCAATTAAATCTTTGCTGATTGAATCATATTGAAGGTCAGTGAATGTCCAACTTCCTTAGACTTTCCCACTTCCCTGATCTACATTATTCTACAGACTGTAATTTAATTTTGCTACACAATGGGAGTGTTCAGCATAGGAAATGTGGATGGTTCTCCATCAGTCACCACAAAATTGCAAGTAAAATCTGAATGAATCATGTAGATTCTCTATTAACCAAAGGGCTGACACATACATACATAAAAAGAGTGTGTGTGTGTGGGGGGGGGGGGATGGAGTAACATATGGCATCCAAGTGTTGTTACCCAGTTGCTGAAAATAGACAATTGTTCTTGGGTAACTTTTTCTTTTTTAATTAAACTTGAATCAGAGTTTAATTAAAGAAGAAAAAGTTACCCAAGAACAAATTTCTTAGTATTGCTACTGAAAACCAGATCAATTGCTGTTTCTTTCTGGTTGCCTGGCTGAGAGTTGCCCAACCCTGATTTAGCCCATATGTTGCTCCATCAGTTAATGTCCATTAGTAGAATATGCAGGACTCCAGAAGATGTATCAACAGGTCCTTGAGTGCATCATCTTGAGCCATTTGCTCTCTCTCTTCCATCAATAAGACTCTTTTCCAGGTATTGGGATCTCTGGCTCAGTAGAAAATACCCAGACCTTCAACACAGCCAAGCTGGATAAAAATCTTCATTGCGTACTTGAATGAAGCCACTTTAAACAACTGATTGGCATCTATCAATATGAGAGTGCAGTCCCCGCTTACATATCCTGCAATTGAAATCCGGTGCTTCTTTATCCCACCTTTCCCATACTATACACTTCCCAGGCTTGGTGCTAGAATGCAGCTGGTTGTTAACTTAAATCAGCCTGGTCCTGCTCTGGAAAACTATAGCTAGCCATGTAACTCCCACACTGAGCTCCAAAGTTCTCATTTAATTATTTAATGTTGATGTCTAAGGTGGCCCCCAACTCAAAAATTACTCGGGATAACATGTAAAACTGGTATAATACTTTTAAAAGGCAAACAAAATAAACAGAAAAAGGGTATCAAGTAATGGGAGAAACACAAATCACAGCCAAAGAATATACTGTACATAGAATGGGCACAATACCAACCTATCCCAGAGCTCGGGGTGGGGAAGGTATTGTGACAAAGAAGGTACACTTTCTCGGTCCTATCAAATGACATTGCTTAATGGAGGAGCATGAAGTGTGGCAAACCTGTTGGACCTTGCAGGATGGGCAGAAATGAAGAGAGAAAGATGGTGCCTCAAATAGCCTGGCACACCAGCACTTTGAATTGCTCCTGGATGTTCACTGGCAACCAGTGCAGCTTGCATAGCAGAGATGTTAGATGGGTGTCCCAAGGTATGCCCATTACTGCTTGTGCCTCTGCTTTCCGAACCAGTTGTAATCTCTGATAGTCTTCAAGAGTACCCCAGGTAGAGCATATTGCACTGGTTGATACATGAGATAACCAAAGTGTGAGTGACCATGATAAGAGACTCCTGATTTGGCACACCATATGAATCTGTGCAAAAGCTCTCCTGGTCATAGCTGCCATCTACTTATTAAACAAAACCTGTGAGTCCAAGAGGGCCCCCAAGTTACACACCAGCTCTGAATAGGGAATGCAACCCCATTCAGAACCAAAAATAGAAAATCATCAGGACCAAAAGATCTATGTACCTATAACCACTTGGTCTTGTCAGGTTTTGTTTGAGCCTGTTTTACCCCATCCAGAACCAAACAGTCAGGCACTGAGAAATAACCTTGACAGTATCACTTGGTCAACCACATTTGGCATGTGCAGCTGGTATTGAAAGCTGATGAGAGATCAAGAAGAGCCAGGATGGCTGTGCCACTCCCAGCCCAGCTCCATGAGAGGTCATCAACAAGTGCAATTAATGTTGTCTCTTACTTTGCCTTTGCCTGAAACTTGACTGCAATGGATCCAGATAATTTATTTCCTCCATGAAGCTGTAATCTTACCACATTCTCACCTTACCTAAATAGGGAAGGTTGGAAACTGGGGAAAAAATGTCCAGTGGGATCCAAAGATGGCTTCTTCAGGAGGGTGTGTCCCATGGCCTTTTTCAAGGCAGATCCAACCATCCTCTTTCTCAAGGATAGTATTATGAGGTGTAATTCCAGCCATACATCACCTCCTAGGAGGCCTTAACCAACCAGAGTGACATGGATCTATAACCCAGGTATATGGACTAACAATCCCGGGGATCCTGTCCACTTCCTTAGGCATCGTAGGCTCCAAAAGGACATGACCATGGTTTAGTCAACTAACAGGATCCATTCAGTTGGAGCCTAACTCAGAACAGCTCCAAGCAATTTTATATGCCAGATTCCTAGAATATTCTTCACAGTGGCCCTTTAGATATTTTTATGAAGGTCCATTTAAATAGGGCTGCTAACTCGCCACCTGTGGTATAAGAGGAGATACTATGTAAACTTTTTACACATGCTTGGTTGGGTTTGCTCTCCAATAGCATTCTGGACAAACTTTTTGTTCATTCCCTGAAGCTCCTCAGAAAACCAGTTAGAACCATGGGATCAATACACAGGTAGAGGCCACATAGGTACAATCTGATTCAAGGCTCTTGTCAAACAACCATTCCAGACAGAGGCTAAATTGGACTGTCCACCAGACCAGATTCCCTAGGAAAAACTCCAAACTCCCTCTGAAACCTATCTGGGTAGACTGATTGAATAAGTCCTACCTCCATGTTTTGGGGGTAGGCTGGCATGCCAAAGGATTGATGGGGATGTCTTCCAACATGTTACAGTTTCCCTGAGGCAAAAACCAGATCAAGTATGATGTCTGTTGGGCCCTCAGTAACCTGGGTCAGGTCCATGGGTACTTCTCAGTTGCACCAGACTCTAGGCCACATGAGGGCAAATTAAAGTCTCCCAGAACTTTCAGTCTTTGGAGGCTCCACTGCCAAATCAGCAAAACAGTCAAGCAGCAAAAAGGCCAGGACAATAGCAACAAAACCAATTGATCCCTAGAGCCTAGTTTCAACCACAGGAGCTCACATATGGTTATCACAGAGCTTCTAAAAGCCATTAAGTTCTCCCAGATGATATGATACCACCCTCTCCTGCCTGGAGAGGAATTCAAAACCTGGTGTGTGGGGGTATATTGTTGAGAGAGGAATGCCCCCTCCAAGCCCTCCAGGTCAGCCACCTTCTCCACTACTCATCCACTCATATGATGTGGGCCTTGTTCAACACCGACCTGGCATTTAACAGCTCCAGTTGGATGCCAGGCACACTGAGGATCTAGTGATCTGGCAACAGGGATAAATATCGGGGGTTGGAAGGCAAAATTGGTATCAAATATTGACTCCACTTCCCTATTTGCAGCCTGGTTCCAGATTACCACATCTCATTCCAGATTACCACATCTCCCTTTTCCTGTCAGCACTCAGATGTTACCACCTGCCCTCTCTCTTCCATCAGTCTCCCATCTCCCCCACTTCTCAAGCCTAGGTACCCTCTAACAACGCTCAGACACCAGCCAGCCACCTTCAGCCAACCACCTTCCCAATTGCATGTTGAAAGACCTGATAGCTGAGCTCAGAATGACTGAGTATTTTGAACAAAGAGATCCTGACACTGTGTGTAAACATATTCAAGGACATGCACAGCAAATATGCATTTAACTGAAAACTTAGCCACTTATCTTCCTCTAGCTCTGGCTATGCAACCCATTCCAAATCTATTGGTATTTGAAGGAAATAATTCCAAATAAAGATATTTAGGCCACGTGCAGATGTTTTCCTCTGCATGTCTTCAGAGTATTGACAATATATTGCTGTGAAATTTGAACACTGTCAGTGGTTTTGAGCCCTGACAACAAGCTGAAAAAGTCACATACAGCTTTATTGAAAAAAACAGTTCTCTCTGGTATACCTATGTAAATAAACCGATGATCAGGGGAGCAATGCAAAACAGAATAATCATATTCAACACAATTAAAAATACAGTTTGCAACATTTTGAACATTCAGCTATCATTTTCACCATTTCTGCCTTTGATCCCCATAGACAGATTCAATCATTGTCCTTTAAAGTCACCTTTTATTATTTTTTTACCTATCAAAAGTGTGTTGATCATTTCTGTCAAGGCAGTGCAGAATCTGCATTTGACCAAATGCAAAACACAAATAGGCAAATTGCAAGGCAAATGATAACAACATAGTCTTGACTTGTTCTGGAAACCACCTTGATTAATTTAATTCAGTAAAAGACAGACTTTTTCAGGTCTTGCAAAATGGTTAAGTTAAAGCATGTTCAATCATACAACCCAAGAATTTTAAATGCCTTGCCAGGGGTACTAGGGGTTAGTACTAATAAACTGCATGCATCTTCAGGAGCCTGAACATCTGGGGAAAGCAACTCCTTTTGTTAGAAGGAGTTATTTTATTAAGAAAGAGAAACTTTCCTCCAACCTTTTCCAGTTTTCCCTTTGGTTTATGACATTTCCACACCAGTAAAACAAACAAACAAACTTGAAAAATTATACATATTGTTGTGTGCATTTTTTCCTAATCAAAGCATTCTGTATGCATGAATACAATTTTTTTTTGCAAATTTTTTTTTGTAATCTAATGCAGTTTTATATCTGAATTTTTACAAATGTAATCATGTAAGGCATATTTCTATGCATTTTAGAGATCCCACTGAAAAATTCAAAGAACGAGCCTGAAACCTAATTTCATTCTAGTTTGCTTATTGGTTAAAAAAATACAAAATTAGATAATTTTGTTGTAAAGTCCAAGCCAAAACTTTTATCTTCCCATCTATATATATTTGAGCTTCATAGATGGTAGAATATAAATTTATTTTATTTTAATAAAACCTTTAAGTAAATAAATATAAATGTAAGAAATAAGTTAAATAAATAAATAAATAAAATAGATATTGCCTAGGGATGCCGCATCCTCTAAGAAACCACACTTAGTTTCTCTAAGTATTTTTTTTTTCTTCAAATGATAACATCTTACCAAAATTTGGGGCACAATGATCTTGGGCAGGATTAAATTTAATCAAATTTTATATTCCCGTATCTCCCTTAAAAAAAAAAAAAATCATTTATTTGTACAAATACCGCCATCTCCACAAGGACTGTTTTGTTTGGTCTCTCACTAGAATTCCAGATAGACAGACAGACTATATAAAGCCAAATGATGCTATCAGTCCAATTTAAGTCTTTGTAAATGTAGCTCCTTTTCTTTTCCTTTCCTTTCCTTTCCTTTAACACAGAATCCATTCTTCGTTGGAGAAGATGGCTCCAGATCTCTCTAGCAACTATACTGTTTAGTTTTCTTTTTCTTTTTTTTTTCTTTTTTCTTTTGTTTTTAAAGCCTGCTGCCAAATCTCCAACTGGGCTTGGGGATACTTTAAGGGGAAAATTGTTTTCCTTCCCTCCTGGGGCATCCAGTAAGAAAAATGCCCAATCCTCTAACTATGAATATATTAGAACACTTTCCTTTACTACTTGCATTAGAAAAAACAAGAACCATACAAATCTATAGCGAGCATCACATAAATACAAGAATAACTTTAAACAACAATAAGCTACTGAATTCAATTAGATGCATCTCATTTTGTCCTGCAAAGAGACTTTCTCAGAGCCAGCAGTTTGTACCCAACAAACTAGCAGTCTCCTTAAATGTGGAGTGAGCTTCAGAAGCACAGTATATATTTAAGCAAATTTGCTCACCTCCCTCTCTTGCAAAATGCCCACAATAGCAACTGTTTCTGCCTAATCTGACAGGGCAGTTTGTCTCACCTGGCTTGATCACTCTAGGAACTTGTCCATCCCAGCCCATCTAAATCCAGCCCACTTCTATTTGCTGGCTCTTCAAGCCACAACTATTAATTAGTAGCTGTGCAAATTCATCCATCCACTTCATTACTTGTTTCTGTTGCACTCCTACTTTAAGAGATTTATGTTAAAGCTAACAGGGTAGGTTTTTCACCTCTTCCCCTCTTTCCTTCCATTTGCTAAATAAATCCCAGCTCTTGTTTTCATCATATCTTCTGTGGGATCAAGGTCTCTTGACTGACCCATTCAAAAATCTAGTTGTTGACATGCCTGGAGGAATAATGGAAATATTTACAATTGTAAGCATTATGTGGGTTTTACTGCAAAGACTTATACATGCTTTACTTTTAGAGGAGTACACACACAGTTCTATATAGCACACAAATGCCTCTTCTGCAAAGAGACAAACAAATCAATATGTCATGTGTAACTTCTGTGAACTACTTGCTTGATTTAGCTCTGAAAGGTGAACTTGTGATTCAAGAAGAAGCATGGAGAGAAGAAACTGGTGAAGAGCTAAGTGAAAGATAAGGACTTCGCAAAATCAAACAAGTAAATTTGTTCCATTTGGATTGTTCCTGAAGAGTCGGGTTCTTCAGACTCTTGATTTTATAAGTTAACAATTTCTGTTATTGTTCTACTGTTTGAAGTCTAGAGGACAGTAAGGAACATTCCCAACACCTTGATGAAAAGAAGCATATTTGGACTGGTTGATTATATATCTATGTCTAAGACTTAGAAAGGCTTACTTATGTGTGCTGTTATGAGGGCATGTGTTTGTGATAAACTCAATGAATCATATGGTCAAGGCCATCCTGTCCAATCCCCTACTAAGTGCAGGAATCCAAATGAAGACATGCCAGAAAGATGGCTATGAGGTCCCTATTTGAATACATCCAGTAATGGGTAGCCCACTATCTCCCTTGATAATTAGTTTTATTATCAAACTCATTAGAAAGGTTTTCCTAATATTAAGTTGGATTCTATCTTTCTGTAAGCCAAATCCATTATTTTGTGTCCTCTGGAATAATAGAGAACAGGCCTCAACCTTCTTTTGACCCATTTTTAGGTACTTGAAAAGTAATATCATTTCTCCCCACAGTCATTTTTTTCCTAAGGTTAAACAAACATCTCCTCATAACATTTAGTTTCCAATCTCCTGATCATTTCTGTTGCCTTTCTCTGCACCTATCCTATTTTCTCTGAATCTCAGTACATGAAGTGGAAACTGATTAATATATAATATAAGTGGTACTATTACTTCCTGTGATTTGGAAACTATATGTACTCTGGTACATTCTAAAACTGTTATATTCCTTTTTAGCAGCCAATTTTCATTGTTGACTCATTCAGCTTGTGATCAGCTACAGTTCCAATATTATTTTCATATCTATGATTATGAACCCTGATATGTGTCCCTTATTCTACACCTTTGCAGTGGATTTCTTTTTCTAAATGAAGGACTTAACATTTGTTTCTAATACCCTTCATTCTCTTATTTTCAGTTCACTTCTCTATTTTATCAAAATAATTTGAATTTTATTTTTCTCTTCTAGGCATTCCATCCAGTTTTAGGTAGATCTAGCTAATTCCTTTTCATCCAAGTTGCTCATGAAATTGTTGAAGAGTGCTAGACACAGGACCAACTTTATAATGCCTACCTTCATTGTATGAGAAACTTTTTTTCCCCACTCTATGCATACAATTTCAATCTGGCTATTAAACTACCTAAACCACAGTGTCAAAAAGGAATTAGGCTTATAAAACAAGAATTCTAGCAAGTGCTTTACTTCCAAATTAGGCTTCTATATATAGTTAAGTAGCATGGGGGTATTCTTAACTGTTTTCTTGAGCTCCTAAGATGAAGAACTGGGAAGGGAACAAGAATCTTGACACTTTTGTAAAAGTGTAACAGCCTACATTTGCTCATTGTTTTGCTAATTTTGGTTATCAAAACAATGTTAATTTTGTTAAACCTATCACTTTGGGAATTGGCTGTCACACATTTTCAGAATGTACTAATGAAGTTATCAAATTATGGTATCATAAAATCATAGAAAAGGGTCTGGAAATCTAGTTGCCCTCCTGCCTAATGTATCCCTCACTACAGCATCCCCAACAGAAGATCATCCTGCTTCTGTTTAAACAATGAAGGGAAATCCACTGTCCAGGAACCATGACAGCACCTCAGGATAGTCTATCTCACTGTTGAATTGTACTTACCAATGGGAATTTTTTCCTGATGTCCAACCAAAATATGCTTGCTTGTAATTTAAACCCATTTTTTCTTCTTTTTGTATCACAGCCTTTCAGTGGTTTTGAACACGGACAGCAAGCTGAAATGTATAAAAGTCATATACAGCTTTATTGAAAAAAAATCAGTTCTTTCTCATATACTAGGTGATCAGGAGAGCAATGATCCAGTTTGCCAATGTCCTTCCTAAAATGTGCTCAGAACTAACTGCAATATTCTCAGGGCAGTCCGATCAATCCATAACAAGGAGCAACAGTAATTTCTCTTGATCTTGACATTATACTGTCTTATCTTCTACATGGGAGCCTTTCAGATATTTGAAGACAGTTACTATGTCTCCCGTCAGTCTTCTTTTCTTGAGAATAAACATACCCCTCTATCTGTTTGACATTGTTTTTTCCATTCAGGGCCCTTATCATCTGCAAATCCAATAATCATAAGGTCCCCATTCCCTTTTATATAATAATGGCACTTGGAGTGTTGGAAGAGGGAAGGTGAAAACAATGCATAGGGAAAGCAATTAAACCCCACTTTTTCAACAGCACAATCTTAACTGGAATTAGTAGTATTGCACACAGATGTTCCATCTTATTTATTAGTACTGTCTGTAGCCAGTAATGAGCAGAAATCTATACTAAATTATTATTATTATTATTATTATTATTATAGCAAGAATGGATTTTGTTCATTGTGTTATTACGCACATTACTACTTCAAGACTTTAGCGTGGGCTTCAGAAGGCAAATCATCCCCCTGGCAATTAGTAATTTGTTAAAGCTTGCTAATTTTTTTACATTTTAGCACTTGCATTTTTGAGTATTTAAATTATTCACTGTGATTATATTTATGCACAATATTGACTTAATAAACAGCAATTTTGATTAGCTTTATGGTTAGTATAACATTTTGGATAAAGTGGT
Organism: Candoia aspera; assembly: GCF_035149785.1. Lineage (NCBI taxonomy): Eukaryota > Metazoa > Chordata > Lepidosauria > Squamata > Candoiidae > Candoia > Candoia aspera. Next base: position 130,867,831 of record NC_086155.1, on the reverse strand, counting down.
CTCAGATATTTTATCATTGCTACTATTACTGTTGTTGTTTTGAGGTGAAACAGTGTCAACTTTGCTACTGGTTGTCAGTAATCAGGTGTCATAACTTGGCTTTTGTAGCAGTGGTGCAGAAGACAATTGTAATGGCGAAGAAGTTTAAGTGGCATGCAACATTTTCCCTGTGCTTTGCTCTATAAAGTGGCCTCAGTTTTGCATGCTTGTACATAATATTGCTAGTTAAAGCTTCAGCTTTCCTCTGAATACACAGTCCTGTACAATTGCCCCTGCTTAATTGGTCATTTTTTTCACACACTTTAGCTCAAGAGTGTTATGTCTTTCCTTTAGAAGTGCTTTGCTAAGACCAGGGCCTTGACAGGGAGGTCAAGATGGATGAGCTGCTGCTTTCAATAACTACTAGACAAGAAGTATAAACAATAAATATGTGTAATTACAAGGATGAGTAATTGCAATAGAATATTATATAAACTTTTAGAAACCTGACAACTTGATATAAGTAGACAGAGGTAATGTTTATCTTAACACCTACTCCCTGGTCCAACACCTGGAGAAGGATTGATTGATTACATCCCATCAAGTCATTATCGACTCTTACCTTGAAATGTTGTGGCAATTATTCCAATGTTTGGGTTTCGTCCAAGCTGTATCACCAACCACCCTCCAGATGTTGTGTTATTTACACCCCCTATGTTTTGTAAAATCTATAAGAGATGACAGATACCCCAAGTACCTTGAGCCTCAATTTAGACCTACAGTATCTGGGAAAGGTGTTACACGCTAGCTGGAATAAACTGAGGAACATCCCAGCTACTAAAATATATATAAGACTTTGTCTCATATTTACACTCATCTATTTAATAATGTGTTAGGTAAAGGTAAAGGTTTCCCTTGACGTAAAGTCCAGTCGTGTCCGACTCTAGGGGGCGGTGCTCATCTCCGTTTCTAAGCCTTAGAGCCGGCGTTGTCCGTAGACACTTCCGGGTCATGTGGCCAGCATGATGACACGAAACGCCGTTACCTTCCCGCCAAAGCGGTACCTATTGATCTACTCACATTTGCATGTTTTCGAACTGCTAGGTGAGCAGGAGCTGGGACTAGCAACGGGAGCTCACCCCGCTGCGTGGTTTCGAACCGCCGACCTTCCGATCGGCAGCTCAGCGGTTTAACCCGCAGCGCCACCAATCATATTTCCAATAGCTACGTATGGCTGTGAAACTTGGACTTTGAGGAAGGCAGATAGGAAAAAGATAGATGCATTTGAATTGTGGTGCTGGAGACAACTACTACACATCTCATGGACAGTGAAGATTACCAATGAGGAAGTCCTAGACAGAGTCAAACCAAAAATATCCCTGGAAGCCAAGATCACCAAACAAAAACTGTCATACTTTGGTCATGTTATGTGAGCTGACTTGATCAAAAAGACAATTACACTGGGATTGGTCAGGGGTAAAAGAAGAAGGGGCCACCCTAGGACTCACTGGCTTGACGCCATCAGAAGAGACACTGGAATGACTTTGACGGAACTAAAGGAAGCTGTAAAAGATAGAAAGGCATGGAGAGCATTGATCCACAAAGTGACCGAGAGTTGGACATGGCTGAACGGATAGACAGATTTAATAATGCTATGTCTTGTTTTATTGCCTTATCTATTGATATTTCCTGTCTATATTATGCTTTGCAGTTGCTATGCTTTACTTAATAAAACTCTCAGCTTTTACCTCATTGTGTGTTTATTGCTTTTGAATCCTGCCCATATTTTAGATGGCAAAACAACTTTTCACTAGGAAAGTTCACCTAAATGGGATTTCACACATTGTTGTGATAGAATCGAGAGAGACAGAAAGAACTCTTAGAGTCCACTATGATAAAAGAAGGGGAAAAAATGTTATGATTATGATATTCATCAAAGGCCTCTGGCTGCCAAAGAACAATCTGTTTCTTTTATTTGATCCATCTGAAAATAATAATGGATATGAGAAAAAAATGACAAGGGAAATATCAGTAAACGCCTGCATCTGGACAGCATTTTCTCAGCAAATGAAAAAGGAGGGCTGAAAAGCTCCATTCATTTAGTTTCCCCACACTTTTCCTAAGATAAAGGATTCTAACATTGCACAGTTTGGGAGGGTCACACAAAATTCCCACAGATTCCATGAGGATAAATATTTTTGGAATCTTTAAACCTCAGAACACATTGTAAACACATAGATTTGAAGTTTACATCTAAATTTAAGACATTCAACTATTGCCAAACGTCTGGCACTTCTATATTTGTGGAATTCTCAGCTTCTGCAGCTCAAACCTGACAAGTTCTGTTGTTATTTACATTAAGAAGAAACTTTTTACAGTCATCACTAAATTTATGTGGAACAAATGTCAAATCCGTATGAAAAGCTTGTTCCCAGTGGAACACCTGTCAAAATTAAAAGGAAACAAAGAAGATTAGTAAAACTTAAAAAAAAAATCTACCAAAGGTTGCATAGTTGTCAAATTACAGAGTTGTAGCTTTGGCTACTTTCTTTTGGCATCTCAAATTATGAACAGCGATGCTACAATAGACCTGGTCAATGTAACATAATCTCAGTGTTTTCCCTACTATCATCCCTATTAGAAAGAACAGCACACTGGGATCCAAGCCACAGACTGTCTTACCTCCTTCTGTGTTCCAATGTGCATATTATACATGGAACTGCTAAGTTTATAACTGAGGCAGCTGTCACAAGAACCCAATACACTGAACAAACTGGGGTATCCTCTAAGGGAGATTCATACATCTGATTACTGACTCCTTGTATTATTATGCATAGTATTACTGTATTTTCTCTTCTCTATTTTCTTTTTGGAATTAGACAATATATTGTATTTTATTTAATCCAATTTTATTTTATTAATAAGGTCAAAGGACTAATCAATTAATAAACTACTACTGATACATACATACATACATACATACATATATATATGTTTGTGTGTTCAATCATGTCTGATTCTTGACTGCCTGGACAAGTCCCTACAGTTTTCCTGGCAAGGTTTTTCAGAAGTGGTTTGCCATTGCCTCCTTCCTAGAGCTGAGAGAAAGTGACTGGCCCAAGTTCACCCAGCTGTCTTTGTGCTTCAGGCAGGACTAGAACTCACAGTCTCCCAGATTCTAGCCTGATGCCTTAACCACTATACCAATCTCTCTCTCTCTCTCTCAATATATAAGGCAATATGTAAACAGAACACCAGTATGTCTAAGAAAACCAGTATGTCTAAGCACCTGTGTAACTTTCTGGTTGTAGAGGGATTTGAACCTGGGTCTTCCAATTCTGGTCCAACATTCTAATCATTGAAGGACTAGAATTCATGACTGTTGCTGTGCAAGAAGAGATGAACCACTACCAAAAACATCTAAAGAGGGCCACAAACCTAGATGCAAAGAGATCACATCTAGACCAAGGAAATTTATAAAAGGACAAAGAAGGAATGTGCTCAGTGTTATTCTAAACACTCCAAGCCTTTATATAAATATTTAATTGCTATGCCACGAGGAAGAATAAAATTATACAGAAATTATAAAGTCTCTTAAAGTCATATTTAAAACAGAATTTTTCTATCCTTGTGAGTAAAAATACAGAGATTTTATACTCTATTCTAAGGCTTGTCTTAGAAAGCTGCTTTCGGTTTAGCTATTGCATATCTATCTATCTATCTATCTATCTATCTATCTATCTATCTATCTATCTATCACTTATCTACATAGAAAAAAGGTTTTCGCATCCACTAGTTTTGGAAGAAATGTGTGGGTGGGAAGACAAAACAAAATATAACTTCTATACTTTAGCAATCATATCATTGTATAAGTTAGTAACATTTGCCTTTTTCATAGGTAAGAATAAATTCATAGGTAAGAATTAAAAGTAAGCCATTGCATATAAACAGTTGACATACTTCATTTATGCTCCTTCTTTTAAGAAACAAAACTAATGTGGGATGACTTTCCCACAATGTGCATTAATTGCCATCTTGGCTGGAAAAACGTCCCACTAGATGTATGAACTGGTTCCTTTCTATTAAGTTTCTGAAGAGCCCTGAACACTTGGATTTTCTGGAAGGTCTTTGGGGATGAAATAAATGCAGTCCTATCCCTAAGGTGTAGGCACATCAGTGTGATGTTGTGGGAGCAGTTAGCTGTCTTCTGTTCCTTGGTTTTGTACTTTAAAAACCTCTGTAACTGTGTACAGGATTATATAGGTCACCCGAGACACTTCAGATTGGAGCAACATATAAATTGAATAAATAAAAAACACCAGTGGGAAATCCTGTTCATTTCATTTTTGTCTACTTGATATATTTATAGTGTCCCTTTTCTTGCAAGTTTCAAGGAGGCTTGCAGGATAATCTCCCTTTCAGTTTATCCCCACAACAGCCTGTTAGATAGACAGGGCTGAGAGAGATAAATTGGCTCAAAGTCACTCAGTGAACTTCCATGGCTTAGATTGGATTTGAACCCCCATCTCCCCAGCCCTCGCTGAACATACAAATTATTACAACACAGAGATTCTACATATACTGCATCTGATCCATTTCAAGTTCTGCTCAGCTCACACTTCTTAAAACATTTGACAAAAAAGTGTACAAAATATTATTTAATATTATATTCATTTGCACACTCATTTCCTAATGTACACTTTTAATCATACTTTTCCATGATGATGATGATGATGATGATGATGATAAACAGTATTGTGAAAATAAAGTGCATCCCCCCTTTATTTTATTTTATTTATACATACATACATACATACACATACACACATACATACATACATACATACAGTATGTGTGACTGTATTTATGTATGTATGTATATAAGGTATGTATATAAGTATAAGTATATATATAAGAGGAATTTGCTGAGCATCTGCAGAACAAAATCACTCGGATCCACTCCAAGTTAGACTCCAGGCGTGAGGCTTGGTCTGGAGAGATACCAGGGGAACAGGCTTACCCAGTTATCTGGGAGCAGTTTGATCCTTGTTGGGCCTGAGGAAGTGGACAGGATCCTATGGACAGTAAATGCCACCACATGCCATCTAGACCCGTGTCCCTCCTGGCTAGTAAAAGCAGGCTGGGAGGTGACATGTGGTTGGGTCCATACGATGGTTAATACATCCTTGGAAGAGGGGGTGTTCCCAGCTACTTTTAAAGAGGCGTTGGTGCACCCCCTCCTCAAGAAGCCATCGCTGGACCAAACAGTTCTGGAATTTTTTTGTCCAGTCTCCCACCTTCCCTTTTTGGGGAAGGTGGTTGAGAAAGTGGTGGCTCTGCAGCTCCAGAGGGTCCTGGAGGAAACGGATTATCTAGACCCCTTTCAGTCAGGTTTCAGGCCCGGTTATGGGACAGAAACGGCATTGGTTGCACTTATGGATGATCTCTGGCAGGAGAGGGATGGTGATAGTGCATCCATCCTCGCTCTCTTTGATCTCTCAGCAGCTTTTGATACCATTCAACTATGGTATCCTTTTGGGGCAGCTCAGGGAGTTGGGGGTGGGTGGTGTAGTCTTACGCTGGTTCACCTCCTTCCTCCAGGGCCGATCCCAGTCGGTGTTGATAGGGGAGGAGAGATCGGCCCCGTGGCCCCTTCTTTGTGGGGTGCCACAGGGATCAGTACTCTCCCCTCTCCTTTTTAACGTCTGCATGAAACCGCTGGGTGAGATCATCCATCACCATGGGATGAGGTATCATCAGTATGCTGATGATACTCAATTGTATATCTTCATCCTGGGTGAAGTAAGTGATGCTGTGACCACCCTTTCAGAGTGTCTGGGGGCTGTGGGGGGCTGGATGGGGAACAACAGGCTTCAACTGAACCCTGGTAAGACCGAGTGGCTGTGGGTTAATGGTTCTTCCGTATCTGGGACATTAACATCTCTGGTTCTGGATGGGGTTGCCCTGCCCCAGACAGACCCGGTGTGTAACTTGGGGGTTCCTCCTGGACTCACAGCTCCTGCTCAAAAAGCAGGTGGCAGCTGTGGCCAGGAGAGCCTTTGTGCAGCTACATGCTATGAACCAGTTACGCCCCTTCAGGGATTGGAAAGCCATTTGAACAGTCACTCATACACTTGTTATCTCTCTTATGGACTATTGCAATGCACTCTACATGGGGCTACCCTTGAAAAGTATCCGGAAGCTTCAGCTGGTCCAGAATATAGCTGCACAAGCTGTTTTGGTGCCCCTCGGAGGGCACATATAACACCGCTGCTGCGCGAGCTGCATTGGGTACCAGTTTGCTTCTGAGTCCAATTCAAGGTGTTGGTTATCATGTTTAAAGCCCTACATGGCATGGGGCCAGGTTACATGAGAGACCGCCTCTTCCCCATTATATCAGCCCATCCCACCCGATTGTGCAGAGCGGGCATGCTGCGGACCCCGTGTCTAAGACAATTTCATTTGGCGGGGTCCAGGAAGCAGGCCTTCTCTGCAGTAGCTCCCACCCTGTGGAACATGCTGCCCCCGGAGGTGGGATTGGCCCCATTGCTCCTGGCCTTTCGGAGGAGTCTGAAGACCTGGTGCTGCCACCTCGCTTGGGGTGGAGAGGGGAATAGATTTAGATGGGGATAGCTACTATAGACCACTCCTCCAACACAAGGACTGTTTTAGATTCTTTCACCACTTGGACTTTTTATCTTTACTCTTATTTACATTATTTATTATTGTAATTTTATACTGTATATTTTATGATTGTTGTTTTAGTTGATTATTGTAAACCTCCGAGAGTCCCCCAATGGGTGGAGATGAGCAGGGACAAATTGGATAGATACATACATACATACATACATACATACATAAATGCAAACAAGATCAATTTTGCTTTCTTTTAAATATAGATTTGGTATGCACATGCATTGTGTCTTTCTTTTTTTTCCCTTAGTTATCCAGAAGGTATGAAATAAGTATACTTCTATCAGCTTGGGGTGCTGCAGCTTGAGCACCTCAATGATGCCATGAGCTAAACCATGAAGGGCCACCCAAGATGGGAAGGTCATGACAGAGAGGTCAGACTAAATGCGATCCCTGGGGAAGGTAATGGCAACCCACCCCAGTATTCTTGCCGTGAAAACTAAATGGATCAGTACAACCAGAGATATGTCGGTATGCCATTGGAAGATGAGACCCCCAGGTCGGAAGATGGTCAAAATGCTACTGGGGAGGAACAGAGGATGAGTTCAACTAGCCCCAGATGTGATGACACAGCTAGCTCAAAGCCGAAAGGACGGCTAGCAGCTCACGGTGCTGGTGGTGAACGGCGAATCCGATGTTCTAAGGATCAACACACCATTGGAACCAGGAATATAAGATCTATGAGCCAGGGCAAATTGGATGTGGTTATTGGTGAGATGTCAAGATTAAAGACAGACATTCTGGGCGTCAGTGAACTGAAATGGACTGGAATGGGCCACTTCACATCAAATGACCACCAGATCTACTACTGTGGACAAGAGGACCACAGAAGAAATGGAGTAGCCTTCATAATTAATAGTAAAGTGGCTAAAGCAGTGCTTGGATACAATCCAAAAAACAATAGAATGATCTCAATTCGAATTCAGGGCAAGCCATCTAACATCACAGTGATCCAAATATACACCCCAACCACAGATGCTGAAGAAGCTGAAGTAGAGCAGTTCTATGAGGATCTGCAGCACCTACTGGACAACACGCCTAAAAGAGATGTTATTTTCATCACAGGAGACTGGAATGCTAAGGTGGGCAGTCAAATGACTCCTGGAATTGCAGGTAAGCATGGCCTGGGAGAACAAAACGAAGCAGGACATAGGCTGGTAGAATTTTGCCAAGACAACTCAATGTGCATAACAAACACTCTCTTCCAACAACCTAAGAGATGGCTTTATACATGAACTTCCCCAGATGGACACCACCAAAATCAGATTGACTACATCCTTTGCAGCCAAAGGTGGTGGACATCTATACAGTCGGTAAAAACAAGACCTGGAGCTGACTGTAGTTCAGATCACAAACTTCTTATTGCTCAATTTAGGATCAGACTAAAGAGATTAGGGAAGACCCACAGATCAGCTAGATATGAGCTCACTAATATTCCTAAGGAAAATGCAGTGGAGGTGAAGAATAGATTTAAGGGACTGGACATAGTACATAGGGTCCCAGAAGAACTATGGACAGAAGTTTGCGACATTGTTCAGGAGGCGGCAACAAAATACATCCCAAAGAAAGAGAAAACCAAGAAGGCAAAATGGCTGTCTGCTGAGACACTAGAAGTAGCCCAAGAAAGAAGGAAAGCAAAAGGCAACAGTGATAGGGGGAGATATGCCCAATTAAATGCAAAATTCCAGAGGTTAGCCAGAAGAGATAAGGAATTATTTTTAAACAAGCAATGCATGGAAGTGGAAGAAGACAATAGAATAGGAAGGAGAAGAGACATCTTCCGGAAAATTAGAAACATTGGAGGTAAATTCCAGGCAAAAATGGGTATGATCAAAAACAAAGATGGCAAGGACCTAACAGAAGAAGAAGAGATCAAGAAAAGGTGGCAAGAATATACAGAAGACCTGTATAGGAAGGATAACAATATCGGGGATAGCTTTGATGGTATGGTCAGTGAGCTAGAGCCAGACATCCTGAAGAGTGAGGTTGAATGGGCCTTAAGAAGCATTGCTAATAACAAGGCAGCAGGAGACGACGGCATCCCAGCTGAACTGTTCAAAATCTTGCAAGATGATGCTGTCAAGGTGATGCATGCTATATGCCAGGAAATTTGGAAAACACAAGAATGGCCATCAGATTGAAAAAAATCAACTTATATCCCCATACCAAAAAAGGGGAACACTAAAGAATGTTCAAACTATCGAACGGTGGCACTCATTTCACATGCCAGTAAGGTAATGCTCAAGATCCTGCAAGGTAGACTTCAGCAATTCATGGAGCAAGAATTGCCAGATGTACAAGCTGGGTTTAGAAAAGGCAGAGGAACTAGGGACCAAACTGCCAATATCCGCTGGATCATGGAAAAAGCCAGGGAGTTTCAGAAAAACATCTATTTCTGTTTTATTCACTATTCTAAAGCCTTTGACTGTGTGGACCATAACAAATTGTGGCAAGTTCTTAGCGGTATGGGGATACCAAGTCATCTTGTATGCCTCCTGAAGCATCTGTATAACAACCAAGTAGCAACAGTAAGAACAGACCACAGAACAACAGACTGTTTAAGATTGGGAAAGGAGTACGGCAGGGCTGTATACTCCAAGGCTGGAGTTAAAATTGCTGGAAGAAACATTAACAATCTCAGATATGCAGATGATACCACTTTGATGGCTGAAAGCGAAGAGGAACTGAGGAGCCTTATGATGAAGGTGAAAGAAGAAAGTGCAAAAGCTGGCTTGCAGCTAAACCTCAAAAAAAACAAGATTATGGCAACCAGCTTGATATATAACTGGCAAATAGAGGGAGAAAATGTAGAAGCAGTGAAAGACTTCGTATTTCTAGGTGCGAAGATTACTGCGGATGCTGACTGCAGTCAGGGAATCCTTGGGAGAAGAGCAATGACAAATCTTGATAAAATAGTTAAGAGCAGAGACATCACACTGACAACAAAGGTCCGCATAGTTAAAGCAATGGTGTTCCCCATAGTAACATATGGCTGCGAGAGCTGGACCATAAGGAAGGCTGAGAGAAGGAAGATCAATGCTTTTGAACTGTGGTGTTGGAGGAAAATCCTGAGAGTGCCTTGGACTGCAAGGAGATCAAACTAGTCCATCCTCCAGGAAATCAAGCCAGACTGCTCACTTGAGGGAACGATATTAAAGGCAAAACTGAAATACTTTGGCCACATAATGAGAAGACAGGACACCCTGGAGAAGTTGCTGATGCTAGGAAGAGTGGGGGGCAAAAGGGCAAGGTGGATGGATGATATTCTAGAGGTGACGGACTCGTCCCTGGGGGAGCTGGGGGTATTGATGACCGACAGGAAGCTCTGGCGTGGGCTGGTCCATGAAGTCACGAAGAGTCGGAAGCGACTAAATCAATAAACAACAACATACTTCTTGTGCTATGCTATTGCCAGATTCCTTTTATTTTAGCTGTTTTGGAACTGCTTCAGAATGGGCTACCAGATCTGAGTTCCAAAAATCCAAACAACCACTAGGGGGTTGATAAAGATACAGAAGTGGCAGAGATACAGGAGTTTCTAATACTCTGATGCCATCTAGTGGCTTTCCAGATTCTCGCACCCCAGATATAGTAGCTCTTCAGAATGCAGACATCAGTATTATGATTGTTTGGGCAGAACAAGAAGACACATAGTAGAATAGCAAAGGCAACTGGCTTCATGGGTATGCCTCAGTACATATAGCTACGTATGCTGTATGTTTTGACACTTTTTATTGTTTTTGTATTTTGTAAGCCAGTTTGGTGTAGTGGTTAAGGCATGAAACCTAGAAACCAGGAGACCATGAAACCAGGCTAGAACATCAGGCTAGAAACTGGGAAACCAGGAGACTATACGTTCTTCTTTGTGCCTTAGGCACAAAGCCAGCTAGGTGACCTTGGAACAGCCACTCTCTCTCAGCCCTAGGAAGATGGCAATGGCAAGCCATTTCTGAAATCTTGCCAAGAAAACTGCAGGGACTATCCAGGCAACTAGTCACCAGGAATCAACACTGACTCAAAGGCACAAACTAACAAGCCACCTAGAGTCTACTGAACTGGGTGGCTATAATAAATTTAGATAAATAGAAAAAATGAAGTAATAACAAAATAATATAAGATGGTCATCATCTTGACTTTTTTAACCATACCCTTCCAACACCCCTGGTGCATATGCAATGACTGTGCAAAACCTAGTGAGAAATATTGTCAGTCTGTAGCAGAATATCTGACATGAATTTATAACATTAGCCTGCTGGATCTCTTCCTGGAATCATCACTAAGTTCTGAGTTGCCTGAATTCATCCGAACTTCATCTGAGACAGGTACTGTAATTAAACTGCCACCAACTGTTGATGAATGGGGAGACACCCAGTCGTTTACCTGGAATCTGGATAGGGAATACAAGGAGATCCCATTTTCCCAGGATTAAAGCTTTAAATAAATGGTTCCAGTTTTCTCTTCTTACCAGGGTAGCCAATCTCAAGTATATTATCCTGGTGCAAACTTATCACTAGACAAGCAATGAATGCAGGGTTTTTAATTTATTCAGTGCAACAAAATGAATTTTGACTGAAATAAAATAGCAGAACCAAGTTAAAGAAGGCCTAGACCTGCATACAAATGCCCCATTCATTTATCAGCAAAACAAACAGTTGGGCAGAAAATGTGAGCAAAGGTAAAGCTACGCAACTGAACAAAGCAGCACTCAAACCATGTAAGTCACACTGTGCTTCTGCCTATACCATTTGTTTAGTGATGGTTTGGACTTACAATGGTGCTGAAAAAACAACTTTTGACTGGTCCTCACACTTACGACTGTCACAATGTTCCCACGGTCATGTGATCATGACTTGGGTGCTTGGCAACCGGTTCACATTTATGACCGTTGCAGTATCCTGTGGTCACATGATCACCATTTTCAACTTCCTGGAGGGCTTCTGGCAAGTAAAAACAATGGGGAAATGCATGATTTGCTTAACGACCACATGGTTCTCTTAGCACCTGCAGTAATTCACTTAACAACTGCTGCAAAAAAGGTGGTAAAATCAGGTTGGATTCACTTAATGACTGCTTCACTTAGCAACCAAAATTATGGTCCCAATTGTGGTTGTTAGTGTGAGGTTTGAGCCTGCTTCTGACTCCGAAAATGAAACCTATCTGGAGTCAGAAGGGGAAAACAAAATTTATCAGGAGGGACTCAGAGAATCTAAACCAGGAAGTGACTCAGCAGAGTGGGAGAATTTGCAGACACTGATTGGACAAACTCCGGAGGGGGATTTGAATCCTCCAATCAGTGCATGAGACAGGAGAGCAGAGAAGCACTTGAATCAGAAGGCAGCCAGATTGGCTGCAGGAGAGAAAAGGCGTGGAAGGGATCGCTTTAAAGGGCAGGCATGTGAGGAGTAAGCTGCCAGAGACAACTGATCCTTTGAGCTCACAGCACTTGCAGAAGCATTCTTACCAGTGTCAGAAGCCTTGCCTGTAGCCAGCATGGAACCAGTGCGAGTGCCTTCTGCCATTGAGGACCTGCCTCCTGCACAAGCTGCTCCAGTCGAGCCTCCCCTTGCCGTCCCTGCTGAGCACAGTCTCGCATACAGCTCTAAGCCCTGTCACATCACCTCGGTGTGATCCAGGTGTGCTCCCAGATTCAAGCCTTGCCTAGACTCTCCAGTCCAGTCCAGACGTGTTTCCAGTTCTCAGCCTTGCCTAGACTCTCCAGTCCAGTCCAGCCATGCTTCCAGCTCTCAGCCGTGCCTAGACTCTCCAGTCCAGTCCAGACGTGTTTCCAGTTCTCAGCCTTGCCTAGACTCTCCAGTCCAATCCAGCCTTGCTTCAAGATCCCAGACTTGCCTAGAATCTCCAGTCCAGTCCAGCCCAGCTTAGCCTCTAGAGCCAAGCCTTGCCCAGAGGTGTCAGTCCAGTCTCACCTAGCCTCCATATGTCAGCCTGGTCCTATCTGCATGCCAGTCCACAGAACCTTGCCTCCAGCTTCTGCCTTGCCACGCACTCCAGCTTCACCGAGTCTGACAGCTTCAATCAGAGAGTTAGTTGAATTCTGCCTTGCTCTTCTGCCACAGTCTGATCCTGCAGCCTCACCTGTTCATCCGTCATTGCCTGGGTTGTCTTGATTGAAATTGCTTTGCCTTATTTATTCACCAGGACTTTCCTGTTGTAAATATTGTTTTAAATAAAGAGTTTGATAATAATTATGTCTGGCTCCCTCATAGTCTGAACAGGACTCAATGAGCTCCTATAACCCATGCTATTCTGAGGACCTATAACCAACCAGATTAGCTGCTGCTCTTAGTCTAAATCATACCTCTGCCTCTCCCTGAAAGAGGACCAAGGCTTTTTAAAATTATAGAATTCACTGGAGTCTGAAAGCTCTGTCCTCTTACTATAAGTCTTGTACTACTGAGCAGAGACCTCCAAATGAGCTTCCATTGGATTTTTTTGACATGAGAAACCAAGCAAGCAAGCAAGCAAGCAAGCTAGCTCTTTAGGTTTCATCAGAAAACCAAACCAAACCAAACCAAAAACTCCTCAAAAATATTGTCTTAATTTTAACTGAGTTGCTCCAAATGACAAAGAACAATTAAATGAGAGTGGTGAAATGGATATGGTACCTTTGTTTAATTCAGGAAAATACATTTGTTTTCAATTATGAAAGAAAGCCAAGTGATACATTCTATTATTTATCTCTGTACAAGGAAGGAACAATAATAAAATCTGTTAATCCTTTTGTTTGGTTCCCCTCTTCTCATCTAAATTCCATTATGAGTCAGTCCCAGAATTTTAATTGCTTCATGAATGGATGGAAAATTTCCCAGTCTTTATGACCTACTTTCTCTAACCTGCACAAAGGACTCTGTAAGACACTCACATATCCTTTTTTATTTCCCTTCTGCTTTTTGTTGTAGGCCTGCAGTTATAGTGTGCCTCATTTTGTTGTTTTTTTCCCATACACATTAGACATTCTTTCAGAATAATCTCCAACTGAAAGCTAAATCATGTAGCCTACATTACATTGTGATGTTTTTGGATACATCCCCCAGTCTTTTTTGAAGGATGCCACCTGATGTGCAAGAACCAAGTAGAATTTTTTTTGTTTTTTTTTTAGGGAAGGATTGAATACTTTCACTAAAATATCAAACATTGTCATATGTACAGGTTTTGGTTCTCTTTTCTACAATACAGTATTTCATCTTTTGAAATGTACTTTGTGGGAAAGGCTGCTTTGTGCAAGCAGATACAATCACAGATACTATATTCTTGCATGCAGAAAATGACATGGTAAATTAATTTGAATCAGAGATCAAACTGCAAGCCTCCCAAATTGTATCTTGAAAATTATAGCATATTAAAGTATTCGTATGGAGTACTGTATGGCTTTGCACATGAGATATTAAATGATTGGCTTTTTTGTATGATAGATTGATTGATTTGTATGCCATCCATTCTCAAAGGGTCTGGGTGGCTAACAGTTAAAAATATCACACACACCCCAGCTCCCTCACAAATAGTAAATAGCCCACTCATAAAATAAACTAAATGCAGGATCAAAATTATACATATAATGGGGAATGTACAAAAACCTGTACCTGCCAAGTTCAAATCTGGCACTACTCAATAATTAATTTAATTGTTTCAATTGGTTTTATAATTTGTATAAATCATTGGTTTTATTGTATGCCACCCAGAGTCACTAGTTTAAGATGGGTGGCAATATAAATTGAATGAACAAATAAACAAACAAACAAACCTGGTCATGGGGCACAAGGAGTACAGGAGAAGACAGTCTACAGGGAACCCAGTTTGGAGCCATGCATGGCCTTAAAGGTGCCAACAAACATCTTGACTTGCACTTGGAAGCAGACTGGTAATCAGTGTAGCTCCTGAAGCAGGGCATCATACAAGCATGTCAGGATACACCCATCACTCCCATTTTGCACCAGTGTAGCTTCCAAATGCTTTTCAAAGACAGCCCAATGTAGAGTGCATCACAGTAGTCCCAGCAGGAGGTTACTAAGGTATGAATGACTGTGAACTGGGCCTCCCAATTCAGGAATTGTTGCAATTGGTGCATAAGATGTAGCTGTGAAAATTCCTCCTGTTGCCACCTGTTCCTTGAGTAGGAGCTTTGAGGCCAGAAAGACTCCCAAATTGTGAGCTATCTCTGATCAGGGAGTCCAACCCCATTCAGAGTCAGAAATGACATTTTGGTCCAGAAATCCAAAGCTACTCCATATTGGAAGTACTGAGTCTGAATCTGTTCCTCTCGATCTTGACATCCTCCAGGAACTGAGACAGCATTTCTTCTGCATTGCCTTTGGCCCAAAACTGAGATGTATAAGTGGTTATCATCATTTTAATGGTGATACCTGATCACGTGCCAATGGATGATCTCCCCCTGTGGTTTCATATAGATTGAAAGCTAAGTGGACAGAGTAAAGAACCTGAGGTACTCCACAAAGTAGAGGTCTCTAGGCAGATTTCTCCCTCTCTCTCCCTCTCTCTCCCTCTCTGTCCTTCTCTGTCTCTCTCTGTCTCTCTCTCTCTCCCCATCCCCCAGCACTGACTGGAATCAACCCCTTAGGGAGGAGAGGAACCATTGAAGAAATATACTTTTCCACCTAGCAGTTGAATGAACGTTCATTTTTTCTTCTTCAGATGTTAGCCTCTTGGAACAAAACAGTGAACTGTGTATAAGACAGAAAGTCCTTCAGTCACAGCTGCTTTTTCTGAATTTGAATTTGGATTTGGATTTGGGAAGGAGTATAGAATTCACTTTGCCTTGCCTTGCCTTCAAACTCATAATTAATCTGTGCAATTCTTTACAGCAAGATCTAGTGATGGTCACTGATGTGGATGACTTTAAAAAGATTGGAAAAATTAATGGATGATATGTCTATCAAGTTGTATTGGTCTTGAAGACTTACTGTTACTTTTAGGCTGGGAGTACCATGCCTCCAATACCAGCTACATGAGGACAATGGTGGGTGAGGGATATGTCTCCATCTTTGGCTCGCAAGAACCCCAGAGAGATCTGGTTGACTGCTGTGAGAAGCAAAATTTTAGACTAAGATGGACCTTGGTCTGATGCAACAGAATTTCCTTATGTTTTTGTTGAGTTCCCAACTTTATGTCACTCTCTCTTGTATGACAATGGCTTATCTACACTGCCCAGTTGCCCCATCAGCAGAAACACAGCAGAAACAGAAGACATCACCCTCTGTTAATCCCCTACTCACCTTCAGAGTGACTTCAGGCACATTTCTCTGCATTACTTCTGAAGTACACTTTCCCTGCTGTGTCACCTCAAGTGCTCCTATATGTTTGGTCAGGAGTACTTGAGATATCTTAATATCTAAATGTATATTATTATTATTATTATTATTATTATTATTATTATTATTATTATTGCTATTGCTTTGTTTTGTTTTGTTTTTCTATTATTAATTAAAAAGCAATAAATATTAGTAAAAAAGTATTTGGGCTAAACAGCTTTGAAATGTTGCAAGCTACCTCAGCAGTTCACTCACTATTTTGTGGAAGAAAGACTGCCCCTTTGCTGAGCCCATGTTTATCATGCACTATAATTGTGCATGGTACCCTTTATCAGCACTGCTGAAATAGCACAGTGTTTAAATTCTTTTCTGAACCTAGAGAAGACCACCAGCTTAAACTCCAGCAAAAACTTTTATTTAAAAAAAAATAAATCAGGAGTTTACCAGATTGCCAGTCACCTGGAGCAGAAGAGTTTCACCCCTAATTCTTAAATGGTAACATGAAAAAAAGAGAAAATGGTAAACTCCTGAGTTTGTATGGTTTCATTATTTATTTTAAGAATGGGAATTGTCCCATGGGAAAATTTTATCTGACAAGATAGAGATGGTATCAAAAATGGATTTACAAGTGACAGGCCAAGAGAATGAATTTAGAAAAGGATATTTCACTGGATCTAGAAAAGAACTGACTGAGGTTTTAAAATTTAAAAGGAAAATACAAATCACAAAGCAGGAGAGTGACCCAGATATTTTTTTTTCCTACTGGATTACAAAAGAGGCTTGTTAAATCCTTGAAGAACTCTGCAATGGGACAAAGAAGAAATGAAAAGAAATCAAATCCTATGACAATATTGAATAAACTAAATATTAAGACTGTTAGAAGTAAAAGGAAGGAATATAAAGTTGGTTTATTTGATGAATGTTAAAATAAGATACTTCATTATTTCTAGCTACCCTTTTTTGACTTTCTGCTGACACCAGGACTGAAAAGATGATGCTTTATGGATTTGTTTATAGATAAGGGGTGGTATATGGGATGAAGAGATAAATGTTTGTAACTTTAGAGAGGGTGAAGAGTTATTAAATTTGTTTACACTTGTGATGAAGGTTGGAAGTCACTTCTTTATACATCTTTTTCTCTTTCTTTATTATATTCTTACTGTTCTCTTTTTCTTTTTTCCTTTTCTTTTTCCTTTTCTTTTTCCTCCTCTATTATCTTTTCTTTAAGATTAATTTTCTTAGATTTTACTATTATAATAAAAATTCTTAATAAAAATTGTATATGTATATGTATATGAGCCAGTTTGATCTAATGGTTAAGGTGCTGGGCTAGAAACCAGGAGACTGAGAGTTCTAGTCCTGCCTTAGGCATGAAAGCTGGCTGGGTGACCTTGGGCCAGTCCCTCTCTCTCAGCCCAACTCACCTCTCAGGGTTGTTGTTGTGGGGAAAATAGGAGGAGGAAGGTGCATTAAGTGGGTTTGCCACCTTGAGTTATTTATAAAAATAATAAAGGCGGGATAAATAAATAAATAAATGTATATGTATATGTATATGTATATGTATATATAAAGAATTTGTCCAATGGGAAGATATGGTAGTCTGCAGTGTGGCTAAATCAGGACAGAAACATCTTAAATGCTAAGGCTGGATATGTCCTAAGAAGCAGGATCCAGGATAGAGCTATATAGACAAAAGCAAGATTGAATGTTAACAATTGGGTTCACTTTTGAGAATACATATTTCTATTCCTATAGAGAACAATAGTGTGTTGTCATTGACCATAATGGCAATAATCTGTTCTCCACCCTAGTCTGTCTTTAACTGAAGATTTTGGGGTCATCCACTGAAAGATTGAAGCTCCAGAGCCTTAATATTCTATAGGCTAAGACTTTGCAAATACATGTTACAAGTTGAAGCAATCAACATTTTTATGTGAGTTTTGTCCCTATATTCATCTTTCCATATCCTATTCATGAAGAGTGTAAAAGGACCATAAAGAAACTTCATGCTTTTTCTATATTTTACTTTTTCCCTCCATCCATTGCTTTGGCGTTTCTATCTTCCAGCTCTGTGTCACTGCTTGGAATTGGAAGCCCTGATCTAAATCAGATCTGCGTATAACTTGCATCTAAGTATAGCTGCTTCCTCTTGTTGCTGCACGTCTTTAAATGGAAGATGCATCTGATTTATCTTTCGGTTCTTAAGGAGACTACTGACAGTTTAAAACAGAGGTGGCTAACCTCTAGTGTTGCAGACTTGCCCTGTCCCTTCAGATTCAGCAGCAGTACAGATATTTGAGAAAAAGATTGGGTGTGACAAAATCCACCAAAATAAAACATACATTTTATTTCAAGCCTACTCCAAAGAGGATAGATTATTTTTAAAAAAGTATTGAGATGTTTTTATCCCTACCAGTTGGATATTGAGCATGAAGATTGTCTCAAGCTTGCAGAAATCCCACATCCTAGCACAAGGCTTTCCAAGTCTACGATGCTGCAATGTCACTTGCACGAATGAAGCTTACCATCAGCAACTGGAAGGGGACACTCCCCATCCCAAAAGTCTTAATTTGTAAGAAGTAGATGGGACTCACATGCAGTTCGGATTGCCTTTTATTCTAGGGTAAAGTTGAAATATTATCCCATTTTCAGTGGGAAGGAGAGGTAGCTGCTGAGAAAAAAAAACATATCTTTTCTCCAGTTACAAAGAAAGGCTTCTCAGGTTATAGAGACAAATGAAGATGAGATATGGAGATAAAGGGGTCCTGCACTAAGTGTGCCTAGGTCTTTTCCTCAAAAGGTGTTCCTCAAATGAACAGGGACTGCAATCAAATGTTAATTCAGGGAGCCCTCTTCCTATTTCCCTCAATAAGAAGTGCAGTTCTGCCTGGTAACAGATCATTCCCTGCCTCAGAAGCAGAAAAAGAAGTGTCAGTCTTTTTATGGAGGTCTGTGACTAATACCTGTTCATAATTTGAAGCTGATGCATAACATTTCCTCCCCAAGGACATCTGTGCTGAAAGAAAAAAAAAAGTAGACCAGAGGAAGAGGAGGAGGAAAAATACTCTCCTCTGAAAAAGAAGAAAGGGAATGCCAATTTTTGTATAAAAATGTCTATATATGCATAAATGCATACATTTAGAAATGATGACCATAACTTATATATAAGTATTGATGGTTTTCAAACAGAAGAAATTTCAAATAAAGGAGACACATTGAGATCCTATCAGCATGAGGGATCACACATGTAGCACTTGAAAGGACACACACACACACACACATTGTGTGCATGTATATTATCAATCTATCAACCTGCACTGGACCAGCATATATGCATATGCATATGCATATACATATACAGTTTATGTGTATGTGTATGTATATCCATCCATCCATCCATCCATCCATAACTTTCATTAGGTATGTGTGTGCTGCAAATTTAAAATCACTCCTTTATTCTGCCTTTGTGGAGGTTCACAGTGTTCTAATGCTCCATTTGGTCATCAAAAACCATATTTTTAAACCAGCCATAAATTTAGGGAGACAAACCTAATAGCATGAGCACAAAATTCTTAGCATAAACACAATGGGATAGAAACATTATTATTTAAGGTATTTTGATGTTCTGCTTCTCTTAAAAAAGCCTCAGTGGCTTAAGTGCATAAATGTAGGTGCATTTTAAATTTGGAAGTGCCACAAATATGTGCTTTAAGAAAGTACACTTGAGTACCTAAGTAGCTACTGTAGCTTCTGTTCAGACAGCAAGGAAGCAAGTAGATAAATAAATAAAAGCTGAATTTCATACCCACAAAGTATGAAAAAGCAAAGTAATAAAGGACAACCTTAGTGTCCTTTTGTTCTTCCTCGGTGTTTGGTAAACCTCTTTTCTCTTACCCCTGAATAACCAGTTAGCAAAACCAGCCCATATTCCCTTTTTTAGGTTGTCAGCCACACATGGCTTGGAGGTACGTGCCAGGGGGCACACTTCAAACAAAATGGGAAAAGTCTGGAAAAACACTTAATCTAATTTAAAGTGAATATAGAATTAAATTAATGAAACATGGTTAAAATGATTATTAAATGATTTCCCCTCTTCCCCTTTTAGAAGGGCCTTGGGATGGGGACCACCCAAAGCTTTGGGGTCTGATTTAAGATTCTACACTGTAAGACAGAAGTCCTAAGTGTATTTATCATTCTTTAAAAAAAAAAAATCCTCTTCCCTGAGATTTTATTCCTCGTATTATGGATGGATTTCATTAGAGGTTTTTTTCCCCTTCTTCATTTACTAGGAAGTTATGAGGAAACCAGTGGAAACAAAAGAAAGAGTGCTGCAAAACAATTCAGCACAACTCATTGGAATAGTATAGTATATTGCAAATTGCTGATCAGCAACCATGCAAAATACTTGGAATACCTTATTTTCTTTGCATTTTATTTTAATGACTGATTTTAGATATATCCTTATTTTGCATATATGCATGCCAGGGAAAACAATCTAAGAAGTTTAATATTATGATTTCCAGGTCATAGTGCATAAAGCCTATACCTACCTTTGCATTGCCTGGGACCCAAGGCACTGGCAACTTTTCATAAAGGTATGGCTGATGGGGGAGTGGCAAGAGGGGACATGTTGAAGATAGATTAAGATAGACAGCAAATTTTCAGCCAGATTAAATCTGCTTTAGTTTAGCAACAGATTCTGACTTTAAATGATTTCATAAAATGAACCCCCCCTTTCCCTCCTAAAATGAATTGCTTAAATTAAAAAAAAAAAAAAAAAAGTCTGGATGGTCAATGTAGTTATGTTCATGAAATAATGTGTAGGTAATTTCCAGCTCTAGCTGAGAATATCCTGTACTGCACATCTGCTAAGATACCCAGGCAATTTTAGGCCTCCTTCCCATGTACCTCGTCTTTTTCCTTTGCTCCATTTGGAGGATGATAAGGTTTCCATTAAAAACAGAGTGTTCTTAGAGAATGCATTAAGACTAAAATGCAGGTGAAGTGTCCCTGTCCCCTACTTCCTTGTGTATTACGAATCCCACCTTGTTCTCTGCAACCGCTGCAAGGGAAGCTGTATTCATGTCCACTTGAAGGATACTACAATTCCCTGTGTGATCCACATCTTGGATCAAATAGAGAGTTGTACTTACCCTGAATTAAAGTTCTCTCTCAGATCCTATGGCTGGATGTGCACAGAACATGGGTAACAAAAGGTGGGGTTGGTAGGATACTAAGAAGCGGAGGGCCAGTCAAGTGCTGCACTTGTTGAAAGTGTCATATGATTGCACATATCTAAGCAGAAGATGTTCAAAGACACTCCAAAATGTACCAGGCTGTGAAAGGATAGATAATTCTTGAATTCATCATTCTGACAATTTCTTGTACTCCCTGAGATTATGGTACGGTGACGGTACAGGCGCATGAACAGGAATAACCTAATGATGCTAAGGTGAATGGCTTTTGCAGATTGGTAAAGAATCATCAATCAGTGGCAATGATTTGGTAATTCAGTGTGGCCTGTAAAAAGAGAGCTGAAGAAAGGAGAAGTTTTCATTTTCCACTTCATCAGAGATGGTCTACTGGACTTCCCTCCCCTTTTTGTCTCTTGGACAATGGCAAGAAGGCTTTCTCAGTACATAAGATTTGTATTATTGAGAGAGTGAATGTGAGATGTTTGTATTGCTAAAATAAAGCTTTCAATATCTGGAACTAATCTTCTAGTATTGTTGGAGTTCACTGATTTTGCTCTATTCCTGCATAAAAAAGATTCCCAAGACTATAACAGTGGGCAAACCACTTGTAACATACATTTATAATGCAGGCATTCCTCCAATCAGCAGTTTAATAGTTTGGAAGCTATTAATTTAATTAATTATTTTGTTAGACAGACCTACTTTCTTCCAAAAGCTCAAGGTGACTTACATGGAGATTCCCCTTTATTTTATCCCCACAAAAAGAAGCAAGTGGGATGGATTAGGCTGAAAGAGACTGACCCAAAGTCACCCAATGTGTTTCCAAAGTTAAGGGTGGATTTTAACCTGGGTCTTCCTGGTCCTGGTCTAACATCTTATCACTACACCACATTGTCTTTTTTTGGAGAGCACTCTGCTATTCATCTCACAGAGCAACAGCATATTTGTCAGGGCAGCCACTCTCAGAATAAGACTCAGACTCACTTAGAAGGTCTAAGGATTTCTGGTTTTATTTGAACGGTGTGCGTGCAAAGAGAAAGACGGGAATCCTTATGTGGTGACAGGGTTCCCTGTTTATACTTTGCTGGCGGACATTGTGCTTCTCCACCCTCAGGCCAGGACCGGATGGGTGCTTGAGACCTTGATGCGTCAGCTGATGGGCGATCCCGGCGATCTCCTTTGTCTCCCTGTCTTCGTCCGGACCGGGTGCGCCCCCTGAAGGTGTTTCCCCGATCTTCTGATAGGCATTAATTACTGCCTGATGGGTGCTCCCATGATGTTGGGCATTACTCTGTGGACATGCGTGCCTGAGGGAGGTGTGAATGCATCTCCGGGGGAAATGGGAAGGCGTTCCCCTTGCCTCTTGATGGGTGCTAAGTTTGGTCTGAAGGGCTTATCTATTGTGTTGGGGGTTCCCTTCTGGATATGGGTGCTTGAGTGATTTAGGGATTATGCTTATCCCTTCCTCTTACCTAATGTGCATGTTCCCCGTTGTGATGCACATATGCCTTGCAACAGGGAACATGACAATATTCCGGATATGTACTATCTTCCTGATTTGATTCTTGAAACAATAAAATGCCAACATCTTTGATTATGCTGGAAGGAGCATCTCATTTCTCTTATTTTGCTGCCCTCCAACAGTTTGTGTTATTTATGTAAACAAAAAAAAAAAAAACACTTCCAGATTTAAAAAGAACAGCATGAAAATCTTGAAGTCCACTAAGGAGAAACTTCTGACAGTTTAAATATCGGCCCATAGATTATCAAAGTTTAGTTAGAACATTCCATTCAGTATTCTAACTCTTAGCTTCTGGGTTTAATCATTTTGTAAAATACAGAGATGAATGGGGACAAACCTCCATGTTTTATGTAAAGCCAGATACAAGACAATAGCTAGCGATTGATAATTAAACATACTGTAAATCTTCAGGCAGACGTTGTGGGATGGGCAAAAAAAATAAAATAAAAAATGAAGCAATGCTTTATTTTCCAGAAACCATGAAGGCATTGCCTTGATTGCTGAAAATCTCCCCTTCCCTCTCTTGCAAGTGTGAGTTATTTTGATTCTGTAACTATCTCTGGTATGTGTATTTGGCAGGTGGGAAGAACTTTCCCTAGGACCAGATATGTTCTTATCCACATCTTAGAGTCAGCAATTGAGGTAGAACAAGCCAAGTGTAGATTAAAGCCTGAATTCTGAAATGTTGGATTATTGAAATATTGAAAATTGAAATATTGAAAATTCTGAAATTTTGCCTTTGCTCCAGGAGCACAAGACAGTGTATATAGTACTCTCTCCTCCAATTTTTCAACCCAACAATAATCTGTCTGGTAGTTTATATTGAAAGAAGTGACTGGCCCAAAGGCAACCAGTGAGTTTCTATAGCTGAAGGTGGGCTTGAACCTGTGGCTCCACCAAATCCAATTGGCACTAGTCAATTTAGCCATGGATCATATCTGCTTGAAGTTTCTTAGACAACATATAAGCAAAGATGAATACAGTTTTTTTTTTAATCATAGCCTTCTTCAGAGTTTAAGGAAACAGGGTTTGTGTCATACTGAGCTGCCCTACCTCCAAAGCTATGTAGGATGTGGCAGTACCAGGGTTCTTACTGGTGTGGAAACCCAATTCCCTACATACATTTGTGCTGTGCATGTGGATGCTTATGGGAAATTACATGACATCAGCAGTATACAGACAAGATGCAAAGTACATTAGTTCTATCCAAATTTTGATATCAATGTATTATATGTCTCCCTAAACATTTAGAAATATCCAAAAAAAACAACTGACATATTGAAATCCATTTTTCTGAACATTATGATGTGGCTCACAACTCCCCTGTACATGTGCATAAAAATACATGGAAAGTACATGCAAATCTGTGTACATGAGGAGAAAACAAACACTCAGAGGGGGAAAAAATGCACGAAGGGATTTATTGTAGAAGAGGGCTCCATAAAAAAAGAGGTGTATTTCTGTTTGGATTTTTTTTTTTTTTTTTGCAGCCCAGTTCATAAATTAATGCAGAGGGATCAAACAATTTTTTCAGCAAATAAAATGTGAAACTGGGCAAACCTAAAATTGATAGATTCCCCTATTGACCTATTGGGAGTGAGGCAATAGGTCACGATCTGAAGAATGCATATGCAGATATGACATCAAGCAAACACCATCCATAATCTTCAAGTTATGTTACTACAGATCAGATGTTTTAAAGACAGCCTAGATATTTATTAATACTCTCAAAGGTACTTGAATAATCAAGTTTCAGGGTATTAAAATTGCTAAGTTTATGCCCAAAGTGATCATAATGAAGATAATTTCCAGGTAATAAGCAAATTGGGTTAAAATTTCATTTTGCCTTGTGGCAGAATCCCAAGGTTCAGATCTGGGAACCAGAAATCCTTATTGAAATATTTAATATTGGTAACTTTTCTTTGTTCTGGGAAGAATATAGAGTTAATGGTAAAAAATGAACGGTTTTTTTTTTTTTTTTTTAGAAGATTGTGGAAATAGTTTGTGCATTATTACTGGAAGACACAATAATGCTGAGAAAGTGTGGAAATTATTAAGGGGGGGAATTGCAGCTGATGATTTTATAGCTACACCACCTCACATTTTTGTGGGATAGCAAAATCTAAATAATAAAACTAGCTTTGCTGGTTATTGGGGTTTTTAATTTCTCCTTTAGCTCCAGGAGTTAGAATGGTAATTTTGTTACCTTGTTGCCAAACTTTTCTTCTCCCCCCCCCCCCGCACTCTGATAATCTTTCTCTCTCTTGTTTACATACACTCACATTTTTAGGGCTACTAAGTACATAGGATGAATCTATATAAGCTTTTGCACAAGAGATATCAAAACCAAACTGAAATATCAAAATCAAACTGAAAACTATCCTGCTATTTAAAAAAAAAATGCCAGTAAAATGTCAGTATTGGGCATAAATTCAATACAAAATATAAAGGGAAACCATTCACTTGTGAACCAGTAGAAGGAGGAGAGACTCATTTCTAAGGAAGATTACAAAAAATGACTTTCTACAATGGATAGTTTCTATAGATTAGAGAAATCTATTCCACTTAGCTTCAGGGTACTTTGCTGCTAAAAACAGTAATTTATAAGCAATCAGGGGCCTCAGCTTGTTCTCAGCAACTACTCTGATGTAACTTTAGAGCGAGAGGGCAAAATATAAATATATTTATAACTGCTGTCAAGAAGATTGGAAGCCGCTTCTTTATTGTCTCCTTTTTCCTTTTCCTTTTCTGCTTCTTTTTTCACAATTTATTATTTTTTCTTTATTACCTTTCTTTTCTTTTATGGTTTTTACTTTATTAAAAGTTTCAACAATAAAATTACACACACACAAACATTATATATTTATATATATAGTATATTTTATATTACGTACAAAATACATACTGTAATATAAAATATATTTTAAATATGTAGTATTTAAAATATAATAGTATATTGTATAATACATATTACATATAAAATACATACACACACACAAACTTGTTCTCACTAAGGTCTACAATTCTGCAAGTCTAGAGTCTTCATTTCAACCATTATCAGACCTTGGTGGAAAATCTTGGCACCTGATAATACTTAACCCCTTTCTCAGGACCAACCAGTTCATGTTTTTATACACCTCTCTGTATAGATCTTCAGCAAAGGATTGCTACCTTGTCGTGGTGCTGGAGCTTGAGCACCTCAATGATGCCATGAGCTAAACCATGAAGGGCTACCCAAGACAGGAAGGTCATGACAGAGAGGTCAGACTAAATGTGATCCCTGGGGAAGGTAATGGCAACCTACCCCAGTATTCTTGCCGTGAAAACTAAATGGATCAGTACAACCAGAGATATGTCGGTATACCATTGGAAGATGAGACCCCCAGGTCGGAAGATGGTCAAAATGCTACTGGGGAGGAACGGAGAATGAGTTCAACTAGCCCCAGACGTGATGACACAGCTAGCTCAAAGCTGAAAGGATGGCCAGCGGCCGACGGTGCTGGTGGTGAACAGCGAATCCGATGTTCTAAGGATCAACACACCATTGGAGCCTGGAATGTAAGATCTATGAGCAAGGGCAAATTGGATGTGGTTATTGGTGAGATGTCAAGATTAAAGATAGACATTCTGGGCATCAGTGAACTGAAATGGACTGGAATGGGCCACTTCACATCAGGTGACCACCAGATCTACTACTGTGGACAAGAGGACCACAGAAGAAATGGAGTAGCCTTCATAATTAATAGTAAAGTGGCTAAAGCAGTGCTTGGATACAACCCAAAAAACGACAGAATGATCTCAATTCGAATTCAGGGCAAGCCATCTAACATCACAGTGATCCAAATATACGCCCCAACCACAGATGCTGAAGAAGCTGAAGTAGAGCAGTTCTATGGGGATCTGCAGCACCTACTGGACAACATGCCTAAAAGAGATGTTATTTTCATCACAGGAGACTGGAATGCTAAGGTGGGCAGTCAAACGACACCTGGAATTACAGGTAAGCATGGCCTGGGAGAACAAAATGAAGCAGGACATAGGCAGAGAGAATTTTGCCAAGACAATTCACTCTGCATAACAAACACTCTCTTCCAACAACCTAAGAGACAGCTTTATACATGAACTTCCCCAGATGGACACCACCGAAATCAGATTGACTACCTCCTTTGCAGCCAAAGGTGGTGGACATCTATACAGTCGGTAAAAACAAGACCTGGAGCTAACTGTAGTTCAGATCACGAACTTCTTCTTGCACAATTTAGGATTAGATTAAAGGGATTAAGGAAGACCCACAGATCAGCTAGATATGAGCTCACTAATATTCCTAAGGAATATGCAGTGGAGGTGAAGAATAGATTTAAGGGACTGGACTTAGTAGATAGGGTCCCAGAAGAACTATGGACAGAAGTTTGCAACATTGTTCAGGAGGCGGCAACAAAATACATCCCAAAGAAAGAGAAAACCAAGAAGGCAAAATGGCTGTCTGCTGAGACACTAGAAGTAGCCCAAGAAAGAAGGAAAGCAAAAGGCAACAGTGATAGGGGGAGATATGCCCAATTAAATGCAAAATTCCAGAGTTTAGCCAGAAATGATAAGGAATTATTTTTAAACAAGCAATGCGCGGAGGTGGAAGAAGACAATAGAATAGGAAGGACAAGAGACGTCTTCCAGAAAATTAGAAACATTGGAGGTAAATTCCAGGCAAAAATGGGTATGATCAAAAACAAAGATGGCAAGGACCTAACAGAAGAAGAAGAGATCAAGAAAAGGTGGCAAGAATATACAGACGACCTGTATAAGAAGGATAGCAATATCGGGGATAGCTTTGATGATGTGGTCAGTGAGCTAGAGCCAGACATCCTGAAGGGTGAGGTTGAATGGGCCTTAAGAAGCATTGCTAATAACAAGGCAGCAAGAGATGATGACATCCCAGCTGAACTGTTCAAAATCTTCCAAGATGATGCTGTCAAGGTAATGCGTGCTATGTGCAAGCAAATTTGGAAAACACAAGAATGGCCATCAGATTGGAAAAAATCAACTTATATTCCCATACAAAAAAGGGAAACACTAAAGAATGTTCAAACTATCAAACAGTGGCACTTACCTCACATGCCAGTAAGGTAATGGTCAAGATCCTGCAAGGTAGACTTCAGCAATTCATGGAGTGAGAATTGCCAGAAGTACAAGCTGGGTTTAGAAAAGGCAGAGGAACTAGGGACCAAATTGCCAATATCTGCTGGATAGTGGAAAAAGCCAGGGAGTTTCAGAAAAACATCTATTTCTTTTTTTTGACTATTCTAAAGCCTTTGACTGTGTGGACCATAACAAATTGTGGCAAGTTCTTAGCGGTATGGGGATACCAAGTCATCTTGTCTGCCTCCTGAAGAATCTGTATAACGACCAAGTAGCAACAGTAAGAACAGACCACGGAACAACAGACTGTTTAAGATTGGGAAAGGAGTACGGCAGGGCTGTATACTCCAAGGCTGGAGTTAAAATTGCTGGAAGAAACATTAACAATCTCAGATATGCATGGCTGAAAGTGAAGAGGAACTGAGGAGCCTTATGATCATGATGAAAGAAGAAAGTGCAAAAGCTGGGTTGCAGCTAAACCTCAAAAAAACCAAGATTATGGCAACCAGCTTGATTGATGACTGGCAAATAGAGGGAGAAAATGTAGAAGCAGTGAAAGTCTTTGTATTCCTAGGTGCAAAGATTACTGTGGATGCTGACTGCAATAAGGAAATCAGAAGACGCTTAATCCTTGGGAGAAGAGCAATGACAAATCTCAATAAAATAGTTAAGAGCAGAGACATCACACTGACAACAAAGGTCCGCACCGTTAAAGTAATGGTGTTCCCCGTAGTAACATATGGCTGCAAGAGCTGGACCGTAAGGAAGGCTAAGAGAAGGAAGATCGATGCTTTGGAACTGTGGTGATGGGAGAAAATTCTGAGAGTGCCTTGGACTGCAAGAAGATCAAACCAGTCCATCCTCCAGGAAATCAAGCCAGTCTGCCCACTTGAGGGAATGATATTAAAGGCAAAATTGAAATACTTTGGCCACATAATGAGAAGACAGGACACCCTGGAGAAGATGCTGATGCTAGGGAGAGTGGAAGGCAAAAGGAAGAGGGGCCGACCAAGGGCAAGGTGGATGGATGATATTCTAGAGGTGACGGACTCGTCCCTGGGGGAGCTGGGGGTGTTGACGACTGACAGGAAGCTCTGGCGTGGGCTGGTCCATGAAGTCATGAAGAGTCGGAAGCGACTAAACAAATAAATAACAAATCTGCCCTTATAACCATAGACACTAAAGGCTACAGTTTAGCATTCTACCAAGGTATCCTCATAAATTTCACCTGATCTCTTGTACATGCTGTATATTATAATGTCTATACATTGAGTTCTAGTCCCGCCTTAGGCACGAAAGCCAGCTGGGTGACCTTGGGCCAGTCACTCTCTCTCAACCCAACTCACCTCATAGGGTTGTTGGGGAAAATAGGAGGAGGAAGGAGTTTTAGGTATGTTCCCTGCCTTGAGTTACTTATTAAAATAATAAAGATGAGATTAAAAAAAATAAAATCTTAAAAACGGACCTATTTTCTCTAAAGTTCTATGTCCACTTTGGATTTCTTGGAATTTTAATCGTCTTCTTTATGGCTGACACCCAACTGTGCTTCTCTTTGCTACTGTGTGTCTAAATGAACTCTAAATTTGATTTAAAACAGGCATTTAGTGCCAGTTTATATCTTAGGGATCATGATCTGGTAACATATTTCGGAAGACCTAGGCCCATGAAGACTGCCTAAGTGCATTTTGTATGTGCGCACACGCTTTAATTAGCAGAAGAGAGAAGACATTTTATTCTTTCAGACTGCTCTTGTACCTCTGGCGGGGTGAGGAAAATAAGCTGGTACTGGTTAGCATTTTTCAACCTAAGAAATTTTATTAGAAAACAAGCTTTTCTGAGCTGCAGCTCACTTCATCAGATTCATGGAGTGACTAAACTGATTCCGGATTTAAATGGTGTAGGGGGGAGAGAAAGACAGATTCAGGTTATGTGAGACAGATGCCAATACTTTGCCAAGTAACAATTGTAATGTGTTAAAAAACCTGTTGTGTTTGTTCAGACATTTGGGATAGCCTGAAATCTTTTGATATATTTACATTCAGCCATACAGTATCTTGCTAAACTCTAGTTAAAGTTTATTTTCTTCTTTTTTTTTCAAAATGGTGATTTTGAGATTGCAGTAGAGTTATCTGGGAGGCTGAATTGCTCTGATATTTGTCCTTATTTTAAGTCCGGTTGTCAAACTTCTATCCATTAATTCTTTTGCACAAAGTCTGGTCTGTTTTTCTTATGTAGAATCCAGATGGCATATATCACATTAGAGGAAAAGCATGTGAATTCTCCTCAAGTCTTGTTTGTCTACTTGTTAAAGACTGTTATTGTGCTATTGGTGTAAATATAGGGAAAAAGTAAACTTGTGGATTTGTTGCAGGGTCTTGTTCCCTTGTTAGCACCATTGTCCAGTTGTTGCTTGTGAGAATCTAATTCAGGCTTGAAGGTTGTCCATATACATGTATGGGACTGCCACTCATTATGCAGTGATTCAATTATCCAGGATGGGCTATAGCTCCTTAATAATGCATTTGAATGGCTTGAGCTGTAGGTGACAACCAGTGGTGTTCTATTGCTCTGTTTCTTTGGTCTGTCTTTTAATAGATCCTCCTGGGAATTGATTTGGTTCTATTGATTTGTCTATTCATCTTGTTGGTGGATAGTCCAGCCTCCTGAATGCCTGCTTTAATTCCATCAGTTGAGCATCTCTGTAAAATGGATCAAAACAAATGCAGTTATCGCATAGAAACTGGCTATACATGATTGGTGTATCCTGAATGGAAGCTGGAAGCATGTAGGTATGCATGGTGATCTGTTGGTTTCCTGTAAAATGTAGTGTTTCTGTATTGATTATGTAGTTTTACTGTGAGATCAAGGAAGTGGATTTGTTCTGTAGATAAGATGAGGATGAGGTTAATAGTGTATGGAGGTTGTTGAAATGATGGAATTTGAGAGATTCGTTTCCATGGATCCAGATGATAAAAATGTTATCGATGAATCTCAGCCAGATTCCTTCTGACTTCTAGTCATAAAGAAATACCTGCTTTCTGGTTTCCCAGCTTTACAGAGAAAACTATTCAGTCTATGTCTACATTAAGATTAAAGAAACAGGGTTTGTAGTTGTCCACCACAATGAGAAACTATACAGGCATATACATACATACATACATACATACATACATACGTCACAATTTTGCCCACCCCTGTGGGATAGATTTAATTAGCAATAATTTAATTTGTCATTAATTTGCATCTGTGCATATAATTTAATACAGACTTTTATGCAGATCTGAATAATTATTTTATGATGATGGCGGTAGTAGTAGTGGTGGTGATGATGATGATCATTCCATAGCTGAAGTAAATTGAAGAACTCCAAATATTATAATTTCACTTGAACATATTTACCTTTAGGTTACAAGAGAATGGTTTAAAAAATGCAAAATAACATTTTAGCACAGTGGCTTTCATATAATGATCACTCCAAAATTGAGGGATGTATGAGGCTATCTATGTCATCTAAATGTACATTCATTTAAAATAGTAGTGGGAAGTCCCATCTTCCATGCTCTCATCATGAATTGTGCCCAAATCCTGATTATGTGTCATCAAGTTGTTTTCAACTCCTAGCAACCACATAGATAGATTCTCTCCATGATGATCTATCCCTAACTTGGTCTTTCAGGTCTTCCAGTGGTGTACCCATGGCCACTGTAACTGTGTCTATCTATCTTGCTGTTGGTCATTCTTGTCCTCTCCATCCTTCTACTTTTCTCAGCATTGTAGCCTTCTCCAGAGAGCTAGGTCTTTGCATAATGTGTCTGAAGTAGGATCATTGGATCCCGGTCATTTGTGCCTCAAGTGAGAACTCTGGGCTGGTTTGTTTGATGAGCCATTGGTTTGTTTTCTTGGCTGTCCATGGTATTTTCAACACCAAAGTTCAAAAGTGTCAATTCTCTTCCTATCCTGCTTCTCCAAAGTCCAACTTGCACTTCCGTTGAGTGTCACAGGGAATACTGTGGCTTGCACAATTCTCATCTTTGGAGGGATAGGTACATCTCAGCTTTTAAGTATCCTTTTAAAGCCTTCATGGCTGCTCTACCAAGTGATAGCCTGCAAATCCTACATATGTAAATTATATACCACAAGAATTGATGGATACATAGAAGTTAGGAAAGCTACCCTTGTGCCCCTCTTCCTTCCATATGTCTTCTAAACATTCTTCTTTAAAGGGAAACATTTGCTGCTTTCAGTGAGGTTTCAGCAGCTTAACACAAATCACCTATATTTTCCTCTTCTTGATGCTCAGTTGCAATAGCCACAACATCATCACATTGCTTTCCTCTTCCTCCTCCTCCTTCTCCTCCTCTTCCTCCTCTCCTAGCCCTCCTCCTTGTCCTCCTCCTCTCCCTCCTCTTCCTCCTTTCCTTCTCCTTCTCCTTCTCCTCTTTCTCTCCTCCTTCTCCTGCTCCTCTTCCTCCTTCTCCTCCTCTTCCTCCTCTCCTTCTCCTTCTAGTCCTCCTCCTTGTCCTCCTCCTCTTCCTCCTCCTTTCCTTCTCCTTCTCCTCTTCCTCTCCTCCTTCTCCTTTCCTTCTCCTTCTAGTCCTCCTCCTTGTCCTCCTCCTCTTCCTCCTTTCCTTCTCCTTCTCTTCCTCCTGCTCCTCCTCCTTTCCTTCTCCTCCTCCTGCTCCTCCTCCTGCTTCTTTTCCTCCTCCTCCTGCTCCTCCTGCTCCTCCTTTGCTTCTGCTTCTTCATCCATGCTTATTGCCTTCATTATAGTTGCATTTCTTTTTTAATTATCACAAATTTGTCTGAATATTGTTCTTAACTTACTTCAAAAGTAGTAAAATTCAATATACATGCATTTTTTTTCTTTTTCTCCTATATAGCGATTACTGTGATATACAGTATATCTTAATATCTATATCTATATCTATCTATCTATCTATCTATCTATCTATCTATCTATCTATCTATCTATCTTCTTCTTAGTGTTTTCCTGTGGGTGCAGGATCCACGTTTCAGATCAACTGAATGTTGATCCATTGGTTGTGAATATATCTTAATATATTGTTTAATATAATATTTATGTAAGAAGGAGACATTCTTATGTCTATATAAACATAAGTTTGTTTTAATTCCCCATATACATAGCATCAATAATCCTTATTACTTCATTGACACACACACACACACACACACAGACCTGGGATTTTCGAGAAAAGCAATGGCTAAATTTCCAAGTGAAAAATGCTAGGCTTAAAAACTGTCATTAAGTCATGTAGTTATACTCAAGAAATCTTCCAATTAATCATCAGTGTATGTTGCATGTCTGTAGAACAGACTGTCCTTAAAATAAGAAATGTGAGTATGTGAGAGTGACACTATGGCAGAATCTCCCATTGATCATAGCAGAATTAATCTGGTTTTGGAGTTCTAGGGAAAGGCCCAGTACAAACATTGCCAATTTATAAGGTAGGAATTGGGAACTTCTGACTTACTCACATTTCTTTTATTGGCCCATCAAGGTCAATTAAAATGTTACAAAGCAGTGGCTTTCGAATCAAGGAACTCTTTGATTCTCTGAAACAAGACTGGGCTTTCCCATCAAAACTGACAGGAAGGGTGGACAAGCTTAACTGGAAAATAGCAGCTTGCTGATGATGTTTGCTTTGCTTTGTTTATGGAAATATTTATATCAGCTGTCATGAGCAGCTTCTGTGGTATAGTGGATGTCTTTGAAGATGCAGGTGCAGTTGATGCCATACAGTAGTATAGTAACAGGCAATGAAGAGGCTCAGCTAGAAAGCTGAGTAAAAACAATGTCCACCCAAGGATATTTTCAGATCTTTTGCTAAGTTTTCATAGTAGACTGTAGAAATGTTTTGCAGAAGATAATGGATTGGGAGTGGGCTATATGAAGACAAAATGTTTGAAAAGTTACTTTATAAATCCCCTTGTTCCATATCCATAATATGTTTATAATTAAACATTAATTATAAGTATAAACTTAATTTTAAGTGCAGTGTGTGGACAGTGATTGAAATGACATTTATCTCCAAAGTTGGAATGCAAGTATTCTTTAAAAAATGCTTTAGTGATTACCTTTAAAAATTATTTGAAAAAAGAACCAATAATTTTGTGCAGAATAATATAATGGAGAATACTCCCCTCCACCCCAATTTTATTCATGGGGTTTCTTTCTTAGGAAAAACATTGGGTTAAGGAAAAATAGGAACATATGAATAAATCTGTTTTGACCAGTTCTATAGAAATTATACAACAGTTGTGTCCAATAGATGTCAGCTCTAAACCAGGGTGCTTTCCCATTTCTTTTTAAGTGGATGTCAAACGTCCACCCCATAATTTTTAACAGGTATTGTTAAGGTCAACTTTGAAATGAGATCATCCCATAGTGATTTACTATGATGTAGTTACATTTTGGCTATACAAAAGATAATGCAGGAGCATCACACCATAAGAATGGATATTTGATTGAGTCTCTGTTGTCTGAGACTTCCCCAAAGTGCAGACATTTCTGTAGTTGTGTCATCTGAAGCAGAATTAATAGGCCACTTCCAATTAACTTAAAAGGTGGAGATGTTAGAGAGAATAGAACTATGGTCTTCCCAACTGCTATGAAAACCCATCCCACTTCGAAGATTACCAGTAGTCCCACAGTATGATCTGGAAGCTGACAGTACATTTCAGATATAGTCATGAGAACTGGGTGGCATGCAACTTTAATAAACAACAACAACAACAACAACAATTTGTGTGGGACTCTTTTGTATGTAGGCATTGTGCAATGTCATACAGTCATGAACAAAGGCTTCAACAGGTCAGGTGATCATACCAAAAACCAAACTTATTTTAAGTTTGCAAAATCAACCCCTATTGATTTTGCAAGGGGGATATTTTTGTCCAGTTAGCAAGTCTGCTCCCAACATTTTAAATTTCTGGCCCCTCCTCTTCTTTAACGTGGTGGAGAAGGGGCAAACAAGTTTCCTCTTAAAGGTGAAGATCTTTTAATATGCTGGTTGCACAGGGCAATGCAACTATGTAAGGTGATGGCTATGTAGCAAGCTGACAGGAAATCACAGTGAACGGGGTCCAGGGTAATCAAGAAATCTTCCACCCAGCTTATTTACAGGCTGCAGACGTGAATGTCACTTGTTCCAGGACTGAACAGATGACATGAAACTCTTTGAGTGAGGTTTCTTTCTAATAAAGGGGAGTCCCTGTCAAAGCCCTCCTGCGAATGCCCTCCTCCTTCATTCACTTGCAAATCACTGGGTGTTGGTACAGCCAAGTCCCCCCCCCCTTTCCCTCCCAACGTTCGCATTCCTTCACACCTTCCGCCCCTGTTCCCCAAAGCGCCTCGCATTCAGCACCCGCTGCAGCTTCATCAGAAGCAAGCGCACTTAGTCTGGGAAGGATGGTGCTTTTTTAAGCAGAGGTTCTGAACACAAACCAATCAGACCGAGGGGGGTCTTCGGCTTCGGCTTCAGTTTGCCAGTTGCTGAAGTTAAAAGTGATGCAGAAGGAGGGAGGCAGGGAGAAGGAGAGGGAGAGAGAACGGGAGACATAGACAGCACTGGAGCTAAGATTCACAGACAGAGGAAGAGCTAAAGCAACCTTGAACAGCGTAGCTGAAAGCAAAGCTACAGCCTCTTTCACCAGCAAGAAGGAGGTGAGTGGTCTCTCTCGGTTACTCCTAGATTTTCAAACAGCAGGCTTCACTTAAATTTTAGGCGCTGCATTTCTGGCTATTGTGTTTGATCCTCTCTCTCTCTCTCTCTCTCTCTCTCCGGGGGTTGGGGGGGAGAGGATGCAGTGGAGAGAAAAATAAAGGTGTGCACCGAGAAATGGGCGACCAGCGCTATACATTTTTGAAACTTGAACTCCGATTTAAAGTGTTTCCTCTCACACTTGCATGCAAATGCACACAGGAAGGACATGCATGGAATCCATTGGATAGTTTGCAAACAGGAACGGTGCTGGATTCTAGCTTGTGATAGAGCTGTTTCGGCCAGGTGGGGTTTTAAACTTCTGCTTAATTCACAACTCTTCATTTCTTGAATTCAGTATTTCTATATAGATAATATTTGATCTCCCTGGGGAGCAAGCTATAAATTTATGTTCAATTCGGTCTATATTATTTTGATTAGTCAAAGGAAAAAAAAATGTATCTAGTATTCATAGTAAAAAAATAATAAAAATCAAATTAAATCATTAATCTGTAAGGACTATGGTTACTTTTCAAAGGGCAAAAAAAGAAATGGTTGACGCTTGATTTTAGAAAACATCCTTTTATTAGTTTGGCTTGCATTGCTGACAGAATTCAAGCTTCCAAATATCACAAAACTCTTCAGCAGCTTTTTAGTTAGGGAGGTATGCACTAAATGAAAAGTTGGCAAATGGGAGAGTGTGATATCTAGGCAAACTTCTTTGCCAGGTCATAACCTGGACTTTCTTGCAGTTCTGATCAACAAAGCCACTGAAAGGAGATAGAGATTCAGGAAAAAATATCCTAATCAGGATATTTCTTTTCAGGATCTGACACATCTGAAAGGGTAATTCACAGAAGTCTCTCGCCACCAATTTCTGTTTGTTTGGTATTGTTTTCCACCTACATTTTCAATTATACATGCCAGAAATTCCATGATGGCATCACAGAACATCCAGATCCTGGACTCGAAATGATGAATGTGAACTCTAAAGGAAATCAATATTCTCTGCAATTGTATGGGCCGTCTGTGTACTAAGCCCATTCATCCTGTGCCAGGTAGACTTAAATAATGGCTCTAAATAGAAATGGACAAGGATCCCAGTAGGAGGTAGTTTTCATTTTATTCACCATGTTAGAACTATATCTGGGAGTTGATAAAGTTGAAAGAGAATAGGGGGCTGGATTTGACCCAAACATGATCCATATCAAATATAGCCATCCCAGTTATCTTTTTCTCAGAGCCCCAGAAAGGAAGAAGCAATTTAATTTATGCTGATTTTTTTTTTTTTGCTCAAGCACAACTACTTGTGACTCCATTGATCTGTGAGAATTACTGCACTTTTAGTAGATTTAAGAAGATACTTTGCTTTTAATGTTGATAGTAGTGTTC
Organism: Candoia aspera; assembly: GCF_035149785.1. NCBI lineage: Eukaryota > Metazoa > Chordata > Lepidosauria > Squamata > Candoiidae > Candoia > Candoia aspera. The sequence continues at coordinate 130,830,909 of NC_086155.1, read as the reverse complement.
AGTATGTATGTAAGTTTTAACTTCCTAGCCCAAAGCAGGTTTTCAATCCTGTATGAAGAACCAAGAGTATAAATCAGATATGCATTTGATTATGTTTTATGTGCACACTGTAGTACTTTCAGTGAATGTACATTCTCATCCAAATGTAGATAGTGATGTGCATCTGAATGAACAATCCAATGAATGTGAGAATGATGATTTCCTCATTATAATGAACATTTGATTTATGTTGGGGGTTCCTAGTACCTGAGCAGCAGTTGGCTTCCTGTGCACATCATCTTCACAAGATCATAGTGATATCCCACTGAGATGTGTTGGGCTAATGTGTATTTCCTCCTATGTGGAAAGAATGTTGTTAGAGTCTGGAGTAATATCCAAGCTAATGAAACACTAGTTGCTAAATATGCCATGGGCATATGGACAGTAAACAAATGTGATTTGAGAATGGGACTGAACAAGCTATTGCCAAGTAATACTGTCAAGTTTTATTAGGAATAATGCAAAAAAAAATAATAATAAATTAACAAAGCGTGCAGGTAGGCATGCAGTATAGTAGATAGTCCTACAAAAAACATCAAGTCCATTGAAGTAGAATAACTTTCAAACAAAGCAGAACATGTTAGTATTAAAACAGCAGTGCAGTATGTAAAATTACTTGATTTAGGATGTGTGCTCTTTCTTTGACTTGGTTCATTAGAAATAAAGTGGCAGATCTGGACTTAGAGAGACAAAAGGCTTCAGAAGAGCCAATAAGGCTATGTTCTTTGGATAAGAGATGCTGTATTCTATGTAGTGGCAAAATAAAAGCAAGATGAAATCTGACAGCACCCCCCCCCTTTCTGGTTTTCATCCATATGTTTGAGATAGAACATTTGTTTATTTCTTAAATAGTTTCATTATAGATAAGTAATAAAATATTTTACAGGCTTGCAGATGCCTTGTCAGGCTAACTTAAGTTTCCAAAAGGGTTGTAACATGTCTAATTGATTATTCTGGGAATTGAGGGGGCAGAAATTCTGCAGTAAATCAGATCAGCTTGAGAGTAAAAGAAAGGAGGAGAGGATTCTAACAAAACCTGGCATAGAGTTGATGAGTACCAATCACTCAATCACCTAGAATGATAGACCTGGCAGGTACTAAGTGAAATCATGTGCTGCCATCTCCTGTGAGCCAGTCTGTTTGATATCTAAAGTACCCTTGGCAGATGCCTGTCTGAAATCCCCCAAATGGATTTCACAATATCCCTGTTTAGCATACTCTGTTTGAAAGCATTTTACCCATATTTGTAGGGTTATTTAAAGTACTGTACCTACATGATGTCATATGTCAAATGACTTGTGATGACTTGTCTCAAAACAAGGATGCATCCTTTGAAATAGACTGTACAGTAATAATTTGGGCAGTCTACCTAGTTACATATAGCTAGTTTTGAAACTGCAGATCCAAACACTTATATCAGAATTGATGCTGGGCATCAGAAAATGAAATTCATCACCATTAACCAAAATCATGCATTTTGACTGTCAGGGTTTACTGGCTGAGAACCTATGGAAAGCCTAGGTTTTTTTTAAATTATTATTATTGGTAGTAATCCTACCATCGCTAATAATGAGGTGAGCAATCATCATGAAACTTTCTGTAACTCCTTTATGTGGGACTTGTTATGGTAGAGAGGAGGATAGCTTATTGAATACCATTGTGTTTGAACCTGTAATAAATGCAATAATTATTTGTAACAATTGTTTGCTTTTTTAATGAAAAGAAATTAGCATTATTTCACACTATGAATCTTTTCATGTATATTCTTGAAGCATCTCTATTGAGTTTCTTTACACTGATTGTGAACTCAGGTTTGGAAGTTCCATAACTATAAACTACTAAATAACATTTTAGGTTGGTGTTGTTCCCAGCTAGTTAGTTGGGACTGAGAAGATCATAATCCCAGAAAATTGGATTAAATAAGCAAACAGTGATTCAGTTAACCATGCATAAGTATGTCAGGCAAGCAAAAAAAAAGGCTACAAATTTACACTGGGATTTTCTAGTTCATAGCTCAAAATGTTACTGGTAGTTCCCATCACATGATTTGTGTAACACCTCTTATTCTGCATTAAACTAAGTAATTTTTATAACACTGTCAGCTTTTTGAGACTGTGAATGGTTTCTCAAAAACTGAATTTACAGTTTTTCAGCTTCCTGAGGCTGTTGGGTATGAATGTGGTAAATTGTGTAGCATAAAATTTCCAGTGAAGATTAGTTTATGCAGAGTATGAAAGACGTGTGATCAAACAGGTCATTCCTAATCATTCTTACCATCTGAAATACTGACTTCTGAGTAAGCATGCACAAAATCACATGTATACTGTCTTGTAAGACATTCCACTGGCAAATGTAGGGCTACCAAATTTGAGCTACAGAAATCCAGTCCACCACAAGATGGCTGCAGATTGACACATACAACTTTAATCCTCTGCTACTTTCTAGTGGTCATCTGGGTATTTGCATCCCAGATCTACAATACCTAATCAAATGTCATGATTTGATGATTTAGAGGTCTGCTTTAAGGTTTTTTTTTTTTTTAAAGACATCAGAAGTCCCTGGCTAGAATATTATTCCAGTTTCCCTCTTTTTTTCCCCCAAAGTGATGTTGTGAATTTGTAAAATTTCATCAGAAATATAATCTTGCTTAGATAAAGACATCCACAACAGTCAGATTACTAGGAGCATTCCAGAGCATGAAGTTAGGAAATTGGAGATAATAGAAAACCAGAATCCAGTAAGCATAAGGGCATGAAATAATGAGAACCTGACATTTATGAAATATATGTGGAAGAAGAAGGAGTGCAGCTGAGATTATTTTTCTAACCAGTCAATAGGTGTTTGGTTTTCTTTTGTGTTTTTGAAGTTGTGTGGATTAGAGCAGCTGTTCTGAGTAAAAGCTGTCTAGAGATGCACAAATACTTGGATATGAATAATGATATCTGAGTGAGGACAGAGAACATTTTGCATTCCCAGAAAAGCTTTATGGAGAAGTTATCATTAAAAAACTAAAGCCCATATTGCTACTAAAGGGCAGCAGAAAAGCAAGCCAAAGGAAATGAATCACAAATCTGGACCATCAAAATTCTTGGCATAATCAGTATTTTAGCAACACAAAGTTTTTTTTTCCCATGCTGATTATTCCTCCCAGCTATTTCTCAATAAAAGTGGGAAATTCTGGATAGCAATTCTGTACACATTTAAAGAAGTTTAATTCTCCTGCCCCAGGGAACCCTGAGAAATGAGTATTAGTTTGGGGTCCTTATCAAAATTTCATAACACTTTCATCAAGCCCACGATCAAAGCATTTCCAGTATTGATAGCTCGTTAAGATATTGTCAGTGTCAATGTCAGAGATTCATGTGTTCCAGCTGTGCATTTTTACTTTTTTTTAACTACTGGAATTTCACATGCATTGTGATTCGCAACTTCCTCATTGAATGGTTTGCGTGCAACTTTTCCCAACACACTTTGTTCTGTGCTCACCTTATATGAGACTATTTACTTATTTATTTATTTATTTATTTATTTTCTATCCCGCCTTTGTTATTTTTATAAATAACTCAGGGTGGCGAACATACCTAATACTCCTTCCTCCTCCTATTTTCCCCACAACAGCAACCCTGTGAGGTGAGTTGGGCTGAGAATGTATCAAGCTTTATACACCATTTTTCCTAAGATGTTCTTTAAATCTTAATTCCTCCTAAGTATAGTCATTTAAAATATTCAACTTTCTCAGACTCACTCTTATTTTTGAATGCATAATCCTGCCCAAAAGAACCCTTATTGTTCTGTGTGAATTTCTGAGCAGAGAATAAAGTCAGTGTACTCCATTCATTGTTATTCCCTTGAGATCATTAAACTTGTTAGAAAACAGTCTTAACTTCTTATAAATCAAAGAACTGCCTTGGGATAGCCACTATCCTGGAGAAAAGACTGAACTAGATACTCAGTGAAATCAGCCCGTTTTCTGGTTCTAGGCAGAAAGGCTGAAGTTTTCTTCCCACTAGAAATTCCAAGCCAAGGTTTGGAGCCCAAGTGGAGACCATTGTAAAAGATCTAAGATTGTATGTAGAGGGGTCTAGGAACTGAACCTAAATACTAACTTGCTTCTTGACTGAATTTGGAATTTTTAAAATGCATATATAGCACACAAATGGTGTTGTATTTCTACCCAAAGAAGATTGTAAGCTTGATATTTGGAACAATAGTGTTGAATGAATCTGTCTGCACATCCATTATTTCTTTCATTTTACCCATAGGCATATTCCCTCCCTCCCTCTTCATATATTTTGTATGTGCATTTTTCTAATGTATGTGCATTTCTGCAATCAACTTCCACTAATATAATGCCTTTTTAAAAATGTCAACTTTTTAGTCACTGTATTTTGGTGCCCACTTTTTTGAACGGAGAACTCTATACCAAAACAAGGACTGCAAGTACATTAGCTGAGTTTATATACAAAATATGAACACATTTCAAACCCATCTTCCCATATGATTTGTTGGTTGAAACTGAGCATTTCCTTCCCTCTGTGTATCACTGATCTAGGATGGTTATCCTAGTTACTCATTAACTGGCAGCATGTCCTGACTTTCCCCTAGTATTTATTGCTAAGAAACTAGCTTTGCCCAGAGTGCACATGCTTTCATGAATTTGCCTTTTCTAGCTCAGTGAAAATAATTTATGCCAAATACTCCTGGAAAGGAGATCTTAGGTTTGGGGAAATAAGGTTTGGATTCGGCTAAGATTCCAAGGAAAATGCTTATTTACAGTATGTGTCCAAAAATACATACTAATTTTGAATCTCTAATTATTCCCAACTCATACAGTATTTAAATATAGATAATGGCATTCAGACTGGTAAAAGAGAAATCAATTGCTCTATCACATAACAGAGAAACAAATTTATGACTTGGCTGTGGGAAGGGATGCAGTGATTAGTCCAAAGTATACCAATATACTCTTCCTTACTTCCTGTGGCATTTGGCATGGGTGAAATCTAATCTTAAGAGTAGAAGTTGGAAGGAATTGTGTATGTTTATAGAAAAGCCATAAAAATGGTAAGACTCTGGGATGTGAGCCAGTAGACTCAGGAGAAAAATGTTAAATGTTTGAAGGGGATGACTAGAAAAAGTGCCATTATAAAGGGAATGGGAAGTCATAGATACTTTATCCCAAAGCTATTTACCCTCCTCTACCTGTGAGTAAGGAAAAGGAAAAAGAAACTATCATGAATGAACCACTAAAAGAAAGGAAGAGCTGAGTAGGCTACAGATCATGAATTCAAGGAATGAGGAGAAGAATGAAGCTCATTGTTGTCAACTCTCTTCCCTCTTTCTGAGATCACATGGAATTGCCTTGGAATCAGAGAGCAGGAAAGTAGCTGCCAGTCATTTCCAATCTCCTTCAAGAAATAATGAAAGTAGTGAATAAGGAAGAGGAAGAGGTTTGAAGGGCATTGTGTGCTCAATATTGCCAGGTTAGATGTGTCTGGAATAGTGGATGAGAGAGTTCAATTTTAAATCTCTGCAGAGCCTTGGAACTTCATGGATGGATTTATGTATAACATTTATATCCCATCTGTCAACCTGAAAGGATAACCTTGTCTTTAGGCACCATGCTGTTGTCTGCAACCTGGGCTGCCCAACTTGTGGCTGACCAGGTTGCATACATTCGTTACTATGTTGTTTCCCCCCCCCCCCCTAGATGGGGAAATGTCGTAATTCTGTGAAAATGTCTTCCTTCTGCAGTTCCTGGCTCTATTGCTATAAGATGTCAATGGATCAGAAATTAGCATAACTGCCAGATGAACAGGAGGATAGTTTAGGACTTTTGGTCTATAGTCTAGACTTCAAACAGATAGACTTTTGTGGCTGGTTCTACACACTTTTTTTTTAAAAAAGAATCAACTGCACCGCTTACTTCCCCTTTATCTATGAGCTGGATCTGTTCAATTATTTGGAAGGAAGTAAAACCAGACACCATAGACATCAGAAGGATAGCAATGAGTCCTATCCCTTTTCTTAATCACATATGGTCCTATTTACATAAACATCCTGGGTTATACTTCTTAGTCACACTGGAATGCAGGAACAGTGTTGAGACAATTTGGGGTACCATATTACATACTGCCAGGTAAGGATAGTTATAAGGATAAAAGATATCTATGCAGCTATATAATTTACAGATTTTTGTCTGTGTGCCTTTGAGTCAGCATTGGCTTCTGGCAATTGCCTGGATAAGTCCCTGCAGTTTTCTTGGCAAGATTTTAGAAGAGGTGTGTCATTGCCTTCTTTCCAGGGCCGAGAGAAAGGGACTGGAAGGTCACCCAGCTGCCTTCATGCCTAAGGCAGGACTAGAACTCAAAGTCACCTGGTTTTTAGTCTGGGGTCTTAACCTCTGCACCAGACTGGCTAACGCATAGGTCCATGAAAATCAAAAGGGTGAAAAATCAACATCAAGTATTCCACTACGCTTTCTGATATTTGTATCAGTGATAAACAACACATATTCATTTCTATTCATTTTGAAAATTGAAATAAATTGTAGGTAACAAACAGCCAACAAACACATATTTTCTTCTCATGAATAATGCATGTTGTCATTCGGTGTCAATCAATGAAACATAAATGTGCCTGATTGCTTTATTAGTGTTTGCATTTTTTTAATAAAAAAGTAACATTCATGATGTATTTTGCTCCAAAACTTGACAAGTATAGTTAATTTATTTACTTCATTCTTTCTTTTCTTTCCATGTGGCAAGTGACATATGATTCAACAGACAAGAACAAGATAAAAAATGTAACAACAGTGAATCCATTAAAAACACACACACTCTAAATACACCATAAATATATTACTAATTTGTGTGGGCAGATTAGAACTTCTTATTGAAATAAAGGCTCTCCGTGACAAGCTTTAATTTAAATCCCACTTTAGTGGAAGTGTGAATTGATTAAATAAATTTTCACTAAAACTTCCATCAGATACTTCTAAACTACTTTTCCTCTTTATTAAAATACACAGATAGAGAATTAGATATAACCATTCTCAGTGTAGCATCCATAAATGCATCCTCATGTTCTAAACCAAGAATGTGCCTCATATATTTCAGACTCATTTTGTTTCATTTCTTTCACATATCTCAGTTTCATTTTTTCCCCCTTCTTTGTTGTGAATCCCTCTTCTTTCAATCCTACAGCAGCAACTAACAAAAGTGTGGAGCAAACACAACAGAATCTCTCAGTCTGACTCACCTTCCAGGTCCACATTATCTCATACTACTCCTATGCAAGTGATCCTAAACATAGACATCGTTGAATGACATTGTTTCAATTATCAGGTCAAAGTAATCTTTGCATATGTATGAAACAAGTCATATAGTCAATCCAGAAACAATCCACATCCTTATTTTAACATCTCTCCAGTTATACCATCTGCACCTATGCCCTTCCATTTTTCATGGTGTCTTCATCCACAGAATTTACCAGGGATAGACAACTTATTCAGGAGCATTTCTGTAGTAATTCTAGCATTGTATCAATCATTTGGCTGAAGGCTCTCAGCCAATAGTCCCAGGGAATGTGAATCATTATCACCACCACTAATCTCTTTCTTCATCCAGATCAAATAGCCATGGCTTATTTGGCAAAGTAACCAAACATTAAACTAGGCCGGTTTTGATGACAATTCATCTTATAATAAAACAATTCAATTAAAGCATACAGAAGTTCACAGCAAGTAATCTATGAAGATTCCATTTAAAATGTATTATCCTTTGAATGGTTAATTTCAGCCATTCATTCCTGTCCATATAGTAGGGTTACTTACACTACATCCCAGCTTATGCAGTATTGCAATCTAGGTAAAACATAACCTGTGATCAGGCTGTAGATCCAGCAGACCTTGATTGATTTATGAGTCTCTTTACTATCTTCTCAACTGCTTAGCTTCCCCACGTTGCTGCTGCACAATGATTTCCTGTCCTACAACCATCTAACTTCCTTTTTTCAAAACCATCTAACTTCCTTTTTTTTTTAAACCTAGTCCTAATATAAGCATTCCTTTCTCAGTTTTTGATTTCATTAACATTAAAGATTAATCAAGAATGGACTTCAAGGTCATGGGAAGTCTCCTTACTTTCTTCCTTTAATGTAGGATTCATCAATCAAAGTCTAATTAAAAAATAAGACAAATGAAACAAAACAACAACATCAACAACAAAACCCTCAAAAACAAAGGTTACATTAAAATAAAACAACTTTTAATTTCTTATACTTTTTCCAAAGAAATACACAGGTCAGATTATCTCAACCCTTTCTCATATCAGCAGTAAAGCTTGGATTGATAATGACACTTATTTTGTGGCTTCTATTCTTTCATAATTCTGAATCAGAAAAACTTGACAATCTGCTGCAAATCACCCTGACATCTGTAACCCACATCTACCTGGCTTTAGTATATGTAAAGAGGGATTGTCACTTTAAACCCAGATCTTTTCAAAGGTACATGGAATTTCCTTCCTTCCTTCCTTGCCATAATCTCATTAAAAAAAAAAGAAAAAAAAGAAAACTTAACTTCAATTCAATCGATTTTATTACGGTCACTGACCAGTACAAGATACAATTCTATAAAAATATGCACATTAGCCATTAGCCATAAAATATGAGCCATCTAAATTAAAATAATTTTAAATATGAGTTTACAAGTTCCAATTAGGTGTTAAAATACGTTTGGATCACAATGTAAGTGAGCCCCTTAATCAAGTTTAAAAACAATCTTATTAATTTGCATTATCATGACTAATCAGTCATGATAATCAGGTATAAGTGTCTATAAAAATATATATAAAATATTAAAAGGAGTGATAAAAAGAGTAAAATATCATATATAAAATGTGTTATATAGACCACAAAGTTATTACAAGGGATACATTACTACATTTTTCCAATCATAATCTGACGTATCTTCATAGCAGCTGCGCAGAATCTGGTTACTTGCACTGTGACAGTTGGATATTCATCTATAAGTAACATTTGCATGCAATCTATATCTTTCCATCTAGGGCATTTACTAATCAAAGGTAATATTACTTTACTCCTGAGCTCTTTATAAAAAGGACAATGGAGAAGCACATGGTCTGTAGTTTCTATCTCTCCATTGTTACAAGGGCACCGCCTTGCAGCTATTGGGATTTTTTTGTATCTGCCTTCCAAGACTGCAGAAGGGAGTGCATGGCTTCGAGCTAGGGAGAAAGCTTTCCACTGGCTAGGAATTTCAAGTTGAGAAAGGTAGTTAGCGGTATTGACAATATCTTTATTATGCTCTGAAGATAGGAAATGAGGGGCCTTCTGTAAGTCCATTTGTCTCTCTATATCCTTTATCCTTTGCTTCAGGGTCAGTTTTGCCTGTTCGTAATCCATCCTATGAATTGAATCTGTAGAAAATCCTAGCTTTGTGAGGCTAAATTCAATGTCCTTTAACCAAGAGGATTGGAAGTAATCTTGAAAAATGAGTGGTGCTAAACCTTGGGGATAATGCTTGAGTTTTAGCCAAAGGTTCAGGGAGGCTAGACACACTCTTGCCTCAACTTTTATCATGCCGACTTCCAGTCGAAGTTGAGCGTTTGTCACACATTTGGGCATTTGGAGTACTGCTCTAATAAATTTGGACTGCACTCTTTCCAGAGGTGTAATGCTTGAAGTCGGAGCACCAACGCAGGACCCGTAAAGGAGCTGGGCTAATGACTTCACCTGGAAGAGCTTAAGAGCTGCTGGAATATAGTGCCCGCCTTTGCTTCGGAAAAACTTTGGAATGGCATTGGCTGATTTTTGTCCAGAATCAGCTGCATACTCAAAGTGAGGTTTCCTAGATCCAGTGGCATGCACAACTACCCCTAGGTATTTGAAGCTTGTCACTTGCTCTATTCTGTGCCCATTTATATGCCAGGAGCGAAGTTTTGGCCTTTTAGTGAAGGTCATTATCTTTGTTTTCTGATAATTTATTTCTAACTGATTATTAATACAATATTGGGCCAAGGATGTCAAAGCTCTCTTGAGACCTATAGGAGTCCTGGAGAGTATGACCACATCGTCTGCATACAGCAGCAGGGCAATACTTCAGTCCCCTAATTTAGGAGGATGAAAGTCTGGGTGACTTAGGCATCTTACCATATCATTAATGTAAAACTTTAAAACTAGGGGAGCCAAAATGCAACCCTGTTTCACCCCCTTTTGTACTTTAATCAGCTTGGACAGTGACCCAGATCTATTGCACCTGACCTTCAAGGCCGTATCTGAGTGTATGGCACATATTAGGTAGAGAAGCCTGCTATCTATTGAGGCGGCTTCCAACTTCTCCCACAGCTTAGGCCTAGATATATAATCAAAAGCTGCCTTTAAGTCTATGTAAGCAGCATACAATGATGTTATCTTGTTGGAACAATATTTTTCAATCAAGTGTTGAAGAATCAGGCATTGTTCAATAGTTCCTCTGCCCTCTCTAAAGCCAGCCTGTTCGTCCGCTGTAAGATTTCTCTGGTCCAGCCAGTCTTTGAGTTTTCCTTGCAAATGTCTAGCATATAGCTTACTAATTATATTCAGTAGACAAATAGGTCGGTAATTGGCAGGATCATTTATCTTCCCTTTTTAAAAAATCGGGACTATAATAGCCAGGCCCCAATCCTCTGGGATTCTCCCCGAATTATCAATATAGGTAAAAAGTGATGCTAAAATTGGGGACCACCATTCAACATTATTCTTTAATACTTCTGCTGAAATAAAATCCATTCCCGGAGCCTTCCCTTTTCTATGTTGTCCAATAAGAAATTTGATTTCAGCCACCGAGACTGAGGGCCACTCGATTAGACTTTCGTTCATTTGTGTCAACATAGCATCTTTAGGATCCTCATACATTTTCTGGAAATGATATTCCCACACCTCTGGTGAAATGTGAGAGTCTAGAATAGTAGATGATCTGACAGTCTGATTGGATAATAGTTGCCAAAAAAGAGAGGTGTTCTTCAGTTTGGCAGCTTCAATAAGATGTTTCCATGTATTTTTCATATCCTGCTTCTTATCAGCCACCAATCTCTTATATTGCTTTTTGCTAGCAAGGAGGTGTTCAAGAGATTTTGTATTTGTGTTGTTAATAGACTCTGTCTCAGATTTATATAAGTGATAAGCTGCAGTGAGGGCTTTCTTAGCTTCAACACATTATTTGTCGAACCATGTCTTAGAAAGAGTCACAACCCTTTTGCTGTCAGGGTTAGTAATGCAAGTCAATACTGGTTGTAATTTTTGTATTAATTTTTTATACAAAATCAATGGGTCTTGTGAGGTATTGGGAGACATAAATGATGATGGAATTGTTTGTAAATCATCCTCTGCCAATGTCTTCCTCACCCTTTGATCAAGTTGTAAGGTCCATCTGGCACGACAACTTACTTGTCCTGCTGGTACAATGATGGGTAAAATATGTCTCCGGCCGCAGCTGACTAGTAGGTATCTTCAAATGTTGACATAAAGGAAGATGGTCATTTTCTAGATGCGGAAGCACCTTGAAGGACTCCACTGAATGTAATGAATTAATAGAGACTAGCATACAATCAATAGTACTTTTCCTAGTTCCAGCCATAAATGTATATTCTCCTGGGTGATCACTTTTCATGGAGCCATTTAGTATGTATAGATTAAACTTGTTTGCAAACTTGGCCAGACAAATCCCAGCATAGTTAGATCTTTTATCTCTGAAGAGGCGTACAAGAGTGGCATCAGGTAAATTAGGAGCACGGGTTGACGGATACTGCTGAAATTTGGAGAACAGTGTTTGGTCATCAGGACCTATCCTGGTGTTAAAATCCCCCCCGAGCAGTACCGAGGCACTAGGATATTCCAAAAGGAGGTTATCCACGTACTGCTCTAGATCTGACCACATTGCCTCTGTTTCGGCTCTTCTTTGTATTGGCGGGAAATACACATTAATAAGTAATAAGGAAATATTTCCCAGATCTAAGAGTACAGTCATAGTTATTTGACTAAGTGGCTGGATGGATTTATGGCCTACTCTCAGAGCGGTAGAAATAAGAATTCCCAGTCCACCTTTCATCCGCCCTGGCCCTCTGCCAGCGGTTGCCTCCAACTTGTATGAATAATAGCCATTGAATACAAGATCATTGGCTGTCCAAGTTTCCTGAAGCAAAAGGATATCCGTATCTAACAAATGATCTAAATGGTTAAGGCCTTTGTTACGATGCCATCCGGCTATATTCCACAAAATAATTTTCAGGGGATTTATCTTACACTGGTCTGCGTACCGTCAGGCCATATGCATTAATATCCTTGATCTAGACAAACCCTCTTTATGACCCAAATGGATCCCATCCATATCCCCATCTTCTAAAGAGCCAAGGTCGGAAATTTCTAAGGGTTGCTCGTGAACTTGGGCCACTGTAATAATTTTTGCTTTAGTTGTTTCCACTTGCTTCTGTGTGATATTAATACTTGTAGTGAGAGCAAAAGGCTCCTCTATCTCAAATATTACATCTGGATTTTGTAGTTCATGGTTCTCATTGACAGCTTTCTGCCTACAGCTAGTTTGCTCTCTCTTTTCAGTGCATTCATATTGTTGTCCCAAGTGAGGATTTTCTTCTTGCATTGTTTGAGGTGTTAAATTTAATAGAGGGTTTGCTGTGTGGCAAGTTGCCATTAAAGCTCCTTTTAAGTCATTTGATTTCTTAAGTGTATCAACTTGTCTATTATCTGGTGGAGCACTGGATAAGTTAATTAAGTTCCGTTCTAAAGGAACAGGAGGCAACTGAGTTGTTATTGGGTGGAGAGAATGTTTACTATTATTGTTCCTTGGCATAGTCTCCATTAATGAGGTGTCCTTGAATTTATCTGCAGGAGTATTTCTACTATGAGTTAAATTTATACCACTCTCTTGACTATGCTGAATTATAAGGGGACTAACTTCTTCTGAATGAAGAACTTGAATTGGGAATATTGAGAAAGTATTCAAAAAAGGTTTCATTTTTAGAAGCATACTTGGTATCACAGAAAGACCGAAAGTCAAGAGAATCCGTCTAAAGCTGCCTCTGGCTGGTAGCCAGTCTATCTTTTGTAAATCCACAAATTGTTTCTCACATCGTAGTAACTGACTTAATGATTGCAATATAGCTCTTTTTGACTCCCATTTGCCTCCATTAATTCTATTAGTTTGTATTTGAAGGGCTATCTTATTGGGTTGTAAGTAACATTTACCTAATACAGGTTTTTTACCCTTTTCATCCATTTCTATACAGATGTTTGTCATTTTCTTATCTTCCCTTTTAGCTCCTAATATAGGGTTAACTTCAGAGGCTGAAACTTCCTTTCCTCTGCAGCCTGACTGGGAGGAGCGGTGCAGGTGTAAGCCCTTAGCTTTATCAGAGGCCTCAGTTTGATTTGCAAGACTCATGCCAAATTCAACCAGGGAGTCTCTTAAAGAATCAACTTGAGTTTTGATCGTAGTCAGTAAATCAAAGATTGAGAGAACTGTCTGTGCCGTCAATAGACTATGTCTGGTTATAAATTCCAATGCATTCTGGACTTCCAAGCTTTTATGATCAAGGAGTCCTTCCTTATTTAATTGTTCAGCAGCTGTGCAGACAGCAACAGCCTCTGAGGAAGAAGCATTTTCTATCAATGATGAAGAAAACTCCAACAATTGCTGACTCTCTATCTCAGCCTGTAAGTCCCACTCCAAAGAATCCTTTCTATTCAATAAATAAGTTGGGGAATCATAGTTTACTGATGAGGTTCGCTTACTTGTAACAAATCTGTCCACCTTCTGTTGTTTCAGTGGTTTAGAAGAGGGTTGGGTTGCCGAGGGAGTCCTTTGTCTCTTCCTCCTTTTCCCCATATCAAGAGATAAGTGGTTTAAGTCAAATATAAATAAGCAAGGGAGGCTCTGTAATAGGATAAAAAACTATCTGAAGTTGAATGGTGAGTTTAAAATGTGATAAAATAGAAATAAAAGGAACTTGTTAGAGGAGCTCATTATAAGACGTTGCAAGTGGGAGGCATTCAGCCAGGAGTCCTCGAAAACTTAACATGTTCAAACCATTTTAAATACACACACACACACAGGAATGGGAAATATATCATTATAACGCACAATGTATTTATCAAGGAATAATTGTAAGCAGGGGGTGGGGAGGGGGGGAGGATCAGAAACCAAAACCTTTACTATATGGAGCCACTATTTCTTGAGTGGCTATTGAGTAGTATAGGTAACATTTAAGAAATCCAAATCGGTGTGTCCTGTTTGCATTTTATTTTATTTTTATTTTATTTTTGGACTTGTTTGTGTATGCCTTTTAGTCAGTCTTGATTCCTGGTGACTGTCTGGATAAGTCCCTGCAGTTTTCTTGGCAAGGTTTTTCAGAAGTGCTTTGCTGTCGCCTTCTTCCTACAGCTGAGAGAGGGTGACTGGCCCAAGTTGGCATCGTGCCCAAGTGTCAGCACCTGATCATTTGAGCATTCACACAATCACAGTCAGGAGGCTGGGATTCCTTTAACTGTTTCAATGAAGTGTAATGAATGGTACAGAAGGCAAGTTGCAAATAAAGATTTCCTGCTCAAACCTAACTCAAAAACTATATTCCCTTAGTTAGTCCCCTTTCCCATGAAACCATGTCACCCCCCCTCCCATCCAGATGGTATTCCTGGCATATCTCAACCCCGTGTCCTTGATGTCCTCCATAGCCATAATAAACAACTTCACACTCCAACTTCACACCCCCTCCCATCTGGTGACATGAATTCCATTCCTTGGAGAAGGAAATGATGATAGATGCTCCGATTTTTGTAATACCTTTGATCGGGGGGATCTGACATACCCCCCCCCCCAAGAAAGACTAAAAAAACAATCAAATATCACATAAAATTAAGCAATGAGGTTAGTAAGGAGAGGGCTTAAAAGAATACTTTGCATGAAACTTTTTGGTTAAAATAGGAGCATTAACATGACATGCATTAACCCACTCAGGATCTGGAAAATGCTTCCATTGAATCAAGTACTGTAAAGATTTGTGAAAAAAATGAGAGTCCAGAACATCGCTAACTTCAAAATGTTGATGGTCATCGATCATGATGGGTGGAGGGGTTGCTGCAGGCTGGTGCCACTTAGAACATCCCGGTGCAGGTTTAAGCAAGCTGCAATGAAAAACAGGGTGAAGCCTTTTGAGGGGGGGGGGGTAATTGTAATTGAACAGTCACAGGATTAATAATTTTCATGATGGGGAAAGGTCCAACAAACTTGGGGACAACCTTCTTTGAGGGCTGTTGGGAGCGTAAAAAATTGGTAGAGAGATAAACAAGATTGCTCACTTTAAATATCCATTCTGGGTGCCTGTGACAGTCAGCAAACTTTTTCTGAGTTTCATGGGTTTGATCTAACACCTGGCAGATGACTGGCCAATTACTGTCAATCTGTGCAGCCCAGTCGGCTACTGAGGAGTCAGGCAAGGATTGCAATTGAAGTCCAGGTATTGGAATGAAGTCCTGGCCATAAAAATATGAAAAGGGGAAAAGTCAGTGCTTTGGTGAACTGCATTATTATAAGCAACCTCAGCGAAAGGGAGGAGGTCCACCCAATTGTCCTGTTGGAAGCTAATGTAGCAGCGTAAGAATTGTTCTAGAGTAGACTGAGCCCATTCAGTCACTCCGTCTGTCTGCGGATGGCTCGACGAGCTGAGGGATTGCTGGACACCAATTAATTTCAAAAATGTCCACCAAAATTTGGAAGTAAATTGGATGCCTTTGTTGGAAATTACACATGTGGGATGCCCATGAATTTTATAGATATGTGTGAGAAATAGCTTGGCTAATTGCTGAGCAGTTGGGATTTTAGCGCAAGGTATAAAATGAGCTTGTTTGGAAAACAAATCAATTACAGTCCAAATAATGGTCTTGTTCTTACTCTCTGGTAAATCCACAATAAAGTCCATGGTGATTTCTTTCCACATAGCCTTGGGGGAGGCTACGGGTTGTAAAAGTCCTTGTGGTTTCCCCCCTCCCTTTTCTCTTTGCTTGGGCACAGACATGGCATGATGTGATGTAGGACTGTACATCAGCATGAAGGGAGGGCCACCAAAATTGGAGAGTTTTTGTGAAGGCAAAATGACCTGCAGATTTAATATCATGGGAACAGTGCAAAATTGTCTGGTGAAGAGACTCAGGCACATAGATTTTGCTGTTGCAATACCAGACATTGTCAATTTCAGTTAATTGGGCTTTGTTACATTGTAGCCAGGGATCCTTAGGGAGTGCCTGAAGCAGTTCCTCTTTTAGGTCAGCTTGCACTTTTACTTTCCCGGCTACTGCTTGTTTGCGCATTACGCAAGCCATTCCAAGCTGCTTCTGAGAGAAAACTGTGTCTACAATTTGAGTTTGGGCAGTGTGATATTGAGGGAGGTGAGAAAGTGCATCAGCAAGAAAATTCCTCTTGCCAGGAAGGAAATTTAGGCTAAAATTAAAATGGCTAAAAAATTGAGCCCAATGAATTTGTTTGCCATTCAATTTCCTGGTGGTTTGTAAAGCTTGGAGGTTTTTGTGTTCAGTCCAAACCTCAAATTGAAAATGAGCACCCTCTAGCAAATGCCTCCAATGTGTGAGAGCAGTCTTTACAGCAAAAGCTTCTTTTTCCAAAATGGGCCCGTTGCGCTCAGAGTCAGAAAATTTGTGTGAGAGGTATGCACAGGGGTGGGGAAAACCTGTTTCATCTTTTTGAACCAAAACTGCCCCAATAGCTGTGTCAGAAGCATCTGCTTGCACAAAAAAGGGGTGAGTTGGGTCTGCGTGAGCCAGAATGGGTTATCTAGTAAAAAGAAGCTTTAAACAGTCAAAAGCTTCTTGACAATCAGAAGTCCAGGCATGTCTAGCCCCCGGGGAGGTAACCTTCTGGGTTTCCCCCCTCCCTCTAGTTTTCAACAAGTTAGTTAGAGGCAAAGCAAGTTGAGCAAATTGGGGGATAAAACTTCTATAGAAATTTGCGAAGCCTAGAAAACTTTGAAGTTGATGCCTGGTGTGAGGGGGTTCCCACCCCATGATGTCTTCTACTTTGGCAGGATCCATTTCAACCCCCTTGGAAGAAATGCGGTACCCCAAATAGTCCAGCTGGGACTTGTGGAACTCACATTTAGAGAGCTTGGCATACAGCTTAGCATCTCTCAGTTTGCACAAGACTTTCTTGACAAGCTGAACGTGGTTTCTGAAGTTGTTGGAACAGATTAAAATGTCATCTAAGTAAACCAGGACCCCTTTGTACAAATGCTCATGGAGGACCTCATTGATATATTGCATAAACACTCCAGGCCCCCCCGCTAACCCAACTGGGAGGACTTTGTATTGATAGGAACCTAGAGGGCAGTTAAATGCTGTTTTCCATTCATCCCCCTTCCGAATTCGAATTCTAAAGTAGGCTTCTCTGAGGTCAAGTTTGGTGAATACTTTCCCCTTTGATAGGTGTGATAGCATGTCTTTCATTAAGGGGAGAGGGTATTGAATGTTTATTGAGATGGCATTTATTCCATGGTAATCCATGCAGAGTCTCAGAGAGCCATCTTTTTTCACCTGGAAGAGTACCGGGTCTGCCAAAGGTGAATTGGCAGGCTCAGTGAACCCCCTAACTTTTTGTCAATGAATTCCCTGAGAACCTGTTTCTCAGTTTCTGACATAGCATACATTTTTTGCCTTAGGTAGTTTAGCCTTCGGGTCAATTTCAATGGCACAGTCAGTTTTTCTGTGAGGAGGCAATTGGTCACACACTTTCTCATCGAACACATCAAGAAAGTCTGTATACTCGGGTGGAATGTCAGGCTGTGCCACAGGTTCTGGCACAGGGGTGTGGTTGAGGAGGATGCCGGCAACATTCCTCCCGGGTTGTGGTACAGTAAAGAGGTTTATAACTCCATTTTTAAACAACAAAGCACCCGAGTCCCAGTCAATTTGTGGCTTTCTACTCTTTAGCCATGGGAGTCCCAGGATGATAGAATAGTTGGCAATAGGGGCTATAATAAATTGCAAGGTTTCTTTATGCCCCCTGAACCTCATGGCCAAAGTCTCAGTCTGGAATTCGACGGGACCCCTGTGGGCAACTGTACCGTCCATCTGAGTGGAAATAATTGGATTTTTAAGTCTTTTGGTTTTAAGGCTCAGTGTGTCAGTTAGGGTGGGGTGTATCAAGCATTTTGTGCACCCCAAGTCTAACACAGCTATCAGATTGGCTTTGTGCTGGGTTCTTAAGTTTTTTAGTTCTACTTTCACCAGCAAGGTGGGGCAATCATCACTCACCAAAGGGTCTTCTTTGTCATCTATCTCTGAAATAGGCATGTTGTAACCTCAAGTTTTCACCTGCTCGTGGGCGTGATTTAGAAGAGGTGAAATTTGTTTCCCGCCGGGTCCAGTTTCTCTTGTTCAGAGTCTTCGCCAGAGTCAATCAGGGACTTCACGTCTGGATCCTTTTGGGCCAGCGCCATTGCAGTGGCTGCCTTGCATCTAGTAGGTGGGGTTTTAGCTGGTTTGGTTGCTCCTTTTGGTGTGTCGGACTCCCCGTGTGGGCATTCTGCTGCTCTGTGGGTGTCCTTCCCACATTTGAAACAGCTGCCTCTTTTTTCTGGGTGGTCTTTCTGGTCATCCTTGTCACAGAAGAGTTTTTGCTGGGTGAAGGGAAATTGACCTGGGGCTACGGTATTTTTTCCCATCGTTTGCACTCGGAGTTGCCGACAGAATTGGTATTGGGTATTCCCCACCTCCCCTGCTAGGCAGATCCATTATTTCAAAGTGGGGGGTCTCTGTGGCAGAGCACCCAACTCACGATTTCTGGCTGCAAGCCCCCTTTGAAGTAGTCAATCTTAGTGGTTTCGGACCAGTCCATAACTTTTCTGGCAAGTGCTTTGAACTCCATGGCATACTCTGCCACAGTTCTTCCCCCTTTCCTAAGTTGCTGGATACCCGTCTTCACCCGCATCTTGTCGAGTGGGTCCTTGAACCGATCTTTCAGTGCCCTCATGAAGTCACGCAGACTGTTCAGCTCTGGGGCCATGGCATCCTGCAGTTGCACAAACCACTCCACTGCAGGTCCCTGGAGTCTGGTGCCTACCTGGCTCACTTCCTTGTACTCAGTGGGAAAGCAAGACCCATATTCCTTCATGTATATGGACACGTTGGTCAAGAAGAACGCCAACTGTCGTGGGTCTCCATTGTACTTAACTTGCATGTCCTTCAGGGTTGCAGCCGGTGCTGTCCCACTGGGCAGAGCTCTCCCCCAGTCGCCTTGGCTCTCTGGGTGGCCTCCACTCTGCCGGCGCCTCACTGAGGATTCAAAATCCTGGTTTGGGGTTAGGGTACGCCGTCTTCCTTGTGAGTTCAGCAATGCCACTCTGGATAGGTGAGTTGAGATTTCTCCAAGGGGTACGCCATGGTCTCCAAGGTTCTTGAGACCTGCTGTAGCACCACTTCCATAGCAGACATCCTCGCCTCCAGGCTCCACATTTCTTGACGAGTTCCATTGTGGTCTGGTATAGTCCCATGCAACCCTGGACTCTGCACCCCTACTTGTGCCTGCACGGGTGGAGGTGTCCTAACAGCCAGGAACCACACTGAGACAAGGAATAGGTCTCTAGTGTTTTATTACTGCTACATAACAGAAAATCCTAACAAACTGAAGAAGCGTGGGAAAAACCCAGACATATAAACCCCAAAGGTTAAGGCGGGCCTGATCTGTGTCTCTTTGAATGGCTACCTAATTCCTCAGTACTACGCATGCACTTTACAGCCTGGATGGGAGCCCCCTGCTCACCATCCTTACTCATGACAGGAGGGGCTCTTCCCTCTTCCTCTCGGGCACCGGGCTGGGAAGGACCCATCTGTGTTTCTTCTATGATAATGCTTGGCATCTGAGGCTCTCTCATGAAATTGAATTAAAACGGACTTTGGGGCAGAGGACCAACAGACTTCTTAGTGTGGATTTCTGAGCTGCCCAATCTCATATCTGCTGCCCTCATATCCCCAATCTCAGGTTTTTTGATATTATTAATTAATGTCATGTAGCATCACAACTATAGAGCACAAGTTAAAAGCTAACCATATTCAGATATCTTCCCCCTGCTATTACCTATTGACCAGACATGAGAGAGAGAAAGAGAGGGAGAGAAAGTGATCTCCATTCAGTTCAGGAAAAAGTTTCTGTATCTTTGGTTCAGGCTGAAATAACAGGCAGACAGTCCTCAGTTAACAACTGCCTTGTTCAGCGGTCATTTGAACTTATGATGGCACTGAAAAAGTAGATTTACGACTGGTCCTCAAACTTATGGCCATCACAGCATCCCCATGGTCACATGATCACCATTTGGGTGCTCAGCAACTGCTGCACATTTATGATAGTCACAGAGTCCCGTGGTCACATGATCACCACTTGTGACCTTCATAGCTGGCTTCCAACAAAGTCAATGGGGAAGCCAGCAAGAAGTTGCAAGTCGTGGTCACATGATGTCATGCTTAACAAGGTGGTTTGTTAACCACAACAGTGGAACTGACATGAGTCAGGTGCAGTCACATGATGTTTTGCTTAACAATTGCATTGCTTAGTAATGGAGTTGGCTGTCCTAATTGTGATTGTTAAGTGAGGACTAACTGTATATGTTCTGCTTCTTTTTTCTGTTTGCAAATATGTTTTGGAAAAAGCCATTAAAAGTTTGTAAGTATGCTTTGTTTTAGTTATTGCAGGTTTTTAACAGTATTTTTAATAGGTTGACAGTTTATTTTATGTTACATGTGAACTTTATGTTGCAATTTTTGTCCAGAGGTTATTTTATGGGAAAAATGACTCACAAGCTTATTATATATTTTAACAAAGATGTTAGGAAACATAAGAACAATAATGAGTTCAAATGTGCTTAGAGTGAACAGCAAAAAAAAAAAAGAACTAAAATAACCATTTTAAAAAGTAGTTAGATATTCTGTTAAGAAAAATAAGAAAAAGGACTGGGGGAATGTACAGTAGGGGAAACTTTTTCCAATCCTAATTCAGTCCGAAGAAAAGAATTGTCCTCTTCAAAGTTATCACTATTAATGGAACAGGCATTTTTGGGTTTTTTGGTCATAAACATAGGCAGGGAAAGAAAAAAAAAACTCACTCTATGAAGTCTATGGTTGACCATTTGTTGGAGAAGCTTTTAATTTGATGCAATTGAGCAATGGATTGCTTGATGGCTCCTCCCAACTCTGTGATACTTCTCCTGCCTTACTTATGACCATTCTGATGATATCAACTATTTAATTAATACCAAAAATATGTGTGTTCATTGGATTTTCAGCTTTACCCTAAAATAGCTATTTCCTCCTTCTGATAGGCAGATACATAGTGTGGACAATTTGTGTCCCTCCAGATGCTGTGTTACAGCTTTCCACATTCCTTTCTGCTGGTTCTACTCACTGTGATGGTTGAAACTTAAAAGTTCAACAACTTCTGAAGGGTGCCATGTTACCCACCATTACCATAGTAGCAAAAAGCCTTTGTTACATGATTTAAAAATAAATAAATAAATAAACCAGTGCCCAGAATACAGCTTTATTTACCTCTGGACTATATTCAAAAAGAAAACATTGAAATGTTTCACAATCCCATATATATCAGCCAGAAATCTTTAAGACAGGGCAAGGATGGTGTCAGTCATGGAGGATTGGTTTGGGTAAACATGGAGATTAAATGAAATATGTGCCTATCTGTAATAGAACCTGTCTCCCTAGTTTACTAATTTTCTGTTGCTGTGGGTGTTGTTACCTACAAACCATTAAAATTTAATCCTCCATGTGCACCAAAAAGTTGGTTAGTTAATTTAATTCCTTACCCTGTCATTTGTTGCCTGTACAGTTCTATTATGTCCACTTTATACCCAATCTGAAGCTGATTTCTAGATACTACAAGGTTGGGCAGGCTCCCTGACGTTTTTTTCTTACCTCCCGTCTCCTCATGGTATCGTCTTTTAGATCCCAGCTATAAAAGTTAGAGCTCTTTCTTTTAATGTAATTATATACAATATTTTGACATGCTAGAGTCCTTTGATTAATAATTGGGTCTGTTTGTCAAATATTTTGTGTTCTTGATCTTGATCGTCGTTTGTGTATTTTATTGGATTTTAGAATGACGTTATATCTTTTATGACTACCCTGGGATTGATTTCACGATGCAGAGCAGAATATAATAGCAGCAGCAGCAGCAGCAGCAGCAGCAGCAGCAGCAGCAGCAGCAGCAGCAGCAGCAGCAGTAGTAGTAGTAGTAGTAGTACCAGGAGACCAAAACCTGTTATAATAATGTTTTTAGCAGGAGACAAAAAGGTTCAGCATCCCTTATATCACTGCAATTTCCCCTCTGAGATTTGGACTGCATATTTACAAAGTATGGGAGATTTCTCCCTTAAATGTCTTGCCTCTTCAGTGAACAATCCACTCAAATTGTATGGCTGGAGCATCCCCCTACTTTTAACATACTGCCCACTTTATTCTGCTACATATTTAGGTCCAGCTTTTATTATTTTGGAAAGATTACAACTTAAGAACACAAGGTCAAAATCACGGCCTTGCAGAGCTTATGCACAGCACACTGCCGCAAGTCTGTGAATTCAATTTAAAAAAAAAATGAAAAGAGAAAGAGAAAAAGAAATACATAGTTTTATTTAAATGGTGCTGCATTTTTCAAAAAGAAGTCAGAGAAATGGTAACAGTAAGCTAATATGAATGTAAGGAAGATAGAATTACCGTATTTTTGAGAAACGTTTCATTGTAGCTATCACAGCAAATATTTTAGCAATTATTACACAGCCCTATAATTTATGTTCTACAAGATTCTGTTGGTAAACAACAATTGTCAGAAATATTCACATTCATAGCATGGAACATCTAATCAAGTGTCTTCAGTTTAAAAGAGTGTTGATGCTTCAGAAATGAACAACTACAGAAGCAAAAGAACTCTTCTGTTCTTTGGGATGTTAATACTCATTGGAGAATATGGGAGAAGCAGCAGAATGTATGAGTGGACATTTCTCATAAGTTCCAGTTAAGAAAAGAGGGTTCCAGATGTATTAATCAGTCACTTTAAATGGAAGGGTGGAACCCACTTGCCCTTCATCTCTAAATAAAGGGATTAAAATATGCCACATTATTTTGCAGTAGAATTCTCCTATTTGGCTAAGATCAGCTTTGGTTATGTGGATATATAAAAATACAGTATCTAATAGAAACAAAGAGAAATAAAAGAATAAAGAGAAAAAAATAGAAGGTGCAGAAAAGAAAGAAGAAAGAAATTGAGAAATAGAAAAAAATAAGGATATAGTAAAGAAAAAGAAAAGAAAAGAAATATATGAAGAAGTAACTTCCCCTTTCATCACAACAAGTACAAACAATTTTAGTAACTTAGCACCTTCTCTTAAAATACAACAAATGATCTCTTTTTCCCACATCCCATCTCTTATCTATAAATAAATCCTTAAAGCCATGTCGTTCAGTCCTGATGCCAGCAAAAGTCCATTCAGGGTTACCAGAGATAACAACAACATCAATTTTAACCTTGATCAAATAAGCCAAATTTATATTCCTTCCTTTACCTCTAACAATCTTGATTTTTAGTCCCATCAAATAATGTTGTAGAACTAGATTTCATTTTTTCTTTGTCCCTTCTCACAAAGTTCTTCAAAACTTTAACAAGCCTCTTTTGTAAATCCAACATAGGAAAATCATCCAGATCACTCTCTTAGTTTGTTATTTGTATATCCCTTTTAATTATTATGACATCAGCTAGTTTCATCTGTATGTCCAGTGTAACATCTTTTTCCATGTCATTCTTGTAGCCTGTCATTTTAAAATCTACTTTCAAATCAGTCTTGTCTGGTAAAACTTCTATAATATCTTTTAAACACAATCTATAGAGGCAGACACTCTTAAAATTAACTTCTGGGTCCATTGTTCAAAAAATATCCTTCTGTGTGTCCAATATTAAAATATTTTGCTTCATTCTGTAATTGTAAGTCAAGTTTGAATGTTGTTCTCCTTTAATTATAATCTTTAGTTCCCTCTACTTCCCTGTAATGTTCAATTTTTAAAGTCTTATTATGTTTTTTTTTTTAAGAATTCAAAACAAAGGCATTTTTTTCCATTGGAAGGATTCTTTATAATGAATTCCAAAAGCTTATTTCAAATTTATCTGGACCCTTAATCTGTTCATAACCTTCTAAAATCATCCTTTTGCTGTTTATCCCCCCCCCTTTTTTTTTTAAGTTCTTAAACTTGTAGTTAAAACTTCTTTCACTAAGGATCGAAGGAGACTCACCCAGTGCTGTAAACCTTATTGAGCCAAAGGTTCCTAATAGCTGAGAAGCAGTTTAACAAGCAATTTTGGAAAGTGATTAGAAAAGGAAGGATGCAAACTTACTGTCCTTTCAAAGGCACCAACTGCAGTTTGAGCGAAGTGGCTATTCCCTCATCTCCCAGAGCTCTAAATCTGCCAAAGACTGCTATCTTGCAGTCTCCTCATGAGGACCAACTGTCTAGACTACTTGTGGGCAATCTCAAGTACTCTCCTTGTCCAGAGAGGAATTATTGTCTCGTCATTCCACCGCAGTTGTCAGGTCCACTTTTCATGGAACCATCTTCAGTCTGCTGTTTGTTCCTCAGAAATTTGCAGAGCCAGAATTTTATGAAAGTTCCTACTTGATGTTGGAGGAACATTTTTCATTGTACTCATATTAGGGTTTATGCTGTTTCTGTGTTTTCTTCTTCAAAATATCAAGAAGCCAGGCCACTGATTTTTAGCAAGTCAGAAGGGACTCAGCATCTGAAAAAAAGCAGTTGAGGGTATTATTATTATTATTATTATTATTATTATTATTATTATTATTATTATTATTTTCAACCTTTAGCCCAGGTTTCCATTCATGGAGTGTTAAGGCAGCTAAAAGAAAATGTGCATGCGTACACACAGAAAACATAAAAGCCCATCTGAAATTCATAAGCAGCATTTCAAATTCAACTCAAAACTCTTGACTAAACTTAGTTTTAGACCTTTGCAGGAGGCAGCAGTGATGCTGCTTTTAATCACTGCTATTCTTCTTTTACCCTGAATTTCTAGATGTAATCTCGTTCTAGGGAAGAAAGAAAGAAAAAGAAAGAAAGAAAGAAAGAAAGAAAGAAAGAAAGAAAGAAAGAAAGAAAGAAAGAAAGAAAGTCTGGCAACAAAAATATATTACAAAACAAAAGGGGCTTATGTAGCTGTTGTCCCTGCCATGGTAACTTGCCCATGAACTTGGAATACTTTTCTGACCTTTTCTCTGAGTGACTTTTTCACATTTTCCATTTCAGTGGAAAGTTTGCATGGGAATATACATGCAAACTTTCAGTCATTGCTGACTTTTTCTAACTGCCATGTTATATTCATTTTTCCTGGCCTTGATTCAGGAGGAAAGTACATCAATATTTCCAGCACTGCCCCCACATACTATCCTTACAGCAGTTCATCAATGAGTCTGGGCAGTATTGCTGTCCTTAAACAATTTAATGTGTGGTAGTTTTAGGGTAAGCTGTGAGAGCCAGTTTGGCATAGTGGTTAAGGCTCCAGGCTAGAAACCGGGAGACCAGGAGTTCTAGTCCCACCTTAGGCACAAAGCCAGCTGTGTGACCTTGGGCCAGTCACTCTCTCTTAGCCCTGGGAAGAATGCAATGGCAAACCACTTCCAAAATCATGTCAATAAAACTGCAGGGACTTGTCCAGGCAGTTGCTGGAGTGAAGACTGACTCGAAGGCACACAATAAATAAGTTTTAGGTAGCAATTGGTAGATTCCCTGCCATCCTTTCATAACCTCCCAAAGCCTTACCCGTTGCTGTCCTGAATGTCTGGTCAAGCAGGGTGGGGGTTCAAGCCATCATCGTCCTGTCAGAGAATAAGTAGACTAATATCATAGTCTGCCTGAGTGATCAGAAATGCTGACTTGAAATAAAAACCAAAGAAATTGAATTGGAGTTCTCAATGCTATTGTGCCCCTGGATTTCTCTTCCCTTTCTCCTTCTTGAAGTAAGTTTTCCCCACAAATTATTTATGGCCAGGCAAAGGGCTTCTTTTTCTCCCATCCACTGTTCCACACACACACATGTGTATGCACATCTCTCATGCTTTCTCTACTTTACAATCTTCCACACACAATACAAACACAGAGATAAAATGTACTGTACATCTACACCAAATGGAAGGATTCCTAGCTGATAGATCTTGGGAGGTGAGTCATTTTTGCAGCCAATATGAAACTGATTGTAGAAGTATACTGTAGAGCCAGCAACTGGATGAGGAGTTGATTCCACTGAAGAATTGTTGGGCCAATAGGAGCCAAACAATTGCTGTCCCTGATTGTGTCATCCCAGGGCACCTAAGAATGTCAGCATGGGATATTTTGGGCCAAGAGAAGAAAGAAAACACCACTTCCAAATTGGAACAACTAAAGATACTGTAGATCTGGACTGCCTTGGCAGTGGGCTGGGGATGAGATGGTGGTGACATTATGAGGACATACTCTCAAAAAGGATTTGTGCCGCAGCAAGCAGGACATTAATCCAATATAGGCATAACAATGGACCAAGTATTGGTTTCATCCAGTACTTAAATGATGTACTACAAGTTTTATTTCCATTCTTCAGCATCTCTTTTGAATTCTCTGTGATTCTTCTTCATATTCATAAGGAACATGGCTGCCCTGAAAGATTAAATAACTTGTTGAGTAATATAAATAAACCTCAGTAAATACAGGGAAATAAATACATCATAGCATCATATGGGGTTACTTTATGTAAGTCAAATATTTCAGATTTTTATCTGAGAGAGAAGTAATTCTTTCTGACTGAGAAATAAAAACAGAAAAGCCAAACAACAGGGGTAGGGTTGGGAAGAGATTAAAATAAGCTACTTAACCAAAATTCAAGATTTACCATAATGACTCCCTTTTTTTGAGTGTGCATATATCGAACTCAGTAATATTCAAACACTCTCACAAGCACACAGTAAAATATCCTCAGCATTGTAAATAAAAGCTATTATTTATCGAAAGTGGTAAGCAGAGTGAATAAAACGTGTATTCATAACAGTTTGTTATAAAGTATAATTGTTCTGCTTGTAGAGATCTGTATCTTATATAAAAGTAAACATTATTTTCTTAGTTGCTGCTTTGATATGATTTTCTGAGGCAGACAGTACTTTGTAATAAAAAAAGGCTGGAAAGGAAAGGACAAGGAAAGTATATTGTAAAGGGGAGTTTTATTTTCAAGTAGATCTGCATGTATTTTTTTTTTTTTAAATAGGCCAAAAAAAAAAACACAAAAAACATGTCCAGCAAGATTTTTAAAATTAGTGAGTAGCTTTTCACACATATCAGGAGAGATATATTACATCTATTAGAGATGAACAGATTTGTCCATTTCAGTTTCTCCTTGTTGTTTTTTTTTGCTTTTCCAGTCCAGTTTTCGTATCTTTCTGGTCCGATTGTTTACATTCACATGCATATATTTATGTTTATTCTCCTAGTATGCATATTTTTGCAAGCAGTTTTTATATGGCTGTTTATGCCTCCCTCCTATTATATGCTCAACTGTGTGCACTTTCCCCTAATGTGCATTTGTGGGTCTACTCCGAATTTAGAGAACTGTATTGCAAAACTCTGAAGAGGGTATGGTACAAGACAATTCATTCCAGTGCACACATACTTTCATGAAAGGTGCATTTGAGCAAGTTTCATTAAAATGCAAACCAAAGGCAATCACCCAACTCTTTGGCAATTAGGCAGACATTGTCTGCTCTGATTGACGGTGGCTTTCCATGTACTCAGGGAGAGCTATATCTATCACTGGCTACCTAATTTTCTCAACTGAAAATTCTAGGGATTGAATTGTGGCATTAGTTTTGCTTTAATTTTCTCCTGTAAGGAGGTATCAGTTCAGAATTCTCAAGAAATGATGGCTGCAGCAATCTTAAAAGGTCAGTATTTGGATAAAAAGTCTCCCATCAGTCAAGCTGACTCTCTGAGTTGGCTTATTGGGGAACAATATAGAATATATCATCTTCTGCTAAGAATTTTTCTCAGTATAGCTCTACAGTCCAGGAATTTCTTGGCCATCCCCCTTCCATGTATTATGCAGGTCTGACTCTGCTTAGGTTCTGAAATCAGGCAAAGTCAGTTGGTGCTGCCATTTACTGTAATGAATATAGATATATTCAAGCTTAAATTTATATTTGTATGTTTATCAATCAAACATTTGGTTTGGCTAGTTTTTGAAATTTCATAATATCCATATCCAACTAATAAACTATGCAGCAGAGGGAACAATATGTAAATCAAAAGCAGGAGAGGAAAATTCACAGCCCCTGGCACCCTTTTTGTGACTCCCCACAGGGCTCCAAAATTATTCTACCAAATTGTGGTGGTTAATGACCAAATTATACTAGTGTGATTTTCTGATGATTTAGCAAGAAACAAATAGAAATAGCTAGGTGAAACTTTAAATGACTTGACCCCATTGATGTTAAAAATACTTTCTAAAATGCAAAAATGGGGCTGAAAATCCCAATTTCTTCCCTTCTAGTAATATTATGTTATTGCTACAACTTCCTCTTCCTCTTACCTTTAGCCATCAAAAATATTTATTAAGTGAAGTTTCCACCAGCTCACAATACAGATGCAGCTAAAAAACACAAAAAAAAATATGCCACAATAATTCGGTTTGTTGTTTTTGCTGCTAAAGTAACAGATGCTTGAGAAACTAACTCTAAATAATATCCAACTGTGAATCAGACTCATGCTGAGCATTTGTTCCATCAGTGCTTTGTTAATAACACTGAACGATAAAATTCTAGGGCCAAAACCAGAACTCCATTACACAGTATGTATGTATATATGTATGTATGTATAATTTTTATTAAGACTTGATGATAATAGTAAAATCTAATACAAACTAAACTTAAAGAAAGGAGAATAGAAAGAAGGAGTAAAAAGCGCAAGAAAAAAAAAGAAGGAAGGAAGAAAAAGCAAGGTAAGAATATAATAAAGAGAAAAATATATAAAAAAGTGACTTCCAACCTTCCTCACAAGTATGAACAAATTTAGTGACTCTTCACCCCATCTATGGTTACAAACAGTTATCTCTTCATCCCATATCCCATCTCTTATCTATGAACAAATCCATACAAGATAATCTTTTCAGTCCTGGTGTCAGCAGAAAGGGTTCCAGAAGTAACAATATATCGTGTTTTAACCTTGATCAAATAAACCAACTTTATTTGTTCCTTTTACTTCTAACAGTCTTAATCTTTAGTCCATTCAAATATTGTCAAAGAATTTGATTTCATTTCTTCTTTGTCCTATTGCAAGCCTCTTTTGTAAGTCCAGTAGGAAAAAATTATCCAGGTTACTCTCTTGGTTTGTCATTTGTATTTCCCTTTTAAATTTTAAAACCTCAGGCAGTTTCTTTTGTAGATCCAGTGAAACATCCTTTTCAAAGTCATTCTTTTGGCCTGTCAGTTGTAAATCTACTTTTGATACCATCTCTATCTTGTCAGATAAAATTTGTTCTACATCTGTCATTTCTTCAATAACATCTTTTGGACATAGTCTATACATAGAAGCAGACATCATTACTGACAGTGTTGATATTTTGACTACTATTTTCTGATTCCATTCTTCAAAAGTCTCCTTCAGTATTTTCACTGTTATAACGTTTTGCAACATTTTACAGGCTTGTATATCTTTCCTCTAGCTAAAAACTTTAGTCCCCTCTAGTGACCAGTTTCTGAAATCATGAAATTGCTTAACTTTGTTTTGTCTGGTAACAACCAAAACAGAATCTATTTCCTACGAGAAGCTGTTTGTTCTTTATAATTAATTTCAAAATCTTATTGTAAAAGTTTCAATATTCCAATTTTATTTGAACCCTTATTCTGTTTATAACTTTCTAAGATTAAAATCTTATTTAGCTGTTTTGCTTATTTCAAATTCTTCAAATTCTTAAGCTTATGATTAAAAGGCAGACTTACCCAGAGTTTTCAAACTTGTTGGTCCAAAGGTCTCTTAGAAGTAGTAAATGAGCAATTTCCAAAAGTGATTAGAAAGTGAGTTTTGTGAATTTTGTGGCCTTTAAAAGTCTCTATGATGGTTGTGAGCAAGATGGCTAATCCTGTCATCTCTTGGCACTGAAACCTGTGGAAAACTGCTGTCCTGCAGTCTCCTTGCAAAGAGCAGCTGTCCGGAGCACATGTGGGCAATCTCTTGTCCTCTCCTTGTCTGGAGAGGTTTCAAGGAACTGGTCTACTCACTGATTCCTTGGTCTTTGCTGCTTTTGCAGAGCCCTCTTCAGTTTGCCATACCTCCCCCAGAAGTCCCCAAAACTCAATATTCAACACATACACTGCCTTGCTTTGTAGGTCCACTCCCCTACAGACAGTAATTGGCATTCTAAATACCCCTTGTGCAACGGCAATTTACCAGCTTTCAAGTACACTCCAAATGGCATTTGAGCCCTAAGAAAATAGACAATCCATCTTTTTACAGTGAAATCATTATTAGTCCTCAACACTCTTGTCTGCAAGAGAGAATATTTTGAACCATTGATACTGGCCTTCCAAACCAATTCTGAATCTTCTAAAGGTACTCCACTATTAAATTCACTCACTAAGTTTCAACAATAAAAATGACCTGTGCTGCAACATAACCAGCAGATTATGAAGGTATTTAGAATACCAGTTTCGAATAGACCAGCACTGTCCTCAAATATTAATCCTAAACGGGTTTTGCCTGCTCATGAATACAACCTAATTGGTCTGAGCAACAACACAGCCACACACATGAATCAGCCCTCTCACCTTCCTCCAATATTCTGCCATAAGATGTTGTTTCAATCTTTACACATTGTGCTTTTAGTTTACATTTTTAATCATCCATGAACTCAAATCTGGTTTGCTATTACAACTATTATTGTAGTCAGCCTTGACAAACTTGGACAGGCTTCTGGATCCTCTGAACCCTTGCCAATTTTAGCAGGACAATTTTATATGGTTGTGCAGTAAAACAATAAATCTTGAGGAGAACTGTTTTAAATATCAAGTGTATTAATAAGTAAACATGTTTTGTGTAGGAATGGTGAGATTTTGTGGGGTTTGTTATCTGAGCAGAATTCCCCAAAAATCACAAATTGTTTCCCCAACAATATGGAAGATGGTTTGTTTGTTTGTTTTAATGAATGTGAGTGAAAGAGAGAGACAGAAAGCCTATTTTTCTACAGTGTAAGACTGTTTAGATTATAAATGTTAGGCTTGTAAATATTAGTAAACTATCACTAATTGAATTATGAACATTGTAAATGTGATTGGAGCTACTGATAGTTGGTAGATTGCAAGAAATAGGCAGAAATGCTACAAAAATAACTTTGAATCTGGCAGGTTATAGTTATGTTCACTGCTTTTATCATGGATATTAGACTTACATAGAGGAGCAGAGTCAAAAGTCAAGCATGAAATAATACTTTATTTTTACTCATACTTCATTCTTAAGCATAAGTCAAGGGGTTTACAGATTGTCAAATGATATAATGTGTTTGGTGAGAACAGTAGTAAGTAACCAGATGACTTCTAGAAGGTGAAGAAGTGGTAGAGCTGACAGCAGGTAGCCAAGTGGTAGCAAATACATTAGAATGGCAGTCTGACAGGAAATACAAATCAATGTGTTGAAGTAAATAGCTAGTAAATAGCAAGCATGGCTCCTGGAGTCCACACAGATTTCTTGGAAGTGGTATAGAAGTAGGATGTTTTTCAACTTCTCCTGGTGGCCTATATCCCTGGCATTCCCATTGGCCAGTACCTTCTAGGCCTGATATTGGTTTGTTGCTGAGCCCAGATATGATCTGTCAGGTGCTCTACCTTCTGAGGCAGGAACACAGATATATCTTTACTTGGCATTAAAAAGATGATGAACTAGTGATAGAATTTACCTCATTAAAAAGGCCCTTGAGTATCACCAGAATTGAGTTTTCTCACCTTTATAATTATATATGAACTTCTAATAAAGAGAGTTGGATCATGGTTTAAGAAGATTTTAGATGGGTATGGGAAAAAGCTCCAAGTAGGTGGTGGTTCAGCTCTTCTAGTTCTGCAGGAAAGTTTGACACTGCATAATCAGTTGGAGGCACTTGATCACAAAACAGAATTATTTCTGGATTGTAGCCATATGACTGAATCCTAACCAGAATGAAGACTTCTGGTTAGATGTGGAGATGGGAAAGTCTATCAGTTTTGGTTTAGGCTGACTGCTTGTTTTTTCAGATTGCAAGTTCTGTTTGTCTTCTTTTGTATATAATATTCACACTATTTGTAATGCATATATTTTCAGTTATATGCATTTTAACATACATATATTCTGTTTTGTACTTTTCTTGCACATTGTTTGCAAGCATATTTCACACAGTAAACAGTACAATGCATGTTTTGGTGTACTTTTGTCAAATAATGCAACTTTTTTGTAAACCATGTTTCTAAATTCTGAAAAGTGTAAATTTCAGTGTGCATTGGTTATCCTATACATTTGGAAGTCCTGAAGTTGGCATATTGATCTAAAACTTCTGACTCATCAAATCTCTCATCAGTTGCTCTATAATGAAAGCTAGATGGGGAAGAATTAATATATATATAATGTATTTCATTAAGGGAATATACATTTACAGGAATATGATTTCCTTTAAAATAAAAAAAACACAATTTCAACAAACTATCAGTTTTAATAGCTAAGCTCTGAAAGAACTGAACTACTATTTCATTTATGTAAATAATATATGTGTTCAATCATTTAAAGAAATCAACTGATCTACTTATAGTAATCTTTTCCCAGGATGTGACTGAGTGTATAAAATGGGGGAATGGGATTGAGGTTAAATTATTACCAGAAATGGTTGATGGCATTGAAAGGAAGGGTTGAGATCAATAGGGCACCATTCTTACAGTGATATAAACTTCATCTGATAAAGACCTGTTGTCACATGTAACATGTCTTTCATCAGTGGTAGAGGGTATTGATTGGTTACAGTAATGGCGCTGAGGCCTCTGTAATTGGTGCAGAGTCTCAGAGTGCCATCCTTTTTTGCTCTGAATAATACAGGGGCAGCCATTGGTGACTTTGCAGGCTCAATGAACCCCCTGGCTAAGTTTTTATCTATAAATTCCCTCAAAACCTTCTTTTCCGTTTCGGACATGGCATACTTTTTTGATTTTGGCAATTTTGCTTTAGGGTCAATTTCAATGGCACAGTCAATTTTTTTCTGTGGGGAGGCCATTGATCTGATTCTTTTTCATCAAAAACATCCGAAAAGTCTCGATACTGGCTGGGGATCAAAGATTCAGCTTTGGAGGCTAGTGTCTGGCACTGTTTAATCAGGATCCCAGTGAACTGACTTGGGTGGGTGTTTTACCTCAGGCTCAGAAGTGGTGTAAGCCCCATCAGTAAACTTCAACCCACCAGTCTCCCATTGCACTTGTGGTTTCCAGCTCTTCAACCAGGGTAGACCCAAAATAAGAGAATAATTTCCTACAGGCACCACTATAAATTGCAAAGTCTCTTTGTGGCCACCTATGCACATGGCTACAGTTTCTGTACGGAACTCTATGGGTCCCCCAGGAGCCACAGTTCCATCCATTTGGGGAAAGACTATGGGTTAAGTTTTTTTTTTTTTTTTTTTTTTCCACTTTGAGATTCAAAGTAATAATGAGAGCTGGGTGAATTAAGCACTTTGTGCACCCCAAATCCAGCATTGCTGTTAAATTGGCCTTGTGCTGGGTTCATAGGTTTTTTAGCTTGACCTGAATGAGTAAAGTGGAAGAGTCATCACTCACCATTGGGTCTTCGTTGTCTTATTCCTTGGAGGGGGGAGTCTTGTGCCTGGAGTTTTCCACCTGTTCATTGGTGCAATTCACAGAAGGTGCTCCTCATTTCCTGCCAGCTGTGGGAACTCCTCCTCAGAGTCTCTTCCAGAGTCCTCAGGGGTTTCGGGCACTAGGCCCTTGTGCACCACTGCAGTGGTCACCGACCCCTTGCTCTTCACTGAGGGAGACTTGGCAGGTTTCCCTCTGGGTTTCTCAGCTGCACCAAATCCTCCCTGTGGGCACTCTGAGGCTCGATGGCTGTCCTGGCCACATTTATAACAGCTCCCCTTCTTCCATCTCTTGTCTTTGGCTTCCTCACCTTCTCAGGGCCAGTGACATCTGGCTGGGGGCCACAGAATTCCTGCCAGCAGCTTGGGCTCTCAGCTGTCTGCAGAACTGATACTGAGTATTTTCCACCTCTCCTGCCAGACAAATCCATTCTCTTAAAGTGAGACGATTGCCTCGCCCAAGGGCTCGTCGTAAGATCACAGGTTGCAGCCCCCCTTTGAAGTAATCCACTTTGATAGCTTTGAACCAGTTAGGTATTTTGCGCACCAGAGCCTTGAATTACACAGTATACTCCGCTACACTTTTATCCCTTTACCTCAGCTGCTGCAATGCTGTCTTCGCTCTCAGCTTAGCTAATGGGTCCTCAAACCTCTCTCTCATGGACCTCATAAAGTCCTTAAGACTGCACAGTTCAGGGGCCATGGAATCAGGGAGTTGCACAAACCAATCTGCCACAGCACCCCTCAGCTTGGCCCCCACTAGGCTCACCTTGGAGTACTCGGTCAGGAAGGAGTCTCCAAATTCTTGCATGTAGATTGACACATTGGTCATAAAGAATAACAACTGTTGAGGATCTCCATTAAATTTAACTTGGAGATCTCTCGGCACACCTCTCGCAGGGGCTAAACTTGCATGCCCGGCTACCAGACTGTCCCAGGTTGCTGACTGGCCTCTGCTCCTCCGGTTCCTGGGTGGTGAGGGGGCTGGTCTGTGTAAAGGTGCTGGTTGATGCCCCAGGCTATGCTCAGGCCAGGGTTTCCTGGAGTGTGGACCTGACCCTTCATCTTGATGGAACACCAAGTAGTCTATGGCCTTTGACATACACTGCATCATTTCTTCCATAGTGGACATTCTTGCTTCCAAACTCCAGACTTTCTGAGGTGTAGCCGCCTTCTCACTCACAGTCCCCTGGGAACTGGGACTCAGGACTCTCACTCAGGCCTCTACCCTCAGCTTCTGCAGCCTGTCCTGGGTTCAGGTATGGTCCCCTCATCTCTGGCATCTGGGGTTTGTGGATCAGATCCAGGTTGATGAGCGCGGTCTCTAACTCGGTGGTGTATTCTTTCACAGCCTCAGAGCTCTCTTCAACTGCATTGCTCCCTGCATCTTCTATCAGCTCCTCCATTTCATCTGCCTCCTTAGTGTATAGGATGGTTTTGTTGATGTCTTCTGAGGGTAAGGACCTCTTCGCCCTCGGTCTCAGTCTTTTGGACATTTTCCTCAACTCTCAACTGGGTATTAAGTCACCAGGTAGAGTCTCTGGGTGAAGGATTCACAACTTTATGTAATGACCAGAACACTCAAGCATTCATTCAATGACAATCCACAAGCCTTTGCTTATTATCTGTTTAATGAAGCATAGCATTCAATACAAGGTAAAAGTTGTGAATGGCATTTCCTGCACATTCTGCAGTTTAAAATCACAAAAGCCTCTAACCCCCCCCCCCCACACACACACACATTACCCCCCAAAGGTGTGTGCCCTCCTCCTCGTGCCAGCAGATGAACAGTTTACTGCCCGCTGACCTTGGGGCAAGGAGCATCTAGCCCAAACAAAATGATTCACACTCCAGTCCAACTCCCCCTCCCTGCTGACAACTCTGCTGACACAGGTTGAGTGAAGATGGATGCGAGTCCAATAAGATGTTCTGGGAACATTTAATTGGGGAGCCTGACAGTAGGATGGCGAAAGTGGCATCCTTCCCACTTTCTTTGCAGACTTATTTCTAGCAGGTAACTGCAACTGGGCAAGGAAGCATTTTTGCATGCATCAGGAACTGTAGAATAAAGAAATTTAGTCTCATGATAAATTGAAAAATTAAACTTGATAAATTATACTTCATCATGTTGCCAGAAGTGACCCTCATGCATTTTGTGGAGAGAGGCTTAGAGCAGTGTTAAGATGCCTGGACTTCAATTCCCAGAATGGTAGCTAAGGAATTCTGGGAGTTGAAGTCCAGATATCTTAAAATTGCCAAGGTTGAGAAACAGTGGCTTAGGGAATCAGACCATTATTGAAAATAATAATGCTGCACCTCTCTTTGTGCCATTCTGTTTAGCATTTGACAGCAGAAAGGTTATGAGCTTTATGAAAGACCCCAAACTCCTTAACCCTGAGTACCAATATCGAAAAGCAGATCAGCAGCTATTGAAGAAAAGGTCTTGTTATTTTAAATAAAAACATCATTTATGTACAGGAAATAGTAAGCTTCAGCAAGAAGGTAATAGCCTTGTCTTTCACAAGCTCACCTGTTTAACTTTTTCGATCCTATCCCCTTTGGCTATGAGGAATATTCTCTCCACACAATGAGTATGCTAACTTTGTAAACAGCAGATGGCATATCAGTTCTCTGATTTTATGGAACAGAAATTCTAGAATTTGCCCTTCCAATTTTAAATATGCAAATGGGTTGGTCTGTTGGTGTGTTTCTGGATGAGATCCTATTCCTGTCTTTGGGAGTAACTGGAGAAGTAGGACCAAGCTTTGTGGTAACTAATTGGTTCACCTTATGCAAGGAAATGACTGTCCTCAGCTGCACCATGGCAAAGTTGGTGTTTAGACTTTCCAAGCAAGGTATTGGATGCACAATAACAAGCATTCATGTTGGCTGCAGAGCTGAGTGGAATAAAACTGACTACTCTAATTTTGTTGTCAGAATAAGAAGTTAGCAGCTGTTCAAGTATGGACCATTTTAAAATGCAATGATAATTAAATCATTGGGGAATTATTTCAAAGCAGTTGGTTTGATCTCTATTCTACTGAAGTGGTAAGATTCCCCAAACACTGGATGTACTAAGATGGGGCATATTAAATGTATGATAGTTGGTTAATCTTTAAACGGCCATCATGAGAACTTCTTTATTTAAGGTGATCTTGGTGGCTATGTGAATTATTAGTAATTTATCTGCTTTATTCATCTAAATATATCAGTAAGAGATGCATAGGTCATAGCAATTAGGCACTATTTAACTAATTGTGGCTGTTTTTGTAAGAGTTAAGCAGTGATTGACCTGCTTAGTACTTAGATGGGAGACTGTCATGGCATCTTGGGACTATAGGCTACGTTGTTATGTGGTTTAAAAAAAGAAGATCATAGCAAACAATTGTCATGTTGTTGCCAAGAAATAACATAGTCATAACCATGTAGCCACCAGGAATCAAGCACAACTTGAGGGAGACTTTACTTAAGGAAACATACTTCGTTTTTACTACTGTATTAAGCATACTTTGCATTCAGAATAATTTACTTTCCTACATATCAGTACAAACTCTTTGCACTCATTATTCCCTCATTTGCTGCTACGCAGGAGAGGAGAGAATGGCGACAGGCATGCAGTTTCTTTCCCAAAGAACGTACATCTCAATGTGAGGATTGTCATAATCCTCCAATTCCTTCTTTTAACCTGCATAAACTGAATCTTTTTTTTTTAATAAGAACTTTATTAGAATTTCAAAGTAAAGTTAAAATACAAAACACAAGTATAGAAAAGGTTGAATACAGAGTTAAAGAAAAAAGAAAAAAAAAACTAAGTGCAAAAATAGCAGGAAAATATAAGAAAGTGACTTACGACCTTCTCCAACACAGATATAGATACTTACTATACAAATTTAATATCTTACCATTACTTAAACCTTAGCTAACATTATTTCTATAAAAACAAACATTTTGATCATCAAGGCCCAAAGTCAAAACTTCTTTTTTTTTTCCCATTACCAGGAAATAGTCCCAAAGCAGTTTCCAAATAGAAACAAATCCAGTCACAATATTTTCTCTTATCAATGCTGTCAGTTTTGCCATTTGCAGCAAGTCTATTAGTTTCACCATCCATTCTTCCCTTGTGGGAATTTGTGCATCCTTCCATCTTTGAGCATATAAGAGTCTTGCTGCTGTTATCATATACAGAAACAAAGTCCCATATTCTTTCTCAAATCGTTGGTCCATCAAACCCAAAAGAAACAGTTCTGGTTTCATCT
The DNA here is from genome assembly GCF_035149785.1 of Candoia aspera. Lineage (NCBI taxonomy): Eukaryota > Metazoa > Chordata > Lepidosauria > Squamata > Candoiidae > Candoia > Candoia aspera. Next base: position 130,792,632 of record NC_086155.1, on the reverse strand, counting down.
GCATATCCACTTTAAGAATCTTTTGAATCGTAATACATACTTGTGGGCCTTCCCACAAGTCCACCAAAGATGGAAAAAATTCTTTCACCTTGAGAGCATTTTCAACAAATATTTGATATCCCTTTAAACATTTCTGACAACTTATCAGGTGTTAAATACCAACGATGCATCATTTTATAAAAGTTCTCTTTCAGGTTATAATTCAAAGTATATCTCAAACCCTTGTTCCACATATTTTCCCACTGCTCAAGCCTGATATTGTATCCAAAGTTCTTAGCCCATTTAATCATGCAATCTTTGACATATTCATCTTCCAAATTCATTTGCAATAACATTTTATACATCTTAGTAATAACATGTTCATCATTAGTACAAATGCCCATTTCAAACTGAGTTTTTTCGTTAACAAAATTATGAGTCCTTTTATCCAGCTTAAACCATTCTAATAATTGTGCAAATGTAAACCAGTAACAAATATGCCCTTCCAATTCTAGTTGTTCCCTTGTTTTAAGTTTAGGTTCACCTTCCTCAAAATTCAGCAAATCTTTATATCTCAACCAGCTCGGTTTCCCCACCATCTCTACAAACAGCATCCTTTTGTTTAAAAAGGCAGGTATGCATTCTATAAAGTAAAGCATGCAGAAAGGATGTGATTAACTGGAGTTGGGCTCTGTTGGGAGCTGTTCCTTAAAACTAAGGCTCAGCCAGATCCTAGAAGTTTTGGTTCACCTGAAAGCAAATCGTAGTCTAAAATGGATAAAGGAAGAAGAGAAGAGGGAGAGGATGAAGAAAAACTTAGAGTGCTTTTGTTGGAAGTGCCTGGAGATTATGCCTGCCTGCTAGCTAGCCAGCCAACAGAATATTTGGAGTGTTAGAAGCATTCAGTATTAGGCTCACCTCCTGACAAGGAGATTCCCTGGAAGGACCTGCACAAAGGGCAAAGTGAAGTTCTTCCAGATGACTGACCTTAGGGGGCCTTGAGCATCACAAGTAAGGCACAGCAGAGTTCCTCTAACAATTACCTAACTCCAACCTCGCCTATCCACTGGGTACTGTAGAAGTGGGCTGCCTGCTCCATAGCAGTGGCTATGACAGTTAGTAACTTCTTAGCCAAAAGAATTTATCAAGGCTCACACCCCGAAAGGTTAGAAAGATTTTGGGTTTTTACTCCTATCTAGTGCTTCACATGAGCACTAGACTTCTGGTTCCTGAGGTTCCAACATTGGAAGTACTTTTTCCTTCTTTGAAAATAGATTTTTATCTTTTGCACTGCTGCTCTATGTGCTGTTTTCAAGTTGTCATGGTTAGGAGAAGCTCTACAACAACATCACTAGTGACTGTGCAGAACTAATTAAAAACATGACCTTGATGATTGCTATAGTAACATTTAAACTGGCATAATTGCTAACAACTCCTCACCATTGAACTCAGCAGGTTTCTTACATGATGGGATATTCCAAAAAGCTAAACTGAAACTTGTGTTTCCAATGTCCTTGAAGAATTTGTCAGGAAAATACACAGATTCCAGTAACAAGGCCCAACAAATACCCAGCTGACATTCCTCTTCCAGGAGTGCAGTGTTGAATTTGCTCAGTGCTAAAGTCCTGCAAGCTTTGTGTTAGCTAGGACAAAACAGAACAGTGCAGTGCAATGAAATATTTGTACAGCGAATCCACGATTGGCCTATATGACCTCCATTGCTCTGAGAATGGGAACACTTTGGTTCTTGAACATCAGAAGACCATCTTAGTTCAGTCCTGGACATTGTTTCTTTCTCACTACTACTACTGTGGCCCTAGCAGTGAATGCAGAGGAGATTTCCAAAGATGAATCTTTTTCTCTGCTCACAAATCATATCCTGGGTCCAAAATACCTCTTACGCAGCACCCTTAAACTAATCTAAGTTATCACTAAAAATATAAGAGACATCCAATTAAAATGGACTACAAAAGTTAAATTAAAAAAAAAAAAACTTTCCAAAATATTTGTTTGAATATTGACTTTCTAAGAATTATTTCCATTTTTTATATTAAAATGTTGTGTTCAGCATTATTTTATGCTTGAAAATCTAAAGCTAGGAATAGTTCATACAAGTAATAGTATTAGGGGGTGATGGCCCTCCTGGGCTAGATCACTACTGAGGTCAAGGGGAGTAGTTCTAGAGAGGTCTCACATGTGCCAGGAAGAAGTTAATGTACTAGGAAATGTGATGTCCTTCTTAACCTGTGCACTTGGTTGGCTGACTGGCTGGCTGGACAGATAGATGAACAGATATATAGGAAGTTTCACCTTTCTTGATTTTGGGGAAAAATTGTGAAATGCACAACTTGCCCACACTACTTGAAGCCTGAAGTGTTACAATAAAGCTTTATCACTTGATTTTGGTGATTGCTTTATCAGTAGCCATCTTTGCTGATGTGAAGAGGTATATCCAATTCTTAGTTCTTTGCCCTGGCCTTTCAAGTTGTGGGCAGTACAGAGATTCTTATCCAAAGGCTGCAGCATCAAAGCAATACCAAGAACAGGATTACAGGAAGGAATTGAATGGTTAAAAGTATAGGTAGACCACAAAGCTTACATACAAACTGGCCGTGCTACAGTTATAGAACTGTTTATCGTAGATAGTCCAATCCACAGCAGTTGCAGAGAAAGTAGGGGAAAAAAATGAGTTCAATTCAATACAATTGTGTAAAATTGCTTACTAATTACTTAGAAAAGGATATTGAAGGCCTGCTATGAAAAGCAAATATTCAAGTTCTCATTATAGCAATTACTAAATCTGGTGCTGTCCTCTAATAACCATGGACAGTTTTGGGGAATCATCACTAATGGCAATGCTTGCTGGAGTCATCTTCTTAGTTCTGCCATCAGGTCTTTTCAGTAAGATGCCATAGAATGAGAATACTTCCATCTTGGGACAATTGTAACAGTGACAGTCACTATGGCTGTTGAATGCCTATCAGTCTCCCTTCTGAAAGCCATCCGATCCTTATGCTACTCTTTCTAATTACTGTGATAGTTCTTCATGTTTGGTCTTTTTGTTCCTCTGTTTTGTATTTTCATCCAAAAAAATTTGGAGTAGAAAAAGAAGGACCATGCCTTTTTAACAGATATTAAAACTACCCAAAGAAAGAGATTTGGATATGAAGGGATAGATAGCATCTTTAGTTCAATATCTATAAATCTCTTTATATTCAATTGTAAAAAAGAAAATACCCATTTGAGTTGAGTTTGACTCCTGAAGTCTTCACAAAGGCATCCAGACAGTATTTTTTAGCAATAGTATGAACATAAGAAAAAAGCAGCATGCTGCTGGATCGAACCCTGGCCCATCTAGTCCATCAGTTTGTTCTCACGATGGCCAGGCAACTGCACAAGGAAGCCCACTAGTGTCCCAGCAGTTGGCCTTCAAAGGCCATCACACTGCCATCAAGGCTAATAGTCATTGATCCCCATGTCTTCCATGAACTGGTCCAACTCTTTTTTGAAGCTAGCCAAGGTGGTAGCCAGCACCATATGTTGTGGTAGTGCATTCCAAAGTTTAATTATGTGTTGAACCTCACTGGTCTTACCTGTTTTAGTCACACTGTGGAACCCATATATAGGTGCCCTGTAACATGGTATGCACTAGGTCAGTGTTTGTTCATAAACTCTCAAATGCTTGTAAAGCCTATTTTTGCATTCTAGTCCTTTTAGTAGCTCCTACACCTACAGGTTGTTTTGTTCTGTGATCCTAATCCTTTTCATTGGGTTGGCCAAGACATTTAAACATCAATTTATTATTTTCACAGGTGGCATAAAATATATTGATGTTGGCAGTGAAGAACGAGAGAGGATCTCCTCCATCTACAAAAGTTGATAGATAGATAGATAGATAGATAGATAGATAGATAGATAGATAGATAGATAACCATACATACAACATGCATGTATGGCTCAGTCTACTCTGTACCCCTTAGTATCTGCTGCCTAACATTTCTGTTTCATGATAGGGTTAACTGTGATTATCCAAAATCTCCCCCTCTCCTCCTCATTAGGGCCATTCATTTATTTGTTATTTATCTGTCAATCAATTGAACCAATTCTAGGTGACTTTATTTGGATCACTTCTTATGACTCTGTAGCTGACTTAGGTATTACATAAGTTGCTTTACTACTTACACTACTTTAGTTTAAGTCATATCTTAGAATGGCTTAATGCCTGTATTGATGAGACTTAAACAATTATGAGCATCGGGATTTATAAACATGCTTTGTATGAATTGAATGCAGTATGGCAAACAGCTAACCAGAAAAAAAAAAAAAAACAATTTTTCACCATAGTGCTAAAGCTGACAGATGCAATAGGGAGATATGTAAACAAGGGTGATAAGTGTAATCCTGCAGGATGGAATTTGATCCCAAGATAAAGAAAAATAGAAATGCTACAACTTAAGCTATAACATCTATTCCCATGAAATTTCAAGAGGTCCAAATTTCATTAAGACTTAAGGGTGGTGGTGTCATGAGTACTGATGGTGAGCAGGAGGGGGGCCCTATCCAGGGGGGAAAACGCATGCGTAGTACTAAGCAGCCATTCAAAGAGACACAGATCAGACCTGCCTTGGCTTTTGGGGTTTATCTGTCTGGGTTTTTCCCACGCTTCTTCAGTTTGTTAGGATTTTCTGTCTAATGTAGCAGTAATAAAACACTAGAGACCTATTCCTTGTCTCAGCGTGGTTCCTGACTGTTAGGACAGGTGGTGGGAGGGAGATTGCTAGCATTTAATGTGGAAAGGAAAGGAAAGGAAAGGAAAGGAGCAAAAAAAAATCTGGTGCCAACGAAAATGATTTTCAGATAACGTTCTTTAAAATGGGCACTACAGAACAAAATTGTAGAATGCCTGGTGTTTCCTTTTTACATATCCTATTGAGTAGAAATTGAATGTTGATGGGGCACTGTATTGTTGCCTATACAACGATGAATGAAAATTTACACTTTGTAAAAGAATGCTAACTTATAATGCTGATGCTACCTCAGTAAAGCTAAAACAGATATAATAACTTGCAGAAACTGTTTGCCCTAATGAGACACGATCACCTTAGAAGGAAAAACTTGAATGCTGGTTCAGTGAAGACTATCCATATTTATTATTTATTTGACTCTGGAGGCCACAATGTTTTCTACATTGCCATTCTCCTCTCCTCACTTTCCTTCCTTCCCCATTTAAGATATTACGATGATTCATTTTTCCTGAGTTCATTATTTCATTCAGCCAGTCATGTTAGGTCCTTTTACCATTAAGAACAATACTTTTGCACAGATAAAAAAAAGACCTTGTTAATATTTCCAGTTAAAACAGCTAACAGCTTCAATACATGATATTTTAACCAGTTTCCAGTTTATAAAAGTAAGAAAAATGTTATGTTTTTATTTCTACTCTTAGTAATCAAGTAAATAGCAAAAATCTTTAGGTGCTAAAAGTCTGATAAATTATGAGAACGTTAATACATATGAAAGTATAAAATGAACCAATGATTATAAACAAGAATCATCATGTATTTTCCTTCTCATTAGTAGAGTTTCTTTACTTTACTTTCTTTTTTCTTTAAATTTGCACTGCTTTTACTTTCTAAAAAACTTACAGTATTTAGTAAAAATAAATTTTAAAAAGTGCAAACAGTTTCTGTTTCAGCCTTAGGTTCCTAGACTCTGGTTAGCATTTTAGAATTAATATAAGCATTTTAAGTTTTGCTTTACAAAATGTATTTTTATTGTGTAACAAATAATATAAAATGTGTCCCTTATTTTCATGTTTTACTTGAATAGATTTATATGTTAAAAAAAAAGACCAGCTGTTTTACATGATTTTGTTTTGTAGTGTCCTTGATAGAAAAAAAATATCCAAAATATGTCAGACATTTATATAACCAAACTTTTTCACCAGCACCTGGCATTTCCTTTCCCCCTTTTCTTTCTGAGCATTAATGCAAACATCTAAACTGAATGATGTTGAGAAAGCGTAGAAGATCAAGGTTTAGATATTTGTTTAACTCCAGAATGAAAACTACATCAATCTCAAACAACACCAAGCAAAGTTTAAATGTTCATTCAAGACCAATTCTATTGTAGACATTTTCTATGTGATCTTAGAAAAAGACCTGCTGGACCCAAAGCTCTATTTAATCTAGTTGCCTCTTTCTGAAATGGCCAACCAGATGCTTCTGTGATATTGATAGGCAGGTCAGGGAGGCTGCTATTTTGCAATTTTTATTTGGGTTTACATCAAAATGCAATCCTTTTTCTAGCAACAATTCCAGGGCAGTTGGATGATTACCATATAGTTTTCCTACTAGCCAACAAAAACATCCAGGTTACCTATAATGTTGCTAAGTGTTGCTATTTACTTCAAGAAATGACAGAAGATGCTTCCTAAAGATCATGTGTCACTCATATAAACCTTACTTCTTTTTTGTACTTCTCTGTAGATTTGTTTTGCTGGCTTTTGGCTGTAATAAAATTTTATCATGCAGTTTGAGAGATTGTTTGTTTATTTTTCTCCCCAGTCTTTTTTGGTGTTGTCATTGCTGGAGTTTTCAGATAAAATCATATGATTCTACACAGTCAGCTAGATTCACTGCTATCCAAATCTTTTCCTCTAGCTAATTTTCTCTACTAGATTTCCAATAGAGAAGTCTTAGCCATTTAGAAGCTTTAACATGATTTTTAAAAGAGGTAGCTAACTATTAATGAAACTGGAAGGTGTTTCTCAGAGACAGTTAGTTTGTATTTAGTTCTTCCTTGCCCTCCTTCAAGGGTTTGTTTGCATGTGTGTGTATTTATATTTTAGGCAGATAGCCATCTCAAATGTTAGGCCGAATAAGCAAACACACTCACCTGATATGCTGCATAGACTATATCATGGTAATAGTACATAACCATGACTAAATTAATAGTCTTTGGTCTCCAGCTAAACAGGGTACTGTGTTTGTCTCTTAATTTGCTGCAACCTGAATTCTGTTTTACTGCATGTAAATGGATGCAACCAGAACATCTGTTTCATATAATAATAATATGAATATAAATGTTATTTACAGTGGGGTTCGATGTGTCAACAAGTTCAGTGCTTTCCTGATATGAAGGCCTCAATATGCATGTTTCTTTTTAAATAGTCCCCATGGGATTGTGGATTCACTGAAAATTCTGTCCATTAGAATACAACAATGTTTTTAATAACAAAGGGATTTATGGGTTTAAGTTAACAAAAAGACTCCTAGATGAAATAGCAGCACACTCTAGGGCATATTTACAGTTAATTAAATATCAGATCACTGAGAATATATAACTATTATTGGTGCATCATTTTTATGTTTGGCAAAATTGTGAAGAGCAGCAGTGTTTAAGCTACAACTTCTTGCATGTTATTTTTCCAAACAAATATTTTTTGGCCATATGCTCTCACTACAGTGGTTGAGCACCCAGTGTTATAACTGGTGTTACAGTTTTGCAAAGAGGCAGTGAGATCCATTTTTTTAACCAATACTCTTTTTTTAACCAATAGCAAAACCAACCCCACGAATGCATAGCACCCTATTAACTCCTAGCATGGCTGCTACACAATCCAAATACAAGAAGGATTTTATTCCTTTTATTACTGCCTATGAATCAGCTTTGGCAACAGCCTGGATTAACATGATGATGTCTGAAAAAAGCTTGTGAAACCCAAGACTGATAACTATAATAGAATGACAATATAACAATAATAGAAGTAGCTTATTCATCATACACAAGTTTCTTCTAAGAAAGAATGCGACCTATGGCTTTAAGAAAGAACTGTATATCCCTCCCCAGGACTTCTTTCTAAGCCTCTTGAAGCAAGTGAGATCAAAATTTTCACCCCCAGTGTTTTGGGTGAAGGTTTAAGGGGCAAAATAGATGTCTTAAGCCCTGTAAAGTCTTTTGACATTCATTAAAATAGTCTCTAAGCTTAAGATATCAATTATACTCCTTAAAACTGGCTTGCCCTCCCCCCCCACAAAAAGAGAGGGAGGGAGGGAGGGAGGGAGGGAGGGCCGGAAAGTTTGATCCTGTCCACTCTTGGGCCTACGGAAGCAGTGCTAAGAGTTGCAGGCGATCTGTACATTGTCCAACTCTGCCCTAGAATGATAGCTTGCTCATTTAAAATCATTGATCCTAGTCCCTGCAGTCTCTGCACTGAAAAATGTTTTCTTTTCAAGTGTACTTTCCCAGTACAGGAAAGTTGCCCAGCCCTGCTGTAGTGCAGATACAATTCATTCCTTGGCCCTAATTTTGAATGTCTTTAGCAAACAATCACCTCTTCCAGACTCTAGGAAGATGAGTCTGTCCCAATATTGGGAGATTGTTGTATAAAGGGGCAGGGGGGCATCAGAAAAAATGCAGAGAGAAGAAAAAAATGATAAAAGGGATATTAGAAAGGGAGGGTCTGAAAGGGAAATGGTATCAGAGCTTCTGTGTAGAATAGCTAATCCACAATGACACATTTTCACCTGCAGGGTAAACCATAGCAAAAGGTTGGGTCTAGCTTCTTGCTTTTCATTCAGGTCGGCTTTGCATAAAGGGCCTGTATTAGAACATGATTCATACTATCTGCAGCAGATGTTCCTCAGCCCTTTAATTAATGTGGATAGGATTCCCTGAAGGTTGAAAAATGTAACACACATGTACACATGGGGTGATGGGGAGAGACATCAAGTTATGTATATATTTAGATTTTAAAACAAAAACTTAAAACTCATCCAAACCTTTATCCAATTTACAGATTGTTTCAAAGAGGAATACAACAATATTTGCAGAAGATTCTTCTGGTTAAAGAAAAAGACATACTAAGTTCAGCAGACTCTCTGAAGAAGGCACAAAGGATGAAAAGTTGCAATTGCTTGTCATTTCTAATTTGGACTTGTATGTTTAATGAGATTCCTACTTTACTATCACCAAAAAGGACTACTGCGTATCTGCAAGCTGAAAGGATAATGGGGCTGTCTAAGGATCAGGAAAAAGCCATGCATCGGACAAAGCGTGGATGGATGTGGAATCAGTTTTTTTTATTGGAGGAATATACTGGTCCAGATACTCAGTATGTGGGAAAGGTAAGCACTGTGATCAAAAGACCATTCAGTAAGATGACAGAATTCATGGGGGAGGGTGGGGGAAGGGTTATCAGCAGCATGGAATGTAGGCCTCAGCTGGGAAAAAAATAAGATTTCACACCTAAAAAAATTGTGGATTATTCCTATTTTAGGGGAGAATTGTCCTCTAATGCAAGGTTTTACAAGCACCTGTAGAGCAGTATTATTCCTTTTTTTTTTTAAACATTGCTCCTCATGGATAGATTCATCAGCAAAGTCAGTTGAAAAATGTACCTCTAGAAATCAGCATTTATTCACATGAGGAATATCACAGCATTAGTTCAGCCTTCTGCACTCCAGAATGTGCAGTTCCTATGTATCTAGAAAATACAATGGGGAATAAGGATGTTGATCTAATCTGCACTGAAATCATGAGCAATTTACTCAAGAAAATTGAATTTTACAGTTTTTTTTCCTGTGAATATAAGATAGCTTAAATACAGGATGGCAATAATGATTATGGCATGGCATGGATGAGGACCAGAACTACCTAATGGCTGAAAGATATATTCATTCATTCATTTGTATGTGGGGGGGAGTGGGGAGGGGAGAGAGATAGGGAAAAGATAAATGAAATGTTTCTCTTAAATACTAATGGTTATTTTAAAAATTAGAACCAGTTCTACCAATAGCGTAAATATCTATGAAGCTAAAATACCATCCCAAATCAATAAGACATTTTGAGTCAGAGAAGAATTCCCAGTATTAGATGTACAGTATTTCATTGGATATTTGTATAAAAATCATAGTTACCTTTCTTTGCTGTACCATAGCCCTGGAAGGAAGAGTACTTCATTATCTCCTGTCACTCTTAAGAGGTATTTGTGACTCCATTCTCATTGTGGTTGCATTAGATCTGTGGTAGCTAAGCTCTTCAGCCTCTTGAAAGAGCTGTAATTATGGGGAAAAGACTTTCAGAGTTTAAAGGCAGTTTTTTTTTTTTTTTTTTTAATGCAATTGTTAGAGAAATGGGACAGAAGGAACACAAGTGAGAATGACATGGACCCAAAGCTAATTAACATAGCCATGCCTAAATAGTATATTACCTCGACATTAAATTTGAAATCACAAGCATTTTCTATTATCCCCTTGCCAATGGCATTACATCCATGGATGGAGAATGCCACTTCAGAAATGATGTTTCACTGCTGTGTGAAGGCAACATGCACTCTTATTGGATGGGATTCTTGGCTCACCTCAGTCCTGGGATTCTGTCACAGTAGCAGGTTGTCATGAGTAGGTCACGGAGCCCAAATCCACAATAACTGGCATGTCAGCATTAAGAGTTTTGAAAATAGTAGAAAGGACAGAACCATGGAAAGGACAGAACCATGGGGCAATGCTAGCAGCTTATTCTCTTTTGTTTTTGTGAAGGGGAATGGATATGAGTTTAGGCATGGTATTAAGTTGTATGGTTACTCCTCTGTGCCTTGCTGATCATTCACTCAAGCAAGCCTCAGTTTTCATGCAACCCAGCTTCTAAATTGCTTGTCTTCACTCCTGGGTTCAAAGCATTAACAAGAAACACTGGGAAGCTTAGCACAAGAGAAGTTACAGTCCTATCTGACCTCAGTTCTTAGTCAACTGTGTTACTGGGCAACAGCCAAGACAATTATTTTCAAATGTAAACATACTTCTTTCTCTTTCCTGCCCAATTTTGTTCAAGCACAAAGAATGCCTTTTATGACAGAGTGGCAACCGTAGTAATGAACCAGAGAGGAAGAAAAGACAATTCAGCCTTTATGTAGGAATATGTCACATACGTTTCACACAATCTTAATTGAAAGCAAATAGAGAAGAGTAAATATGAGTTCTTATATTCATTATACTTAAGCAATAAATTTCAAATTAATGTTATCACGTGTCTCAATACAGTGGCCAGTTCTATTGAAGACTCAGTGAAAGGTAGGAAGTAGAGGATGAGGCAGGGAGGCAGGAAGCTGAAGAAGATCAAACTTGTCTCAGCGAACAGCATTTGGTGAAAGTCCTCTAGCTGTTGTCCCCAAACCAAATCCTTTTATACTTTTCTTGGAGTCCAGGCTTCAGGTCCATGCCCTCAGGTTTAGGTCTTCTGATTTCTTTGTCTCCACAGTCAGCGAACTCCCTCATTTCTGAATTGGTTCAGGCAGTTTACATATTCAAGTATTATAACCAGTTCTGAGTTGAGGTCTTGAACATCTGCTTATCAGATCCTTTAGGACGTCTACCTTATGGTGTTGCCTTGGTCTCCACTAACCATATGTTGTTTGCCCCATCTTCAAAAATCTTCTGTACTTATGTGGGTCCATATTTTGGTCCCCTGTCTCATAGATGGAGTAATTCACTTTACAACAAAGTCATAAACATCAGACCCTTACTAGTAAACTCAACTCCTAAATTGGAAAAAAAATGCACTGAGTCAAGTTGTAAGTTAAACAATTGTAGAATAGAATCCATGCAATGCAGTCCGTAAATTCCATAGTATAAAAAAAATAAATAGAACTGAGAGGGTGGCATGGTACACTGGGTTACTGTCTGGCAAATGAGCAAGGATTGGCTGACAATTTTTCCCATGTTCAACTGTTGGCTAAAAAGGACAAGCAGTGAGTAGTTGTTGATCCTTTGTGACCTCAAGACTCATATAAACATGGCTATGCCTGCAATGTTCTAATGTTCAAATAGGTCTGCCCAAATAAACCTAAGCAGTCTAAACAGCTTGGATCAGACTTGGATACATTTTAAATTGGATTTAGAAGGGTTGGGAGACAGAACATCTACTGTAGTTGTTTGCTCAAAAAAGGGATGGGTCTCTTCCAGTCCCTATTTTTGGTACAACTGCAATATACCTTATCACCATCACCATGAATCTTAATTTCCTATTCCCCTTCTTAAACTATTACACTAAATAATTTTAAGCCTGAACTCTTCTCTTATATCTCAGCATTGACCTTGTTTGGTTTCTCTTAGAGACAGCCTCAAGCCGTAACTAATCAAATAGGAGCAATGAAATAAATCAGAATCCATTAATGTGCTTTGAATGAAACACTTTATTTATTTATTTCTCAATTAAATATTGTTGACAGTATTGGTCTTATACTCACTATCATTGTTGATTCACTTGCTCTTACAAGAGATAATCATTTCTACCCCATTCATCCTTGCTATATAGCTATTATGATGTTTGTATAGCTTCTCCACACCTAGAGTAAAATAAGCATACACCATAGATTATATGCAGTTATATGAAGCACAGCATACAACAGCTGTGCTTCTCTACTCCTACTACTAATGCAAAATAATAATAAAAAAAAAATGCTTAATCATGTATTTGTGAAATTTCAATCAATTTATATGGCTACCTATCTTGCAGAAATTGTGAAATTAAAGAGAAAGAAAGATATGCAACACTTAATTATAGTTGAATGGTCATGAAGTATTGATGAGGTAATACAATAAATAAATGCTAATAATCCATGGTAGAAATGGAATATAATCATGGTCATAATGATAAATATATGCCACCATCTAAAAATAGGCACAGTTCCTTTCTTATCAGGGGCTGGCTCAGATGTTCTTTCTTCTAAGCAGAGGCTGTGAGACATGACTGAACAAGGGTGAATCTTACTACATATGACAGCATTACTATAAGATTGAGAAAAAAAAATCATACAATATGGGTGTAATGTTTATTAAAGGATTTAAGTGCATGAACTTCAATGTATGGAGTTCCAAGTATCCAATATATAATCTACGATTTAGGAAGCAACTGTATACCAGTATAAGTATAGATATCTGGTGGTCCCCATGAGGAAGTGGGTGGAATAGGAAAAAAAAAATCTTATTCCCCGTCTTTATATAGCTATAACAATGTGAAGAGGTCTTTCAAACCAGCCCAAATAGAGAAAATGCTGTGGAAGAATACAGCTTGTTCTCAGAAATGAAATGCTCTTTACTTCTATCCAAATGACTCCTAGGCATAAATGTCACTTGTTATGTTTGAGCCATGTCCATTTCACACGTTTGTTTGTTTATTTCAATTAATTTGTATGGCTGCCTATCTTGCAACAGCAACTCAAGGTGACTAATGTAAAAGTAAAACTCAATAAAAAAACATCATCATCATCATCATCATCCCCCAGTGAGGCACTACTTGGCATGGTTGTGGGGCTTGCATGCTCTGAGGAAGATGAGAGCTACGCCAGAGGTCCAACCATATTGGACAGGCCTCATCAGAGGCCCCAGACGAAGAGTGTCTCTCCCATAAACAATATGGTGAGACGTAACTTACAGAAACCTATACCAGATCAGTCATCACCCAGGTCAACAAGGACTGCATTAGGTGTTGGAGTTCCTGAATATCTGGTGACAAGTGGGCCACAGGACTCAGGACTGTCCTTACTTGTCACAAATATACAGAGACAGAAAACAAAGAAATAATGATTTGCTATTACAAATCAAGTCCAGTGAGAAGAGGGTATCTGAAAGGAATGCACCAGTTCTGGAAAGAACAACATCTAGAATCAGAAATAACAGAACAGAGGCTAGCAGGTCAACATCGAAATAAAATATTCACAGAAGTAGAATTGGAAGAACACAGGTTTACCCAGGACAAAGAAATCAAAGCCTTGCCAGAAGTAGCTCAGGCAGTAGAGACAAACAGGAGGAGTTGGTAGTAGGGGAAGCCAGTATCACTACTGAACCATTCTCATTCCTAAACCAGGCACACTCTCCTCTACCTTCTCCTCAGAAAGAACAAAGTCCTCTAACTGAAAAACAAGAGGAACTGAAACAAAGAATAACTGAGCATCTAGAACAGCACAAAAAGAACAAAATAAGGTTGCCTGTATTGAAGTTTAATACAAATAAACAGCTAGCATAAGTATCAAAAGATGCCAATACTGTAATTCACATATAAGCACCAGCTGACTGCAAGAAACAAACCAGCTGACATACAGCACAACTGCAGTCATAACTGAAGATCTTACGCAAAATCAACAAACAAGAAAAAAAGCTGAACGGTGCATCACCAAAATGGAAGATCAGGTTGGAAAATAAGATCAGCATGCTAAGATCAGATGCAAGCAAGCTAGAACAGATGAAAGAAAAGAAGCTGAAGATCAAGCAGATCAAAGAATACCTGATCGAGAAATATCACCTAGAGACAAGGAAGCTCAAGGAAGCACTGGAAATAATAAATCAGCAAATAACAGCCATAGCCAAGAAAATCAGCAGATACAAAGCTTGAATTGCTCATTACAGCAGAATCTCCAATTTCAGTCGAATCAGAAATGTTTCTACCAATCCATCAATGGAGAAACTGCAGTGAACCAGCCAACACCTGACGAAGAAGAAACAGTGCAGTTCTGGGCGCAGCTATGAGACAACCCAAAGAAATACAAAAATAATGCAGATAAAGGAGATGGAGAAGGGGAAAAAAAGGAAGCTGAAATGAAAGAACTTGTAGTAACAGAAGAAATTGTGGAGAAAAGGGCAAGGAAGATCAAGAATTGGTCAGCACCAGGTGAAGATGAGCTGCATGGTTTTTGGTTGAAACATCTGACTGGTCTTCTCATTGCCAAGCAGTTTAACACCGTACTGTGAGGAGGTGAAATTGAAGTTTGGTTTACATCTGGCAAAACCCACCTGATAATGAAAGATCCAACAAAAGGGGCAGCACCAGGCAACTACAGGCCAATTACCTGCTTACCAACAACTTTCACACTGGTGTTGTAGCTGATGCAGCCCAACAGCATCTAGCTGAAAACAAGCTCTTCCCATCTGAGCAGAAAGGAAACCACCTGAATAGCAGAGGAACAAAAGATCAACTCCTAACTGACAAGGTGATTTTGGAAAATTGCAAGAGAAGGAAGACCAACTTGAATGTAGCTTGGATTGATTACAAGAAGGCCTTTGACTTCCTGCCAAATGACTGGATAATCAAATGCCTAGAAGTAACAGTAGTTAATAGAAATGTAGAAGCTTTGTGCAGACATCAATGGCACAATGGAAGGCAGGGTTGCTGGTCAATGGTGATAGACTGGGCGAGGTTAACATCAAGAGAGGAATCTTTCATGGAGACTCACTATCACCACTTCTGTTTGTCATTGCATTGATGCCTCTGTCATCAATGTGGTTAAGGCAAGGGGCTAGAAACTAGGAGTCTGTGAGTTCTAGTCCTGCCTTAGGCATGAAAGCTGGCTGGGTGACTTTGGGCCAGTCACTCTCTCTCAGCCCAACCCATCTCACAGGGTTGTTGTTGTGGGGAAAAAGAGGAGAAGGAAGGAGTATTAGGTATGTTTGCTGCCTTGAGTTATTTATAAAAATAATAAAGGCAGAATAGAAAATCAACAAACAAACAATACTGAACAAGCCAGGCCATGGCTATCAAACATCAAAAACATCTGCCAGACATCCTTTACATGGATGATCTGAAGCTATATGGAAAAGCAAAATCTGAATTGGAATCACTGCTCAACACTGTCTGAATATACAGCCAAGATTCTACAGTGGAGTTTGGAGTAGACAAATATGCCACCCTTAGCAGCAACGGGGGGAAAATAATGAAAACTGAAGGAATCAAGATGCCCTGTGGAAATAATATCAACAGTCTGGATGAAATTTCCTTTAGGCTGACATCAAGTACACTGAAGTCAAGAAGAAAGTTAGTAGTGAATACATAAGAAGAGTGAAGATCTTAATGTCCAAACTCAGTGGAGGAAATACCATCAAGGCGAATAACACCTGGGCAATTCCAGTCATTAGATACAGAGCTGGAATAGTGGACTGGACTCAAGCTGAACCAGAAGCCCTGGGCAGGAAGACCAGAAAAATAATGACAATGAATCATGCCCTTCATCCATGCGGCAAATTTGACAGACTCTGTTTACCAAGGAGCGTAGGTGGGCATGGAATATTGCAAGTACAGTTGAAGAAGAAAACAGGGCACTGGAAGAATATCTGAAGGGCAATGAAGAAGATGCACTGAAGCTGGTACACCATGAAGGCTTACTGAATACCAAAGAGACCAAACTGGCCTATAAGAAAGATCAAATGAAGAATAGAAAAGATAATAATTGAGATGACAGCAATAGACAGCAAATGCCACCTCTGCAAAGAAGCTGAAGAAATGGACCATCTAGTTAGCTGTTGCAAGAAGATTGCATAGGCTGACTACAAACAAGAAGTGGTGGGACCATAAAATAGACAAAGTAATAGAAAATGAAGAAGCCAAAGTGCTCTGGGTCTTTAGAATTCAAACAGACAAGCTTCTGCCACACAACAAACCAGACTTAACAATTGTTGATAAGAAAGGCAAAAAAGTCTGAATAGTGGACATTGCAATACTTGGAGACAGCAGAAGAGAAGAGAAAGAACTGGAGATACAAAATACAAAGACCTGCAAATAGAAGTAGAACAACTGTAGCAAAATAAAGCAAAGGTAGTACCAATAGTAATAGGCACCTTGGGTGCAATTCCAAAACATCCTGCAATGGTACTATATGTTTGGGCCAGTCAATCTCTCTCAGCCCAACACACCTCACAGGGTTCTTCTGGGGAAAATAGGAGGAGAAAGGCATATCAAGTATATTCACCTCCTTGAGTTATAAAAAATAATTAAGGCAGGATAGTAAATAAATAAATAAATAAATAATATTAGACGTCATCTGCCTATCTCAGGTCCTTGAGAAGTACTCGATAGGTGGATCAAAATGCCAAATCCATGTAAACATCTGGCTGACTGTGTGATCCACCATAATAGGGGCAGTTGAGGACAGCAGTCACTACAAGAACATCCACCTTCCAGGATTTCAACCTCCCAACTCTCACACCTGGGAGAACATTCACATTTTTAAGGCTTTCCAAAATGCCAGCAGAGTCAGGGTGGCCAGATGTGTCAATGTCAGCCCTTCAGAGCGGCCAGAACAAGAACATGACTCCACATGTTTGACTGGAACTATATTTATTGATATAAGCGATAGCAACTGAATCTTGAAATCCTGACTGCATTTTCCCTCACCTCCCTCTTATACTTAGGGAGTTAGGATGCAGCCAGTCTTTTTGTAGTGTTTTGTTTATTTTCCAGCCTTAAGGCATGTTTATGTATATAAACTTTACATTTGAATAGACATTTAAATAATATTTTAAACATTTTCTGTTGAACACATGCAACCATATACTGTATGAGCCAGGAGCCTGAGAATGCCGACTCTTAACCACCATCCCACTCTGATTTTATGAAAGGCATTGGTATGTGTTTGTGTGTGTGTGTGTTTGTGTGTGTGTGGGATTAACACAGGGGCCAATTAAAGCCAATTGATGCCTAAGCACAGCCCAACAGTGATACCCTTCAGTCCTTCCATTGACCTGACAAGACATTAAGACTTAATAAGTGCTGAAAACTAAAGTTGTATGTGGCAGTGAATGAGTTAAGGACATGATAACTAGGTGTAAAAAATTCTGTAGTATGCCCCATTTCCCTTGCTGCCCTAAAGGTGTTTATTTTGCTTAATGGTTAATCCAGGGCTGCATTAACATGTTTCCTAATGTCATCAGGACAACTTGGTTATTACACCAGCCTACAGAGCTATCGCAGATGCTTGATACATAAGAGTAAGCCATAGAAAGTTATGTTTTATTGATAACAGCTATTTGAATCCTTTGGCAGTTTACAAATGATTGCAGATTTTTCCCCTTTACAAATTAGCATTTGTGTAGATAAATATTGTAGAGCACCAGGCAGCAAAATGTCTTTAAAAGTCCCAGTTTTCCTAGGAAGGGAGCCTATGATCATATGATTGAATTAGCAAGTGAAAGAGAAATGAAATGTAAATGAATTAATCCAAAGAATGTTTATTGCATCTTTCAGAAAATTAAAATGCTAGCAGGTCTCAAGAGAAACCAAACAACAGGCAATCATGACATCTTTCAGGCACTCTTCCTGTGTAAACAACCCATTTGTGCTCCTCTCTGATGCACTGAGGTGGAAATTGAAAGCAGAAGCATCCCATCTTTGAGGGCAAGTTGCATCTAACATTTTGCAGATATCTGATGGCTGCAGTAGGTAATTAATACACACAAGTATGTGGGTGGGTTACATGTTGGCAACATACTTTTAAAAAATGCCTACGTTGATCTGCTTGAGAGTAGGGATTTGCAAAACAATGTGTGCACAAACTATTCCATCCATGGGAGAGCTAATTTCAGATGTTCTGCAACCAAACCAAAATGTGCATATGGTCCAAATGCAGACTGATTTTGATTTGATTCATTTATTTGTTCTGAAAATAAGTGTTTTAGGACTCATGGGGGGGTGGGGAGGGAAGAGTAGAAAGAAGCTAAGGACATTGGTAGCAATGGTTGACGATAGAGAGGAAAAGGAAGGTACATGGGGAAGCTGCACCTTCAATGGCTTGGAGAAGGGAAGGCTGGTGGATATGCCACAGTGGGACCTGCTGAAGGGAGAGGGTGGCATGCACAAACTTGCCGTACTCTCCCTATAATATCACTCCCACATCTCTGAAGATTCTGTCTTAGCCCAAACTCTAAGGCTCTGTCCTCAAGAATAGCCAATGTGTCTAAATCTGATCCGTTCTACTGTGTATAAGTAGGCAGTTATTGGAAACATGCACACACACACACACATAAATAAAATGATACTGCAGATAAATATTTACTAACAACACATGAAGGCATTTTATAGTATTGTTTTTGTGTAAACAAATTCCAATTTCTTATAACTTACACTACCAGCAGTTGTTGTTGTTTATTCGTTTAGTCGCTTCCGACTCTTCGTGACTTCATGGACCAGCCCACGCCAGAGTTTCCTGTCGGTCGTCAACACCCCCAGCTCCCCCAGGGACGAGTCCGTCACCTCTAGAATATCATCCATCCACCTTGCCCTTGGTCGGCCCCTCTTCCTTTTGCCTTCCACTCTCCCTAGCATCAACATCTTCTCCAGGCTGTCCTATCTTCTCATTATGTGGCCAAAGTATTTCAGTTTTGCCTTTAATATCGTTCCCTCAAGTGAGCAGTCTGGCTTAATTTCCTGGAGGATGGACTGGTTTGATCTTCTTGCAGTCCAAGGCACTCTCAGAATTTTCCTCCAACACCACAGTTCCAAAGCATCTATCTTCTTTCTCTCAGCCTTCCTTATGGTCCAGCTCTCGCAGCCATACGTTACTACGGGGAACACCATTGCTTTAACTATGCGGGCCTTTGTTGTCAGTGTGATGTCTCTGCTCTTAACTATTTTATCGAGATTGGTCATTGCTCTTCTCCCAAGGATTAAGCGTCTTCTGATTTCCTGACTGCAGTCAGCATCTGCAGTAATCTTTGCACCTAGGAATACAAAGTTTTTCACTGCTTCTACATTTTCTCCCTCTATTTGCCAGTTATCAATCAAGCTGGTTGCCATAATCTTGGTTTTTTTGAGGTTTAACTGCAAGCCAGCTTTTGCATACCAGCAGTATGATACCTAAAAATTGTTCTGATACAGAAGATCTATCTAGAACCACTATTCTATGCCTACATTGGCCTTTGAGGAGTCCATGATGGCAATACCATCTTCTTTAGTAAGTGCTCTTCAGTGACATGCTTCTTTTCATCCTAGAAATGGCATTTGGATATCATGACACTGATAATCTTTTCCTCCATGAATTTGTTTGACTGTCTTTTAAAGCTAAGTTGTTTGCTGCTCAACCCCTGTCAGTGTGATAGGTTAACAAAGAAGAAGCCAGAATCTTTTGTCACAAACTTTTTTTTTTTTTTCCTGGTAGTTTCTCATATTTCCTAACAGCTTTCTGTGGCCCAGGAAATTGTGATCCAATCTAAAAACAAATAGGGATTTCCTATCCTTTTTCAAAAGTAATGTGCTGAAATGTAACTCAGCTTCAACTGATTTACAGGGTGGAGATAGAAACAAAATGGAAATAACTATACACATCAATAGAACTGACAAAGGTTAAGATTTCTGAATGAAAATACAACACTAAAACCATGGAACTCGTGGGTGACTATTCCCTAAATACAACAGGAATGGAATGGAACGGAATCTCTCTATATATATTTTTTAATCTTTGTTGTGCTTTCTCAGCAGTGGGGTGCATATCATAACACAGTTACATTGTTCTGTGAATTATTAAGTAGCATTTCTACAGTCCAAATTATTGTTCTTGTTGTTGTGGGAGTAAGATAGACTGAAGTGAAGTATTTTTTTGACAGTTTCACAAAACTTGAGGGAAAGGGCACAAGTGTCAGACACTCATAAGGAGCCTATAGGTTACCTGGCCCAAATACTTAATGTAATAAATGTTTCACACCAGATTTGGAAGCTATGCATTTTTGTTCTTGGCCATCTTGTAAAATTAAAGCTTCTGGGGGCAGATTTGGAGTGTGCAGTCATGAAGGATAGCAGATTTGCTAGTTTGTCAGTTTCTATCACATTATAAGATACTGATTTAATGCTAACAGATTTTGCCTCTCTTCAGAAAGTTAAATTTGAAATATCCAAACAAGTCTTTTTCAGGGGCACATTGAACATCTTGGCCTTTTACATCTGTAGGAAAACTGAACCTTTCATCCTAGCTCTCATATCCATTCTCAGTAATAAGTGGTTTGAACAGAACTCCTTATCTGGATTCAGTTTTATAGTGGAAACATAGCTGCCAGATACAAGACATAAAAACCTAAATCGAAGATGTTTCAAATCATGGGAATTCACAAATATACACAGCTTTCCCATTTACCCTACTAGTCAAATACAACTTTATTATGACCAAAGGCTAGCCAAAGAGAAACAATAGCAGACAGACAAATACAGAAACATAAGCATTTAATTAAAATAGGTGGAACTTGGTCTTCATGATCCATGGTCTGCCACATTCTTGAAGTTAGGTAACAGAACATGTAAATGTTGTAAGTGACCTGAAAGTCTTTGTTAGCTAATAGGAAGGCTTCATGATAATTATCTGACTGCCCTGGCGTTATTACTCAAAAGGGAGAAATGAAATTTTAGCATAAGGCCAAATAAAATCTGCAATGCAAAAGCATATGTGTAATAGTTATGATTTCTTTCATACCACAAAGCTTCAAGCAGTGGGTAATAGAAGTTTGTGACACCTGAGCTGCAGCAGTGAAGAGAGAAGGGCACTCAAATGTGCCCTTGAAAAGGCTCACCGGTGTATAGAATAGACCAGTGTATAAAGATAAGATGCCATGACTTTCCCGTCAAATATAGTTTGGCTCCTATAGAAACTGGGTAGCTGACCTAGATTGAAATGCAGCTGCAAATTCAGATGGCATTGTATGATAAGTTCTTTCATCTGGTCACTATTTAATGTAGATAAATTAGTTGGAAGTAGGCCACAAGATGTGATTTTCTGGATAAGGACTTTCTTCCAGCTGGATTAGAAATTATTACTGAAAGTGAAGTGGGACAGCCCAGATGGAGTCCAGTTAAGCTTATGCCAGCAGTTAATTGCTACTATTGAAGTTCTACTTTTTATTCTGGCAAGGCCCGACTAAGGACAGCATTAGTAACACATTTGTGTGTGTCAAATATAGTTCTGAGAAAACTGCATTGTACGATCTCAACTGGCCTGAAATTACTATACGGCCAAAGTGCAGCTTCAAATAGAAGATGTGCCAGAGTATTTGCTGGAAAGAGTTTTATGTCAGCGTGCAGAACAGTATTTCTTTGGTGGAATGCATATGGTAGAAACTGAAAAATGGCTAAGGTACTTTTTGCGCAAAGTAAGTCACATAGGCAGGTTTCTTGCATTGCTTTTAAATACATACCCAAGGTATTTGAAGGTGGTAACTTGCCCAAATATATAGTTGTTCATAGTCTACCTATGGGCTGTGGACTTTCAGGAAAGACCATTATCTTGGCTTTTTAGTAATTGATCACCAACTGTCTCTCCAATAGTCAGTCATGCTTCTTCAAATATGCATACATACAGTCCTCATATGAAGGTGTCCCAAGGAACCTAGTATGTATGAACAAAGTTTTTCATATAATCTTGGTCAAGATTTAAGGTTCAGAGGTTGGGATCAGGACCTCTTGCAGAATATACTGAATAAGATTGTTGCAGAGTCTTTGAAGGAGATGATGGGAGAGAGCCAAGTTCCTTTTGTTGAATCATTAAAGTAGTTGTGTCATTTTAGTGTGTATGCTGCTGCTTTGGAAGCTGCTCCTAATTTTTTCAATGATTTGAAAATAGGTGCTTTGTACATGCTTATTGTTGTGCATCTTGTTGATCTCAAGGACATGCCTCTGAAAAATCCAGAAGCAGGGCAAATGAAGATACAAAGAAGTTAACCAATATGCTCTCACAAAAGCAGCATCCATTGTAAATCCAGGTAAACTACTTATTATTCTGGAACGATAATGCAATCCTAATTAACTGTTCTTTTAGGAAAGAACATCGACAAACAATCACTTACAAGAAATGTCATCAGCCCATTTAATGTATGCACACAGGTCAATCAGTATACAGTGACATCACAATATTTTTAGTGTTGTACGCCACAGTATACACATTCATATATACTCTTTGGAATACTGCTTATTCTGAAGCTATTCTGTTAACTTCAAGTTTCATTCATGAGACTGTCTGGCTTACAAGTATTGTTTTAGCTAAAAGCAGAAGAAAACTTGTATTTGTAGGACAGTGTGGTGCTTCAGATCCAATCTTCATTGGTCAATATAACCAATCTCCAAAAGGTAGTTTCAGAACATGCAGGAACATGACTGTCCCCAATTTCTTAAAAAAAAAACATCTGTGCCTTTTTCCAGCACTTCACAACTTCCCTGTATAGCTGCTGTGCAGTCCCAGGAAAAGACACATCTGCTGTATGTTTTAAAGTTTTGCAGATTTAGAATAAAATTAGTAAAGAAATACAACACTATTTTGTGTATCTCATTCATGCAGTTCAGTATTTCATTATCTCTTTAAGTTCACATATAAAAGAACATATGTGTTCTTTAACGAAGCCTAAATTCAAGCTATTTATTCAGATTTGGTTCATATATTTGAAGGGTCCAAAAATAAATTATTATTTTGGCTATTTAGGAGTAATGCATCATTTGTAAGATAAAACTTCTCTTGTTAAAATTAAGGATCTTATAAGGAGCATCTCTTCTCTACCCCCCCGAGCTCAGAAGTGCTGGAAGAGAAACAAATATTCTATTATTCAGTACTATATGTTAATGGAATTGTTTACCAAAATTTAAATTATTAATGTACCAAAGCATACCTTATTTGCAGCCAAATAAGAAAAGGAATAGTTAATTCTGCAGTCTCCATTCCAGTCAGATATGTTTCAACAAACCCTGACAACTGCAGTTTTGTGGAACAATAACTAAATTTCCTAATTTCCCATGTAGAATTTACATTATTCCTCAATCCATCACCTAAATACCAAAGTAGTTATAGAAGTACTTCTTTTGAAGCACCTGTATATCAAGTCTGAAATCTACTTACCCAGCCAAAATATAGCAGAAAGGTCAAAGCAAGGGAGTTAAGTAGTTTTTCTCTGCTTATGTTGCTTGTTTTTTAAATGTGATTTTCATGTCTCAAGGACAATATTTTAATTTGAAGAAATTGCAGCTGAACTTCCAGTGTAAACTGAGACTGCTTCTTAAAATAATTACAGAGAACAGAAAACGCAGGGACATGTTATACACTATTTCTGTTAAAAACAACACTGAAGAGGCCAACACACAGTTTAATTAATCCCTCATATTTTGGATTGTATCCCGATAGATTGATTCAAAAGCTGATCTAATATCTCAGCCTGAGCTATGGCTTATAACTGCATAAACAATGGTTTGTTGATATTGCAGATTTATTAGAAGGCCTTTCTTGAACTGACATAGTAATGTACTGTATGTATTTTTAAAATAACAAAATGTCAGTGCATTTTGGTCGTAGTCAGTTGCCGCTCATAAAAGATGTCCCAGTCTTCCAGAGGGGGGAAGAAAACAGTCAAGAGCTCTTTATTGTAAGAAATAAACACATAATTGTGCAAGATCAAACATATATTTATATATTTTTTTTGCTTTTCTTCCAGAATGTCATATATATGTATAATAGACAATATCAAGATTAATAACCACTTTCAGAAGAAAAAAAAAAATACACAGAGGCTCAGTTTCTCCATCATATTTGAATATCCCCACATAAAAACTGCCAATGCTAAAAATGGTCTTGCCTTGCCTTTTTCCTCTCATCTCCATACAAAGATGGAGGGAAAATGTGTGGTGTGTTTTATATTTCAGAAATGATATTTTCTTTAAAAAGTAATAAAAAAATGTTTTGTGGAGAAGTACAATACCTGTCTGAAAAATGTGACCCAATGGTGCTTTAAATGGCATTAGTCAAGGAGGAGTTTCTGTGTGAACTACTTGTTGAGTCATTTTATTGCTTGGGTGGGACTTTGCACTACTGAATTGCTTCAAACCACTGTTTATTTCCTGAATATTATCAGGAACATTAATCCCATTTTGCAGCCAAACTGCATGTTTATGACTAATATTTTGGGAAATAGAATAAAGTAAAATATTGGGGGAGAGAATCCTCCAAGATTCCAGGGGAGAGGGGGCTTTGATCTTGTAGACAAACGCTCCTTTAGCATCCAGATGGAAGATCTGAAGTCATGGTTTGAAGGGGAATGTACCTTTGCTTCAGTGCTTTCCTTCAAACAGATGCTTCATTTGAAACCTCAGAGAACTGAAGCTTTGCAGAGCCCAATGACAGACATTATTGCACTACCTATATAAATTTTAGTACACAAATAAGAAAAGAGTGCTTCTGTGGGTTCTGTCATTATAACGACAAAGTATAATTTGTGTTCCTGAATCACTAGAACATTTTTTTTTTCTTACAGTGATGATGAACTATCTTTTAAATAATTTAGCACAAGTGGAGATTGTGATATTGGTACACTCCTGGTATGAATATGTCTGGCCTTTTCTACAGGGACTCAAAACAATGGCCATAAGACCCTCTCTTTTGTTCCCCCTCCCAATAATCATGAACATTTATGCATGCTCAGGATGTTGAGGATGTGAAGTCTATGGGGCTTATGTGGTGCAGTTCTCTTCCATGGCCTATTTCTACTTCTAGCACTGTCCCATTGTGTAAATGTAAACTTTGGTGGACACTTTATCCATGATTCAATTAAAAAAAAAGTCAGTGTGCTAGCTATGAGGAGAGGTTAATTTAGTCACATTTTCATGTTGAAGGGTGTCTATGAGCATGCAAGGAATGATAAGTGAGTGCCCCCAGAACTATTTATGGTGATCAACAATTCCCAAAATGTACCACTCTGGAAAACAAGGCTCAATGAATTACAAAATGCTAATATTATACAAAGTTAATGATAGTCCCTAATTAGGGAGAAAGGTGATTATTGTTTGATTGATTATGTGCCATCAAGTTAGTATCAACTCTTAGCAAAACATACAGACCTTCTCCAGGATAATCTGTTCCCAACATGGACCTTCAGGCCTTCCAATTATGCACCAATTACAACTGTAATTGTATCCATTTTCCTTGCTGCTGGTTGTCCTCTTTTTCTCTTTCCTTCCACCATTCCTAGCATTATTGATTTCTCAAGAGAGCTAGGTCTTAACATAATGCATCCAAGATATAATAATTTAAGCCTGATCATTTGTGCCTCAAGTGAGAACTCTGAGTTGATTTGTTGTTTTCTGGGCTATTCATGGTATTCTTAGGAGCCTTCCCCAACAAGTTGAAAAGCATCAATACTCTTTCTGTCCAATTTTCATTTCTGTAGAGTATTCCACAGAAAACCATTTCCTTCATGATTCAGATTTTTATAGGTATACAAACATCACTGATTTTTTTCCAAGGCCTTCACTGCTACTCTATCTGAGTGCTTGTCCATGGCATATTTCTTATCTGCTGGTTCCTTATTTGTTTAAAGTTGATTCTAAAAGACAGAATCTGTACACTGTTTCAATATCTTCATTATTAATTCTAACCCAACCACTCTGGGGACCACAAAAAGGGGTGTTGGTTGACTATGCAGCACCTAGACTCAAAGCACTGGATCAAAGAGGCTGCCCCATTTTGAATCTGCCCCAGATTCTGTGTATCTTTAGAGGATCAAGTAGATTAGTATTGATTTAGGTCAACCCTAGAGTTCAGTTCAAGATAACAAGGCAGAATTACTTGATTTACAAAATCAAGGTGCCACTTTGGTTCAGATCACTGTAGTGGTCCAGAATTGGCTAATATAGACTGATCAGCCTACTAAGTGTCATAAACAAATTATATGCAAAGCATCTGAATCATGAATTTCAGGCCTGAACAGAATCTGAAGACAATTTAAGGGACTAATAGGCCTGATTTAGAGAAGGTTGGTCAACTGTAGACCATATTTTGGCATTGCACCATCTAATTCAGAATTATCTGCATAATTTGGACACTGCCCAGAGACCCTTTTGGGAGATGGGAGGTAATAAATTCGATAAATAAATAAATAATTTAAAATCAACATTATAGCTAGCATTCTTAAACTTTAAATATTTAATTATTTATTTCAACTTATTTTAATTTATATGGCCACCCATCTCAAACAAGTGACCCTGTGTGACTAACAATTAAAAACCAGTTTAAAAAAAAATACAAAAGAAATGTACAATTGGCAGTCAAGATAAAAACAACATCTATCATCAAAACAACCACTTCAAGGGCTCCAACTGACACTCTACTGACCCTGACCCCCATTCCCAGGAACACATTCACACCTTCAGGGCCTTGCAAAAGGCCATTAAGGCCAATGTGGAGGGTGTTCCACAGGGCAAATACCGTGACAGAAAGTGCTATTTTCCTGGGTCCCACCAGATGGCATTATTTAATTGACAGATCCCATAACATCAGTCGGTCTCTGAGTGAGACGGGCAGGGAATATATTTGATATATAAATAAATAAAATTAATTAATAACATGCCTCTCCTGCCAGATATGATGGGACATGCAGACACAATAAGGGAGAAGCAGTCCCACAAATAATCTGTTCTCCTGCCATGAAGAGCTTTATAGATGACTACTAGCACATTGAATTGAACCCAGAAGCAGACTAGCCAACAATGCAGCTTATGGAGCAGAAGCGTAACATGCTCAAATAAAGAAGCACCCATAACTGCAAACATTACTATATTTTTAGTAGTGGCAGCTTCTGGATGCTCTTCAAAGGCAGTCCTATGTAGAGTGCATATGCAGTAGTCCACCCTGAAGGTGACTAAGGTGTGAGTGACATTTGACTCTAGTTAGAAAGATTATGTGGGATAAGCTCAGAAATATCACTGTGGATAGGTGTCATCTTTATCTGATCCAGAACTTGTATGCCAGTTTCTCCCTGAGAATTAGATGTAATATCCAAAGCTGCTTTCAAATATCATTTATGCCTTGAATGAAAACTCAAGATCAGAGTTCTAAAGCATCTGTACTTTTTCTATCCTGCTTCTTCAAAGTCCAACTTCTGCTTTTATAAAGTGAAAACCATTCGCTCTGTGAAATGGTTTCTAGAGTGTCACAGGAAGAGGAGGAAGAGGAAGAGGAAGAGGAAGAGGAAGAGGAAGAGGAAGAGGAAGAAGAAGAAGAAGAAGAAGAAGAAGAAGAAGAAGAAGAAGAAGAAGAAGAAGAAGAAGAAGAAGAAGAAGAAGAAGAAACAACACTGTGCACATGATTCATGGTATCTGAATATCTTTTCCAAGGCTTTATCGCTACTCTACCAAGTGCTAGTCTGCAGTGTATTTCTTAGCTGCTGGTTCCTTTAATGTTGATAATCAATCCTGATAGGCAGAAGCTGTCCCTCACTTCAGTATCTTAATTAAGTACCTTGTTGTACCTTTAGTTTGATCTTCTGTATATTCAATCTTACCCTCATTTTTTTTCACTGTGCTCCTTGACTTCCATTACTGGAGCTTGCAGATCATTAGCATTTACAGGTATCAGTACAAATGAAGGCTTTTCTATAATAATTATAGCACATATTGAGTTATTTTTTGATATTCTTTGACTTTTTTCAATTACCAGCATGCATCAGAAATGATGTCTCTTGTCTTCAGTTTTTTTAAAGCCATTTTGAACATCTGGCATCTTCCTTTCCATGTAGGGTTCTAATCTGCATTGGATGATCCTAAGCATTATTTTGCTAGCATGTGAAATTATGGATATTGTAAAATAATTTTCACACTCCTTTCTTTGGTCATTGTATGTAGACTGTTCTCTTCCAATCTGTTGGCCCTTGTGTCATTCTCCAGATTTGTTGGCATACTTTGGTTAGAATCTTCTGTGGCTTGATATATTTCAGTGGGTATTCCATCAACTCCTATAGACTTCCAACTTAGTAATGATCGGCATGCTGGTCTAAATTCGTCTTCTAATACTAGAGATTCTTATAAGTAGAAGGGTATCTTCTGAGGTATCTTAGATGTTGACAACTGTACTATACAAAATTTCAGTACAGTCCTTCCATATTTGTTTGATCTTTAAATCAGTTAGTATCTGCACATTGGTATCCTTTCTCATACCAATTTAAGGTTGGGACCTTCATCTGTGTTTGGAGATCTTTTGGAACTTCCCTTGTTTTTCTCTGTCTATTCCCATCTTCAGTGTCTTACAGATGTCATTGTAATACTGTTTCTTCTAACAGGACTCTGAAAATCTTTGTTAAGTTCCTTCCTGAAATCTTTGTCTTTCTTGGCTTTGGCTTCTCTTTTTTTCCCTCTTCTTGGCAATTTCCACCACCTCTTCTAACATCTAGTTACTTTTTTGTTTCCTGATCTTTGGGAGTCTCTTTTAACATTCATCATTAACAACTTCTTTAATTTCCTTCCACAGTTCTCTGACTTTCTATTAATTAGGATGGGAAGTTTTTACTTGAAACAGTAAATATATGCTCACACTGGTTGGTTTTGTTCTTCCACTTTAGCTTGATTTGGAATTTGCAGATGAATAATCCTTGATCTGTTTCACAAACAACCCCTGGCCATGGCTTTGCTGTTATGAGTTCTTCTACTTCCTCTTAGCAATAATATATAACTATATAACTATAAATAAAATAAAATAAAATGTAAAATAGATTTTTGAGTACTCCATCCAGTGATGCCCATGTATATAGATGTCATTTTGGTTGTTTAAAGACTGTGTTAGCAATGAGGAAATTACTGAATGGGCAAAAATTGATAAGTAATTATCCTGTTTCATTTTTGTTTCCTAGGTCATACATTCAAACTACATTTTCCTTCTTGGTATTTCCAAACTTTGACATCCCGGTCTTCAGTCACAAGAAGCACATCTTGCTTGCATATTCTGTTGCTTTCAGGTTGAACCTAATTATTAAACTCATCAACCTCCTCTTTTTTTTTTTTCATTAGAGGTTGGAGCATGAGATAACGGTCATATTAAAAGTTGTCCGCAAAGGCTGATTGATATTATTTGGTCACTAACTCCTTTGTACCCAAGTAGTGTCTTTCATGTTTATGAAAGCAGTTCTGTTCCTTTTTTGTTTTTGTGTCCTGGGGAATAAAAGTACCAATCATAATAAATTCTGATAGTTTTTTTTTAAAGTGAATCAGAGCTGAAGTGACTCCCGAAGTTTACACTTGCACACAAGGAAGGCTCCAGAAGGACAAAGAGGCCATGGAAAAGAACTTTATAAGCTCCTTTGGCATTATTTGCATGTTGACTGTTTTTGTTTTGTTTTGTTTTGTTTTCCTTGCTAGGTGGACAGTGTTAAGTCCAACCTTTCTTTTAGTGCAGAAGAAGCAGTTTCCTCATATCAAGCCTGTCTGTGGACAAACATAGCTAAGTTCTGCTGACCAAATAGCAGTGGTGACAAAATACACAATTAAGTGTCTTTGATCATCTGGAAATAACCAGAGATGGAATGTAATAGTGTTTACAAATGACCACCACAGCAGTGGAAGAAAGGGAAACATTAGCTGGAAATTTAATGTCCACAAAAATATAGGATGTGAAGAGTACCACTTCAAAAGGGGGTACCACTTATTCTGAAGCTAGAATAAACTCAGCTCAGAACTTTTGGGAACCTCTGGAACCAAAACCAGTGCAGCTTATTTTGCATTTAGACCAATCTCTCTCTGTTGCAGCCCCCGTCCTCTGGAATAGCATCCCCTCTGAAATAGATATGACTCCCACTCTCCAGGGCTTCTGGAAGTCAAGACCTTGTTGTGAAGTCCCTGTTACATTTTTTTTAAATGTTATTGTTGTTTTCTTGTCTGGGCAGTCATGTTTTGTTATGGTATCTTTTGAACTGTATTTTAATTATGCCTTTGATATTTTGTAAGCTACCCAGACTCTTTGTGGCATTGGCTGATCTTAACAAATTTAAAGGAAGGAAGGAGGAAGGGAGGGAGGGAGGTGTGATGAGAAACAAAGAATTTTGTTTCACATGGAGGAAGGAAGACAGGAAAGCTTGTAAAGGCACATTAATTGATAGATGGAGACTGCTAAACTCAAAGCTTCAAATCAGTTTCTCCTCTAGACAGAGGTTTAAAAATCAGCTTACAGATTATTGAAGGAGGATGACCATGAGGGAATTAGAAATGGATATAGATTAAATGCAGCTGTATGAGTAGAACAATCCCTATTCTCTCTGCTATCAAAGGAGGAGTTTGGATGCAAACTACATTTGCAAATCTGCTGGGATCCATTTTGATCAGGTGCTTACCCTTGCAGAGGCATGGGTGTCTGTTTCATCATGGTGAAGCTCAGAGCTTTTCCCCATGGCTGAGTTAAAATAATATCCACCAATCTTTGAGAAAAAATTATACCAGCATACAACATGTCTGGTTCTAAAGTGAGCTACTTCCCTGCCAAATACACGTGCAGCCTAAGCATGGACTAAATATAGGCATTTCTATTTCTAATTTCCCATCTTACATCCTACTTAGAAGTGATTGATTAATTGATTATGTGCCATCAAGTCCATGTTGAATCCTAGTGACCACATAGATAGATTTTGTCCATGATAGGAGTAAGTAAGAGGGATAATTACTGTATATTGACTGGCATTCTCTTGCAGGCTTTTAGTCTTTTTCTGGCTGGAAGTATATGGACTTCCTTGTTGCTATTTGCTTGTTTTGCAAGGACCAAGCCACTAAGTTACTATGGTAACAAATCACTCTGGCAGGATGAACAGGTCAAACTTAAGTATCCTCGGATTTGGGTGTGAAAAGAATGACCATATAAGGAAAACCTGCTGATTTGCCTGTGAAAGGAACTTGCTTGGGCTTGTTTAGTTTCCTTTTATACAGCCTTCCTTTCAGTCCTACTCAGTGTGTGTGCGTGTGTGTATGAGCTTATAAAGCTTTTGTGCCTATCCAGGATATCTGGATATGAAACTGTTTATGTTTTTATGTTTTCTGTAAATATTTTTATAGAAATGCCTGGTGTGTTTTTTCTGATCTCACAGGCCAAATGCTTTCCAGCAATCTCTAACATTCCTCTTTTCTCTGGCTTTCCAGAAGGCATCTGTATTGGATAGATTTATTCCATGGTGCTTCCTTTAGTGGGTTCTTTGGACCTTCCACTCACCACTACTTTAGAAGTCTTGCCCTGGGCTCTCCTGGAACCAAAACCAAGCCTTTTGCTGTCAGTGCTGTCTAGAATTCCTGTTGGTCTGCCAGACATTGTGCTTCTCTTTCCATTCCTTCCAGAAACCTTTCCTTTTAAGTTTCCAGTTTTCTCTTCCTTCTTTCCATAATTCCCTTTTCTTATGGAATTATACTATGTCTTCTACTCTTGGAATTGCTATCAGCTAAGAATAACAGCTTCTCTGGCATACACACACACTAACAGAAAGCCATGGAAAACTGCAGGTTGTCACAGAGTGTCAGTTCTAACATTTTCTGTATTACAATTTCTTTTTTTTTTTTAAAAGCATTCCTTCTGATTATGGACATATTTACTCTGCCTGGGTGCCCAGTTGTGAAAATGGGCTGCCAACCATTTCTGAAGGGCAGATATGGACGTTGTTGTCCTCGACTCATCTAAAGTCCACTGCAAATGCAACCTCTCCCCATATTTTCTGCTCCATGTTGAAAGTAGTATTTTCCAGCTTGTGTCCGCACATGCATTGCATTGCTAAAGCATTGTGACTTTCCCTACTGGCTTTCCACAAGCAAAGTCAATTGGGAAGCTGGCAGGGAAGGTTGCAAGTCACTCCAGTAATTTGCTCCTGCTGCTTTTTTTTCCCAAGGAGGCCACTATGGAGGACAAGATACTCCTGCCCACCCACGGCCTCCACCGGACCTCCCCAGGCCTCCCCCAATACTTTGGCCCTATATTTTGACTGACTACTGTGAAGAAGCAGTATGTCCCCTCAACTGGGCCAATGGTCTCCACCATGCAGTCTGTGTAGCCTGGGGTAGAGATGTAAAGATGTGTATCATCAGCATACTCATTATACTAAACCCTGTGTTGATGGATGACCCCAACCATTTGCTTCATGTAGGTGTTAAATAGGAAGGAATAGAAAGTGGAAAGTGGATGTACCTTGGTGGTCTTCTAGTCATTAAATTGAATGGGATGGTCTGAGCAGGAATTCTCAGACAATCCCATTAAATTTAATGACATCAAATTTGTTTCTGATAAGGAGGAGAGAGTTTCACTGACATTCATACTGAAGGAGTGTGCCTTTTTTTGCTATGATGTAGCCAAGGGATATACAATATGTGAATGTCCTGTTTCAGAGTATGCAGTCATCTCTCCATTGGCGTGTGGCCTTCCTTTTGTCCCACACTTCACTTAAATATCAGAATTAGACATCATAAAGGAATGTTTTACAATTAAGAATTATGAGGAGCTGCACAAACTTCAGAAGGATGAAAAACTGTGCAACAAAGAGCAACAGTACCTGCATTAGCTCCCTCTACTGTCTCCAACAATAAAATAAGGTCCAAAACAGCATTAAGAGAAATTAAAAATTAACCCTCAGGACTCTGAGGTTATGGCAGAAAAACAAAGACTTCTTTCTGAGGAAAGAAAACAACTGAGGAATCTCAGAGCAAATTTCAGGATCATTTTAGCTGAAGTATCAAATATCGCAGATGCCTTTTTCTCCATAGCTCTTAGATGGCAGCTGGGATGGAAATCTGCATGGATATAGAGAATTACAAGGTTTCAGATGAAGTAAGTTTTGCTTTCAATCCAGTAATGCCTGTTTCTTCATATATTCTTTTAACAAGGCAGTCCCTTTATGTCAGGCAACATAATGAAACAGATTAAACTATAAACTCTTGGGATCTCAGAATACTCTGTCTGTGACAGTAAATAAACCAAGTGGCATCAAATAATTATACAGGTAGTCCTTAGCTTAGGTCCAGAGACTGTTCAAAGTTACGGTGGCACTGAAAAAAGGGACTTAACAACCTTGAAGTTCCAGCCTTTGCAGCACCCCTGTGGTCACGTGATTGCAATCTGGGCACTTGGATGCCCAGTTCACGATTACAATATTGCAGAAAGCTACAGTCTTGTGATCACCATTTACAACCTTCCCTGCTGGCTTCCTACGAGCAAAGTCAATTGGGAAGCTGGCAGGGAAGTTTGCAAGTCACTCCATAACTTGCTCCCACTGCTTTTTTTGCCAAGGATGCTGCTATGGAGTATGAGAAACTCCTGCCCACCCACAGCCTCCACCAGCCCTCCCCAGGCCTCCCCCAACCCATGTGTGGGCTCTGCTGGCCCACCTATGGTCCATAGTGCTTGTCTGTGGCACCCCCCACCCCTACAGCACTCCCACGCTCCTTGCCTGAGACTCCCACCTCTTTCTGCTTAACAACCCACACAGTCCTGGGGTTACGACAGCAACTGGGACTGCTGGGATTGCCATTGCTAAGTGATGCAGTCACATGACATCACACTTTACGACCGTATTGCTTAGCAATGGCAATCCTGGTCCCAACTGGTGTCATAACCTGAGGACTACCTGCAGTTAAGAATGGGTAAACTGTAACACATATATGTTTGTAAGGAATAAAGAAACAGAATTCTGGTTAGATTTTCAATTAAAGGCAAATTTTTAGTAAGAGAAAAAACAAACAACTTTTCAGTGGTGGCCTCTCTTCAGGTATTTGTTTTTTTGCTGGATTTCCTCAAAAAAAATTTCTTTTGGAAATTTGGATGCACTATGTCTTTATTAAAAAACAAACAAACAAACTTCCATGATATGCCAGGAAGCTAAAGAACTTACTGACTGTCCTCCTTGGCTTCTACCACCTAGCTTTTTACATTAAAACAAAATTGAAAAAATAAAATAAAATAGAAAGTTGGCATGCTTCAAGAATGGCTCTAGGCCCCATTAAAGAATAAATTAAAAAAAAATGTTGGGGAGACTAGTCCCATGCTTTTTCTGAGTGTATTCTCATTTCACCATAAAACTGACTAAAATGGTACCGAGCATCATATGGAGTTGCCACAGGAGGATAGAGAGGATGGATGGCAGGTAGTGTCAAGATTCATGATCAGATCTCGTGACACTTCCCATCTTAGCTCAATTCCTTTGCTTGATGCAGGAGAAGATTCACTGAGTTAGCTCAGCAAGATTAGAAGGTTTACTGAAGACTGGAATAAAGCCATACAAACAGTTGTTTACCTATCACCAGTGAGAAGTAGTAAAATGATTTTTGTACCCAGGAGTGGGTGATTAAACTTGTGGATTTTGCTCTTCCCTTTCCAAATGGACAAATACTTGGGCCTGCAGGTAGTATTTTGTAAAATTCATGAACAGCAAGGCCCTTCCAGCTGCCATTCTGTATGAATATTCACAGTATGTTCTCAATTTTCCAAAGATGCCCACCAACCTAAAAGGATGAGAGGTTCCTATCAGCAATGACTAGAGCAGGGGGAGAGAGGTGGAAAGTCAAAACAGGCAAGATGACCTCACAATCCAAGCCATGACCCTTTTGTACACACATTGTCACATACAAAAGGGATGGGGTTTGGATTGTGACACTGTCTCCACTGTCTTGCCTGTTTTGACCACACCTGTGAACTTCACTTACTCACATTATAAGCCATCTTGAAGGTATTCAGGAATTCAGAACTAAATAAAAGCTACTGTATAGATTTCAGCAACAATAGTTTAGTTCATCATTGATAAATAATATTAGATAAAGCCATTTATACATGCACACATAAGTGAATAAATACACATTTAATCTTGTTATAAATCTCATCCACCTATTACTATTATTCATATCCCATAGATGTACATATCAATAGTTCTGCATACCCAAGGGACCTTTACATCTGAGGTCTTCAAAAGGCAACTTGCAGTGTGTTAGGATAGATATATTTAAGTGTTTAGTAGGATTCCTGTCTAGATTTTCTATATTTGATTTAAAGAAGGCAAGTTTTTTTTTAATTGCTATATTTTATTTTATTTCTTACTTATAAAAAGAAACACCTTCACACACATAATGATTCTGTAAAACAGTATAGCTATTGGCACTATACTTAAACAGTACAAATATTGCTAATTGCTATTAATATAATGCTTTTCTATTTAAAAAAAACCCAGATGATGCAAGTCTGCTGGGGAAAGAAGCTATTTTACAGCCATCATACTGTTAGTTTTAACTACAATAATCTTACCTTCTGCACTTTCTTTGCCCTTTATCCATTTGCTTAGGTATTTTGCCTGTGTGACCAAAATCTTAAGTTTCATCATTTTCTTCTCCCACAATGAAACTGATGATAACCACTGCTGACCTCAATTACAGACAAGATTTCTGGAGCCCTATTCATATCTGCTTAGGTAGATTGTCTTTAATAACAATGCATCTATTTATAAAATTCTCTCTCTCTCTCTCTCTTCCTTTTTATTTTCTTAAAGCTACACACTGACCAAGATAACGGAGATGGGAATTTAAAATACATATTAACAGGAGATGGAGCTGGCAGTCTGTTTGTTATAGATGAAAACACAGGAGATATTCATGCAGCAAAAAGGCTGGACCGAGAAGAAAAGTCCCTGTATGTGCTGCGTGCCAAGGCTATAGATCGAAATACTGGAAGACAGGTGGAACCAGAATCGGAATTCATCATTAAAATCCATGATATCAATGACAACGAACCCAAATTTACCAAGGATATTTATACAGCCAATGTTCCCGAAAAGTCTGGAGTTGGTAAGCATAATGTATCATCATGTAAATGTTAAAAGGAGATTGAAAATTAAGTCACTTTCCAATAGTCCTCTAAGGGCTGTTTGGGGGATTTTAAATAGTAAGAAATCCTTCCAAAAATATCAGTTGAACTGCTCCTGTTTGTCAGCAATATCTACCCTATTGATTACCATATGGCTTTCATTCACCATTAGCAGTCAAACGGAAACATATCAGACACTGTATGGTCTTAGCACTTATTGTTGTTCAGCAGTAAACCACTGAAAATACTTTTTAATGGACTCATGTTTGTTCATGGTCAGTGACAATAATGAGTTTTGCATTCAGATTTAGGCCGCCAGAGTACAAAGCAATATTTTGATTTTCTCTCAAAGCTTTCAAACATCTGAACCTAAGTACATGTAACTTCAATTTTGAAAAAAAGACTGTATCATTTTGTAAATTGGTGTATTTGTCTGTGACAGTAAACACTAAATAAATCCAACATCATTGAGCTATGGTACATTCTTAAAGAATCATGCACTTGCATACTTTATGAAAATCCCCTTCTCTTTCTGTAGTCTGCTTTAACCCTAGTTTACTGCTCTATCCATATTGCTACTAATCACCCTTAGCCATAGTTGACCACTGTAATTCTTTTTACGAGGCTTTGAAAATTAAAGTTAAAAAGGCAGCCCAGATTATAGTTAATGATGGTTAATTCCAATGCAAATGCAACAGAATGTATGAATTAAAGAAAATCGTAAAAGGGAAAATAAAAAGTTTTGATAAGTAAAGAAAAAGAGCAAAAGGACAAACTACAGGTAGTCCTCTCTCAACAATGGTAATTGGGACCGGAATTTCCACTGTGTCATAAAGTGCAATGTCACATGACCACATTGCTTAGCAACGCTAATCTGTCATTGTCGTTGATATCTAAAAAACCACTGCCTCTACATGCTATATGGGTAAGGGAAATATAAGTCGTAAGTTGTAAAACCAAAAAAGTAAATTTAAGAAAAACCTTTGTATGCCCTAAGGAATGTACCATTTGAATTCACATAATATACTAAGCCCCAAACCCAGGTTTATAAAAAAACAGTTGCTGTGTTCATGTAATGTTCTATATCAGTGGTTCTTAAACTGTTTGACCCAATTACCCCTTTGCCCAGTCTCAAATGTAATTACCCCCACCAAAAAAAAAAAGACACTTATTTTACACAACTGTCTTGGCAGCTCCAAACTTGGATCCTCAACTCAGAGTTACAAATTGCTCCATTACCCCCAGGATATGTCTAAATTACTCCCAGTTTAAGAACTATTGTTCTATATCAAAATGAACCATGATATGCTTTGATAAGATGACCTGGAACACACAACAGTGGCTGGATTCATACAACTCATTGAACCACCAACTCCACAACCACACTTCAGCCTAATTTAGCATGTTGTATGAACGCAAGCAATATGAAGAATTATTAACAGTTTTAATAATCCTCACATAGTATATCTTCATAGTAACTAAAAGAGTAAATACTCTTCTCAGGACAGTCATACTGTGATCAGAATCTCTGAAGCACTGCACTGGCAAAGCTACTTACAGCTTCTGGAATCTTCTTGGGTTCTTAGAGGTATATTTGCCGTAATGATATAGAGCCATAAGATATCTGTATCTGAAAAAAGGAATGATGTTCTGTTTGCATTTGAAACACAAGAAATTATGCAAATAATACACTACCAGAATCTATAACAAATAGCTTAGGATTCTCTGCTTGCCAGGAAGGGGAATGCATTTTGGCATCTTTAGTGTAAATAACTTGTATGTTGCAGCAGCCAAAGAAATCCTTGATTTGATAGAGCCAAGCTCTAGCTTATATGTGTAATGGACTGTGACTAAAGGTCTTACCAATACAAGCAGGACAGAGCTCCTATTTTTTGGAGGCAAAGATGGAAACAAAAAGGGGAAAGATTATTTGCACAATGGCAACATCACTTCTGAACTGTTTTCGTGGCTGGTATTTTTGACAGGAACTGGGGTGTCAATTGTCTTGATTTTCATTTTCATAAGGAAGTGGTACTGCCATTAAGAAGTTTAAAACATTCTGGATATCTTGAAGAGAGACTATAGCTTACTGGTAGAACATGTGCTATGCATACAAAAGATCCCAGTCCTTGGCAAGTGCAGGTATAGCCAGAAAAGCTTATTCTGGAAAGTTGCTGTTCATACTAGTCTAGATGGGCCAAAGTTCCTTCTGATGTCAGGAAGCTCTCTATGTTCCCTTGTCTTGTAAAATTCTAGGAGCATCTGAAACTATTGTACTACATTGGTAGGTAAACACCAAGAAAAGGACAGGCTAAAGTCCCGCTCTTTTGGATGAGAGTAAAATGGAGAAGAGAAGCAATATAGATTCTAACTAACCCCCTCATCTCCAAGTCAGAGTATTTTATAGGTAGGTGAGAGGCCCCTGGCAACAAAAAGCCCCTGTAAAATTTGATGCATCCGAGCACATCACATTTACATGTTTGCCAAGCAGTATCAACAATGCAGTTTCTGATATTGAATCCCTTTTTCTCATAAACAGACTGGATATAATATGGCAGCTATACCTGGTGTATTGCAACTGCATCAAGCATGGAATCAGATAGGCAGACACAGTGCAGTTGGACATTCTAAATTACTGTTTATTGAAATGCCTATGTTCATGTTACACAAAAGACAGCTTCAGCAAATCAGCCATGAAAGAAGGTATGGTAGTTTAGGCAGCCAATATTGAACCATATGATGATGTTATTTTCTCACAGAAGACAAATCACATGCTAAAAGATCAGAAAGTTATCTACGCATCATTTAAAAAGAAAGCAGAAGTGTTGGAACACAACATAGATTTGAAGCATTCAGTTTCATGGGCTTCCCAAATCCTTAACCTGAGGATTTTTCTTGTCTTTCAGTAGATAAATAGCATAATAAAGAGGTTTATCACAAGCATTTTCTCATAAACTTCATCTCATACAATTAATTAAATGCACATTAGAACTTAGTGTCCAGAAATCAAGCAGGGAGAAATCTGTTGTTCAGATTATGTTCATTCACCATAAATGGTTTTGAACTGAACTATCATTTTGTGTATTAGAAGAAAGCAAATTCATACCTGCCAGGAAATTACGACCAATCCTTATTTTGGTGGATATATTTTAACTATACTTACAGTATTTAATGATTCAAAATATAAAATCAATATGTTGATGTTTATTCGTTTAGTCACTTCCAACTCTTCGTGACTTCATGGACCAGCCCATGCCAGAGCTTCCTGTTGGTTGTCAACACCCCCAGCTCCCCCAGGGAAGAGTCCGTCAACTCTAGAATATCATCCATCCATCTTGCCCTTGGTTGGCCCCTCTTCCTTTTGCCTTCCACTCTCCCTAGCATCAGCATCTTCTCCAGGGTGTCCTGTCTTCTCAATATGTGGCCAAAGTATTTCAGTTATGCCTTTAATATCATTCCCTCAAGTGAGCAGTCTGGCTTGATTTCCTGGAGGATGGACTGGTTTGATCTTCTTGCAGTCCAAGGCACTCTCAGAATTTTCCTCCAACACCACAGTTCAAAGGCATCGATCTTCCTTCTCTCAGCCTTCCTTATGGTCCAGCTCTCGCAGCCATATGTTACTACAGGGAACACTATTGCTTTAACTATGCGGACCTTTGTTGTCAGTGTGATGTCTCTGCTCTTAACTATTTTATCGAGATTTGTCATTGCTGTTTTTCCAAGGATTAAGCGTCTTCTGATTTGCTGACTGCAGTCAGCATCTGCAGTAATCTTCACACCTAGAAATACAAAGTCTTTCACTGCTTCTACATTTTCTCCCTCTATTTGCCAGTTATCAATCAAGCTGGTTGCCATAATCTTGTGTTTTCCAAATTTGCTGGCATATAGCATGCATTAACTTGACAGCATCATCTTGCAAGATTTTGAACAGTTCAGCTGGGATGCCATCATCTCCTGCTGCCTTGTTCTTAGGAATGCTTCTTAAGGCCCATTCAACCTCACTCTTCAGGATGTCTGGCTCTAGCTCACTGACCACACCGTCAAAACTATCCCCGATATTGTTATCCTTCCTATACAGGGCTTCCGTATATTCTTGCCACCTTTTCTTGATCTCTTCTTCTTCTGTTAGGTCCTTGCCATCTTTGTTTTTGATCATACCCATTTTGGCCTGGAATTTACCTCCAATGTTCCTAATTTTCTGGAAGAGGTCTCTTGTCCTTCCTATTCTATAGTCTTCTTCCACTTCTGCGCATTGCTTGTTTAAAAATAATTCCTTATCTCTTCTGGCTAACCTCTGGAATTTTGCATTTAATTGGGCATATCTCCCCCTATCACTGTTGCCTTTTGCTTTCCTTCTTTCTTGGGCTACTTCTAGTGTCTCAGCACACAGCCATTTTGCCTTCTTGGTTTTCTCTTTCTTTGGGATGTATTTTGTTGCCGCTTCCTGAACAACGTTGCAAACTTCTGTTCATAGTTCTTCCGGGACCCTATCTACTAAGTCCAATCCCTTAAATCGATTCTTCACCTCCACTGCATATTCCTTAGGAATATTAGTGAGCTCATATCTAGCTGATCTGTGGGTCTTCCCTAATCTCTTTAGTCTGATCCTAAATTGTGCAAGAAGAAGTTCGTGATCTGAACTACAGCAAGCTCCAGGTCTTGTTTTTACCAACTGTATAGATGTGTGCCACCTTTGGCTGCAAAGGATGTAGTCAATCTGATTTCGGTGTTGTCCATCTGGGGATGTCCATGTATAAAGCCATCTCTTAGGTTGTTGGAAGAGAGTGTTTGTTATGCAGAGTGAGTTGTCTTGGCAAAATTCTATCAGCCTATGTCCTGCTTCGTTTTGTTCTCCCAGGCCATGCTTACCTGGAATTCCAGGTGTCATTTGACTGCCCACCTTAGGATTCCAGTCTCCTGTGATGAAAATAATGTCTCTTTTAGGCATGTTGTCCAGTAGGTGCTGCAGATCCTCATATAACTGCTCTATTTCAGCTTCTTCAGCATCTGTGGTTGGGGCATATACTTGGATCTCTGTGATGTTAGATGGCTTGCCCTGAATTCGAATTGAGATCATTCTATCATTTTTTGGATTGTATCCAAGCACAGCTTTAGCCACTTTACTATTAATTATGAAGGCTACTCCATTTCTTCTGTGGTCCTCTTGTCCACAGTAGTAGATCTGGTGGTCATTTGATGTGAAGTGGCCCATTCCAGTCCATTTCAGTTCACTGACGCCCAGAATGTCTATCTTTAATCTTGACATCTCACCAATAACCACATCCAATTTGCCCTGGCTCATAGATCTTACATTCCAGGTTCCAATGGTGTGTTGATCCTTAGAACATCGGATTCGCCGTTCACCACCAGCATCATCGGCTGCTAGCCGTCCCTTCGGCTTTGAGCTAGCTGCGTCATCATGTCTGGGGCTAGTTGAGCTCATCCTCTGTTCCTCCCCAGTAGCATTTTGCCCATCTTCCGACCTTGGGGCCTCATCTTCCGATGGTATACCGACATATCTCTGGTTGTACTGATCCATTTAGTTTTCACAGCAAGAATACTGGGGTGGGTTGCCATTACCTTCCCCAGGGATGACATTTAGTCTGATCTCTCTGTCATGACATTTCCATCTTGGGTGGCCCTTCACGGTTTAGCTCATGGCATCATTGAGGTGCTCAAGCTCCAGCACCACGACAAGGTAACGATCCTTTGCTGAAGGAAATCGATATATGTTATATATATATTTATTGGTGGGGTGGGTGGGTGTAACAGCACAATTTCAAGTAGTTTTGAGTATTTGTAAGGCCATTAAAACACTTAGAGATTACATGTTTGTTGAATCTGATTCAAGGTCCATCAAGTCTAGTATTGTATTTCTAATTGGCCAACTAGTTGCATCCAGAAAGTCTAAACATACTGTAGATCAACACAGGAGTTATTGGGGAGCCAGAGAAGTGCTAGATATAAAATGGGCAAATGGTTCATAAAGGACCTGATGAGTCAGATTGAAGTCAGTACTGGGCAGTATTCTAGAAAAGATTTTTGAGTAATTTCTGATCATCCAGAAAGTAATGCAGTTTTTTTTTTTTTTTTACCCAACATGGTTTTATTGGGTCATGCCAGTATTATTTCCTCGGTTGGTAAAGTTACTAGTCTGGAATATACAGGTATTCCATAGTTGTATTGACAGCTATTTTTTTCTTAATTTTCTTTAAAACTATCTAAAATATATCATTATCCATCAACTAGTTCGGTGCCCTAAAATTAAAACTAAATGAAGTATGTGTGGCATTGTGAAATATCTTCTGTTAATGCTGAATCTACTGCTAAATATTTTCATGGCATGATCTCAAGTTCTAGTAGTACCAGAATGGGGGAAAAAAAG
The DNA here is from genome assembly GCF_035149785.1 of Candoia aspera. Lineage (NCBI taxonomy): Eukaryota > Metazoa > Chordata > Lepidosauria > Squamata > Candoiidae > Candoia > Candoia aspera. Next base: position 130,749,916 of record NC_086155.1, on the reverse strand, counting down.
TCTCTATATTGTTTTGTTCATTGTTTTATAAAACTGATAGGGTTATATACCTCTAACATATTGTAGCTGTTTTATGTTTTCCCTGTATGAAGATTTCTTATTTTACTAAGTTCATGATCAACAAAGGAATATTTACTACCACTACATTTCCAGTTCTGTAATATTCCAGTCAGGGAAATATTTTATATCAGTATTTATGGTAAAAACAAAAACAACCGTCCTTCAAGCACAAAATTCTTTTTAACAGATTTCTGATTATTCAACAACATAGTCCTCAAAATAGATGTGTTTATTCACCCACACCAAGTTTTTCTGCCCCTCGGATTATTCTTGTAACTCCAATTCAAATAAAGTGTAACTTATGTATTACATGATTTTGTTTATCTCATGTTTTTAAAAAACAATCCACATAATTGCTATCTATCTACCTACCTACCTACCTATCATCTATTTAAACATACATAGTCTCCCCACCCCCCACTACAAATTCCTAATTTATATGGCCAGGGTAAACTCCTCCCACCCCTTAACACAAAACAAGTTTTTTTTTTTTTTTTTTTAAATACTATTGTGGTAAAGTTAATGCACACTTAACTTTGTGTAATTGTATGCCTGAATGTTAGGGTTATACTCTAGATCCAGACAAAGCCTGAATTCAGTGTGATTTGGAATTTTTTTTTCTGCTTAACTTGCCTTGAATGGATTAAAATTCCTTTGTAAAGTTCCAGTCCTATCTCATGTCTGGAGTTCTGAAACATGGAAAATATAGTGGCACACAATGCTCCAAAAAGGAAGTGTAAAACACCATGGAGGGAAGGTTGGGAATTATTGGATATAATTCAGTAGATAGCTACAGCATCTTGAGAGAGAAAGCCTTAGCTTTACTATTCAGCCCATCTCAGTGTTTACCAGTTGCTCATCTTTAACACTTATATGATGATGGCTTATGAGCTGCCTTGGCTAGTAGACTAGATTATTTACTTTTATGGAAAAAGAACAGCAACTTAATATCTTAAACTACACCTTTCCTTCAGCCTTAGGCAATGAACAGATTGATTAGAAGGAGCTGTCATGACTTCCTTTTGCACAAAAGCTGTTTAACATATCAGTCTGTACATTTCTTACAACAGAAGAAATCTGGGGGTTCTCCTAGACTACAGCTCCTGCTCAAAAGGAAGGTCGCAGCTGTGGCCATGGGAGCCTTGGCACAACTGTGTCTTGTGGCCAGGTGCACCCATTCCCAGATTGGGATGCCATGCTCATGGTTATGCATGCCTTAGTCACCTCCCAGCTGGACTGTTGCAATGCAATCTACATGATGCTGCCCCTGAAAACCATCTGGAAGCTTCAGTTGGTCCAGAATGCAGCAGCGTGGGTAGTTATGGGTGCATCTCATTCTGCCCATGTAACACATTACTCTGCACTGGCTCCCAGTAGGCTTCTGGGTATGATTCAAGGTGCTGGTGGTTATCTTTAAAGCCCTACATGCATAGGACCAGGTTACTTGAGGGACCGCCTTCTCCCAAGAACATCTGGCCACTCCACATGCTCCCACAGTGAGGACCTCATCCAGGTTCCTTCTTAGCATCTTATGGGACCTAGGAAGTGTGCCTTTTCTGTGGTTGCACCTGTTTTCTGGAATGGTCTCCCCCTCACCCCCACACCCACCCCAATATACTATACAACAGGCCCCAATTCTCCTTGCCTTCAGGAAAGCCCTTAATGTCTGGCTCTTCCCCCAAGCATAAAAGATTGGTTGAGTTGGAGTCACCACTCTGAAGTTTGTTTTGTTCTGTGCTTGGTTGCCATTTCATATTTTAGCTTTTGGATTTACTGTATATTTTGATTGTTTGTATTGGTTGGCTGGTTGTTGTTGTTGTTGTTGCTGTTTATGTTATACACCAGAGTCTGAGTTGGGCAGCCTTATAAATTTTGAAATAAATAAAATACATAAATAAGAAATACCACAGAAGCTCTTTCTGCTGCAAATTTCAACACATTCTACTTGAGAGAGAAAGAGAGAGGCAGCTAGGAAAATAATAATAAAATAATAAAATAAAATAAAATAAATTGTAGGTTCAGTAGTTTGAAAACCCCAGCATTGATTTCTGTGAAACTGAATGCATTTCATTCCCGTTATAGTTTCCTGATGTAGCTGTTCCATCTCATTTTATTGAAAGTTATGAACAATTTAAATAATCTCAGCTTAAAGGACAGCAATTTAAATCCCCTTAAAGAAGTACTTATGATATTTGATGTTTTATTCTCTCATAACAGTCTAATACTTTGGCATAAAATAAAGTAATAAACTGTGGGTGGGTGGATGGATGGATGGATGAATGGATGGATGGATAGATGGATGGTTTTCTGTATGCTAATTCATGCATACATTATTTTGTTAATTCATTTTTTCCACCCATATCAGCATTTGATTCAGACTGATTGGGTCAGATTTTTCCCACAGCCCTTAAACTGGCCCTTGAATGGATGGGCAATCTTTGTTAATAGTGTAGTATGGTATAGTATGGTAGTATATTTTCTCAGTTATTGAAGAAAGGTAATTCTGTTCAGAAGCAGATATTTCTTAAACCCCAGATAACTCTTAAATCCCAGTGAAGATATTGTTCATAATCTCTCACCTTCCCACTGATGATTTCCCCCCCCCCATTTTTCTTATCTTAGACGTATAGCATCAGAAGAGTAAGCGTTACTACAGCTGACTCATTCATACTGGAAATGACCTTTAAATCAACACAAAAAAGTGTATCTTTTCTAATCATTGAAATTATTTGACAGATCCATTTTCCTATTCACTTTTCCTGGAATATTTTATCTTCTTCTCTCAACTATAGCTCTTTAAACCTTAGACCCCCAAAAAAAATAATAATAATACAGTCTTTAAAGTCCACACCTCAGCACATTTCACTCATACCTAATGCTGACACTGCAGTGTTTTGCTTAGTTAGAGTTATCGTCCTTCAGTTAAGTGATTAAATTCAAGGTCCCTTCCATTCAAATCAGATATGGATGCACAGAGCAAATTAAGGAACTCAATGGCATTGTATAAAGAAACACAAATGTATTGGATGAAAGCCATGAGAAGAATTCCCTTTTTCAGTGTAGAAGTGTCTTATATCAAAGCCTTTTTTGCCAAAAGTGAAAAAGAACAGTGCAGTTCCCCAAAATCAATGGACAGATGTTTTTTGTAATGAACTATCCTTTAATATGGGCATTTTAATAAGATATACACAGTAACTCTCAAACTTTCCACTTTGGGGGAGGTTTTTCTAGTTCAACTGATCTGTCAAGGCTCTTGGTTATGGTTCTGGAACTGAAATCATTTTCTGAAATATGGAAACAATGGACCAGTTGTACCACAGGAGAATACAGCTGAGACAGAGGGCAGTGTTCTCTAATACCTAAGTATTAAGGAGAATTACGGAAAACTAATAGGAGAAAGACCTCAAGGCTAATGAAAATCAGGTATCCAAAGTGGGGGCGGAGAAGGGAGAAGGTGAGGAGAGAAGGGAGAGGAGGAGGGGATTACAGTGTTAATGCTGCTGCATAAAACACTTAGTGGAAATCTCAAAGCAAAATATCACAAAGAAAAGGCAGAAAAGGGGACAACTCGTGAAGGGACGGTATATACAAATAGACCAAAATTACAAAGATGGTGTTAAAAAGGGTTAAGCTCAAAACAAAGATTAAGGGTAAGAATGACACCTTATTCAAATATGTTCAAAATGAAAGGAAAAGAACAGTATACCAGCTGCTCCATGAAGACTACAAAACGAGAAAAGGTAACAAAGAAAAAAGTCACAACTATCAATCCCTGTTTTAGCTCCATCTTCTCAACAAGGCAGTATTATTTTCCACCAGGCAATTGTGAACAGGTCGATGAAGAAGCAGGACTGAAGCCTGAGATGAATGAAAACACAGTCAGGAAATATCCACTTACTTTGAGTTTAACTTGAATCTAAGGGTACTAAATACATTTGCTGATATTCTGACTTATAATTTATGTATTATCTTTGAAAAAGCCAAGTGAACAAGTGAAATGTGAAATGACTAGAAGAGAACATAACATTATCCCTATCTTCAAAAAGGGGGGAAAGGCTGTTCAATATCCAGTCAACTTGACATTTATATCAGGGAAGATTCTACAGCAGGTCATAAAGAGATTGATCTGGAAGCATTTTGAAAAAAATATATAGTAACTAACAGAAGTCAACATGTTAAGAACAAGTTTTTCCAGAATGACATTTATTTAATAATTTCTATTTTTTTCTAAATTGCTGTATTCTGGAATGAATCCCAGAGGTTTACAATAGTAATAATTCCATAAAACATAATAATTAAACAGTCAAAAATCGCATTGACAGCAGCACCTGCCAGCCCAGGAATCAATCTTAGTGGTGATCATCACAAATGCTCTCCTAAAAGGCATTTTCATGGCTTTCCAAAATGAGAGCAAAGTGGGCATCAACCACATGTCCAGAGACAAACTATTCTGGAGGGATGATACTATCATAGTATCCCCTCTTCTACATATCTCACAAATTGAGCATCCCTTCCCAGGATGTGCATGCAGGATGGGATGGGATAGGTTTACTTGGGCAAAGTGTCCTGGGAGATACCTGGCAGCTGAGCCATGTAGGGCTTATCTTATTTTTTGATGAGGTAATTTTATTTAGATTGTGAGAATACTATAGATATACTATATCTTGATTTAATCAAACTATTTGACAAAGTATTCCATAATACTCTGCCTAGCAAACTAGTTAACTAGGAAGTGGATCAGACAACAATCAAGTGGATAAACAGCTTGCTTCAAAATCATGCTAAAATAGTTCTATTAATCACATTTGAGTGAGTTATCGAGTGGGTGCCAAAAGGTTCAATCCAAGGCCCTGCAAACTTTTTATTAATGATTTGGATGAAATAGTGTTCATCAAATATATGTTGGCATTTCCTTGTTTTTTGCAAGGAGCAAGCCATTAAGTTACTATGGTAACAAATCACTCTGGCAGAGTCAGAAGGTCAAACTTAAGTATCCTTAGTTTTGGGTATAAAAAGGCATGACCATAAAAGGTAAAGCTCCTGATTTGCCTGGAGGGCAGCTTGCCTGAGCTTGTTACTAGTTTCCATTTCCTTTCTATCTGCCTTCCTCCCAGTCCTCTCTGAGCGCGTGTGAAAGCACAAGTTTGTAAATATGTTTTTGTGCTTTCTGTAAATGCATTTATTTTTATAGAAATGCCTGGTGTGCGTTTTTTCTGATCTCTTGGGCCAAATGCTTTCCAGCACTCTGCCACAGGTTATAGGCCCAGTAAGCAGCCCAGTAAACCCCCAAAGAGAGCAGAGAGATCAGCTCCACACCTAATGCACATTTAAAGGCAGGTAACAAAGACCTGTGAAGATTTTCCTTGGAGCTGCCTGGAGATTTTCCAGCCGCTGCCAGTCTACAGGACAAAGAAGCCAGCTGAGGTGACTTGAAAAGAAGGAAGAAGCCACGGCTACCTCCCAGCCCTCAATGATGCCTCGGGAGCACCTATCAGAGACCAACTACTTCAATTGGGCCCTGAAGATGGAGATGTATCTTCGCAGAGAGAATCTTTGGCTGCCAATTGGTGAGCAAACCTCCCAAAATCCCAGTGATGAATGGCTAGAGCCACCATTATCCTGGGAGTTGAGGACAATCAGCTAGTGCACATGCGAGGCATGCAGTCTGCAAAGCAAATTTGGGATGCTTTGAGAGACTTGAATGTAAAGGTAACAGCAGGGAGCAAAGTTACCCTGACAAAAAAGCTGTACAAAGCCTACCTTGCAGACGGAAAGAGCCTTCCTGAGCACCTGCATTATATTCAGCAGCTGTTTGTTGAGTTGCAGGAGAGAGGTATGGAATTTACACCTCTCACAAAATCCTATATCCTCCTGTCCTCATTGAATGAAACATGGGACATGCTGATTTGTACCCTAAAGGCTATGCCTGAAGCAGACCTCACCCCATCGTATGTAACTCAGTGCCTACTCGAATGGGTGAAGAGAAAGATCCCTCCCCCCCATCTCTTCTAGAAAGGTACAGCACTAGAAAGCAAGCAAAAGGAAGGGAAACGAAGCTGAGGCTACAGCACTAGCTAGCCAGCGATGCTTCAATTGTGGTTCAGCTGGACATTTGCAGAAAGACTGTGCCTTGAGACCCAAGAGTAGAAAGACAGAGAAGAAGAACACAAGGGCAACACAGAAGAAGGCTCTTCAGACAACCCAAATTGCACAGGTTGCTGAGAAGTTTAATTCTGATGTATGGGTGTTAGATTCTGGAGCCAATTGTCATTTATGTAATTGTAAAAGCTGTTTTGTGTCACTGTCTAAAACAAACAGACAAAGTGTATCTTTGGCTGATGGGTCTGTGACCAAAATTATGGGACAAGGTGACTTGTATTTATCCTGCTTGGGAGAAACTGTAAGAGGTGTGTTCTATGTGCCAAATTCACAGTCAAACCTTTTATCTGTGGCACAATTGGCTGCAACAGGGTATGTCATAACATTTAAGAAAAATGGTTGTGAGTTATGTAAAAATGGGAAATTGTGTGCTACTGGTATGTTAAAAGACTCCTTGTACATTGTGCAAAATGCAAGGAAGCCAAGCTGCAAAGCTGCAGTTGGCAACACTCCATATCATGACCAATGTGTACACCTGATGCACAGGAGATTTGGTCATGCTAATTTCAAGTATATAGCACAAATGCCACAGCTGTGTGCTGACCTAAAGATAAAACCCTGTGACAAATACTTAGATTGTGTAGTTTGCAAAGAATGCAAAACACTAAAAGCTCCTGTGAGTAAGCACAGTGACAGAGTTACAACTTGACCTTTGGAAATTGTACACTCAAAAGAACATTGGTTCTTTTGCTCCAAGTCTTGGACAAGCAAGGTATGCAATGACCATCACTGATGATTTCTCAAGATACACATTTATCTACATCTTAAAACACAAAGATGAGGCATTTGAGAAATTCAGAAGTTTTGTGACATGGGCAAATGGAAAATTCGGAAGGCCTCTATCTGCACTCTTATGTGATAGAGGAGGAGAGTACCTTTCTCACAAATTGAAAGGTTCCTAGCAGAAAAGGGGATAGAACAAATTCTTTCTAACCCTTACACGCCTCAGCAAAAGGAAAAGAATATAATAAAGAAAAATAAAATAAATATATAAAGAAGTAACTAAACAAATTGTTAAAGCTTGGTTGTTTCAGTCCTGATGTGAGCAAAAGTCCATTAAGAGTTACCAGAGATAACAACATTCCTATTTTAACCTTGATCAAATAAACCAACTTTGTATTCATCCCTCTTACTTCTAACAATCTTTATCTTTAGTCCCTTCCTTCAAATAATGTCGTAGAACTTTATTTCTTTTCCTTTTTTCTTTGTCCCTTCTCACAAAATTCTTGAAAACTTCAACAAGCCTCTTTTGCAAATTCAATATAGAAAAAATATCCAGGTCACTCTTTTGGTTTGTTGTTCGTATATCCTTTTTAATTATTAAGACATCAGCCGGTTTCTTTTGTATGACCAGTGTAATATCTTTTTCCATGTCAGTCTCGATCTTGTCAGATAAAACTTGTTCCTCTTCCATAACATCTTTTAGACACAGTCTATGTATAGAGGCTGATACTATTAAAATTAACTTTGGGGTGCATTGTTCAAAAACATCTTTCAGTATGTACAATGTTAAAATATTTTTCTTCATTCTGTAATTTTAAATTGAGTTTAAGTGTTCTTATTCTTTAATTGTAATCTTTAGTTCCCTCTAGTTCTCTCTAGTATCCAGTTTTTATATCTTATCTTGCTTTTTTTAATTTAAAACAAAAGCATTTTCCCACGGGAAGGATTCTTTATAATTAATTCCAGTGTCTTCTTTCAAATTTATCTGGACCATTAGTCTGTTTGTAGCTTTCTAAAATCAAAGTTTTAATCACACTTTTGCTGTTTTAAATTTGTCGTTAAAACTTTGTTCACTAAGAATTGAAGGAAACTCACCTGGGGCTGTCAAACTTGTCAATCCAAAGGTTCCTAATAGCTGAAAAACAGTTAATCAGCAATTTCTGAAAACAATTAGAAAAGTAAGTATGCACACTTCATGTGCTTTCAAAGACGCAGACTGCAGTTTGAGCAACATGGTTCTTCCCTCATCTCCCAGAGCTCTAAACCCACCAGAGACTGCTATCTTGTGGTCTCCTCATGAGAAACAGCTGTCTGGAGCACTTGTGAGTGATCTCATGTCCTCCCCTTGTCCAGAGAAGAATTATCAGAGTGCCTGTCTATTCGCCAGCTCTTCATTCCACCATGGTTGTTGGCTCTGCCTTTTGTGGAGCCATCTTCAGTCTGCCATTTCTTCCCCAGAAGTCCAAATTTCTAAAATAAAATTGGATGGGACAACTAATAGCCTAAAAGAAAGGAATAAAAATTTAAACAGTTTAAATACATGAACAAGTTAAAACAAATAAATGAACTTAAAAAAATAGAATCAAATTTAACACAAATGCAAACAAACACAAACAACTTCACTTAAGGAAAAAGAAATCAAATGCAATGGTAGAATAGGGACACCTGATTTAGCATTAGTCCTTATGAAAAATACTTTGGAATAGTAGTTGATTAGAAACTGAATGGAAGTTGATGTGTGATGTGACAATTTCAGTTTTAGGTATATCAATAGAACTGTTCAAATCATAGGAAGAAAGAGTTCCACTTTATTCTGTGTTATTCAGACTTTATTCCAAATAATGTGTCCAATTCTGGGCAAAAAAGACTTTTAGAATGATTCAGAAATCTGGAAGAGGTTCATAGAAGGGCAGCATTGACTAGAAACTAGAAGGGCAATATAGTCCAGAAAGTAAACCCTATAAGAGAGGTTGAATAAACAGAGAATGTTTAACATTGAAAAGAGAAAATTGAGTGGGTAATATTGCGACACTTTTCCATATCTGAAGGGTATTACATAGAAGAAGGCCAAGACCTGTTCTCTGTCAACCCATAGTGCAAGACATGATTAGAATAAGTGCAGTTCAACACTGAAATCAATTTCCAAGGAAGGAAGTGAACATCCCTTCACTGGATGTGTTCAAGAAAAGGCTGGGCAGCTATTTATCAGGGGTACTTTAATTGGGATATGTCAACTGATTAAGAGGTTGGTCAGATGAGCTAAGTGGTCCTTTTCAACTCTAGACTGTATGCGTATGAGAGAAGATCGAGTAATATGAAAATGAACATCTCTAGGTAGAACAGCGTAAAGAAAACACATTTTATTTATTTGTTTGTTTGTTTGTTTGTCCATCCAATTTGTCCCTGGCCATCTCCTCCCATTGGGGGACTCTGGGCAGTTTACAACAATCAATTAAAACAACAATCACAAATATACAATATAAAAATACAATAATAAATAATAAATAATATAAGTAAAAATAAAGATAAAAAGTCCAAGTGGCAAAAGAATCTAAAACAGTCCAAGTGTAGGAGGAGTGGTCTATAGCAGCCATCCTCATGTAGATCTATTCCCCTCTCCACCCCAAGCAAAGCGGAAATTTCCAATTTCATGTAGACCTTAAAGAAATCAGTACTGAAGAAGAAGGAAAAAAAATGATTCATGAGGAAAAAAGTGGAAACATTATAGAATGTGAGGCAGAGAGTTGAATCTTCTACTATATTCCTGGCTGGATTTAAGGAAAGTCAAGGGATCTCCAGAACATAATTTCAAAATCATTCCCGTTGCTCATTTTCCATCCTATTCTTATATAATACTGAAAAGAGAATACTGTATAAATGGGAATACAGAGCCATTCTCAACCCACTCTTATTTTTACCCCCAAGTAAAGCAATTGCTAGAGAAGAGAATCTATTGGAACAGATGTTCTTTTTTCCAATTGATCATGAAAAGTGAAATTCAGTATACATAATCAATTTCTGTTTACTGGCAGTCAAATGAAACTGAAATTTCAGTAGTTAAATGTGACTTATGTATGATTCAGAATTCATATTCTTCTATCAGAAAACCATTAGAAGAAAGACAGGCAGAAAGCAGACAGACAGACAGAAAGAAAGGTAAAAATAAGTAGAAAACTGGATTTGGAAGAAGATAAACTATAAGTTTAAAAATAACTATCACCTCTCTCTCTCTCTCTCTCTCTCTCTCTCTCTCTCCCCCCCCCCCTCTCTCTCTCTCTCTCACACACACACACACACACACACACAGTATATTTGGCTGTTGGATTAATCTAAATGTGGTCTGGTCCAGCTTTCAGTTTGTATCAAAGGAGGATGTTTTGTCTCCAACCTCCAATTTGTAGCACAGGGCCAGATCTGGGTTTCCCCCCCCCATGTTATATTATTCCCCTTTAAGCAAAAGATAGTTGTCACACCAAATGTAGTATAATAAAGATTAAGTAATACATTGGACCAGCTAGAATTCTGCACAAAGAAGAAGTTACCTTAGACCTGAAGGAGATCTTATTCTCAACGTCAGGGGTGAGCATAGCATTAATTATCATTGATTACAACCTATTATTTTTAGCAATACTGTGTGCATAATTGGCACTTATACTTAGCTCAGAAGAATCAAGCACATGATTAATCTGAGCCTGAGCAGTGCTGATATGCATGCTTATCTACTACTGTTGAGGCCCATGTACAGTGTTCTTCTCCTCTGCCATCCAGTATGCTCACAATAAGATCTCAGTAATCAGTTGAACAGAAGTTACCAGCAACTAGAGCAATTGTGTTGTGAGTTTAGTTAAGTACTGGGAACCAGGAAGAGTATGTAGCACTGAACACTTGGGAACTACAGAAAATGGGAAAAATTCAGAGTAGGCTACCATCTTTGTATGGTGAAAAAGGCACAAGAAGGATGTGGGGAGTCAGAGGACCCTTGCAATCCCAATGTCATACTGTTTTATCAGTATTTCAAGTGAAATTATTGCTCAGAACTGGAGTACTCATTACGGAGATCTTATGAAAAGTTATGGTCTCTTTTTCCATTTCCACTTTGAAGTCAGCCATGCAATCATCATCATTCCTGCTGACCTTGGAATACTGAGAAGAGTTAAGAAAGAACATGAAGAAATCCTCCAGCCCTCTGAGCCACAGCAGTGCCTAGCATAATAAGGCTCCTCTTACTCTACTCCACAAATGAATGAGAAGAAAGAGGGGGAAAAAAGATAAATCATCACTATCTCCTCTCAGTTTTCAGTAGATCTTGTGTTTGGCTGTTCTGCCAAAAAAACAAAACAAAACAAAACAAAAAAGACTGAGCTATCAATATGAGCAGGAAGCTGCTTGGCCATTAAGAGTTCTCCATATGGATTCATGTTAAATGTTTTGCACCTGAACAATTTTCCTAAAGCCTGTGACCATGGTTGTAGATTTTACTATAGAAGTTTTATATATGTCTATAAGGGGAAGAATAATGGTTTGCTTGAGCCCAGGGGACGTGAGGTAAGGATGATACAAGAGTCTAATATGTGCTGCTTATATCAGCAGAGAAAGTCAAGCTAGGCAGTTTATTAACAGGGACTGTGAATTGATTAAGAATAAGTAGACTTAGTAGAAATCTATTAAATGCTCTTAGTTAAGGCCAAATAAGGCAAGCATTCCTGCAAATGGGATAATGGCTCAACTCAAGCCTTTCATAGGGTCCAGTATCACAAATCATAAACTGAAAGTTTTGTAATTTAAGCTATGCCCCAGCTACGTCAGAAGATACTGACTTCACTGCTCAATATCAAATTGATGTAAATGCCACTTGCACAAGAGCCCTGAGATTAAATATGCACACCTCACTTTGACTTAATAGCTATGCCTGCACAATTTATTTTCTTATTTTTTTAATTGTCACTGCTCAATGAATCCTATAGTCTTGGTGAAACAGCATCTCACACAAGCTCAAAATTCAGTGATTTTGTCATGCAAAAATTAGTCTCAAATTAAGAGGAGAAAAGATGTGAATGAGGGGAATATATGCAAATTAATTCACTACATGCATGCTTGTGCAGGGAATTCTGCAGAAATGTACAGCCTAAATTCCATCTAGTCCTTTGTAGAAAATGTGTTTGATATTTTTTTTTCTACCACATCTTATCCATCCTGATGAAACAACAATTATGTGTGAAAGTTCTGTCTTTTATTTGCAACAATCTCTCCAGCACTCTGTGTTTTCCCTGGTGTCCCTTCCATAAGAGCTCAAGAGAAGACTTTATGGAGAAACCCTCCCATTGAACTGTTTCAGATTGGAATGTGAGCAACCAGGGAGGTTCAGAGTAATGGAAACCTATGTAGCAATTTCAACAGCAGTGTTCCAAAAGATCATCAAGAGATTAAAAAAAAAAAAAAAATCAAGAACGCTGAGAATAAGGTAAAAGAAAAAATGGTGCTTTGGCGGGGTCAATAGAAGAAAACCTTTAAAAAACTAAGAAGCAGTTTCTGGCACCATATTAATTTGATAATTACTGTGAATTGGCCTCATCAATTTGAAGAATTGTAGGAAATACTGTACTGTCTTTTGGGGTTGTACAAGGAAACAAGAAAAAATACTAAAATTATTATTTTTTAGCTTAAGTTAATAAATGAATAGCAAAATTATATTTATTTTTATTAAGTTTCTTCAAGAGGACCAAACATTTTACCATTCTGTGAGTATCTGTGATTTGTGGAGAAATGCCCACATTTGGAATCAAATGAACTGTCAGCTAAATATTTGTGTCATTTTAAAAACAAAAATACTAACACATATATCAGCTGGAACAGATTAAGAATAAATATATTGGAGAATGCCATTGGCTAAAACTAGATTATCAAGGCACTCCTGGTTTTATCGCAGAAAATCTATATTTTTGCAGTGATATGCAATTAATATTTTAGATGTTGTCAGTGGATTCCAGATAATTTTGGTATAAATGACAGAATTGTTCCTTATCTGTATCTCAATAGTAGGGCTAGAAGAAAGGGGGAAAAAATCCTTCCCTGCCCCAATTAACACTGTACTTTGTTTAGTAGTAACTGGCTGTGTTGAATTGAAGTTGTATTTGTCAAAAATGTGCAGAGGGGGGTGGGGGTGAGAGCAAGAAATACTCAATACTCTATATTTTTTATGTCCAGTTTCACTTAATTTGGGAGGGGGGGAAACTTTAGCACTCATAAAATGTCAGTTATGTTCACCAAGTTGTAAAAAATGCAAGGATATTCAAATTAAGCTGCTTGAAAACAGAACACATAGATAATATACTTCCTCAGAGAATCACAATATATTCTCACAAAATGCAAATTTAGTTTAAGCATAAACCAGAATGAAGTCTCTGTATTTCTAAAGCAACATAAAATAATGAACAAGCTACAACTTAAAAAAAATTGTTCAGGCCAATGAGTCAATTTGGCAAAATGATCCATTTTGCCGGTGCTTAATAATTTAAATATAATTCAAGGCCGTGATCTCTCCTCAACATAACACTTGCTCTAACAACTACAGTAATATACTACTAATATATATTTACTGGCAGCTATATGGCTTGAGTTGTATATGGCATAGGAACAGCACAGTCTGTACACAAAGAACATGTCGTATTATGATCAAAGTGCTGAATTTGGATTGTGGGGGGTCCCTCATTTAAAATTCCCATTCAATTAGCAGGTCATTCTCTCAGCTTAAGTGTAGTGGTACTGTGGTAATTGTTGGCATTTCTTTGTTTTTGCTCAGACCAAGCCACTAGGTTACCATGGTAATTGAGTACTTCTTTAAGTATCGGCAGGGGGAAGAGGTCGAACTTAATTGTCCTCAGTTTGGGTGTTAAAAAGCTGCATTGCCTGGGGGAGGAACCTGCCTGGACTTGTTTTAGTTTTGCTTTTGTAGCTTTCCAGCACAGCCTCTCTTCCCAGTCCTCTCTGAGCACATGTGAATGCACAGCTTGTAAAATATGTTTTTTTTTTGTCCTTTCTGTAAATACATTTATTTTTATAGAAATGCCTGGTGTGTGTGATTTTTCTAATCTCTCAGGCCAAACACTTTCCAGCACACTCTGACAGTGATGAGAATAGTGCTAATGAGAATAAGATGGGGGGGGGTGTAATCAGAATAAGATGGGGGGACTCCTTACTTGCTTTTTTGTACTTTAAAAATGTATTTATTTTGTTCAGGAACTAAAAGCAGCATACATCATGTTCCTTCCTCCATTTTTTCCCAACAATCATCCTGTGAGGTAGGTTGGACTGCAAGAGAAAAAGAGTCCAAGTCCCACCCCCCCTGAACTTCTGTGGCTGAGAGGGACCAGAACCAGAACCACAACCCAGTGCCAGTCTAGCACCTTAACACATATAGTAGAACACAGAGAAAATAAGCATTTATATGAAGGAAAATACTGCAAATAATATATAGTCTTACTTTGCAAGTATCAAAGAATATTACAGCATGTGTTAGTTTATTGAAGCATTTCTCATTCATATGAATCCTGAAGCAAAGCCTTTCCAACCAGTTTTGGAATTTTGGCTCACAACTCAATGAAGAAAGCTATCATATTTACAGATAGGAAGGCAAGTCCCTACCTCCACCCATTAGGGACAGTCTGGCAGGGAGGGGGGAATCTTTTCATTGCAGAAATGTCTACACACATCACAATGGACACAAAGTCCTCAGTTTTTTCCTCTGGCTGCTGCAGGTTTTGGTGTTTGTCAACAGAAGCCAGTTTTAGCCATCAGAATTCACTTCTGTCTCATTCCAGTCCCCTTCTGCTATAAGGGAAGACAGAACTGGGAGGCCTTTTTACTGAACATTTAGTAGTGATCACTCACATTCTTTAACAGTACAGAAGGATTTTTGTTTGTTTGTTTGTTTGTTTGTTTGTTTTTCCTTTTCCTTCCAAATGCCATCTTTTTCTGGAACTTTCACTGGAACCCAGAGAACTGGAATTAGTACAGTATTTTAAAATACCATCTCTGGTGTCTTCTTCCCAAAAGCAACATAGAGATGTAATTTAACAGGGTTATATCCTAGAAAATCTGGGCTGTCTCTCACTCCCTGATAAACAGGGATAATCAGGACAGATGAGATTTGTGACTCAGAGAAAACTTGTCATTTCATAGCAATGGCCAACTGTGCACTACTATTTCTGACCATATTAAAATTTCAAAATGACATCCAGATGCCCATTCCTGTCAACATCCTGTATATAGCAGTTTTGTTTCTTCTATATATTTTTGGGTAAGTTTAATTTTATTTCAAGACACTTGAGATCATCCACACACTTCAGGTCAGTGTTTTTGCCAGAAAATCATATCTAATATACTTTATTGAGGAATCACAGAGGAATATTGCTTGTGTTCCAAAGGATGGTTTTATTCATATTCAGCAAAAATTGGTTGAATATTGTTTACATTAAAGCGTCAGACAGTTCAATAAGCCAGGATAGATATACAAACAAATATAACATATAAAAAAAATGTAGAAGAGACAATTTGGAAATGCTATATTGAATTTAAAAATAACTCCCCCTCCCCACAGGTTTGAACAGTGAAAAGTCTAGTCCTGCAATCATACATGTCATTTAGGTAGACTTACAGTTAGTGACCATGATATAACCAAAAGTACGCTTTCTCCCTAGAGCTATTTTTGCATTCTGAAAATACTAATCTTAGTTATTATCTTCAGATACTACAGTAGATCAAAGCTGTATCAAGTTGATCATTGCCTTAGGTAGCTCAACATTCTCTATAATGACTGGCAGCAGTCCTCCAGGATCTTTCTTGATCCTAGCTGGAGATGGTTGAGCTTAAATCTGGGACTTTGTCTATGCAGAGTGTATTTTCCTTCTATTGAGCTCCAGCCTAACATCATTGTGAAGGGATATTATACACCCTCCCTCTCCCTTTCCTAGCATGTGGTTGTGAAGATGCAGTCACTAGGAATCAATACTTGATGGCACATAATCAATTAAAGAATAGGATACTTTACCTAAACATTGGGACAGGGAAAAATAAAAGTAGCTAAACCACTTTAATTTGCTGAAAGGTGAATTTACCATTCTAAGCATAGAATCTCAGAATATAAAAGTGTTGGATGGGACCATCTGCCCAGTGCAGGAATCCACTATTATGGCATGTCCAACAGATGGGTATCTCTAGCAAATGAGAGACCACTATCTCCCATGGCAATCTGTTCCATTGTTGAGCAGCTCTGTCATTAGGAATTTCTTTCAGATATCCAGCCAAAATCTATCCTTTGTCATTTTAACCCATTGTTTCTTGTCCTGTCTTCTGGAACAACTCCGAACAATTCTACATTGTCCTCTGCAAGACAGGCCTTCAGATATTTGAAGACAGCTATCATGTCTTTCTTTCTTCATGTGGAATACATTATTTATTTATTTATTACTTATTTGTTTCATTTGACTTGGACAACACCTGACTCCAATCAACTCTCGGCAGCTTATAGCTTAAAACTAAATAGCAATATACAATCTAAACAAAATAAACACTGAATAAGATGCATTCAACTATTCCTCATATATTTTATTCTTCCAGGCCTGTTATTACCTTGATTGAGCTCTTCTGGACATGCTCCAATTTATCAACGTCTTTCCTAAATGTATGCCCAGAATAGGACTTGATATTTTAGGAATGGTTCAACCAATGCAGAATAGAGAGGAACAATGACTTTTCTTGACCTTGACACTCTCTTTCTATTGATGCATCTTAGTAATGTATTTGCTTATTTTGCAGCTGTATTGTACTGCTGGCTCATGGTCAACTTGGGATCCACTAAGACACCAAGATCCTTTCAACATATGCTGCTGCCCAATATGGTCTCTCCTATGCTATAGTTAATGCCTTTGATTTTTTCTACCCAAATATAGGACTTCATATTTGTCCCCATTAAAATTCATCCTGTTGGCTTCTGCCCATTATCTGCTTTATATTCCCAAATTAATGTGCAGGTCAAGATGTAACTTGTTATACTAATTGCCAGCTTTATTGCTAAGTATGGAAAATTATGCAGATTTTAGTAGGCACTACACTTTAGAGTCCCTCCTCTACATACAGGAAATCCAAACTTGGTATACATGTATGTACGGACTATATTTCTCATCCAGCTCTATGTGTGACAATCTTTCTGAGAAACACATATAACTAGATCTACAACTGGCCATTAAACTGTAAATGGAAAAGATAATTCCATAGTAGATCTACATGCCAAACAGAAAACAGTGGCATGAATTTTGTCTCTCCCAATAAACATAATAATGATAGCAGCAGCAGTAGCAGCAACAACAACAGTCTAATGCCAACGCTGCCTATTAAAATCATAAGTCTCCACTAAATATTAAGACTTAACCGCATATTCTGAAAGTTAACTTTGTGGTAGGGTCAGTGGCAGAGATACCTTAGGTTCAGAATATACATTTCTAAGATATATAGTAATGATATGCCTGACATATCCTGTGGATCAGAGTTCAGGATTTTTCTTTGAACTGAATTCTTTTTGCCTTCACCAACCAGGGCCATCAAACTATAGCTGCAACCAGATGTTTCCTCGATGACTTGCATGTTAAATTAATAAGCATTTTCTTTCCATTTGGAAATTATGCCTCAATTTGACTTCTGTCATGACCATTTGCAACCACCAGAGAAATGCTTTATCAATAGAAGGGCAGGGGTCTCCTTTGCTGACTAAATCAAATGCACTAAGTGCATTGTGGAATAATAATAGCAGCTTGTTTTACTCATATCACCATGTTGGTTCCAATTTAAAAAAAAAAAAAAAGACTGGTACACAGAGTAGACAAAGCAATGGAAGACTGCAAATATTTGTGGACGTTTGTGTCGGTATGTGTGTGGAGGTAAATGTGATGCTAATTTTACAAACTCAGAATAAGCATTATGGATTCTTCATGGGTAAAATTGTCCAAAGAGAGAAGATACTCAGAAATGCAGTTACTTCTTTAAAATCAACAGGTTGACCATGGAGAGGTAGAAGGAAGATGGCTATGTTAAAGCTCAAACTGGATGTGCTCTCATTTGGGTCACAGTGCATTCAGTATGTTTTGGTCTCCACATTCCAACCACTAGATTATTGAACTAAAATGGTATTTAAATAAATACTGCGACTGTAACTTAATTGGAACATAATTTCTATACATAAAAGAGCATTCCCTTTGGGGAAAAACTAACGGGAAGGACATGATGGAGGTTAATAGCATTATGAATTGTGTTGATGGAAAGAAATGTTTCTTTCTCTCATAATAGCCTCTGGAAGTTGCAGTAATTCTTCACTGACAACATGTAGAAAAGACCTTGCACTCCATCTTGAAATGACCTCACTGAGATGAGAAAATTAGAGTAGTCCACCTCGTCTGCCTAGGGAGTTTTCCATCCAAAGGAATTGTCTTTAATCTCCTCAGGGAGAGATGAAATCTGCTCACAGAAAACTAAGAAAAAAATTACAGCATAGTTCTGAGGGGGCAGCAGTGTATACCTCCATAACCCAAAATGGAAAAGAGCTGCGAAAAACCTCAGGTATTTATTTCATAAGGTATTTTAATTTTTTTTAAAGTGTTAGACAAATTTTCATGACAGTATCTTCATATTTTAGCTCAACATATAAGTGGCACTGACAGAAATAAATGGCAACCCTGTTGTAAATCTCATTATTAATATAGGGCAACAGTAGGGCTTGAGGATATTTTTAGCCCAAAGTCTGTAATGCAATTCAGGCCACAGCAAAGACCAGTCTACTTAAATTGTTTTCTTTTATCCCCTCTAAGTCCAATTCCAGTGCAAAATTATGTTGAGCATGTTGCATTTTAACATTTTAAAAATATAAGAAAACAAACTCAAAATGAAACCTGCCCTCTAAAGGGTATAGGAAATTTTGTTATATTTTGTCTTTTGGAAAGTATGCTAAATTGGTCCCCACTACTAGGTGAATCTTGGGGAACAGCTATCATCATAGGTCCTATAAATTTGAGTTTATCATTTTAAGTAAATGGCAAATGATTTTAAATGATACACTTACCATTTGAGTTTATCATTATCATCATCCTAAGCTATCAATGGAAAAGGAGCATGTCATATGAAATTTGGATTTGAAGCTTCTGGACATTAGATTAAATCACAGGCTCAGCTACAAAAGTGGCTGGAATGGTGATACAGCTTTAGGCTAACGAGCATCAGAATTAAAACAGGAATGATCATGGTAAATTTGGTGGTTAGAAAAATAAGAAACAGAGTGAGAGCCACAGCCAGATTAAAAAAAAAAAAGAAAGATTATGATAGAAACAGAATTGAAGAGACTAGAATCCAAGACTAGTTTAAAGCAGAGGATTGCAATCAGGGTTACCACTTCTCTGGCTTGGTATTAGCTCCTTATATTTGGGTTGAACTACAGACAGGCGCATGAAACAGGTGAGAAAAGCTTGCATGTATCAGGAGGGAGAGCTCCCAAAACATTGTACAACCTACCATGCCAGTTGACAGATGTGGGGACAGGATAGTGCAGTGCAGTGGGAGAGAGACTCCTGATGAACTGCAGCATCCACTGAAGTTGTGCAAGGCAACAGGACTCTCCTCCCACTGCACTATATTACTTTCCCTTTGTACATTGTTAAATCACAACTAACGGGCATTTGTGGCAGGGGGAGGTTGCATGTTGTGCAGAAAAGATATTCTCACTGCAACACTCAACCTAGGTGTTAACTTCTATTTAAAAGTAGCTCACATAACAGCTGATGGAGTAGCAAGGTTGCATTGTGAAGCAGATGTTTCACTCCCAGTGGACCTTGCAGTCCCCATTCCCCATGTATCAGTTTTAACTATGGACTCAATATTCTTTTGAAAAGATGCTCAGCCTATTTTAAATAGCCCAAGTAATAGCTGATCAGGTGGTGGTATTGCACGGTGAAGTGGTGATCTCCTTCCCATTGCATTGCACAGACCCTCCACCCACCCAGTGTCAGTTGTTAATCAGCTGATCTCTCTTTAAAAGTCAGGACTCTAAGCCAAATCAGCACACAGGCCTGGTGGGTGCAGGGGAAGAGCCTGATCTGAAAACATACAAACAAAACTGGACAGTGCCCAGAACCAGACTGGTGGATATAGTGGTACCTGCCTAGGGGCTAATAGAAACTGGGGTCATCCTACTCCCTAGGGATCACATGACTGCACCACCACATCCAGTGGTTTCATGTAGCTGTTAAATCAAGCTTTGCAGGGCTAGGATCAGAACTGTCCCTCCTACCAACACTGAAACCAGCCTTAGAGGAAAGAGGAGAACCACTGAAGAGCACTGAGTTCCAGAAGTTCCCATTTTTCCATTAGCTTAAAAAGACCTACAAATTATACTGTACAGCAATAAATTTCTGCACACGAATTTGTGAAATTCACTTTTACAACTGACTTAAGATGACGGTAGAAGCCTACTCTATATATGTAACAGAATGATGTATTATAATTAGCTGCAGGTCTGTAATAGGAGATCACATTTCTGAATTACTTACTAAATTAGCAGTTATGGCAGATTTCTAGTTTTTTAGACCAAGTTAATTTAAGTGCAAGAACAGTCAGAATCAGACTCTATAGCCTGCAACGATAAGCAACTTTAAACACTTGCTGGAGAAGAAAAATGACTTAGAATTGAATAAATAAATAAAAATAAGTGATACAGTACATTCTTCCAGAGAAACAATCTGATTCTACTGAATGTTATATTTTTAGCTAACACATTTTTTTAAAGTGACAAGTGGAACTGAGAATGGATGAATCTGTTTTAGTTTTTCTTTGTCCTTTCTCATTCTTTCCATCCATATTCTTAAAAAAAAAAAAAAAAAAAACAGATGTTGATAACTGTACCCATTCCTAAATGGACTATCCCATTTGCTGCATTCTAACTGATCACAATTCCAGATCTGAGACTGTATGTCTTTGCCCTTCAGTATATAATCAAAGACATGGTAAATAGGTCTGTCGCTGGCTGTTAACCATGACTACTATAGCATTCAGTACATAAAAATTCACACTACAGCACCCTACTTCTAACCAGGGGAGTGAAGCAACCACAAAGCTTGGCTTTTCAAAAGTACTTTCTGTTGAAGCAAAGTGACCAACTGAAGCAGATTGGTCAGGCCTCAGTACACAGTGGAGGCAGAAGCTTCTGTGAGATGCTTCTCTGCATAGGGAAAGTGCAAGCTAAGCATCTCAACACAATTCAAAATGTCTATACTGTGAGTCATAGGTATATTGTTGATGTGTGCCTTCGAGTCATTGTTGACTCCTGGTAACTGCCTGGACTAGTCCCTGCAGTTTTATTGGCAAGATTTCAGAAGTGGTTTGCTATTTCCTTCTTCCTAGGGCTGAGAGAGTGACTGGCTCAAGGTCACCCACTGGCTTTGTGCCTAAGGTGGGACTAGAACTCACAGTCTCCCAGTTTCTAGCCTGATGCCTTAATCACTACATCAATCTGACTCATATAATAGATTACCAGTGCTTGAACTAAAAGTAATGTCCATATGACAGACTGCTATTGAGTAGATTCATGTGGGATATTCCTTGATACAGTGATTTCTCAATATGTGTGTGGATACAACCCACCATGCACTGCTCAATATTAGGCTTGCATGTGCATGATTGTTGTTTAATAGGTGCTGTGTTATGGGATAGCTTGCATATGTGACTGGGCTATTGCAAATCTAATATTACTGAGACTTCCATATTTCAAATTAACTGTGTTTCAGAGCAGCCTATTCACACTTAAAAATGTCAGTCACCAAGTGTGTAATAAATGTGTATAGAAAAATTAAGAGTGTTAGATTAGTCCAAGTGATAAATCATCACTAAGCCTCACTCCAGGTTTCAAGAAACCTTTGACAAAATGATTCTATATTTGTTTATACTTCACAACCTTTATCTGTTCATTATTTACAGCTTTCCCTAACATATAAAGTTGTTTGCATGTGATATCTCCTAATATGTGGGTTTTTAATGTTAGTCCATTTTACAATAATTTCCCCAAAGTCCTTGTTGTTTTGAATAACTTTCTCTCCTGCTTTCAGTTTTAATGTCCCAGATGCAATCTCTTTCTGTCCTTTAATGTTAACATCCCTAATATATGCTTCTTTGTTCAACAATAAACATTCATATTTAGATGCAAGATGCAGTCAAAATATTCTTTTTAAAGCAAGAAAAATTGAAGTGATGCCTTTTGGTTTAAAAGAATGGGAAACCAATAGTGTTATATACTTCTGTGTACCATCAATTCAAGAATCCTCATTTTACACTCTAATTACTCAAGCCATAGTACCACCTGTAAGAATTACAACACTTTAAACAAAGTCAAGTGTTTGATAAATACTATACGATGTTGGGATTTGTTCTTTTTTAGCTACATGCAGAGAAATGACAGGTTTTGAATTTACCTGAACTTTATCTTGTTCATTTTTCTACACTGAAATATCACTAACATTCTCATAAGAAAATAACTGTAATTCAAACAGGGCAAATACATTCAGGGGTCCATTTTGTTGTTATGGAAAAAATGCCTCCCCCAGGTCATTTTAGACAAGTTTAATTGCATACCTCAACTCACTTCGGATCCTCCACTTTAGGTCAGTGGTTTTGCTCTTTTCTGAAGCTAAAACTTAATTATGCCATTCCCTCTCAAAGGAGTTTAAAGTAGCTCCATCCATAATGTTATTTAGGCAAGCAGCAAAAAGCATTTCTTTGCTTCACTTGGCTTTGAATGACTTTAAAATAAGATTGTTTAATTCCTGTTGTTTTTATTAGTTACTTCTATTAATGTTTAATTGCTTTTTATATTATTCTTGTAGTATACAAGATAGCTTCCACTTGTACCCTCTTGTTCCATCTCTAGGGTGCTAATGGTGACTTATAGACAAAAAGAAAAAAAAACAATATAAAATAGTTAAACTCTTACTAAATATACATACATAACAACTAACATATTTTTCAATTAATTCAAAAGACCTGGCAGTTGAGGACAATGTTGATTATTTTCCTGAAAGTGGAGAGTCATGGCTAAGCACATATTCCAACAGATTTAGGAATAAAGCACAAGAACTCCTCCTATGTGCCCAATAAATGAGATTGTATAATTAGCAATATCTTTAAGAGTGAAGTGTCTGCTAAGTTTAGTGCCTGAAAACATTCACTATACACCCTTGGCCATTTCTCCTCCAATCTCAGATCATTTTCTTCTGGATGGTTGTAGATACCACATAACCTATCCACAAACTTTAAACAAGGTTGCTGCCCTCAGATATAGGGAAAATGTTGCCCAGTGTTAAAATAAAGATCCATTGCCAATCCACTTTATATGAAATTTTAAGAATTGTTCCATCTTATACCTTTTACCTTAGATAGCAAAGTTTCTTGGTGTATAAACAAGCTAGGTATATAACTTTCTTAAGGCCATGTAGTGGTTTGGAAATACCTTTCCAAACAGATATGTAAATGAACTTACTTTAAAAAAAACAGCAATCTCATAACTAATGTCCATTGCCCATTTTGTGATCATGATTTCTATAAATGGTTAAATATCATGGACCCAAGTAGTTTCAAACATATTGCAATGTGAACTGTGTCTTATATTAGTCACAATTCTTAAAAAGAGATTCTTAAAGCAGCCACTTTATTTTGAAGGAAAACAACAGCAATTAGATCTTAGTCTTCAGTCCAGAACATGGTCTTGATCCAGACAGAGACTGTATCAACCCTGTATCAACTGCTTCCCAAATTTATCTTTGTCTTATAACACACCATAATTGTTATGGGGCCCTGAACTGGATTCAGAATATATTCTGAATCAGAACCAAACAGTTGAATTATATATATGGGATCCATTCGTTCATTTATCTTTGAGTGTAAATAATGTCATTCCTACCATGGTTTTCTATCAGTACAACTTCATTTAATTTCATATTGTGGATTTTTGTTCTTGTTGCTATTCAGGCACTTCTGTCATCCAAGTGACAGCCACAGATGCTGATGACGCTAACTATGGCAACAGTGCCAAAATTGTATATAGCATCCTCCAGGGTCAGCCATATTTCTCAGTGGATCCAGAAACAGGTTAGAATATCCATTGACTTGCTTTGTTTTGGTTATGTGAGCTTTGCATTGTTCCAGTGATGTATAGGAATTGACAGCTTTAATGAGTTTTTCAAAGTTCTATACCTTTTTTTTCTTTTAAATGATTTATTCAAATGCTGTTATACATGCTTGTCCAGCTGGAATGTTCACTGTTAATTTCAAGATATGAGGTAGAATATTGTTGGGCAAGCAATTGTTAGTGTCTCGTCTCAGCTTGGGGGTGGGGGGGTGAGCAAACCGAACATTTTCTCATGGTGTTTCTTCTGGAACAATAGTTTGTCAACTTTGAGACTTCAGCAAATGCCAGCCTTGTCAGCCTGTTTTACTGGCTGTGGAAATCATCTCTGAGATAAGCCAGACTGAAAACTGGCCATGAACTATAGGAGGGCAGCTGATTCATCAACCTGGTCCTCTGGCTTCATTTGCAAATCGTTTACATGACCATGGTGAATGTGAAGCCACAGCTGCTGGATGGATTAAGTTGCATGAGTTGCATGATATTTTGGAATAGCTAATGTGCCACAAGAGGCCAAATAAACAAAACAAAACAATCCCTCACACCCACACATACCAGTTCTGAGCCAGTTCAGTTAAAATTGTAAGAATGCTTTACCTATAAGGATGTTCAAAAAAAAAAAAAAAAAAGGAACAGAAGTTTCAGTAATAGCAAAGATGATCACCTTGGCTTTTACTTAGTGAATTTGCACATTGTTCAGTCAGCATAAAAATAATGAAAGAGATAATGGGGAGAAGAGTACAACTAGGTAGGTAAACATATTGTCTCTTTCCTTATCATCTTAAGTGCCCTGTTTCATTTTCGCCCTGAGTGTTAACAATGATTTAGGAAGAAATTGTTCTCACATGCAACAGAAGGACACATTGCAATGATAAGATAATAATTTGGATTGTGCCATTCAAGTCTGCAAATGGTTATTGCCAAGTTAGATTTATCTTCCCTCTCCTCTATATAATATATACTGTAATACATTAGAAGGATTCTTCTCTCTCATGTGGTAGTTTAATGTTTACATGCAGGAATAGTTTAGAAAGTGCTTCCTCACATTGAAATGATACCATCTGCTTCATGTACAGATCAAGTCCCTCCCATGATCCTGGAGAGGACTGCAAATGCCTACGTACAGTATTACATCTTTTGGGATTGGCTTTAAAATCTCTCTCTCTCTCTCTCTCTCTCTCTCTCTCTCACACACACACACACACACACACAAGCACACACACACAAAGTTTCATTATAACAGATGTAGCCATTTTAGCGTGTTCTCTGTTTTGCTAGAAAGATAATTACATTGATTTGACTGCCCATCTAAAAATAGGAGTCTCCCCCTTTTTTTCTTTGCTGTGACATTAAACTGAACTGAAAGTTTTATTTCATTACATACACCTTCAGTTATGTTTGTTTGTTGTGGATTAACTGGTACAGCATATCTGACACAAATCCATTTTAATACTCTTTTTCATCTCTCTCTGCCTCTCTTCAATCATTTATTTTTTTTCCCCCTCTATTCTTTTCCACAAGGTATAATCAAGACTGCTTTGCCAGATATGAGCAGAGAAAATCGAGAACAGTACCAAGTGGTCATCCAAGCCAAGGATATGGGGGGCCAGATGGGCGGATTATCAGGAACCACCATGGTGAACATTACCCTGACTGACATCAATGACAATCCACCTCGATTCCCTCAGAGTATGGATTTTTTAATAATTCTGATATGTTCAAAAAGCCTCTAAGTTCATTCACCATCTGTGACAGAAATGCAAATGAATTGACATTGCAACTATTTAAGGTCTTACCATAATCTATATATTGCTAGAAAATTCTTGCCTTAAAGCTTTCTAATTGTGGTATTAACTTAGTCATAGGAGGCTGTCCAGCTCGAAATCCTAAAAATACAGTAATCTTGTCTACTTGTAAAATGTTCTGGTTGTCATAGTAGTCAGTGGTAGAAAGCAGGGATGGAGATGGGTTCTAAGATCCACTTGGTTATGCCTGACTTGAGATTTCCTCTGTTGATGGCAGGTCTATATCTGAAATGGAAGGGGAGACATTCCTATTTTCTCAGGTACCACAAGGTCTTTATACAGCCCCGATTGATGTTTTAAATGTCTTCCCATCTATTTTGTACCTCAGGGGCCCCAATTAACTAGGCAGTTTCATGAATTACAACAGGCAGAATGCTTAG
Organism: Candoia aspera; assembly: GCF_035149785.1. NCBI lineage: Eukaryota > Metazoa > Chordata > Lepidosauria > Squamata > Candoiidae > Candoia > Candoia aspera. Next base: position 130,723,580 of record NC_086155.1, on the reverse strand, counting down.
ATGTGATGATGTCACAAAATCTTCTCCACTTTCTAGAAAAATCAGGGATATCAGTATATCTGAAACCACTCCTCATAAAAGTTAGAAAGTTCATCCAGTGTGGTCAGTTAACAACCAACACAACCAATCTTGCCAAGAATTATCATTGTTCTAGTCTATCATCCACTTTCATCACATGCTCAATGTATACAAGTTCAGGGATAAATACTCAGAACCAAATGCAGGCATTCAGCAAAATGTAGGCATTATCACATAGCCTGCCTGGAAACAGTGGAGTCATGAATGAGAGTGACAACAGTGTGTTGCCCTTTGGGACTTTGCTGCATCAGATAAACTTGTAGGAATAAGTATGAATGATAGAACCAGTCACCTATATTCCATCCAGGTTTCAATAATAATAGACTATTTCCACTTCTCTCATCAAAAGGCAAAAGTTAAGACCCAGTGGAAAACCGGCACAGCAGTCCTGTGTATCTGACAGAATGGGGGGAAAAAATCCTGTTAATCATTTTTTGAAGAGCTCTGGGACATGAACCAGCAAAAAGAAATGCCTACAGCACCACCAGTGAAAGACAAAAGCAAGTGTGACTAAACATGGGTAATTGTTCAGGCTTAAGCCTACACTTAAGGCAATAACAGAGGCAAAAAGGCAATACTTCTCCAGCCTTACTGCATCCTTGGATTGCCAACCAACAGCCCTTTATAAAGTGTCCCATAACCTTTTGAGGAAGGATGGGCTGAAAGTACATTTATTGGGTCGCTATATTTGCAAGGTTTCTGGAGGATAAAATCACTGAGATTTGCTTGGAGTTAGATGACAGCTGGACAAATCCAGTAGGGGTGACTGAGACTATATCTTGCAATATTATCTGGGATGAGTTTGAGGAAGTGGGTAGGGTCATCTGTAACATCAGGTCTGCCATCTGTAGGTTAGATCCCTCTCATTCCTAATTGAGGAAAGCTTCCAGAGAGCTGGCAGGAGGTTGCATAAATACATCCTTGAGAAAGAGAGAGAAGTAACCAATCTCCTACCTCACCTTTCTGGGGAAGGTTGTTAAGAAGGTGATGGCTCTGGAGCTGAGGAGGACCCTAGATGAAATGGATTATCTGGATCCTTTTCAGTCAGAATTCAAGCTTGGGCATAGTACCAAGGTTCCACTGATCACTCTTCTCCATGACCTGAGGCATGATCCTCCCAATCCTGTTCTCAACTGCCTTTGATACGGTCAATCATGATAACTTTCTGTACTGCCACCAGAAACTGGGAATGGGGGTGGGTGGGGGTGCTGTGTTGCAGAAGTTTTCCTCCTTCCTTTGAAGACAGTTCCAGTTGTGAGGAAGGTCAGGTCTCTCTCTGTTGCCACAGAAATTTATACTGTCTCCCTTTCTATTTAAAATCTACATGAAACCACTGGGGGAGGTCCTCTGACAGCACAGGCTTTTATCATCAGTATGCTGGTGATACTTAGCTGTATAACTTGATCCAAGACCAAACAGAAGATGATTCTGAGTTGCTTTCCCAGTGCCTGGAGGGTTTGAAGGATGGGGAACAACAGATCAGGCTCAACCCCAGAAAGACCCAGTGGTTCTGAGTTTGGACACCTGGCAGTAATAATATAAGGGCACAGGGAAATGTTTTTGTCTCTCAACTTTTATTGTTATAATGCTGAAGTTAAACATGTTTGGCCTAAGCAGCTCCTTATGAAAGGTCACAACTGAAAAGGCAGGACTTCTCCACCCAATGTAACCTATGTTCTGGACAACTGATCAAGTGCTATGAACTCCTTCATTGATTCATTATTGTTTTCCACCTCATTTGTCTCCTTAAAAAAAAAAAAAGTGTTGGTTCCCTATATGTTTACAGACCACTGAGTCTCACACAGAAAACATTGTTGGGAAAGCTTCTTCTTCTTCTTCTTCTTCTTCTTCTTCTTCTTCTTCTTCTTCTTCTTCTTCTTCTTCTTCCTCTTCCTCTTCCTCTTCCTCTTCCTCTTCCTCTTCCTCTTCCTCTTCCTCTTCCTCTTCCTCTTCCTCTTCCTCTTCCTCTTCCTCTTCCTCTTCCTCTTCCTCCTCCTCCTCCTCCTCCTCCTCCTCCTCCTCCTCCTCCTCCTCCTCCTCCTCCTCCTCCTCCTCCTCCTCCTCCTCCTCCTCCTCCTCCTCCTCCTCCTCCTCCTCCTCCTCCTCCTCCTCTTCTTTTGTAATTATTTTGATAATCAGAGTTTGCATGATAATTATTTAGATGTCTTCAGCAGCTCCAGGACACCTTAGCCTTTCAAATCATAATAGGAGGGTACATTGCTTCATGTATAGGCTCCTGTACTCACAAACAATGTCAAAAACATTGCAGTTGAGCTATAAGCCAGGCTGCATAGCAATGCGATTCCAGAATGCCACATACCACAGAGCATGCTGCTTCCACAAATTCTAGTCTGGGTTCATTTTTTATCACACTTATGTAATGTGTGTATTGATTTTCATTCATCACTTGGGTAAGAGGTCTACTTAAGATTCAGGGGTGTGATAGGGTGATCAATCAAACAAGCTGCTGAACTCAGATATGCTATAAAATATATGCTGTTGTTGTTTATTCGTTTAGTCGCTTCCGACTCTTCGTAACTTCATGGACCAGCCCACGCCAGAGCTTCCTGTCAGTCGTCAACACCCCCAGCTCCCCCAGGGATGAGTCCGTCACCTCTAGAATATCATCCATCCACCTTGCCCTTGGTCGGCCCCTCTTCCTTTTGCCCTCCACTCTCCCTAGCATCAGCATCTTCTCCAGGGTGTCCTGTCTTCTCATTATGTGGCCAAAGTATTTCAGTTTTGCCTTTAATATCATTCCCTCAAGTGAGCAGTCTGGCTTTATTTCCTGGAGGATGGACTGGTTGGATCTTCTTGCAGTCCAAGGCACTCTCAGAATTTTCCTCCAACACCACAGTTCAAAAGCATCGATCTTCCTTCTCTCAGCCTTCCTTATGGTCCAGCTCTCGCAGCCATATGTTACTACGGGAAACACCATTGCTTTAACTATGCGGGCCTTTGTTGTCAGTGTGATGTCTCTGCTCTTAACTATTTTATCGAGATTTGTCATTGCTCTTCTCCCAAGGATTAAGCGTCTTCTGATTTCCTCACTGCAGTCAGCATCTGCAGTAATCTTTGCACCTAGGAATACAAAGTCTTTCACTGCTTCTACATTTTCTCCCTCTATTTGTCAGTTATCAATCAAGCTGGTTGCCATAATCTTGGTTTTTTTGAGGTTTAGCTGCAAGCCAGCTTTTGCACTTTCTTCTTTCACCTTCATCATAAGACTCCTCAGTTCCTCTTCACTTTCAGCCATCAAAGTGGTATCATCTGCATATCTGAGATTCTTAATGTTTCTTCCAGCGATTTTAACTCCAGCCTTGGATTCCTCAAGCCCAGCATGTCGCATGATGTGTTCTGCATACAAGTTTAATAGGTAGGGTGAGAGTATACAGCCCTGCCGTACTCCTTTCCCAATCTTAAACCAGTCCGTTGTTCCGTGGTCTGTTCTTACTGTTGCTACTTGGTTGTTATACAGATTCTTCAGGAGGGATACAAGATGACTTGGTATCCCCATACCACTAAGAACTTGCCACAATTTGTTATGGTCCACACAGTCAAAGGCTTTAGAATAGTCAATAAAACAGAAATAGATGTTTTTCTGAAACTCCCTGGCTTTTTCCATTATCCATCGGATATTGGCAATTTGGTCCCTAGTTCCTCTGCCTTTTCTAAAGCCAGCTTGTACATCTGGCAATTCTCGCTCCATGAATTGCTGAAGTTTACCTTGCAGGATCTTGAGCATTACCTTACTGGCATGTGAAATGAGTGCCACTGTTCGATAGTTTGAACATTCTTTAGTGTTCCCCTTTGTTGGTATGGGGATATAAGTTGATTTTTTCCAATCTGATGGCCATTCTTGTGTTTTCCAAATTTGCTGGCATATAGCATGCATTACCTTGACAGCATCATTTTGCAAGATTTTGAACAGTTCAGCTGGGATGCCGTCGTCTCCTGCTGCCTTGTTATTAGCAATGCTTCTTAAGGCCCACTCAACCTCACTCTTCAGGATGTCTGGCTCTAGCTCACTGACCACACCATCAAAGCTATCCCCGATATTGTTATCCTTCCTATACAGGTCTTCTTTATATTCTTGCCACCTTTTCTTGATCTCTTCTTCTTCTGTTAGGTCCTTGCCATCTTTGTTTTTGATCATGCCCATTTTTGCCTGGAATTTACCTCCAATGTTTCTAATTTTCTGGAACAGGTCTCTTGTCCTTCCTATTCTATTGTCTTCTTCCACTTCTGCACATTGCTTGTTTAAAAATAATTCCTTATCTCTTCTGGCTAACCTCTGGAATTTTGCATTTAATTGGGCATATCTCCCCCTATCACTGTTGCCTTTTGCTTTCCTTCTTTCTTGGGCTACTTCTAGTGTCTCAGCAGACAGCCATTTTGCCTTCTTGGTTTTCTCTTTCTTTGGGATGTATTTTGTTGCCGCCTCCTGAACAATGCTGCCAACTTCTGTCCAGAGTTCTTCCAGGACCCTGTCTACTAAGTCCAGTCCCTTAAAATCTATTCTTCACCTCCACTGCATATTCCTTAGGAATATTAGTGAGCTCATATCTAGCTGATCTGTGGGTCTTTCCTAATCTCTTTAGTCTGATCCTAAATTGTGCAAGAAGAAGTTCGTGATCTGAACTACAGTCAGCTCCAGGTCTTGTTTTTACCGACTGTACAGATGTCCGCCACCTTTGGCTGCAAAGGATGTAATCAATCTGATTTCGGTGTTGTCCATCTGGTGAAGTCCATGTATAAAGCCGTCTCTTAGGTTGTTGGAAGAGAGTGTTTGTTATGCAGAGTGAATTGTCTTGGCAAAATTCTATCTGCCTATGTCCTGCTTCATTTTGTTCTCCCAGGCCATACTTACCTGTAATTCGAGGTGTCATTTGACTGCCCACCTTAGCATTCCAGTCTCCTGTGATGAAAATAACATCTCTTTTAGGCGTGTTGTCCAGTAGGTGCTGCAGATCCTCATAGAACTGCTCTACTTCAGCTTCTTCAGCATTTGTGGTTGGGGCGTATATTTGGATCACTGTGATGTTAGATGGCTTGCCCTGAATTCGAATTGAGATCATTCTGTCGTTTTTTGGGTTGTATTCAAGCACTGCTTTAGCCACTTTACTATTAATTATGAAGGCTACTCCATTTCTTCTGTGGTCCTCTTGTCCACAGTAGTAGATCTGGTGGTCATTTGATGTGAAGTGGCCCATTCCAGTCCATTTCAGTTCACTGACGCGCAAAATGTCTATCTTTAATCTTGACATCTCACCAATAACCACATCCAATTTGCCCTGGCTCATAGATCTTACATTCCAGGTTCCAATGGTGTGTTGATCCTTAGAACATCGGATTTGCCGTTCACCACCAGCACCGTCGGCCACTAGCCGTCCTTTCGGCTTTGAGCTAGCTGCGTCATCACGTCTGGGGCTAGTTGAGCTCATCCTCTGTCCCTCCCCAGTAGCATTTTGACCATCTTCCGACCTGGGGGTCTCATCTTCCGATGGTATACCGACATATCTCTGGTTGTACTGATCGATTTAGTTTTCACGGCAAGAATACTGGGGTGGGTTGCCATTACCTTCCCCAGGGATCGCATTTAGTCTGACCTCTCTGTCATGACCTTCCCGTCTTGGGTGGCCCTTCACGGTTTAGCTCATGGCATCATTGAGGTGCTCAAGCTCCAGCACCACGACAAGGTAACGATCCTTTGCTGAAGAAAATATATGCTACTTGGTGACAATATCATAATGAGAATGAAAGTGTCTTAGTGGAAGAAGAAGCTTTGTTAATGATATTATTTTTTCAGCTCTTATTATTTCCTATAGAACTTAGGTGAACAAAAAACATGTAAGGGCTTATAGTAAACCTTCTTTCAAATTAGTTATTTTAATTACTATCTGTGTTAATGTATTTGCAATTCATCAACAAATAAGAAAATGTTTACTATAATATTAACATAATACGTAATATTAAAAAAAAAAAAATGGATCCCATTGCCTAGGGTTACCATATCCGGGCTGCAAAAAGTTCAGATGACTTCTAGATGGGAGCAAAGAGAAACAGAACAGAATGTTGCCATCTTGTGGCTATCTGGGGTTTTCCAGCCCAGATAAAATTACCTTAACTAAGCTTTCATGCATTAAATAGCATCCTGTGTTTGTGAGGACAACCTAGGCCAATAATTCTCAACTTTCGAAGTCTAGCATCCTTTCAGTCTATCAAAAACTATTCTGGGACCTGTGAAGATCGAAACAATGTTCTGTTTTTTGAAGGAGGACATATAGATGCATAAAGGCATTATATTATTGTTTTTTATCATTTTCAATAAGTTTTAAGATTTACCTAAAGTTTTTCAAACTTACAATATATCTTACTTTGAATACTTCCATGTCTCAGCAGTAGTGTGAATACTGGTGAGAACCACTGACTTAGGCATTCATACAATCTTTATTTTTAAAGCCTGGCCCTGTACTAGACCTTGAAAATCAGCTTTAAAGGAATTGCTTGAAAGTGGAGAATGAATATTTTGCCTATCCAGTTTTTCAGTTCCAATTCATTGTTTCCTACTTTAACAGATTCTAGACTTGACTTCACACTGTCATGAATCAGAACCCATACACTGAGGGCCAGATAGCTATGGTTTCAAGTGTATGTTCTTGAACAACACTGCCAAATTTTGGTTTTTGGCTATTTTAAGATACAAAATTCATGACCACTGTCACTTACTTTGTATTATTGCACTGCCTGTGTATATTTCACTCCCTGTTATTAAATACCACCTCCCAATACCACCTCTGCTGTAGATGAAAAATAATGGTTTGTGGGAACAATTTGGAGAATAAAAATGGTGATGGATGAGGAATTAAACATTAGGGTATACTAAACATCCAAGACTGAATTTGAACCATCACTTTGGTTCAATAAATCAATTTTGTTCAATTTGTCAAATCAGTCTTAATTTTAATCTTGATTCAATACTCTATCTCTTTCTCATGTGTGTGCATGTGGGCAAAAATACATCAAACTGCTGAATCAGTTGAAATAAATTTGATATTTGATTCAACACATCAAACCACTTTGGCAATTCAATCCAAAGGAGTGATCCAATATTGGATTTAAAGATTTAATTTGCAGGTGATTCAATCAAATCATCTTTGGATTGAGTCTCTGAAACTATTATTTGCATGGCCTTATTAAATATACTAATTTCCTAATAACAAGGCAGCAGGAGACGATGGCATCCCAGCTGAACTGTTCAAAATTTTGCAAGATGATGCTTTCAAGGTAATGCATGCTATATGCCAGCAAATTTGGAAAACACAAGAATGGCCATCAGATTGGAAAAAAATCAACTTATATCCCCATACCAAAAAAGGGAAACACTAAAGAATGTTCAAACTATTGAACAGTGGCACTCATTTCACATGCCAGTAAGGTAATGCTCAAGATCCTGCAAGGTAGACTTCAGAAATTCATGGAGCGAGAATTGCCAGATGTACAAGCTGGGTTTAGAAAAGGCAGAGGAACTAGGGACCAAATTGCCAATATCCGATGGATAATGGAAAAGGCCAGGGAGTTTCAGAAAAAAACATCTATTTCTATTTTATTGACTATTCTAAAGCCTTTGACTGTGTGGACCATAACAAATTGTGGCAAGTTCTTAGTGGTATGGGGATACCAAGTCATCTTGTATGCCTCCTGAAGAATCTGTATAATGACCAAGTAGCAACAGTAAGAACAGACCACGGAACAACAGACTGGTTTAAGATTGGGAAAGGAGTGCGGCAGGGCTGTATACTCTCACCCTACCTATTCAGCTTGTACACAGAACACATCATGCGACATGCTGGGCTTGAGGAATCCAATGCTGGAGTTAAAATTGCTGGAGGAAACATTAACAATCTCAGATATGCAGATGATACCACTTTGATGGCTGAAAGCGAAGAGGAACTGAGGAGTCTTATGATGAAGGTGAAAGAAGAAAGTGCAAAAGCTGGCTTGCAGCTAAACCTGAAAAAAACCAAGATTATGGCACCCAGCTTGATTGATAACTGGCAAATAGAGGGAGAAAATGTAGAAGCAGTGAAAGACTTTGTATTTATAGGTGCGAAGATTACTGCAGATGCTGACTGCAGTCAGGAAATCAGAAGACGCTTAATCCTTGGAAGAAGAGCAATGACAAATCTCGATAAAATAGTTAAGAGCAGAGACATCACACTGACAACAAAGGCCCGCATAGTTAAAGCAATGGTGTTCCCCATAGTAACATACGGCTCCAAGAGCTGGACCATAAGGAAGGCTGAGCGAAGGAAGATAGATCCTTTTGAACTGTGGTGTTGGAGGAAAATTCTGAGAGTGCCTTGGACTGCAAGAAGATCAAACCAGTCCATCCTCCAGGAAATCAAGCCAGACTGCTCACTTGAGGGAATGATATTAAAGGCCAAACTGAAATACTTTGGCCACATATTGAGAAGACAGGACACCCTGGAGAAGATGCTGATGCTAGGGAGAGTGGAAGGCAAAAGGAAGAGGGGCCGACCAAGGGCAAGGTGGATGGATGATATTCTAGAGGTGACAGACTCGTCCCTGCAGGAGCTGGGGCTGTTGACGACTGACAGGAAGCTCTGGCGTGGGTTGGTCCATGAAGTCACGAAGAGTTGAAAGCGACTAAACGAATAAACAACAACATTAAATATACCCTCCTTGCCATTTCTTGTTTTATTTTGGCTTTTTCAGAAAAGACTAACTTCTCAATTAAACAAATCCACATTGTAGTGTATAATATTCTGTTTATCTCTTAACCAGTAAGATACTGCAGGAGAAAAATTTGGAGCAGAAAAATGGTTGGCATCATTCTTATATATTCCACCTAGGTGGGAGTCAAAGAAAGACAATATTTCCTGTAACCATTTCATGTCATTTTAGATTAACAGCATGACTGTGATTTACATTGCCAAAGTAAGTTGCATTCTAAGCTTTTCTGTTTATGCAGAAACAACACAATATGGCTGTTCGTTTTGAACCCACAATTAAAATGCCCTTGCCACATAAATTTACCCTTATTAACTGACTAACCTGTCTATATACCTGTGACTGTCTAAGCAATGTGGGAACACAATTAATAAATGTATCATGATTTGGCAAGTCCTTTTCTCTCCTCATTCAAGACTTGCCTGCCTGCTGACTGGTAATGCTCCGGGATTCTCTGTGCTCCCTGCCTCAATTTGGATTGGAGCCATTCTGAAAATGCTTCTGTTCCCCAACCATCTTATTTGTACAGGTGCAACTTTTCAAAATTGGATAGAGAAACATACTTCTCCCAAAGCTAAACTTTCCTCCAGCTGAGACATGGTCAACAATTATTTTAGATTTTAGACATTGGTTTGGAATTATTTAGGATTTCCTGACCTTGAAATAACAGTCAGGATGGTAGTGGCAGATAACAGGCTGTCAGGAACAGTAACATTTATTTCCAGTACAATTAGGAAAATATGTTATCAGGTGTGGGTTATTGTGCAGTTCCTGGCCTCTCCAGACTCCTGCCTTACCCTTTTGTAAACCACTGCCAATTAGTCTCAGTGTTACCAAACGAGATGGTCTGATTCCATAGGATAGATTCTTCTATGCCTATTAGTCTCGAAATTTTCTACTTCAGTGATGCAAGATACCCAAAATGAGTCAAGCAGTCCCACCAACCCTCTCCCCCCTCATATTTACTCCTATCTGGAAGCAGGTGAAATATGGGCACCCGCACACAAACCAGTTCAGATATTACACCAAGAACTTAAAGACCTGTTTTGGGGGATACAGTTTACCTTCCAATGATTTTTGACCCAGTCTACCTGCAAAGTTAACTTGGCACACTGTGTTCGCAGGTTATTTTTATCATTTTTTTCTCCATTTATATAAAATATTTTAATTGCTGAAAGAATTTTCTCTCTGGGTTTCCTCTGAGGACACTGAAACAAGTTTTAACTTAAAATGCAAATAGATATGGAAGAGATTTGGCAAAACTCCTCAATTCAGTCCAACAATCTGAATACCTCCTCACACTTTTCACTTAAAACATTTTTTTTTCAGTCTGTCCAAGGGAACATGCACCCAAAGAGAACAAACATACTTAATGAATGATAGTTAGCAAACTATAGTGGTTACTAAGCTTAAACAAACCACACCAGAGCCTAATAAGATAGGTGGGTTCATATATTACAGTATGTTAAACCATAATATGGTTAATTTTGTTTTGTCTTATTTATTGTAGTTTGTAAACCATGATTTATTGCTTATTGTATTATGAGAGCCTATATGTATGTCTGTATGAAAGAAAATGCCTGGGTTCACCCATCACTGAGTCGCAGTATACTTAATGATGATTTATTGAATAAACTACAATTGGCTGGACTTGCACCACATGCTAAGCCATAAACCACAATATACAAACCGCAATGACTGGCTTCATCCAGAACACGAAGCCCAAACCAAACAAACTACCTTATAGTTCAGCTCCTTATGTGACCTTGGTCACAGTGAGAAAAAAAGAATGAATTTTCACTTTGATTCATAGGGTCCGATACAAGCCATAATGCTAATGCATGTGACCTGATGTCCTGATACAAATGACGTGAATTTGCATCTTTTGTGCAGTGACAACTTTACAGACATGATGTTACTCCCTCCCACCACCCAATGAAGTGACGGATTGGGAAATTGCTTCATGCAAATGCTTTTGGGATCTACAGAACAGATAGTATTGCTGACCTGAAATTGGGCAAACTGTAGTGAACAGCAGAGGCAATGTATATATGTGTTTATCTTGAAAATGGCCATTTGTGTCTGTAGCAGCAAGATGCTGACGACAAACTTTGTTTCCCAGTGTATTTCTGATATGCTGAAAACAGGTAATGGGTACCTTGTATGCTAGCTTAATTGTAGGAACAGCTCCACATCTCCCCCTAAAGGGTTCTTTTCCCATAAACAATATCTTGTTCAATGCTGTTATAGAACTTGCATGCTATAATTGAGAACAAATTATTCATTTTGTTTTGAGAAAAAAGGGAAAGAGAGACTTTTCTAAAGAGAGAGAGAGAGAGAGAGAGAGAGAGAGAGATCTGTCCTTTCGTATATTGACATTTTATCAGAGTTCCTTTAAGCCAGCATGTATCTGCCAACATTGATTTAAGGCTGTTTTAGCATTGTCTCTTGTCAGTTGAAATTGAAACTCAAAAACCTGGATTGTGATTACAATAGTATAGCTTTCCTTTATTGACCATGTGAGCATAAGTTTAATTAGGTTCTTGGTGGAAATATAGGTAGAAAAATACACATTCAGGATTCCTATTTATTTTTAAGCATTCATCAAATTACTGTGCTATACTTGATAAGATTAACGATGGCTGTAATCCAGTGCATATTTACTGGGGGACAGCTTCACTGAGTAAGCTTTTTAAAAAGTTAGTGCAAGACTTGTACATTAGACAGAATGTGGTAGAATTCAAACCTGTACCAGTTTTGACTGCATGTGGATGAAGGGAATCTTCTTTTTAAAAAATCAATTTCAATTTTAAAATGTACATTCATTCTCTACAAATTAGAATGTCACTACAAAATAATTAGTCTAGCATGTAACCTGATGTTAGACTTTAGTATATGGAAGAAAGTTTGAGTGTTTATATGTATCAGGGAGAGGAGAAGTTTAAAATAATGGATGGCCAATAAGAAATAAAATCTTTTGCATGGTAGCAATTCAGAAGTTTTAACCTTTCAGACTTTAGCTCCACTCCACCTAATGCATAGAATGAGTCTCTGTCTGATTGCATCAAAGTAAAACATTCCTTAACAGAACAGTGACTCTTTGGGGATTTTCAAATGTCTTAGAGACAAACCCCAGGGACAACTTTAGGCCTCAAGTACTTGTGTGATACATTCCTCATGGATCTGCTCTTTATAACAGTTCTGCAGCTTCTCAATAATCAGAAAAGGACACAGCAGCTTACTTCTTCTGCTGACTTTGAGCACAATACCTGTAATTGTCAAATACAGGAATAGGCAAGCTGGTCCTGTCCAAAAGTTTAAACTTCCATCAGCTCTTGCCACTGTAGTGAATTATATGAGTTTATGGGACTTATAGTATAAAACAGGCTTCATTGCCTTCTTATGGTCTAAGTTGAAGGGATACATGCCCTCTTTTTTCCCCTGCAGCTTTAGAAGCAACCCCATCTCAGTGCCTCTTTTCAGAATTTCTTAAATGCATTGGTTATAAATGGTCAGAGATAGAATCATCAAGATACAGAAAACTGCCATATCTGCGTCAGACCTTTGACCCATCTATATGGAAATGGTTTACACTGACAGAACTAATTATCCAGCGGTTTAGAAAAAAATCTTCCCAAATCCTGCTAAGAAATGCCAAAGAGTCATGTTGTGCACAACAAACAACCTGTATCATTGAGCTATACAATAAAAAAACATAGTTTTTTTTTTTTTTTCTATGAAGGCAAATGCAGGGTTTACTTTCTGTGTGGTAGATCAAGGTATCCAGTTGCTCATAAAAGAGACTAAGGAGAGATAATAAACTTACCTGCATGCACTAGTCCTTTATCCCAACATCACAAGTAAGTAATCAGTTGCTAAAAGGGTCCAGGTTCTATGTCGGGATGTTGAAAACCTTCTCTCAAATGAGCGTATCAGTTTAAGAACTAGGTATTTTTTATTCACCAGCCTTTCTGTGGCCATGTTTGGCAAAGCACCCATATAAATCTATGTAATAAACAAACAAAAAGTAAATAACTTTGATCAAACTGCTTCTGCTTTAGTCACTTAACTGTTTTTAATCTCATCACTGAGTCCAGAAGGATCCCCGAGATACTTTCCTTACAATGCTGTTATGCTGTATCAAAGCATAAATAACCAGCTAAAATATGCAATTAAAATTATACAATTCTTGTGTATGATTAATATTAGTTGTTCAAAACAATAAGCAAGAGCTCCCAACAACCATTATCAGCAAGTAAGCCAAACTTTCAACTGCATTAACAAATATAATTATTGTTTTCAAAAAAAGCTTCCTAAAACACAGAGGAAATGTAAGTCAATAGACTTCTTCTAGTGTAGAGTTTCACAGAAAGGGAATTATTTTGGGAGGGCCTGGACCTTGAGTCTCTTCACTGACAATCCATACTAGCTCATAATATAAAAGTGGTTTACAAGTGCCACCTTCTTTGGTAGTTCTTTTTTTTAACCTCCTCGCCTAGCCTACAGCCTTGGTATATCTTGATGGTATTTCATCTAAGCAGTAGCCAGATCTTAATCCTGGTTGTTTTTTTGAAGAGCTTCCAACTTTGGTTAGGTGCTGCCAACCTTTCTCTAATTACTTTGTGAGCCTCAGAAATCTATGGTTGCAAAATAAGAGCCTATTAGATTACCTAAACATAGAAGAAAATTCAAATAAGAAGTCCCATGTCATTGAAGTGAATCTGCATTTAAATGTTGCCTCTTTACTCTCTATCCCATGGGCTACAAGCTTTGTCAAAAATGCAATACTAACATTTGTAATTTGGGTTCCTATTATGAAAGATACATTCCACTATTAGCCTGGAAGTCCTCATTTTTTTTTTTTAGATAAATGGTAATTTTATGTAATGAAGGAAAAGAAAAGTTAAATATAGCAAAATAAACTGCATGTTACAAAAAAGAAGGAAAAAAAGTAGCAGAAAAAAGATTCATTTAGAAACTATAAATAATTATATAAAATTAATCCAGTCATTAAGCTTATCATTACATCTAGACTACATATCACCATGTTATATAATCTCATTTTTATACATAGAGACTTTTCAAAAATATATTACAAACTCATTCCTTACAATCAGCAGAGTAAGTATCTTCCCATTTAAGTAAAATTCTCCAAGCTTGATAGAGCTATTCATGAGATGACAAATTCCGTATATTAGGGATATAATTCAATATCACATTGAGATCCTTAATCATAATATTTCTTCCCAATTATATTTACATAAGTAGCAATTTTAACAAGGCAAATCACATGGGTTAAATAACCCTCAACTTTCTTAGATCACCCACATAAGACATCTAATTATCCTTTAAGAGGTTCAGCTTGGAAGTCCTGCTTTCTCTTTAAATGTTGCAATATATATTACACAGTAATGCAATGCCAGAATAGGGTTGAGTTGAATATTACTTTTACCCTCAAAAAGTCCTCTCCCCAAATGTGCTAGTCTTATTAAAATTCGTTGAAACTTGCTCTGAAAATTATAACAGATGTCTTGCCTCAACAGCCCCCTAGAGTCATTTCGGCTTTAGCTTTGGGCAAAATTTGGTGACATTTTTATCCCAAGATTGACTACCTTGCAATCTGTTATAAACTAAAAAAAAAAAATTAACACACATTGATTTTAGAAATTATATCTCAATAGGTACACATGTACACTTTCCAGGGTAATAATACTGACACTAGACTGGACCATTGCTGCTGCAGAATATCTTGCTTACATCTATGATGCTAAAAATTACAGGTAACAATTCAAAGAAGTTTGTGCTCCATCAGCGTGCTATTTTCTTTAACTTTTATTTTACCAGTATTCTCAGCTGTGTTCAGTTTTGCTGGTAACTCACACTGCTTTTTCTTATACTCAGCCAACAGCTGAGGAACCTGTTTCTTGTGAATTTTTAAAATGATTTAATAAATGAATACCTAGGTATGCATGTACTCACAAACACATACACACACACACACTTACAATTTTATTTTTTTTATTTTCCAGGCACATATCAGTTCAGCTCTCTAGAGTCTGCACCACTTGGAACTTCACTTGGCAGAATAAAAGCCAACGATCCCGATGTGGGTGAAAATGCCGCAATTGAGTATAGCATTGCTGCCGGCGACGGATCTGACACGTTTGATATCATCACTGACAAGGACACACAAGAAGGGATTTTAACAGTCAAAAAGGTTTATTTTCCTCTCTGTCTTTTATTGGACTTGGCACTCCAGGTTTTAGATTTCCTTTTCAAGCAGGAGGATGGATCAGGTTTCATGAAAGGTCAACTGCAGAGAAACTAGCAGGTGTTAAGCTTCAAACCTTGCAGCTTTTCTTTCTTTCTCTCTCCCTCCCTCCCAACAGATATTCTTAACTGTTCTGGCTTGTCAAATGCATTAAAGCTTGTTGGCATGTAGCATTAGAAGGATTAATGTGGAAGTTCTGCTGAGGGTATGAGAGAGGTAGGGTAACTTTGCAAGGTGGCCCACCAGCTGAAGTCTACTATTTGCTTTCCAAAGGCTGGAAACAGCCAAACATTTATGTGGTGTCCTGAAAACAGGATGCTAAGTAAGTCCAGTTTTTAATGAAGACTTTGCCCAGATACCCTAACTGGGTACCACTACCCCCCCCCCGCCCCCCAGGGCTTATAGCTCTTATTCCACTGAGTTCTATAAAGACAGGCAAGAGGCAAAATGGAATGATTCTTGTCAGGAGTATTTGGGTTCTAAAGCTTCCACCTGAGGTATTATTGTGATAGAATCTGAAAAACTCATGACTTTTTGAGATGTCTTTTCATAGTGTCCTCCATGCATTATGTCACCTCTGTCAAAGTAAATGGGGAAATCAGCTGCAGGCCAAGAAATTTATTGGACAAATTAGAGTTCCAATAAGGAATTGCTGGCTCTAGGCATCTGCTCCCACATCTCTCTTGATGGCTCATCCACCAGCTAGCAGATGGTCTCTACCCAGAGATCATCTTTAAAAAGAGAGGAAATCAATCTGTGTGCTGATCTGCAAATACGTGTCATAGTTATCCCTAGTGCCAAGGGGTAGTGAAGAGGCACAATATGCACCTGGAGTTGTGCGTATGTGTGTGTTTGTGGTTAAAATTAAATCAATATTATAAACTTAGGATGCTTTCTTCTGTAATGATAGTGCAGTTCAGGATGAAACTTCAAAAGTGGTCCAAGAGTAAGATTGCCATTACTTCCAGACTAGACTGAGAGAAATAAGAAGCATGAAATTTCAAGAGTTTAATAACAGACAATTTTCTTCATGGATATATCTTCTTTTCCCATCTCTCTCATATTATTATGAATCAGGAGAGCACTGCAGTATAAGAAACTAGTATAGCATTGTAATAGCATGGTTAGAGAATGGCATGAGAGCTTTCTCTCTTCATGTAATTTCAGTTTCAGTCATGTCTTTCATATGAAGTAGGTCCCTTAACAAGAAGCCTGAATAGATAATTTTACCCTTTTTTCCTCCATCAAGTCTTTTGTGGAGAGCCTGATTTATATTGGTGGGTCCATTTCCATTTTTATTTTTCTACAGTTTGTCATTTTATCTAAGGTAAGCTTTAAAATAATTTAAACCAGAGGTAGGCAATCTGCCGTCTTTCTGATATTTGGGTCTCCCACAGTTCCTTGCCATTAGCAATAATAAACAGACTGGTGGAAATTAACGTCCAAAACATCTGCAAGGAATTAGATTGACTATTCTTATTAAACTGGTTAATTCAAAGAAGCCTGGAACAGAAATTATGGTTTCTTTCATACTAAGTTAGTTTTCATTAACTACAAATGATCCTGGGCCACTAATTCAGTTCATAGGTCAACTGTAAGAAATAATTTCTATTTTCTTTAGAGTTCCAAATTTAATTTTGATCTATTAGCTCATACCAAAGAAGCAACAGAGATAACATTTGCATACACAAATTTTGGGCACTTCCACACTGTTATCATCCTTTAGAGCCATCCCTATAACCAGTGATGGCCCTAAAAGCAGCTGTTGTAGGAATATGCTTCAATAAACCTTTGGCTAGCACCTTCTGCCTGCCTTAGGCATAAACTCATTTATTCATAGTGAGATGAAAGGCAGGGGAAATACAGCTGCTGTGTCTGGTAAAAGGTCCTGTAGTCGTGTTCAAGGACACTGTTAAGGTATTAGACTAGAGCCAGGGAGAGCCAGGTTCAAGATTCAGCCACTGGAGCTCCCTGCCTTTTGTTCTTTAAACTTTCCATCTCTTACTTTTTGAGGGTATCTGCAATTCTATTCAGCCACCAGTTTTTTTTGGTCTTTTAACTCATTCACTCTTTCTCCATAAATTTGTTTTGAACTTCAATCCTCATTCCTTTTCTCTAATGGCCGAACAATCCCAATGTATATCATTCCTTTTGGTTTGCAGCACCACATTCATTCAGCAACATTCATTCTTGATTATGTCTTCTTGTTTTACTACACATATTTCTTAAGTACCCAAGTCCCACTTCCACTCCAATTCAGCTCACTTATTTCCATTCCCACTTTTTCCCCTCAAGATCCATTTTTGGCCCTACCAAATGGTGGTCAGTCTCATATTCAGGATCTCTTATCACTCTTGTATCCTTCAGTAATTATCTCAGTCTTTCCTATAAACCAATCAGTCATGCTTTTAGATTTGCATCCATTCCTTTACCATGTCTGCATATGAACAGACTTGTGCTTAAATCATGTATTCAGAACAAATAGACCTTCTCTGAGCAGTTAATCACCAAGAAGTTGCCATTCTAATTCATACTTGGTTCTCCAAATGGCCCACTCACTTTTTCCACACTTTCTTGTCTCATTCCCAGCCAGGCATTTATGTCACCCAACAGAATATGTTTCTTCCTGTTCTCCATTAATTTAAAATGTTGCCCATTTCCCCCCCCAAAAAAAACTCATACCTACTTCTTTCATTATTACCATTTACTGTAGTGTAACATGCGACTGTCACCAACCTATGGCTTCCTATTTTTCATATACACCTACAAAAATCGATTTGACAACAATTCATACTTTCTGAATTCTTTCTTCCAAATTGAACCTACTTCTTCATTTCCATGCTAGAGTTTATCAGTTCTATTCCATAAAATTTAACCACCTCCATTTCAAACTGTTTTCTGCTTCCCTCTTCTCTTGGTTTCAGTGTCATGAAACTTTCCTATTATCTTTCTTTTAGTAAGTTTATCAGTTCATACAGTTTACCATTTATTCCCTTTATATTCGAAGTCACAGTCTTCCATATGCTATGGCCATCACTAGATGGGCCTGTGGATGTCGACTTCTGCTGCCCATCATGACTTTGACCAATCAAGGCTTTCAGATAACACTTTTTTTAGTGAGGTTGGCCTTAGTTGTACCTATACTACATGCCACATTTCCTGCTGACAGTAGGGATAATATTTACAAATCTGGGCACATTTTAGCCAGTGTGGCATAGTGCTGTACCCCAAGGATGCATGCATTTGATTTGTATGTCCTACAATCAGCCACAGAATGCTTTTCTCATTAAAAACAAGCTAAGATATGTAATCATGAAGGCCAATATACTGTTGCCCATATTTCACCCATATGCTAACACATACTCTTCAGCATTTGGTGATTTGCTTTTTAAATATGAGTTTGTAAAAAGAAGAGTGTTACTCATATTGCAGTTTATCCTTACAGAAACCACTGAATCAAGATTAATTTGAAATGATTTTAGAAATATTTATACCAAGGAAGAACAATTTTGGGTTGACCTATATTTCTGAAAGGCTGTTCTGTTTGGAATAAGTGTAATTCTGATTCCCCCAAATCAACAGCAATTTAGCCATTGATCTTGGTGAAATGCAGATTGGACCTAATGATTCATGCCAAATGTAGCATGCTTCAGCACTTTTGAGATGAAACACTGATTTGTATTGATTGATGGACCAAACCCAGAAAGATATAGCACTGCAACAGACAAAGTTCAATAGATGAAGAAACTGCATTGTTTCAGAGTTGTAAATCCAAAGCCCACCTACCCCAAGCCCCCTTCTGTTGTTTTCAGTGGAACTGATTGTTGAAGTAACTATACAAATTGTATATGAACTTGGGATACTCATGTATATGCAAGAGCTCTGTATGGTATATTATCTCACTGATTCATCCTGACATTTGAAACATAAGACCTTTGAAGTTTGGTTTGTACATTAGTCAACACTTCCTGTCTGAAAATAGAATATGATTCACTTCTCTGCTTTAAAATTTGAGGCATGACATCTTTTTTAAATAGTATTAGCTACCAATAATAGAAATGAAAACAGATGAAATAGAATGTTAATTTATAAGAGTTTCATTTTCTATGTTATTTTTATTGAAGCTCTGTAAGTATCTTCTTTTTCAAATGAGCATTTTTTTTTTTAATGAATTTTTAAAAAATATTGTTCTAACCGTATGGGCATGTATTAAAAATAAAATCCTGTGGAAGTACTGTATGTTAAACTTATACCATCAAATATTTATTGAGGTTTTTTTAAAAAAAAAAGAAAAAAGAAAAAAATCTGGAAAACAATTTGTAGAATGCTAAAAGGAAATCATCAAAATGAACTTTTTAAAAAAATCATTCAAATGGTGGAAGGCACATGACTGAACACAGAAAATATAACCATAATTATTTGCAAAAGGTATTCAGAATGTAATCCTAAGCATACCTGTTTGTAAGTAAAACTCATTGAGTTCAACGGAACAGATAAATGTGTTCAAAGGGGTCGGTAACCTTTCCAGGTCCTACTTTCAACTTCCAAAGTGTTTGTGTTTAAACAATTGAACTTTTCCAACCTTACAAGACTTCCACAATCTTCCTTTCCCCAAGATCTCACATATCCTTGTCTGGAATCTCTTTAAGATTTTTTATTTAATCTGACATTCTTGACAGCTCCTTTCAGACTGCTGCAAATGGTGACATGTATTGATTTTGTGAGATTTGGGATAATTTTAAACTGACTTTAATTTGGGACATTGCAATGCTAACCCCTGGTGTATAGAACTGCAGCAAAGCTCTGAAGACAGGGTCTTCCAAAAATGCTTAGTCCTTTATTTTTATTTTTTTTATACTTATTTTTTTTCTCTTTTTCTCTTTTTTTTTTTTCACCCCCCAATATTTGGATGCAAGCAATTAGATTTTGAAAAGAAGAATTTATATAACCTAAAAATAGAAGCAACTAACACTCATCCCGACCCAAGATTTTTCTACCTGGGACCATTTAAGGACTCAGCTTTGGTCAAAGTTTATGTGGAAGATATAGATGAGCCACCTGTTTTTAAAATACCATCTAATTTAATAGACGTAGATGAAGATGTCAGAGAAGGAAGTATCATTGGGCAAGTGATTGCACAGGATCCAGATGCAACAAGGAACCGAATCAAGTAAGTTGTCTTCCATGAACACCGGAAAAAACTACATTGAAATTACATGATCTTGCTTATAAGGTACATCAAAGTTTAGCAACATTTGTTTTTAATGTTGGTAATAACTGTTAACTATAATTGTTGGTGGTTATTAATTGCAGCAAGGATAAGTATGCATTCCTACTATTACTAGTATTGTTAGCCTTTATCATTATGTATTATATTAATATCGCAGCCTGGACCCTTCAGAGTTTTTGAATTGCAGCTTCTATTCGTGTTGTCTGGGTTACTAGAATGTGGTATCCAACAGTAACTGGAAGGCATCAGGCTGAAAAACTGACTTATGGCTGGTCCTCACACTTAAAACCATCACAGCATTCCACCCTGGTCATGTGATCGCGATTTGGACACTTGGCAACCAGTTTGCATTTATGACCATCACAGTGTCCCATGGTCATGTGATTGCCATTTTCTTATCTTCCTGGCCAGCTTCTGGCAAGCGAAATCAATGGGGAACCATGTGATTTGCCTAATGATCGTGTGGTTTGCTTAACAGCCGCTGCAAAAAAGGTCGTAAAATTTGGTTGGGTTGGCTTAATGACCGTTTCACTTAGCAACCAAAATTCCAGTCCTAGTTCTGGTTGTTAAGCAAGGACTAACTGTACAGTTCATAGTGACCAAGGAGGAATAGCTGTTTAGTTTTTTTGTTTGTTTGTTTTGCAGCTGGCAAGTGATATATATGCTTATATAAAGCCATCTATAATAAATAAGACAATTAGGGTCACTTCTCCACTACTGCTTTGCATCACTTTGGAATCAACTCCAATCCTGACTGATCTGAAATTATCATCTGTTTGGGGGAGATGAGCTAGTTCCTCCCCCAACTCCTGATTCGGCTCCTCTTTATTGGAAGCAGCATCAAAGCTGTATTTTCCACTGAATCCATGCAGTTCTGCAATAACACTGTTGGACTATTTTCCCATTAGCCAGTCTTGTCTTCTGTTCTGTTCTGTTTTCTTCTCTTCTCCATCTCATTTTATCTCCTGGCTCCTGGATTCAAGCCAGCTATGTCTTCACTACTCTTTCTGGAGCTTCAGCATCTTCTTCTTGCACTTTTTTCTCCTCCCTCGTCCAAGCCAGCTGCTGTGGCAATATGCAACACTGGTCAAAGGTATTGACTAAAGCACCTGATGAAAAAACTGTCACCAAGCTATCATTTTGCCTTCACAGTTCACAGGGGCTCTTAAATGCATCAGAGAAATGGTGGCAAGGGAACCAGAAAAATCTTTGGAAGATTTTATCACTTTTATTCTGTATTTTTTTATAATAATATAGCTTCACTTCCCAGTAGGCACTCAGATTTTATTCCATCTATCAGAAAAATGCACACAAGTTCATGTACTGAAAAGTATGGAGGAGGGCACTAGCAATTTACTTTGTTTCAGATTTGGGGTAGAGGGATTGAAGTGATTTTTATTATTCCACAAGTTCATGAAGCATAACACTGATAGGATTATTCATTATTACTTATCTATTTTCTTAGATTTAGAAAGCTGCTCAACTTTGAAATGACTCTGGGTGGCCTACGTAGTTGAAAAAAATAGTATAATAAAGAAAGGCATAGTATAATAAAGCAAATGATGTTGTTTTCTCCATTCACATATTGGTTAACTAAAGGTAAAGCAAAATAGTGTTGATTTGCCCATAATGTTGGTAGAAATAAAGACAACTGTGTGTCAGATTCAAACTTATTTGCCAGGGATTGGGGATGAAAACACTGGTGGTATGGGACTGCATAAATACTGTGACAAAGTTGGTTTTATAGTTCCTCTGCAAAAGAGGCTTCTGTGTTCCTTCCTCATTTACTTAAGAACATATTTTTGTGCCTAATTTATTGTTTCCAGGTGGCAGAGGGTGCTGAGGTTTTCACTTTTTCCTGTTATATAATCTGCAGCTTCAGGTTTGCTGATATGTCAAAGCTCCATGTGATGAGTGTGCTCATGGTATCTGGAATTGCTAATGTGCAGAAAGGGGAATTGCTAATGTGCAGAAAGTCAGGGAATGTAGACCAGACATTCTCATGTGCCTTTGAAATCTCCTTTTGGAGGGAAAAAACAATCAAAGGCAATTTATTGCTTATCATATTGAAACAGAATGGCTGGAAAGAAAATGCCATCTAAATGTGTAACATGGGACACGTACAACTGCCTGTTTCTATGTCCAGTTAGACAAATGATCAAATCTTGTGACTCTTTTAGCCTCATCACTCCACTGCAAATGGCACCTGTATTTCAAAATAAACCAAAAGAAAAAGTAACTGACAATAATGAAGAATTTTGAAGAATCCTCAGTTAAGGACAGTTTTATTCAATTTTCCTTTAGTTATATTAACAGAGTAGTTCCTAATATGTAATCCTTGTCTATTGATTAGGGGTAGTTAAAATTATTGCAAGTATCTGTAAGATCAGAAATGCATTTACATGTACCACTGAATTGTGGGTGCCTGTTTTTTAAAGTTAGTTTTCATGTCATTTTTCTTTTATCATTTTATTTTTTAGAGTATTATCAATATAGTGTTAATAATAATAATAATAATAATAATAATAATAATAATAATAATAATAGAACATTAGACAGATAGATCCCAATCTACCAATCAACATATACTTTAAATGTACATAGTACAAAATAGTGACTCCCATGCTAGGGATGGCACTGGATTTTTTTAAACCAATGTTACAGTATTCTGGTCAGAAAAGAGAACAGTCTCCCAAGTTTTGCCTTTGATAGGATGGGGTGTGGTTTATCTAAGCACTGACTTCAAAAATGACAAGACTCAGTCTTGATGCAGGTTCTAAGACAAGGAATAATTGCCACCAAAAAGAGGCTAGTATTTCACTGTATTCAGCTTTGCTTGAATTAAATATGAATTATCAAAGAATTTTCGTTTTGCCAACACCACAAGCCCACCAGGCATAAGAATTCTTGCTGGAGCATCATTTACACTCATGACTCCTAGAGGCTTCCAAACTGTTCTCATGATCGTTTCTTATTGTGAGATCCAACCAGTCTTCTCCAGACAGCACAAGGCTTTTAGCTGTCTAAGACTCCCCTGACTCCCAAAGTCCTGTTTTTGTCAGCTGTAATCTGTGAAGACCATTGGTGGTAAAAATACACATACCCACGTAAGACTATTTAGGCTGAATAAGGAGATTTAAAATAGCTTCATTCATGAAAAATGGACTGTTTTCCCTATGCCCCTCTGGAAATTATGACACCCATCACCACCAGTGCACTAGCCTGATTAATTTAAAAAATTATGTCTCTTTTGTGAACCAATCTGATGCCAACCATGGGTGGCCTATCCATCTCTGCTTAATTCTATATAGAGCAGAGGGACTGTTGGATTGAGAGTGAAAGTCGCACAATATTTGACAATTAATCTTACTTAACACAATATTTAACACAAATATACAATATAGACCAGGGACTGAAATGTGATGGACAATACTGTGGACCTCAGTGTTCTTTAGATATACTACCCCCTGCCCCAAGATGATTAAACATATATTCAATATTTCTTAAATGGCAGTGTCCCATCTATGTATGTGCATGTAATGATTCTATATGGTCTATCTGTTCAAAAATGAATCATAATGATGAAATTGAAGAAACTTATATCATTTCAATAACCTGTTCTTTTTCTTTTTCTTTTTCTTTTTCTTTCTTTCTTTCTTTCTTTCTTTCTTTCTTTCTCTTTTTCTTTCATCTTAGTATTTGATATAATTAGGTGAGGGTTTTTTGTGTGTATATAAACAAATTTTAGTTTTGTTTCGTTTTTAAGTTGCTATCAGTCTTCTTACATTTTTTTCCTCTGTGGTTTTAAAATATTTTTCTGCCTAGGTACTTGAGTATGAGGGTTTTTTGTTGTTGTTCTTACACCATATATTACACATAGGCATGTGCATGTCTGTGTGTGTAGGCTTAGATTTCTTTAAAGTATACTGTGTTTTGTACAGTTGCTATATAGATATGCAATTTCTTACAATGCTACAAACTAATAACCAATCATTTTCAAGAAATGTTAACTGTAATGTTTAAAGATTATTTTTTTTAAAAAAAATAGTCTTCAAAGTGCACGAGGCTGGGGAATGCACTTTAAAAATAACAATCATATGTGGTAAAAAAATATTGGAAACTTCATTGATTTCTTCTTAATCTCAGCTTAGGTCAGTTTACAGAAGAACTACTTTATTTTCTCCAGATTTGTAGGGTAATGTGCACTCTTTTCAATCTATCCCAATTGTGACCCATCATTTCTTACATTTTATAAAGTTTATTTGCTTACTGAAAGATGGAAAAGAAACATTGCAAATATTCACCTGCAGTAAAGAAATGACTTTAGGCAAATGCATTAAAAAAAAATGATGTGGCACAATTTCCCTCTCAGGGTTCTCAAAACCTCAAGAAATTCTCCACCAAAACCAAGATTCTCATCCTGGAAATGGATTATAGTTTGGTTCTTCAGAATTTAGCATTAATTAGAATGGAACTTCTGACATCTGATTTGTTTCCTAGAATGCATCTTTTACTGTTTCTGTATCTTGCCAACCCAACAAGTTTGTGAAGGAAATCAGGATGGGAGAAAGGTTTATGCAAGGCCACTTTAGGCTAGCAGCTAATCCTCCTGCTAACCACACTATTCAGGATTCTTAGCTTAGAATCCTACACTACGTGAAAAATATGAGCATATGTCCTAAGCTAAGCTTCTGACACCTAATGGCAATATCAGTAGGGGTATCCATAACAACGTTGCATATGCATATGGTATGTTGACGTGGCTGTGTAAGAATACAAACACAACAGAAGGCTTAAAGCATATAGAAACAACAATAATGGTATCAGAAGACAGCGACCCTTTATATGCTTTCTAAATGAAATCCTGTGAAAAAGTGAAATATATAAATTGCCCTTTAGGTTTCCCTTGACGTAAAGTCCAGTCGAGTCCGACTCTAGGGGGCGGTGCTCATCTCCATTTCTAAGCCTTGGAGCCGGCGTTGTCCATAGGACATTTCCGGGTCATGTGGCCAACATGACACGGAACGCCGTCACCTTCCTGCTGAAGTGGTACCTATTGATCTACTCACATTTGCATGTTTTCGAAATGCTAGGTGAGCAGGAGCTGGGATTAACAACGGGAGCTCACCCCGCCACGCGGTTTCGAACCGCCGACCTTCCGATCGACAGCTGCAAAACTGCTCATACTTTTTGAAAGTATTGTGTAGTCAGAAACATCAGGAGCACTGTTCCTTTAAGGCTGTGATTAGAAAAATCACTTGTCATTTTTCCAAGCAAGCAATAAGAACAGCTCTTAACAGTCTATCTCCTGGAGAAGATTTAGGTTTTCAAAATGCTTGAGTTCTTCCTTTTTTGCTATTCTGTGGAAATGTAGATTTATATTTCACTAGTACATGAAAATGAAAAACAGCATCAGATATTTATGTTTTCTTCTAATTCCTTGCATTTTCCTTTAATTCCTGTTTGTTCCAGGAAAAATGCCAAGCGTCATTTGAGCTGAGCAGTAAATAAATTTCTGTAAATCAATCAATAGATACTTTTTTTTTATTTTTTATCTTTAATTTTAAAAAAGGAACAATATCCATTGCTAACTCTATAATGTTAAATGCATCATGCTGCCAGCCTAAGAGAACTTTTGTAACTGTACAGTATCTTAAGCTTCTTAGACAAGCAAAATTCAAAACAGCATTGTAAGAGAAGATAGTAAGATTTGTTTTATCATTTGGTAGATATTCTTTGGATCGGCATACTGATTTGGACAGAATATTCAACATCTACTCGGGAAATGGTTCCATATTTGTCTCAAAGACTCTTGATCGAGAAGCAGCCCCATGGCATAACCTCACCGTCATTGCCACTGAAATTAGTAAGTTGTATGTACGCTATGAAGTGGTTTGAAAGGAAGAGAAGGGGAATTGTATGTTGAAAGCTGAAATTTTATGCACACATTGTTATTATTTATGTGATATATTTCTTTAAACCCAGCAAGGCCTAAGCCAAATGTATGTTCCACTACAGTAAATTCAATGGGGTTTATTTCTGCAAAGATGCACATTTCCAAGGATGATGGTGGTGGTGGTATTTTGCCTGCACAACATGACACCCAGTGTAATAATCCTTACCCTTTTTTGTACAAATACATACTTATGAAAAAGATATTGATGTAATTGAAATTCAAACTGAAGATGGAAGATAAACATTTTTGAGGCTACCAGATATGGGTTGCAAAAATCCAGGCTACAATTAGATGGCAGCCAAGAACTAAAATGAACTCTTTATTTTTGTCTATTTTGTTTCCAATATATGCTAGATTTGTTTGTTTTTTGTTAGTTTCCCAGTGTAACAATGATGGCTTTTCCTAACAATCCAGAAAAATTACTATTCTTTTTTTTTAATAAGGAAAGTGAGAATACATTACATATCCTTAAAATCTGGTTGGGAAAAGGGAAATGGTTTTAAATTTGATTTAAATTGCTTTAGCCAGTCTTTTACTGGTCAGTGCTAATGAGAGAACACCTGAAGATTTTGCTTGGCCAAAATATTGTGGCAAACATAGTGAGCAATTTTGCATGGTTTCTCAGTGTCCCACCCATCAACTTTAAACTGAGCAGACAGTTTATCTTACTTATTATAAGCAGCTGCCCACAGTTTCAAGCAGGAGTTTTACTCATCTGACCTAAAGATTGAACCAGAGATCTTTTGCTTGCAAAGTATATGTTATGTGCTGAGCATTAGATCTTCTCTTGTATGTCTGTGTAAAAGTTACTTGATATTTCTAGTCTGTGTGAGTGAAAACTTGGGAGCTGCTGCAATCAGAGAGAATTTCTAAAAAGCGATGACAGATCCTAGTCTCTATACAAGTTTATTTGGAAGAAAGTCCAATATATTGAATGGGAAAATGTGCTGGATTTTAGCTTCAATATGAAATGCTGATATTGACATTTATTATTATACTAAATTTCTACATTGCCACAATCAAAAGAATTTTGGTGGCATATCTTTAGAAATGTCTTAACTACACACAGATTCTTGACAGCCAAGGGGCAAAACATAGGTTTTGTTCTCTTTAGTCCTATCTACACTAAAGAAATCAGTGTAGTTGGCAAGATCAACTGAAAACAGAAAATTCTGAATAGAGATATATAGGATTTCACTGAATCTATATTCTCTCTCTTTCCGCCAAAGAAATATTTTGAAATCCCCATGGGCAACTGTAGCAAATGGAGCTTTTGACAAAATGACAGAGCATTATTATGATGTCACAATGCAACTTCTTCCCCCTACCTACTTGCATGAAACTCTTGATGCAAGAAAAATGGAGTTTGTATGAACATGTCATGAGACATATCTCATTATTTTCTCCCCTGTATCCCTCTGTAGATGGCCATGAGAGTGCTCTTAATTCCTGGAATACATTTTTGTTTGGTATTATATTATTTCAGAATGAAATTTCTAAAGCATGAGTTGTGCCATGCTTATAACATAGGCATGTCAGAAAAAGAAGTGATATAATAATGTGATCAAATTCCATCTTGTCTGTTTTGTTTCAGGCAATCGAAAACAAAGTACTCAGATTCCCATCTTCATTCGGATTTTAGATATAAATGATCATGCCCCAGAATTTGCCAAGTTCTATGAAACTTTTGTTTGCGAGAATGCAAAAGCAGGACAGGTAATACAGAAATATTATCATGTCTGATTACCATGGCAGCATTTTGCTCTGTCTCAATTTTTAGAAATGGATTTATTATTTTTAAAAATTAAGTATGTTCCAGTAATCTCAACTGTAACAACTATTTTGCTTCACCAAAGTTCTGAGTGAAAGAGAACAGATGCAGTCCCCATGTTATTGATAACTGGTTGATTTGATTTCATGGTAATGTACAAGGACTTCCAGAAGTTAACAATAATAAAATCACACATAGAAAATTATTTGGAAGTCTTTAAGAAACAAAACATTAAAGTAATAATTTAAAGTTCAAAATGGAGCCATTCCACTAAACAGCATCATAATAATTTCACCATAAATTGTTAAGCATCCTTCACAAAGGCTCTGCTTTATCCAACTTTGGGAAAGCTATCATTGAAGAAGCTAGTTAATCCAACTGCTAAGGAATACTGTCCCAAAAAACAGGATCTACTGCTGAGGAACAATGTCTTTAGGCTCAGTCCCATGCACCTCACTAAAGTGAGGAATCATCAGCAGATTGGATGGGTTCATTCCAGGTGGAAAAGACAGTCCTCTAATCTAGGCACTTAAATTAAAATGAATACTTTGAATTGTACCTAGACACCTACTGAAAGCCAGTGCACGACCCACAGCATACTGTACATGTCATAAGACCAGAAGGTCCTGCCATACCATAGACCTGCTCCTCATGGATAATGCCTCCCCTTCAAGAGGCAACACTGGGGTTGACTGAGAACATTGAAGAACAAACATCAACTGTATCTTGCTTGAGTTCAACTTTAGCCTTTTTTGACTCATTCAGACCCTAACATTCTCCAGACACTAATTCAAGATTTCAACAACATCTCCATCATGCCCAGGCTAATAATGTACAATTGGTGTATCATTAGCATTACTGAGAAGTACATAACCTGAACCAACAGATGACTTATTCCAGTGGCTTCACAAATAGGTTAAAATGCAAAGATGAAAGGATTAAGTCCCACGCCCCTGCAAGGAAGTAGCCACTCTTCCCCTCTACCAACTGAAGGAAGTAACCTCTCCCGAGCAATGCACTAAGGAGGAAGCAGAACCACTATAAAATGGTCCCTCCAATCCCAAAAGTCTTCAATCATAAATAGTATTAAAGGGCTACAAGAGATCTAATTGGACTAGGAAGGCACAGTCTCCATATCTAGTTCCTGCAGAGGTCATCCCACCAGAGCAGTGAATGTTATTCCTACCCCATATTCAGGGCTGAATGCTGACTCAAGGGGGTCCAGATAATTTGCTTCATCTAGGGGACTTTGCAGTTATCTCAACAACTTTCCTCAAAAAGGGAAGGTTGGAAACTGGGCAATAGTTGTCAAGAATAGCTGGATCCAGGAAGGGTCTCTTAAGGAGGTAACACTTTACAGTCCCTTTCAAGGCTATCGTCATCACCTTCTCTCACAATGTGGTGTTAACTACCTCCCAGATCCAGAATATTACACACCCTCTACTCTTACACAGAAGTTAGGGGGGACAAGGATCTTCCCATGAGATAGAGGTCATGCCAGTGAGGGTCTTATCAACTTCATCAGGATCCACAGGCCAATATAGTAACAACAACTCATATCCTCATTTCCACTTGCCTGGGCTACTGCTATGTGCTCTACCTGCTACAACCTTTGAAATTCATCCACAAGCTTGAGGCAGTCCAGAATGCAACAGCCTGGCTTCTGGCAAATACATGCTGATATAAGCACATTACATCTGTGTTTTGGTCCCTGCATTGACTTCCTATTGGCTTCCAAGTGCAATTCAAGGGCACATATTGACATTTAAAGCCCTACATGACTTGGCTCTGAGGTATTCCAGGACTATCTTCTTCAACCCATCTCAGTCTGCCTGACATAGATGTCCGTTACACTTTATGCAATGTAAAAGTGGGGGATCACTAGCAGGTTCTCCTAGATCATTCACATGTATTTTTTCAAGATTTATTTTATGTTCTTAATGTTATACTGTGGATATTTTAATGTACTTGATGATCTACTGGATATAAGCTGCTAAGAGATTTGATTGCAGTGAGTAAATAAACAAACAAACAAACATTGAATCCTACTTGACATGGCAAAATAATGCTAACTCATTACATCAGACTCTTCCCAAGAAGAGTCAAGTCTTTGGCAGCTACAAGTGACTTTATCAGCAAAATGCTATGAAAACCAGTAACAGTGGCCAGGCAGTTTGGGAACAACTTGCCTATTCCCAAAAGAAAATTGGACACCCTAAACAAGGCCACTGACCAATAGCTTTCCACCACAATAAGGACATAGAGATACTGATGTTTCGCTGGCCTTATTGCCATGGTGTTGGCTCAAACATGAGCTCTTCCCCATGCTTGATCAAGTTCTCTTTTCCTCTATTGACACTCTGGACTGCTTCATCTTCTGGAGCTCCACAGTCAATCTAGGAGCCTTCAGAGATCTGCTGTCATGAGTGCCGTTGAGCTGAAGACATCAGCTCAACGGCACACATGACAATAACGAGGAAGCAGAGGAAGGGCCTCAAGATAAGCATAGCACGCACAACAACAGACACAGACCCTGGCTGGATGATTCAGCCATCAGGACACAAAAGAGAAAGAAGGAAAGACAAAGACTAGGCAAATCACGAGGCACACCCAAGCTGTTAGCAAAAGCGCAACGGAGATCGCCCAGCTGACAGCAATCACCAGCTGAAGGAGGAAACCAATGATGGGCGATCCCGGAGCACCAGCTGGGGCCTCGCAACCCTTCACCTACCGGCACGACAGGATGCAGGACAAAGGGGGGATGACGTAAGCCAGGGAAAGGGGGCGCTGACCGGCGCGGGGTATTTAAACCCCGCACCGGCGCGCTCCCCTCACTCTCAGCTTTTTTCGAAACTGACACTACGTATGAATAAACCAGAACCTGCTCTCCTTTGAATCAGCGTCTGTGTTTTACTCAGCGGTAGGCAGTGCATGACATAAAGCTGAGAGTCACAAACTCAGCCTCGCCGAGCCCCACCAGACAACGAGCCACGGGAGGAATAGACGGCGAGAAGACTACGAGCGATGGGGCCGACGCGTCGCGGCCAAGGCGGGCGAACCGCACGGCAAGAAGCAGAGGAGGACCAATCGAGGCCAGATGCACCGCGGACCCCAGGAGCCACGGATACCCTCCCGGCCCACCCCGAGCCTCAGCTCCAACCCCAGAGGGAGACAGAGGCGGAGGCGACCCGGCCACGGGAGGGAGCAACATACCTCCCGAGACCAGCAGAGACCCCCCCGCCCCACATCGCACCCCAGCCACGGGCGTGGAGCGTCAGCCCAACTGCGGCAAGCACAGTGGAGGACGGAGAGGCAACCCAGCCGACGCACTCCCAAACGGAGGAAGATGACCAGCGGACGGGACTGCCTGAACCCCACCAGCAGCTCAACCCTGCGGACACACCGATAGACCCGACCCCAGCTGCGGCGCGGATTTCGGACAGGGAAACACAAGCCAAGTGCATGACATCTGCCTACAGAAAGAGAACACATGGAAGCACTCAACTCAAGAAGCTAAGTTGCATCCAATGGTAGAGATCAACCAGGCATTCAGCAGAACTACTTGCCTGCCTGCTGGGAAACTCCCCAGGAGCCCACCAGAATCCATCAGAGTCCATCTGTCATCTGGGACAGGCCAAGAATCACACCTGTAGAAAAAAGTGTAATGTTTCAAGCTCTGCATGGGCAAAGCAAAGGATGAAGGAGGACTTGCTTAAGAGAGCCTGGGAAATTTCCAGTGAATAAAGAAGAGTTTGCTAGGAAGAAAAGAATTGGATCAGCCAGGGAGTTAGTATAGGAAAAACCCTCCATGGTTTGTTAAATTTCTCCCTCCAACACTAGAATAAGTTCAAATATAGAGGGAATAGAAGATAAATAATTGGGCAGAGAAAAACCAGTGGAAGGAAAGGAATAAGCAATGTTCACCACTTTATTAGAGAAAAATTCTTTCAAACCCTCAGCTGAAAGAAAGGAGTCAGGAGACAGCATCTTCCCCACTAGAGATTGTCATTAGAGAATCAATGATGGACAAAAGCTTAGCAGGAGTCCTAGCTTGAGTTGCTTTAAAGAAAACCTCCTTTGCCTCTTGCAGATAGACAGACATTGATTGATTGATTGATTGCTTTTCATGTTTGCTGAAATCACACAATCTGTTGGCCTGTGTGTTTTGTTTTTATATTCCTCTGTTTGGTCATTTGAAATCTTCTCAAGTTCACACAGAAGCCTGAAAAAAGTCATATATGCTGGCTAGCACAGAGTGCTCTTCTTGAGCTTCCAAAAGACTTCTTCCAAATCATTTTCAAAGCCTGCACAGCCTTAAAATTTGCACTATAAGGGGAAAGAGAAAGACCTGGTTAAAGCTTACTTTAATTGTGCATTTCCATACATGTGTGCTCAAAAGTTCAATTGGCCTTCCCCCAAAAAGTTTTTTTTTAAAAAAAACCTAATTGCTTTTTTTAAATCACAATTTTTATTATTACTTTTCTGTGAATTGGCATCCAAAAATCAATCATGAGCTACAGCATCACCTTTTCCTACCTGTGTTTATGAGATGCAAGCCCAGGGACACAAACAAAATTTCACTTAAAGTTGTTGTAAACTAAACCAGTGATATCATTACCACTCATGTAGTTAATGAACTTCTCCTTCTGTCACATTACACATTGTAATTTGGCTGCCATCTTTTGACTGGCTCTGTAGGGGTTCGCGATGGCTTTGTGCTCTCTTTGCATAGAGGTACTCTCACAGATCAACTAAGAAGGCTTTGCAACAGGAAAAGGTCTTTTTTAAGGGCATTACATATGAGGCAGGAAATCAATAGCTAGTTCAGGATGGATAGGAAGAATTATGTGCTTGGCTGATTTCAAACACACACACACACACACTTTTTTAGAGTAGGGCTGTCAGTTGGCTAAAGGATTGTTTAGTTATTTAGCTTTCCTCTGATTAATTAATTGATTTTATACAGGTAGAATTTATGTTCAAGCAACCTCAGTGAAGCTGCCCCACTAAGAATTCTAAAGGAAATGAACAGGCCTTTGCATTCTTCAACTGCATTTTCAATATCTCCCATCCATATGCTGTCACTTGACTTACTCTCCAGCCTCTTAGCTTACTTGGCTGAAGTGACTTTAAAGCTTCCCATTTGCCAGGGTTCAGATACTGTTTAGAGCTTGGCTCTACTTACAGACTAATTCAGCAAACACAGTACAGCTCAACTTAGAGAGTAGAATGTGAGCGATGCAGCTTAGGGAACTTTATATTTTCTGATGTTACTCACAGCTTACTATTATTTTTTAGAAAAATACAGGAATCATTATTTGAAGGGAAAGGGGGAATGGTGGGCCTTATGCATATTTTTAAAAGACAACATGTGTGTGATTTACTTACTTCTATCAGACATCATAATGAAACTGGTACAGATTACACAACCATATCTTTTGTGCTGTGATGTCATGACAAACAGCTCATCATTTTAATGTCATTGTGTCCTAGAACCTTACATTTTCTACCATTAATGACTGCATTTTATAATAATCGTTATGTGTTTGGTTTTATGAGATTTTAACATTTAGGATTATAGTTAGCTTTTATTGTAAACCATCCAGAGTCCCTCTTTTGAGGGAGATGGGCGGTAATTAAATTTGAAAAATAAATAAATAAATAAATAAATAAAATGCTGGAATATAAAGCTTCCCTAAAGTTTAAAAATGGTTCATTGAGATTTTCTGTGAACAGGTTTGGTTGTTATTATTAAAGATAAAGACAAAATCTATCAAAAAGAAAACTAAATATGGAAACTAAAGTGCATGGATGATGTCTCTGTCCTGGTCATGGCAATTACACAAAGTCCTTTTTTTTTTTTTAACTTAAATACAGACACATTTTATGACATAGGATTCCTGTTACACTTTGCCTTTTTGTATCATTTATACTACCTTCATGACATTACTTTTATTGAGAAGTTTTGTACACCTTAGGTGGCTTCCTAAGATAGTGGCCTTATCAAGAGGTATCAAGGGATGGGAAAAAAGATAGAAAAATGACTCTTTGGATCATATAAATCATAATTTCTCTTAATGACACAGTAGGAGCAGCGTATTTCAGGGTACAATGTCCCTTCTTCCCGTACATCGCCAACCTTCTTATGCGAAGGAGTTCAGAAGTTTTCACTCCATCTTAAATCCAGACTGGCATTTTCATTAAATACATTGTCTTACTTTCTTTGAAAATATCTTTAACACTGTTTGCAAGAATTACAGTTTTTATTATAAAATGTCCAGATTCCATTCACGTGTGTTATTTATATTCTTTGATTTTCAGTAATGGTCCAGTCTTTATATGTTAGTAAAGTCTATGGGCTTACAGCTTGCTATACTCCTTATTATTCATTTTTGTTAAAAAAAAAGTGATCCAAGTGGGGAATGTTCTTCTATAAGGATACTTCATAAAAATGTATATTTTGGACGATGGTATGAAATGATGCTGATTATAGAATCAGTTACCTTGGATATGTATATTATATATTGTCATGTTTAATAGAAGATATCAATGAAATATTTCAAGATCATTTCAACAAGATCTGAAAGAGCTGACAGTTAAAATCTGGACCTAATTTTCCTAAGATGAACAGATAAATTTTATGTTTTGGGACAGTTCCTCCTTATATTCTCCAGAATTGTAAGACATCTTATTACATATCTCCCTAATTCCTTTACTTATCTTGGTTTTGTGAGCTTCCATACATTTGTAAATGGTTGATTTGATATATGTTGGTGTATCTGATGTAACTCAGATATGGCAGAACTTTTCTTATACAATGCTTAAGGAAAGGTTGCAGAGCTCAGTCCTGACACAGGAATTAAAACTGTTGACAGTTTTTAGACTCCTATCCAGGTTATTGTGCCTGCAGTTGTCAACATAGCCTGAATTAAAGCAGTAACAGCAATTCTGAAAAGCAAAATCACCAATTCAAAGCAAGACTCTTTCACAACATGGTTCTTTTGTGAACAGCAGAAGTACCCCACAGTATATTCAAAATTTGCAATGCTTACTGCCATATATTTATTCATAGTCTTTCCATAACTCTATTATGTGGGAGGATGAATCAGAGTTTTCCTCCATCAGTATTACAGGGAAGACCTACACATAGAAATAGTGTTAGTATAAGCAGAAAGGGACAGTGCGTTTATATGGTGAATTATATAAAGATTGAAAAAAATAAAATATTGTTAATATCTAAAAAAGAGTGTTGTTCAGAAACCAATAGTTTTGATTGGTGATATATCACTTTTTCTAGTCCTTGTGGTTACAAAAAAGCTAGCACTGGAGTTTTCCAAGCAAGTGGGGGAAATGTGAATAAGGAGTTGTACTTCCTTACAGTGTCTTCTGCAACAATCAGCAGCGGTGCCAAAATGACAACATGTATGCAATGACATAATTACTCCAATGCCACAATTATATATTAGTGTCAGGACCCACCTTGGTTCCCCCCCACCCCATAGTTGTGTATCCATCATCTTATATGTTGAGCTATGATGTCTTAGCAAATGGTTTTCCATGAAAAATTAGTAGATCTTGGGTTACTTCTTGTACAGTTGAGAGTAAATTAGGAGAACCAGCCTTGTTGCAAACTATGAACTAAAGCTGTTCATGTTGTTTGCAAATGTAACATTATATGTAAAGTAAGCCAACAAAGTACCATAAGTACCAGGATGAAGATCTGGGTTAGATATGGAGTTAATAAAGAACATTTATTCATTAAATGTAAAGAAATGAGCAGCAACTAGCAAAATGTTAGCTCAGCCACTAATTTAGATCAGATCCTCCCCCTCATAATATTTCTTGAACCAGGGTGGCAACAAAATCAAGTCATGCTTACCCAATTATCCAAGTCACAAATCACTTCCACTTCAGACGTAGTCATGTTTCAACACAACTCAGTCCAAACTGTGATACCTCACCTTGTAAAAACAAAAAAAGGAGTTAACAAAAAAATAAAGTTACTCAGAACACATGTGCAAACTCTCAAAGCAATTGGCTGACTCTTAAAAGAGGAATATGGTGCTTCTTTGCTTTGTTGATGGGGAACAGCTGGGGCCATCTCCTATTCGCCGCCTCACTGGGCACTACTGTTTCCACTCTCATTCTTCCTATTTAATGATAGACATAGGGCAAATTCAGATAGTTTGATTTCTGTCATGAGTACTGATGGCCAGCAAGAAGGGGCCTCTATCCAGGGAGGAAGATGCATGCGTAGTACTGAGGAATTAAGCAGCCATTCAAAGAGACACAGATCAGACCCGCCTTAACTCTTGGGGTTTATCTCTCTGGGTTTTTCCCATGCTTCTTCAGTTTGTTAGGATTCTGTCTTATGTAGCAGTAATAAACACTAGAGACCTACTCCTCGTCTCAGCGTGATTTCTGACTGTTAGGACAATTTCTGCAATCTGCATAGGAAAAAAAATGGAACAAACTATTACGAAAAACATTCTGCCATTTGGCTATTGTGCATCAGTTGTTCCATTTTTGCTAGTTGAAGGGAAAGGGAAGGGACTATGCAATGGACAATAGAGATAAGATAGTCCTTGACTTACAATGGCAGGTGGGACCAGAATTTCCATTTCTAAGCGATGCAGCTGTAAAGTGCAGGTTTACAGGTTGGGGAGAGGGTGTGAGGGGGTGCGTGAGAGGTGCCACATGGTTCAAGGAGGGTATGTGGTGGTATAGCATGGGTTCGGGAGGTTGCACAGGGGTGTGCAAGTGGCCAGCACAGTACGAGCTCAGAGGGGTTAGGGGAGGGTGCGCAGGCTTACCCCATTGACTTGCATCCTTCCCTGCCAGCTTCCCCATTGGCTTTCTGGGGAAGCTGGCAGGGAAGGTTGCAAATGGCAATCGTGATTGTGGAGCACTTGGCAACCAGTAATAATCGGCTGCTAAGCTCCCAGATTGTGATCACATGACCACATGGGTGCTGGGATGGACAGAATTCTGAGGACCGGCCATAACCACCATTCATTCAGCACCTTTGTAACTTGGAATGGTCACTGACTGAATGGTCATAGATCAAGGACTACCTGTATTAGCTGAAAAACTTAGTTTGAGACTTCTGAGAGTTCAACAAGTACTGTCCTCAAATTTTCAAGTCTTACACTGAGAAAATTGAATGGAAGGCACATTCTATGAGTTTTAGTAAGTTGCAGTTCTGTAGCTTACTAAATGGATGCCTCTTTCCCCATTAGTTTATCTGTTGCCTTTACTGAAAAACATTGTCCTTGGACTTAATTCAGTTGAAGTAACTGGCAAAATTACCTTTATTATGATTAGTGGGTAACTATGAACTCTTCATCAATGTGGATTTGGTAATTTTGTATTGATAATAAAGGACCCCCTTAAGGCCTGCTGTGCTGCCTCATCACGGTAGGGAAGTGTTCCTGGGAGCCATGGGCAAAGAAGATCAGAAATGTTAATAATAAATCATCCTAGCAGAGTCATCCAAGGCATGAAGGTCATCCCAGGTGCCTGGCTAAAGCAAGCAAGAATGTCTATTGGACAACAGTAATACTGGAAAATGCTGGAGTGGAATGGTCACTTTAGCAACAATGGAAAAAGCATCATTCCATACTGTACAGGAAAAGGCAATGGTAAACCACTTCTGTATTTCACCTGGAAAACCAACTGAATAGAAAATGTAATGTGATTAACAATATAGTGTTTGATTATGGGCACCTCAAGACAGATGGCATTCAACATGCTACTGAAAAAGAGCTGAGGATCTTTCAAAGTATTAATGGAAATTAATGGCTTGATTAAGGTCTTCAGGACATATAGTTCCTGATATTGTTACACACAAAAAGAAAATCCAAAGCTATAGAGAGAATTACACGAAGGTAAGAAGCATGAACATGGGAAAGCTCAGCCCAGTGAAAGATGAAATGAATCTACTACACATTGACAGCTTAGGCATTAGTGAATTTAAATAGACTGAAATTGGACACTTTTGGAGGAACATATTACTTACTACACAGGGCATAAAAAACAAGTAATGGAATCGCTCTCATAGTCAGGAATGATATAGCAAATACAGTATTTGGGTACAGTACAGTCAACAACCAGTTAGATTTTGTGGACAACTCTTTTAATAAGATGGTTATCCAAGTTTATGCTCCGACCATTGATTCAGAAGAAGAGGGTGGTGAGTTTTATAATCAAATTCCATCTGAAATCAACAGAACAAGCAAGCAGGACGTGCTGTTTGTGATTGGAGACTGGAATGTAAAAGTTGAAAATACTAAGGAAAACAAAGACTGTATGGCCTAGGAAACAGGAATGAAGCAGGATGACAACTTACCAGCTTCTGCCAATCCACTGATTTCTTCATTGCTGACACAATCTTTAAGCAACCAAAATGATGCCTATATACATGAACTTCACTAGATGGAATACACAGATATCAAATTGACTGTATTATTGATACAAGGAGGTGGAAGAACTCAGTTACAGCAGCAAAGGACTGACCCTGGAACAGATCACAAACTGCTTATGAGCAAATTCCAAGTCAAGTCAAGGTGGAAGAACAAAGCCAACCAGTTTCTATGGTATGATCTTGAGTGTATACCCACCATTTTCAAAGAGAACATCAAAAGCAACTATTAATGGAGAACCAAAGGAACTTTGGAATTAAATAAATGGAGTTGTTAAGAATGAACACAGAGGTAGTGGTTTTCCCTTTGACTCTCTATGGAAGTGCAAGTTGGACTTTGGAGAAGCAGGATAAAAGGAGCATTCATGCTTCTGAACTTTTGTGTTGGTAAAGACTCCTGAGAATACCACGGATAGTGCCCCCCCCAAAAAAAAAAAATACAAAAAGTAGGACATAGAACAAGTCAACCCAGAGTTCTCATTCAAGGCACAAATGACCATGTTCAAAATATGTTTTGGACACATTATGGTAAGACCTAGCTCTCTTGAAAAATCTATAATGCATATTATCTTGAAGAAGGTCTACCTACAGTATGTGGTTGTTAAGAGTCAACAACAACAACTTAATGGCACCTAATCAGTCAATGAATAAAGGATTGTATCTTTGCCCTGAATATTTATTCTCATTAGAAGTAATGGCAAACCCTTGTGTAAGAGAAAATAATACCTGAAACACTGACCCTATTTCCCTGGTCACTGAGCATTTGGCCCTTTTTTATGCCTATATCTCTATAGCTGTGTTTGCTGCCTGGTCTCTTTATTGAAGTGTGACAGAATGCTGGAATTGTTATTATAATTACTGTATGTACGTTTACAACAACAACCTTTCTTTCTAAACCCTATATTTTTCAGGATGGTGGCATATGTAGTTATTTCCTTTTTTTAAAAAAAAAAAGTATGTTTGGGCTTGAACAGTTTCCCCAACCTGGTGTGTTCCAGATGTTTTATACTACCACTGTAATCAACCTTAGGTGACTGTGATATGTTGGAAAAAATGGGAACTGGAGTTCCACATGTCTGGAGACTGCCAGTTTGGACAAGCATTCCTAAAATGAGGCTTATGTCACAAACAGCAAAAGGGGGGAAAAAAAAACTATATAAAAAATCAGAGCAATTTTTTATAGAAGTACGTTTTCATAGTCGGCCAAAATGGACTTTACTGCAACACAGACAAAAGCACTGAATGGAGACTGCTGGCCTCCATCCTTCTCTATTCAAACTGTACAGAAGTACCAGTTCTTTGTGAAAAAGGAACACAAAAATGGTGTCCAAAGTAGCATATGAGCATGTTAACAAAAAACAAAGAAGAAAAGCACCACCTTACATTTGGAAGAAAAAAAAGTATATACTAAAAATTTCTATATCAAATTTTTACAGAGCAAAAGGAAAGCAATTTAAAGCACTGGAAAACTCAGTAAGAGCCAGAGTGGATTGAGATGTTGGACGGACAGCAGGATAACCCAAGTTCAGGTTCACCCTCAACCACATGAGCTCCCTGGTGACACTGGGCTAATCACTCTATCTTAGCTCAGTGTATCTCAGAGGGTTGTTATGGAGAAAGGAGTACAATACTTGCTCCTAAAGGAAAGGCAGGACATACATACATACATACATACACACATACACACACACACACACACACACAAACACACACACACACACACACACACCTAACCTTGGTTCAAAGAGGACATGTGTTGAAAGCCTCCTCCTATAAGGAGATACAACATGAGGGGACACAGAAATAGGTCTTCCTTAAGAAGAACTTAGTCCAAGAATGGCCTCCATCTTTTTTTGGCCTTCTGTAGAAGGGCAAAGACCTTTGGAGGTTAAACAGCTTGAATAAGATTTGCTTCAAATATTGTTTTGTTATATTTTTGGTTTATTGTTTTGTTATATTTATGGAGTATTGTTTTTATAGTATTGCTTTTATGTATGGTACTTAGAGATATTGTGTACACCACCTAGAAACCTTGGAGTGATGCAGTTTATAAATCTTACGAACAAATAAATAATCAGAGAAATTGCATTGAAAGGAGCTTCTAATAGATTTATACTGAAGCCTAAGAATTTTAGGGAAGCTGCATGCAAAATCAGATGCAGATGTTCTTACAGATATTTTTTTAAAAAATCATTCAAAACCAGCATACCAGAATTGAGCCTTATTAACATGCAGATTATTGATTAACACAATTTGAGATGGTATGGGGGAAGCTTTTTTTTCTCTTTTAGTCATAGTGAAGGAGAAAATGAAGGGTTGCTTTTTAGCTGGAAGTGGAATATATTCCCTACTTCTGGTGACTTAGCCTTTTAGAATCGATTCTGTTCCTATCCTGATTTTATTTCTAGTCACTGTGAAGTGTGTCAGAACATTGCCAACAGGCTGATTTGGTGCTAAGATGGGGGGAAACATAGCTGCATACACATTCCTTTGTGCATTAGGCTGGTAGAGCATTCCAGCCACTTTTCCAAGCTTACCCTGTGTGGTTCAATGTTGGTGTCTTTTCAGTGAAAGGCAAAGTGGACAAGAGTTGTCTGCCAGTAGAAATCTTCAGCTGTGTATCATTTTCACAGTGCCCTTTCCAACTCCAGCTGAGCATTTTGTTTCATCTCAAGGACTTGAACAGGGACTTGAAATCTGTTTGACAGTGGGTTAGCACGTGTGGAGTGGCTATAATTGTGATATAAGGCACTTGAAGTGGCTGGAGATTTCAGAAGGTCACTCCTGAGCTTGCCAGACAGAACACTAAGAATTCTTCAGTGCAATGTAACCTCCTAGCTGCAGCTGGGAGTAAGCCATCTTTATGAATTTCTAGGAGAACGCCTACCATAAGACACAAAACAATATACAGATTTTGCAGACAATACCCCTCAGCTGTATACATTATTGTAGTAGCAGGTTAGGTTTATTGTGTCGGGACAGAAGGCAAGACAAAAAAGAAAAGCATGTGATGCAAAGACGAGTTTCTAGGCCTAAAGACCCACAGCATTATTTAGATATGGTGGGCTTAGGAGGCACTTCCTTTTCATCATTCACACTGCTGTAGTCTTTTCTTGAAAGCACTGTTTTTTCCAGTTCTTATAAGATCTATGTAAAGAAACCACAAATAATGTTTTTAAAACCAAAGAATATTATATCCACACTTTTATCATTTAAGCTGTCTTGTGTTCATACTGACTTGACTCTAAGCCGTCCTAAAAAAATCCTAGAGACAGATACTTTGGCAACAGCTTTGCCTATTGGACAATTCCCTGTAGCCGAGCCCTCCAACATTTTTGTTTCAGGAAAGTAATTGCCAGCTACTTTCCTTCCTATGGGTCTTCCTGGGCACATATATTTGTACGTGTTTGTGCTTGTGTTTGTGTATACATGCACACACCAAACACATATACAAAGTTAAATTGAATGTATATACTGTATATGCAAACCTAAAGCATCAAAATGCATCTGCATGAAAAAAAATACATTTGTTACTCCACTATTCCTTTCTCATGTTGTTTAGAGCTACTATTATCATGAGTGCTATAATTTTTCAATGGCTAAAGCTCTTGCCTTGTAAATAGTAGGTTGCTGGTTCAAAACCTGCTACAACTTATTTTTAATACTAATTTTAATTTCTCTGAGCTTCCTACCTTTACCTGCTAACTGCATAATTGGCAATATATCCAGTGGTACACCAGTCACCAAGGAGCTGGAGGGTGTGTGTGTGAATCCCTTTTTAAAAAGGGAAGGGGCAAAACTAGGAATTTTTTTTTTTCCTGCCAGCTTTTGAATCAGCAACCTTCTATTTACAGGGTTGTAACCATTACGTTATTACGGAATTGGTAAAAGGAAGATTTAAAAGGTAAAAGAGCATGGCAAGCACTGCGTCGGTTGAGGTGGCATTCTTTTCTCTACAGATTAGTCAGTGAACTGCTGACATGTGTTATCTGAAATGGTTTTGAGGCAACATAAAATGGAAAAGTGTACTTTAGAAGTAGAACAGAAAAACAAGTCCTGGGGTCATTTTGACAGGGAGACAGGGGATTAATAGAGGGCAATGTCATCTGATTCTGTCCTCCAGAAATAGCTGCCTACCCATTCTGCCAATGGGGCAGTGTGGAAAAGGAGGCCCAAGAGTCCTTTTCCTCTAGAATAAGTGAGACATTTGATGTTCTGATCCAGTACTTGGACAAAGCAATGGACTGGAGTAGAGCCATGAATCTGAGATACAATGTAGACAAGATATATCCTATGTGAATGTTTCTTCAATCCACCATTATCACTAGCAGCATTGTGGTTTTGATGAATCTCTGATTAACTTAGTCTAATACACCAACTAGGTCATTACTTGCCAGAAATATCTTTGCCACAGTTCAACACACTCTGTTAACACCCTATTAGATGTATTGTAATGTGTTAAGTATGGGACTGCCTTTGAAAATAGTTTGACAATTTCAAGTTAGGGATTTTTTTTTTTTTGGAAAGTGGTTGTTTTTTAAGTAGGGAAAATAAATATTAGATCATTAGCTGGAACTAGCTGTGCTGATTGCACTATGCCAGGAGTTTGGGAACTGCACTAGCCATCAATTTGTCTTGGTATGAAAGGTGGTGCCATTTTTTTATCTGAAAGACATAACTGGGTTGGAACCAGGCTGTTTAAAGCTATATCTTGTATACTTTTTGTGGAATGCTTTCCTGAGAAAGACTTGTCTATCATATGAGTCTTCTGGACACTAGGCATCAATGATATTTCTTCCTCCCAGTCCTTTAATACCCTTGGCTGGGCATCCTTAGGTTCTGCACTCTGTTTTTTTCTGCAGCTGCTGCTAGTTTTAAATTTGGTTATGTGTTGCTGTGGTTTCCAGCTCCTGTTGCTAATGTTTTTTTTTTTTTCTTTTCTACCGTTTGCTGTCATTGTTTTATGATTTTGCATTACAGATGTTCCATTCACCTGTACGCCATCCACCCCAATACCCTTGATTATTATATATGAGAAGTGCAATAATTAAGAAAAGGGGGAAAGGATTTTTTTTTTAAAAAAGGAACTTGTCTATCATGGACATCCTGCATACTGCAAAATATTTGGGGCAATATGCTATAGTTCACACATAGGATGCTAGCTAAATATGTTAGGTCTCCTTGATGCCCCACTTGAACTGTGAATATGGGTCATGATATACCCAAACTTCCCTGTGATTACACATATTTGGAACATTGGTAACGGTAAGGAAGCTGTTTTTAGGGTCATTTGTTATCCTTTTTTTCTTTTAAAAAAAATCTCATTAGCTTCCAGAAGCCCACAAAAGTTATTTGGCACTTTGCTTGAAAGCTGTTATGTTTGAGCAACAGATGGATAGCCACAAGGAACAGTCCCTCACTGTGGCTGGAAATTGTGCTAGACAGAGCTCCTTTCTATGTAAATCTGTAAACTCAGTAAAACCATAGTTTATTCATGTGGTTCTTTCTAAACGACTTCAGGTATTTATCTGAACAGATTGTAGGTCTTTATCTGAACAAAGCAAGAGATGTAACTTTTATTTTTCTGACAATATATAATTATTTTCTGGCAGCTCATACAAACTGTTAGTGCTGTGGATAAAGATGAACCACTTCGTGGACACAAATTTTTTTTTGAACTGGTGCCAGAATACACAGTCCATCCAAACTTCTCTATTGTAGATAACAAAGGTAGGCTTTAATTATTGGTTCTCAATGTTGCATTTTAATTCCTTTGCTGAAAGGTTTTTAAATATAATTTTCCCTTTCTTGGTTCTTCTGATGCAGATAACACAGCAGGAGTTGTAACTAGACGGAATGGATACAGCCGCAGTAAAATGAGCACCTATCTCCTGCCAGTAATGATATTTGACAATGATTACCCCATCCAGAGTAGCACTGGCACACTGAGCATCAGAGTGTGTGCCTGTGACAGCAGGGGACATATGCAGTCTTGTAACGCTGAAGCTTTGCTCCTTCCAGCAGGCCTTAGCACAGGCGCTCTCATTGCCATTCTGCTCTGCATTATTATTCTGCTGAGTAAGTGGACCATTTCCCCTTTCCTCCTTTGTACCTGGAAATTGTTTAAAAGAGGCTACATTTAAAGAAGAATCCATTTTCTCCTTAATCCAGGCCTTCACAACTGGTAAGTTCTCGAGCTCTTAGGTGCTGGAGAATTCTCTGTCTTGCAAAGCCAAGGACGCAGCAAGATCCAGAGGTTTACTGAGATGCTGGTAGACTATCATATGTCACCAATGGGCTGTACTTAGCTTGTTGGCTTAGTTATGCAAGCAGGTTGGTCTTCTCCTAAAATGGAATATTTCTAAA
Organism: Candoia aspera; assembly: GCF_035149785.1. Taxonomy (NCBI): domain Eukaryota; kingdom Metazoa; phylum Chordata; class Lepidosauria; order Squamata; family Candoiidae; genus Candoia; species Candoia aspera. The sequence continues at coordinate 130,678,734 of NC_086155.1, read as the reverse complement.
GATAGTTCTGATATCTGATACTAATGATGGCATATGGCTCAGATTTGATGTTTATATGCAATAGTAAGATAGTACATCTTCCTACTGTTTTATGTATCATTTCAAATCTTTGCAGATTCAAAAGAGATTTACAGATTCTGCCAGATACTTAATGCATAAACAATTTTGCCCATTAGCACTGCATGTTCTCAGGTCCTGGGTAGGTGGTAACTGCTGTGGATAGCTGGGAAATGTCCTGAGTTAGTAATGATCCTCACTTTCTGTTGCCAGAACTGCTGAATCATAGCATAATTAGACATGGCTGGTGTTAGTTTGCAGTAAGAATATTGGTGGGTGGTCAATGATGACTGGTCTTATTTTGTGTTGCCATTTGGCTTGGCTTAATTAAAAGTATAGAGACTAAGAAAGATGATGTTGATGGAGATGTGCAGGAACTGTAACCTAGTCAGAAGGAGCTGAAGCATTTTTTAAGTCCAGAATAAGATAACATTCAGAAGCAATTCAGGCAGATGCCTCCCCAATTCACTGAATTATAGGAAAGAGGAGGAGGTACAGCACAATCCAAATTGCAAGATTTAGTTATTACAGCCACTCACTATAAAAGTAGTTTTAGCCTTCCTCTGGAATTGATTTCCTAGTCTAATCTGCCTAATGGGGCTGACAACAGGTGAAATCAGTCAATCACAGAATTGCTAGAGATCAAAGTTAGTCCTCTTTTTTAATCTATCTATCTATCTATCTATCTATCTATCTATCTATCTATCTATCTATCTATCTATCTATCATCATCTCCTGCCATTTCTCCAGGAGTTCAAGGCAGCTTATGTCAGGATCTCCTTTCATCTCATGAGGATAATTTTACCTGGTATATGCACCAAAATCAGCTGTTTATCAGATGAATTATACCACTGCAAGAATGGTGATATTTGTATGTTAAAATCATAACCCCACCATTATTCTTACTACAAAACAGATATCCATTTAGCCCTTAAAAATTCACAAGTGTCATATACAATTCTTGAAGTTCAAGATCCCATCTGGTCAGCTGGTATCAGAATTCACCACATTTGTCACACTGAATTATTGTACCTGAGAGTTTGCCTTTGATAGCTGTGGGTAGAGAACGGAATGCATCCAGGAGCTTTACTCCCTACTCATCCTGACACCTATGAATTCAACAAACACAATGCTCTATGCAGTCAGAGACTTTGATTTATTAAGGTCTCAGATGATACCAAGATTTATTCTCACACTCAAGTGAGTACAAGTATAGCTCCTTTTCAGATCGCTCAGGTGATTCCATATGGAAGAGCTGCATACTCTATAGCCTTATCCTCTATTTAATTTAAATCTCTCACATATTCAGGCAAAATATTGAAGAGGGCTTAAATTCCCAAGAATCCCTATGCCAAATTTGGAACAAGAAAATGTATCAGGTGCTAGAAAAGTACGGAATCATTTTTTTTAAAATAACCTCTGATAAAGCAGCTCAGTTCTAAATCTGGACTTTCAAATCTAAGTTTTCTGTTTTCATATTTTGAAATTCTCTGTGTTTTACCATTATAGCTTTTTATTCATCTCCTGATTGTAATAAATATAGGATGGTTCTCTGGTTTGCTGAAATTTAAAGTTCATTTTCTGTAAATAATAATAAAAAAATAACTGGAAACATTAAAAGGTGGTCTTAAAACAAAACAAAACAAAAACCCACCAGAGAGAGAATAGAATCAAAACAGTCTGAGTTACAGTGTTGTGATAATGTCGATAGTGTCATTTGTAGGATGGAAAGACATAGCAACAACCAATCAACAAAAAGGTATTTTTAAGTAACTGTTGAAAGGGTTTCAAAGCACACTGTCGGATTGCATTTATGGGGATGATTCAAAAGTTCATAAGGGATCCAAATACTAATGAGATAGCATGCTTTCTAAAGTTCAAGCTGTTAAGACCTGTTTTTCAAATAAAGTGTCAATCTTTAAGTATGACACTTGATGGAGTGCTCCTTACAACAAGGATGAAGAGTACTAGAGGGAGCTGACTGTGGATGCTGAATTGCTGCTGTGAGCCCTCTCTGTAGAAAAGGCAAAAAGAGAACCCAGCTATTATTCCAACAAGCACTCTCAGGCTTTTTTTTCCCCTGTGAAATCAGTGCTGCATTCAAACATTCTGAACAGAATAGACCAGACCAGATAAGCCACCTGCATACATTAGTCCATTTATTTCTGCAACGTTTTAAATGATTCTCAGTACAATGAAAGCCTTCTTTGGGCATTTGGTATCCATGGATACAAAATATATAAAAGAGCTTTCAAGAACATAGGACCTAGTGCTATTGTCTTAATCTCTAGATACACAGATGGACCACCATGCTCATGGATGACTACCACTGTCTTGAGGATACTCTCTTGCCCAAAATGAAAAAGTTAAGAAGGGAAGGAAGATTGGGTAGAAGAAGGAAAGTAAGAAGATCCAGACAAAGAGTGTAAATGACTGGATTGAAAAGGGGGGGGGGAACCTATTTTATTTATTTATTTATTTATATTCAATTTGATTCAATAAAAGAATTAGTAAAAACATAAGTATGACACTTTTCAATATTTCCATTTTGCAAGTCTTATATATCCAATTAAAAGATTGATATACTGATATTTGGGGAAATTTGGAAGCAAGTTTCAAGGGAGTTAAACCCCAAATAAAGCAAATATTTTTATGTACCAAAAGTGGAGAAAATCTTTTTTTTTTTTAATAACAGTTTACAGCATATTGAATGGAAGAATGACTATACTGAATCCATTTTGGGATGGATTGTTTTCTTAATTTTATTTTAAAGCCAAGGTTTCAATAGAGATGGTCCTTTATTATTCATGAGGGTTCTACTGCTGAACAAGCACAGGTAATGAGACCTTGAAAAAAAAATGTGCTTTTTTTCCTGTCCACCATTTTGCACATTCATATAATATATAGAAAGCACTCCAAAAGAGTCCTCCAAACAGAATCAAATACCAAAAAAAAAAAAAAAAAAAAAGGCAGATAAACAAAATATTTTACCAAGGATAACAAATTCTGGTCTGTATTTACCAACCGTGTACATGTCAAACTTCAAGTAACAAAACCAAGTACAGGGTATTTGAATACTGGAGAAAAAATATGTAATTCTATGTATTTCTTTTAAAGAGAGAAGAATACAGATTGTAGAGGTCTAATTCACCTGATTAAGGTGAAAATATGTCATTTGTTTTTACAGACAAGGGGAAGAAATCAGTTTACCTATTTATAGGTGTGGTAGAGAAAATATATAACCATTTTTAAAGGTGTATGCCTGAATGTTATTAATATTATATGCTTGTATTGTTTTTCTTTTAATTAATTCAACTTCCTGGCTTGAATGGCCCTACTCATCCCATGGCAGCCATCTTATGGTAGTACTTCTGACATCTCCCCAGAATTTCAAATATGCCTTCAGAGCCAAAATGCCGCCTGCCTTTTGGTGCTAGGACATGTATGTTGACAGATTGCTGGGAAAGCCTTTAGCCCAGGAGAGATCAGAAAAGTCACACACCAGGCATTTCTATAAAAATAATTTATTTACAGAAAGCAAAACATATTTAAAGGACTTAGCTCTCATTGAGAGCTACCTGGCTTGCTACATGCCGGCACAGAAGAGAAAGAGGAACTGAAACAAGTCCGGGCAGGTTCCTCCCCCCAGGTGCAATAATTAACATTAGAAAAGGGGGCAGTTGAATTCAACCTCTGCACCTGGCCAGAATGATTAGAGACAATAGCACCTTAATCTGTTAGTAGGAAAACCATTAACACTCCCCTTTTTATACTATAGATTAAGATGCAAAACAATCTTCTCTGACAACTCTGTATGTCTTTTCATTCAAATTATTTTACCATTATCTCCCCTTTGGTTTAACAGAAAGCTACCATTCTTCTTCCTGTGTTTCTCCAAACCTAGGTTGTTATAATTCCAAGGCTTTTTAATATGAAATGGCTTTTCATGCAGGCTTCAAAATCAAGCCTTTGTTTTTCTGTTGATGTGAACAGCAGCAAATCATCAACATAAATGCACAGATACATACAGCCTTGTTTGTCCTTCTTCATATATACACAGGGATCTGCTTTTCCTTTTTCAAAACCAAAATTCTGCAGTTTTTCATCTACTTTTTGGTTCCAGGATCTAGCAGCTTGTTTTAACCCATAGATTGACTTCTGCAGTTCACAGACTAGATTATCCCCTTTTTCATAGCCAGGGGGTTGCTGCATGTATAATCTGTGGTCTAAATCACCATAGAGAAATGCAGTTTGAATGTCATAGTGGTTAACAGACATTCCTTTCAGTGCAGCAACTTTTAACAGTAATCTAATTGATTCACCTTTAGTAACTGGTGCAAAAGTCTTGTCAAAGTCTAAATCTTTCCTTTCCCTTTTGCAACCAACCTTGCTTTATATTTTTGGATTTTGCCATCAGCATCCCTTTTTAGTTTGAAAACCCACCTACAACCCAGACAGTGTTCATTGGGAGGTAGATTTACCAGTTTCCATGTTTTATTTTCTTTCAAGGATGCTAATTCCTGTTGCATGGCAGAATGCCAATTTTGTGCAATCTCAGGTGGTAAAGCATTCACTTGTTCTAAGGACTCAGGTTCTGTGAATATGTGAAAAGCCTTTACTGTTTCAGCCTGAAAACGTGATGGGGGAACGCCTTTATTACTCCTCTGAGATCTGCGAGGTAATACAGGGCTTAAATTTTGACTCCTATCACTTTCCTGAGTAGCATCTGTCTCATCAGACAGATCTTCAGTTTGCTTTTCCGGTTTAATGTCCTCATCAGGCAAAAGATCACCATCAGCAAGTCCTTGCTGTTCTCTTGTGGTGGTCAGATCAACTGGAGAGCTAGAATTTAATCTCCCCCAGTTTTGTTCAGCAAAAGAAGCGCTTTTGCTAATTATTAATTTCTCTCCCATTATGAACCTGTAGCTCCTCTGGCTTTGTTCATAGCCAACAAAGATGGCTTTCTTTGTTGTGGGGCCTCCTTTCCTTCTCTGTTTTTTGGAATATGAACCCAAGCAGTGCTACCAAACACTCTAAGATGGTTTACCTTTGGTTTCACACCATAAAACAAATGGAATGGAGTGTCCTGAATCACAGAGTTATACAATCTGTTTTGTACATAACAAGCAGTAGATATGGCCTCTCCCCAATACTTAAAAGATAAATAGGAATCTTTTAGCATGCATTCCATCACATTTTGCCAGGTTCTGCCCTTTCTTTCAGCAACACCATTTTGCTGAGGGGTGTAAGGGTTAGAAAGAATTTGTTCTATCCCTTTTTCCACTAGGAACCTTCTGAATTTGTGAGAAAGGTATTCTCCTCCTCTATCACATTGGAGTGCAGATACAGGCCTAGGGAATTTTCCATTTGCCCATGTCACAAAACTTTTAAATTTCTCAAATGCCTCATTGTTATGTTTTAAGATGTAGATAAATGTGTATCTTGAGAAATCATCAATGATGGTCATTACATACCTTGCTTGTCCAAGACTTGGAGCAAAAGGACCAATAATGTCAGAGTGTACAATTTCCAAAGGTCTAGTTGTAACTCTGTCACTGTGCTTACTCACAGGAGCTTTTAGTGTTTTGCATTCTTTGCAAACTACACAGTCCAAGTATTTATCACAGGGTTTTATCTTTAGGTCAGCACACAGCTGTGGCATTTGTGCTATATACTTGAAATTAGCATGACCAAATCTCCTGTGCATCAGGTGTACACATTGGTCATGATATGGACTGTTGCCAACTGCAGCCTTGCAGCTTGGCTTCCTTGCATTTTGCACAATGTACAAGGAGTCTTTTAACATACCAGTAGCACACAATTTCCCATTATTTTCATATCTCACAACCATTTTTCTTAAATGTTATGATATACCCTGTTGCAGCCAATTGTGCCACAGATAAAAGGTTTGATTGTAAATTTGGCACATACAACACACCTTTTACAGTTTCTCCTAAGCAGGATAAATACAAGTCACCTTGTCCCATAATTTTGGTCACAGACCCATCAGCCAAAGATACACTTTGTCTTTCAGTTTTAGACAGTGACACAAAAGAGCTTTTACAATTACATAAATGACAATTGGCCCCAGAATCTAACACCCATACATCAGAATTACCCTTCTCAGCAACCTGTGCAATTTGGTTGTCTGAAGAGCCTTCTTCTGTGTTGCCCTTGTGTTCTTCTCTGTTTTTCTACTCTTGGGTCTCATGGCACAGTCTCTTTGCAAATGTCCAGCTGAACCACAAGTGAAGCATCGCTGGCTGGCTAGCGCTGTGGCCTCAGGTTCCTTTCCCTTCTTTTCCCTCATTTTCTGGTATTGCAACTTTCCAGAAGACATGGGGAGGGGGATCTTTCCTCTCTCTTCTCCCATTCAGCGAGTAAGCGCTGTGTAACATACGATGGAGTGAGGTCTGCTTCAGGCATAGCCTCCAGGGTACAAATCAGTGTGTCCCATGTTTCATTCAGTGAGGACAGGAGGATATAGGATTTTGTGAGAGGTGTAAATTCCATTCCTCTCTCCTGCAACTCAACAAACAGCTGCTGAATATAATGTAGGTGCTCAGGAAGGCTATCTCCTTCTGCAAGGTAGGCTCTGTACAGCTTTTTCGTCAGAGTAACTTTACTCCCTGCTGTCGCCTTTACATATAAGTCTCTCAAAGCGTCCCAATGTTGCTTTGCAGACTGCATGCCTCGCACGTGGACTAGCTGATTGTCCTCAACTCCCAGGATAATGGTGTCTCTAGCCCGCTTATCCTGTCTCAGCCATTCAGCACTGGGATTTTGGGGGTTTTGCTCACCAATTGGCAGCCAAAGATTCTCTCTGCGAAGATACATCTCCATCTTCAGGGCCCAGTTCAAATAGTTGGTCTCTGATAGGTGCTCCAGAGGCATCACTGAGGGTTGGGAGGTAGCCATGGCTTCTTCCTTCTTTTGGAAGTCACCTCAGCTAGCTTCTTTGTCCCGTAGACCGGCAGTTGCTGGAAAATCTCCAGGCGGCTCCAAAGAAAATCTTCACAGGTCTTTGCTACCTGCCTTTAAATTGTGCATGAGGTGTGGAGCTGATCTCTCTATTCTCCCTGGGTTTACTGGGCTGTTTACTGGGCACATAACCTGTTGACAGATTGCTGGGAAAGCCTTTAGCCCAGGAGAGATCAGAAAAGTCAAACACACCAGGCATATCTATAAAAATAATTTATTTACAGAAAGCAAAACATATTTAAAGGACTTAGCTCTCAATGAGAGCTACCTGGCTTGCTACATGCTGGCACAGAAGAGAAAGAGGAACTGAAACAAGTCCGGGCAGGTTCCTCCCCCCAGGTTCAATAATTAACATTCAAAAAGGGGGCAGTTGAATTCAACCTCTGCACCTGGCCAAAATGATTAGAGACAATAGCACCTTAATCTGTTAGTAGGAAAACCATTAACAATGTATTAGTCAAGCTCACTATCCATGCCTGATCAGTGTCAGACTGGAAAAAAAAAAAACTCTTATGCACACATTAAGATGTATAGCTCCCTCCATGAAGGTGGGAATCTTGACTGATTAAAGTTCTTGCTCCTATGGAGAAATCATACATACATGGGAACCTTCTCTGGGTTGGGGCCAAATACAAATACATCCTGGCTGATTAATCATTTTGACAAGCCTTTTCATATGTTGGTCATTACATCCCAGAACAGGTTATAAAGAACAATTCCTGTTGTTCATTCTTTAATAGTAAGACCCCTTGAGCTAAGTGGGTCTTCCTTTCAGTGAGTTTATCTCCTTCGCTCCCTTCATTTAATTAAGAGTCTAATATTTCTCTTAATCTTAGCTGTTGTGATTAGTGAGTCTTAAAGATTCTTAACTTTTCCAAGATTAGTCCTAAGACCGTTCATTTCCTATTCAGTGCTCATCACCTATTTGTATTGTTGCTGTTGTCTTCCAGTTTTGGTTGTGCTGTTTGCTGCAATGAAGCGCCAGAGGAAAAAAGAGCCCTTGATCATTTCAAAAGATGATGTCCGAGACAACATTGTAACCTACAATGATGAAGGAGGTGGGGAGGAAGATACCCAAGCCTTTGATATTGGCACACTGAGAAACCCTGAAGCCAGAGAGGAGAGCAAAATAAGAAGAGATGTCATGCCAGAAACTATTTTCCAGATAAGGAGGACAGCATCTTTGTGGGAAAACATTGATATCCAAGATTTTATCCATCGAAGACTAAAGGAAAATGATTTGGATCCAACTGCACCCCCTTATGACTCTTTAGCAACATATGCGTACGAAGGGAATGATTCTATAGCAAATTCACTTAGTTCTTTGGAATCTCTTACTGCAGATGGTGGAAATCAAGATTATGACTATCTGAGTGACTGGGGACCACGATTTAAAAAGTTAGCAGATATGTATGGTGGAGATGAGAGTGACCAAGATTAACTGTCCCCTTCAATATTTCTGATGCAGCTCCGGCATTCCAGTGCATGAGTAGGGACCCCTTTCCTTTCCTTTCCTTTCCTTTCCTTTCCTTTCCTTTCCTTTCCTTTCCTTTCCTTTCCCTGCTCTTTTTTTTTTTTTTTGGAGTGGACAGGGGCAGTGGCCTTGTGCATAGAACCCCAGGATACGAACATGGAGTATTTCTTGTAACTATAGAGACTGGGTAGGAGGAGAAGTCCTACATGGAATGAGCACCACATTGACTTTGGAGACTGTTGGATCATGGCCTGAAAATAGCATTTTGTGGCTGGGTCCTTGCTGATGAGATCAATGCCTCTGTAACTAGAATAAAGTGGCCTATATTCTCTTACTTGGAAAAAAAAAATAGAAAAAAATAGGTGTATGTCTTAGTAAGATTTTGCTTAATCAGTCAGTGTGAATGAAAATGGCTATTTTTGTTTTTTTTTAAGACAAAAGTAATATTTTATCCTCTTTGCCGAATTGGTTAGAAAGAGGATATTCAACATTAATTGGGGTGTGGTGGGGTGGGGGGGAAGATACGTTAAAAGGCTTTTTGTGCCTTTCAGAAAGAGTTGGGAATACAACTTTTTTTCAAAAATAACACTTTGCTTCATTTCCCTGCTACTGCCCCCTACACCGTACCCTATCTTATAACATAAACTGACTACTCCTTAAAAAACAAGAATGAATATTACTGCCATATTTATTGAGTTAAAAATGTCTGTGTTGATTCATATTTTTCTATCTATATAAATATAAATATGTATATTTATATTTTTGTATTTTTATTAAATAAATTAGTATTTATAAGTAAATTACATTTTCATTTACTCAGGCCATGCATGGCCTTTACTCAAGAGCATGTAGTATGTTTCCGATTGGAGTGAAAGTGAGGGCATGCCCATTCAGGCCCTGTTTTTGCCCCTCAGAACCATTTTCAAAGTGTGCTGTGATTCTCCTCACAATGATCCTCCTCAAAACGATGAGGGAAGTGTGAATTGACATCCAACCAGCACTCCACCTGGTCTCCATCATTGGTCTCAGTTCTTTTTTATGTTGGCTGCTTCTGTGATTTCAAAGCAATGCAGCAGTCGTCTGCTATGAAGATGGTTTTGGGGGGGCCCTCGTTGCTCATTTTAAAGGAAGTACAGGTAGTCGTTTAGCAACCACAACTGGGACCAGCAACTCAGTCATTAAGTGAAGTGGTCACTAAGTAAAACTGTGCTTACAATCTTACTTTAGCTTTCATTTGCTTTAAGACCTGCAAAGGTCATAAATGCAAGGTTTGGTTGCAAAGTTACTTTTTCATCACCATTGTAACTGCAAACAGTTGCTAAATGAGGCAGTTGCTAAATGAGGACTACCTGTAGTGAAATAGTAGCACTGGCCCTGCTCTTGAGACAGAGTGGAGAGAAACTAGTTTGGGAGCAATTCAATACAGTGCAGTGAAGACGGAAATTAAATCTACTGCCCAGTAGAGTTGAGCTCAGAGGCGGTCCTGAGGTGGAGATACTTCTGTAAATGGAAAGGCCTTAGCTATGCTTAGAGAAGCTTCCTAAGAAATACTAAGGTTTAAATTAGTCAAATCTAATTAGTAACCTGTAGGGGAGAGAGGGAAACAACCTCCCCCCCCCCCCCCGCCATGAATCAATTCAATTATAATCATTACCAGGCTAAAAACAAGGGCTCTATTAATAGTTTTGTGATGACGGAGGTTCAGATAAGATCCAGCACATTTATTATATTTTGATCTATGCTTCTGATAAAGAGTTTAAAACAGCATACATGGTTCTCCATCTGTTCCCCATCCCATATTTTTTTTCACACAACTAGAACTTTTCTAAAATTCAGAATGCCTTTGAAGACTGCATTTATTTTGTTTATTATTTAATCCCCCAACAACCAGAGTTTTGGGTTAGACTGCAAATTTTTTTCAAACGTTTTAAAACAATAAAACTATAAAACACTAACATATTAATGAAGAACACAGGAAGGATTTCATAATATGTGTGTATCCACATCTTTGTGTGTATGTGTACATGTACACATTCGAACACCAACACATGCTTCCCAGAACAATGTGGGGTACTATAAAATCAGACATAAGCATAAAGGGTAAAAACAAATGCAAATCCAACCAATAAAAAATGCTTACAAGACCCTTTTTTTCTTATCAACTAGTACTTTTTTTGGGGGGTCAATGCTGATTTGCCCCCATAGGCTGTTCATAATAACCCTGCATGGTAGATTAAATTGAAAGATCTTTAGAGTTCTGAGGCCAAGTAATTAGTGCAGCTGAAAATTAGGAGGTATTATTTTCATGGAATTAGTTTAACAACCTATCTTTGTTCATTTGATCTCCTGCAGGTGAGAGCTAACAGTGGAGAAGAACTATGAACACTGTCCCCTTCCCCCCTCCTCACCATCTGTCAGTCTGCAGTCCAATAGTAAGTTCATGGGAGATCTGCAATGGAGTTCTACTCATATTCACTAAATATGAGTAGAACCTGAGCAGCAGATAATGGCTGTGGCCAGGAGTTCCTTCAGACAACATCTCATGTGCCAGTTGCAGCCATTTTGGAACAGGAAGCTTTGCTCCTTGTTGGCTGGACCACTGAACTTCACTGTACATGGGCTGCCCTTGGAGACTATTTGGAAGCTTCAGATGATTCAGCATGCAGTGACCCAATTTGTTATTGTCAGGCTCCCTTCTCTTGGTTCACCTGCCATTAGAAGTTTCTACACGCATTAGCTGGCTTCATGCATTCACCACATTCTCAGAGAACCAACCCATGTAAGCTTCATATTCCTTTGCCTCAGGCATTTCAGCCAAGGACACTTTGCTGCTGATAAGGCACCTGTGTTGTTAAGCACTTTAATCAGTACCTCATTCAGTGGAAACACTTCCCTAAAAGTGACAACGAATGGGTGAACAGTCACCACATCCGAGCTCCCAACTTAATTTGTTCTTTTCATGCTCGTTTCCCTGATAAACCTAAATAACTTTGTTTATGCTCTGTTCTCCTTTGCAGGGAAGGAAAAGGGGTTGTTCAATTTCTCCAAATGTACTTGCTGTTCCAAAAAACAAAAAACAAGGCGGTGGTGGGGTAGGCCACCTAGTCACAGTTACAGTAAATATAGGTAATGAAGGCCATCCTTTTTTATATAATGGACTTATGTGACCCCCCCCTTCCAATTTTGAAGCAATAAGCAAATGTCCACAATTCAAAAATATCTGCTGCAATTCAATCTCGTATATTTTTAAAGATGATTAGGCAATTAAGGGTTTGTCATTTAAAATGAAGAGGACATTAACAGAGAAAGAAAAGAAGCTCAAAAGTCTAAAAATAAATTAGGTGGTCTATTCCTCCTGATAAAACATCTTGTTAAGTCATACAAAATTCATGTTTCATGATTTTTCATGCTTTTAGTGAGTTAGTGCTAATGATGGGTGTGTGTGTGTGTATCGGGTTTAAAATCTATTCATTGATCAGATCTGAAATTCCAGTGTTTCAGGTACAAAAACACTTTCTTGTGTGTGTATGTGTATGCATCACAACACCGTGCCTCGGTCACCTCCACAGGACCTGCCTAGCTGGAGTCTAACTTAGAGCAATTTTATCCACCAGGTGTTAAAAACAGTCCTCACAGTTACCCTGAAGATGTTCCACCAGTCCTTCCTTACCCAAAAGGGACTGGTTCACCCTGAACAGAGCTGTTGATCAACACCCAGATGACACAATAAAAGTGAAGAAATAAGTTCTTTTTGCTGCTCAAATTGTCACTACAGTAGATAGGCTTTCACAAAGACTCTTACCTGGGTCTGGTCAGATTCACTGTTAGTTTTCCTCCAGCAACACTCTAGGCATCCCTTCACCCTTCAGAGGCCTTCTGAAAACTAGGGAGCACACCAGGGTCTAAAAAGATAGAGTCTGCATGAGCATGATCTGGTCTAATGCCACCACCTCATTCCAGGTGGTAACCAAGGACTCACGTGGACCATATATCAAAGACTCAGGCAAAACCCCAAGTTCCCTTTGAAATCCAATAGGTCCATTAAATGCTTGAAGTGAGCCTTTCAAATAGACTCCCCTTCCCTGTGTGTGTGTGTGTGTGTGTCTGTGTGCTGCAGTAAACTCCAGGCTCACCGGGGAATGATCTGTCCATGACAAAGATGGTTGTCAATGTCCCTCAGCTCTAGATCACATGACCACCACACCAAGACAAAAGACAGGTTTAGCATGTGACCCCACTGTGAATCTAGCTAGCAATAAGCTGGTGTATGGTTGTCATGGTGGCCATATACTCTTGCACTGCCTCCAAATCTACCTCCAGGGATGGCAGATTGAAGTCCCCTAGAACCTTATGCCTGAGTAACTCCATTGCCAAACCTGAGATAACACCAAGCAGCATGTGCAGGGAGGCTGCCACATAGCAGGGAGGCTAGCACAGTAACAGCACTCCCAGCTGATCCTGACATGCTGACAAAATCATCCTCAATATGCTCACAGAAACCCCCTTTGGAAGGGTAGGCTTGCCTGTTTTGTCAATGCACAAGCCCACCCTTCCCAGTGATAGCCATTTTCAAACAGCACTCAGAGTATTTGGAACACCAGATTGCAGCAGGATCTGGCACATATTTCACACAATCTGTCAGAGTATATTTTGCCTTTTTTTCCTGTTAGACCAGAAAAACCATGAATTCTGCCTTGTAGTATCAAGGTCAGGTTCACATAATTCACTTTGTGTGGTACTGCTTTTGAAGACAGTTCAGAGGATGTAGCTGCTGGAGAATATTATAGCTCACTAGGAATATTGTATTGAGCTGGAGAAGTAATGGGGAAGGATATTTCTTAAAAAAGAAAAAAAAAAGACTTCATTATGTTAAGAGCCCAGGCTCCATACTGGCTTGTACGCAGAACAATTGCTATTTGCTGAAAAAGACAAGGCAGCCTTAATATGCAGATAAAGGTCTTACCATTAGCATACCTATGCAGCCATAAACATTCAAGAGTCTTTTCTTCATTATAGACATTATAAGCATTGTACCATAATTCATAGTCTTAACTGAGACTCATGAAGCAGTGCCAGTGCTTTTAGAGTAAGTCATTTCTTATGTTAATGCTTGTCTCAGTTATCCGATCCCCAAACTTAGACACCTGAAGGCAAATGTCAGATCCTTAGATCATAAGGGTTGGAGACAGTCAACATTCCAAGAAAGGTTACAGACCAAATGGATGGGTACAGGCTCCGGTTCTCAAAGGTAACAACCTAGAGGAAAGGGAGAGGAGGCACTTTGATAAACCTGAAATAAGAGTGAAACTGGGAAGTAACTGAAAGAGTCTCCTCACCTTGTCACTCATGCCTTTGAATACGTAGGCAGGTGAAGGAAATTATGTCCATAGTGTCTGACAGTGATGCAGGCTGCCTCTGACACAAGAGAGAAGGCTCCAATATCTGCTACTAGAAGCCCATGTTTGACTCATCAATGCTATGAAGCACCACTCCTGACTCATCAATACTATGTTTCTCCAAGGATGGCTGAACTCCAAACTTTTATTTATACTTCTTTGCTAGGGTTTCAGTTGTGACAGGAAGGGAGAGAGGGAGGGTCCCAACTGTACATTGAATGCACATGAGGAATGTCATTTTACTGATTCCCCAAATGTAGATTGAACAATTCATGAGGAACGTTATTTTACTGAGGTTTGCTTTTACAAGTTTGTCTTATCATTTAGCAGATTGAGGCAGTTTAACACTACTTATTTTGGGCATCATAAAAGGCAAAATTAAAAAAAAAAAGTTACATTATTACATTATTGTGACTCTCAGGGAGTAATCATGACAAAGGTTGAGGCAGGTCATTCTCCGTTTCACTTAAGCCACAAAAGAACCTTGGGTTAACTTTGTAGATATGCAAACTTACAACAAACCCTGGACAAAATGAACAGACGCTCTGATCCAGAGCAACAGAATATAATCTGGTGGCAGCCAGGTGAGTGTATGCAGTTATTGGTTTTAATGTTATTACTTTACACAAAATAATGTTCATTCCCAATAATGATATGGTAAATCCAATAAGATCATACAGTCTAAGATCTCAAGTGTCTATATTTATCCAGCCTCTCCAGAAGCTGATAGGTTATCTCATTGGAGAGGTATATGAAGTGAAGTATGCAAATATGAATCATGAATGCATAACCTTTTGTTTTGTTATGTAACTTTTTCTTACAATAATTTAATCCCATTTCATTTTGAAAACTCTGAATCAGTGTATGATGAAACTTCTTTCTACCCTGTTCAATGCAGAAAAGCAGTGCAGTTTCACAAAAGCTGGTTTAGCACAAGATGCCTGCTTTCACAAGATTTGTGGCTAGCAAGAAACGTGAAGTTCCATATTCCCCCTTTCTCCAACTAGATGATAGCACTTACTGTAGCTGACCTTGGCTGATCCTGAAACCTGATCTAGGCCTCAACATGCTTTTTTTCCTTACTACTATGCTGCTTTTCCAAGCAACAGGGAGCTACAAACCCATCCAAAAGAACGATTATGTGTTTTTCACATTACGATCTAGCCACCTGCTGTCTTGTTGTTCTTTGCCATGTCTTGTCAGTATATTCCTCTGGCATTGGTGCATATCTAGTTCTGCAAGGCTTCAGAGGAAGGAAGGAAGGAAGGAAGGGAGGGAGGGAGGGAGGGAGGAAAGGCAGGCAGGCAGGCAGGCAGGCAGGCAGGCAGGCTATGTTGACATTTGGTATTTCTGCTTTGGAGACAGTTCTTATGTTAGTTATATATATTAGCTCAGGTATGCAAACGCATAGATCCAAGTACATAAAAATCTTCCCCTTCACCTACAGTACTGTACATTCTTTGACATTTCATTGAAGTGCTGATTTTAGAGAGTGCTACTCTTTATCAGCTTAAACAATTACTAGGAAACATCAGATTTTTCAGTATTCAAAATGGTACATATATAAAAAGGTTGAAGATGCCTTGCTGTTGCTGCTGCCGCCGCCATTGCTTCCTGTTCCTCTTCTCTTCTCTTTCTCATCTCTCCAAAACAACCTTATAATAATACTTGGCTAAGAGTTAGTTAATGGCTCAAAGTCAGTGAGCACTGTGATTAAGTTGGGACTTGGACCTGGATCTCTCCATTTCCTCAGTTTGGCTTCCTTTTTAGTTCAGAAAGTCAGTTCAACACTGATTATGTACCATCAGGTGGGTGTTTCAGTCTAGGACAATTTGTCTTCAGCCTGGTCCTTCAAGTCTTTTAATGGTGCACTCATCACCTCTGTAATTGAGCTCATCTACCTTGCTGCTAATTCTCCTCTTCTTCTTTTTTTCCTTTCAACTTTCCCAGCATTAGAGACTTCTCCAGAGAGTTAGCTCATCATATAATGTGTCCAAAACATGATAATTTGAGCCTGGTCATTAATACCCATAAAATAAATCCTAGCAAAAATGATGATGCAAGTGAAACATTGTCATTAATACTTTTTGCTAATGCAGAGATCTCCAGTAGAATCAGACCAATATGTACAAGTGAGTCAAGAACTTTGCTATAGCCCTGTTCTAGTGTCACTTGGTACTGATCTCCATAGAATAGAAATATGATATCTGAGATCTGACAGTCTCATATGTACTCCTGAAACCTTACATGAAGCTTCCTAGAGTTCCTTCGGAGTTGCTGACAAAACTGAAACCTTTAATGTAGTAGGAAGGAGAAATCATTAAGCACACGGACTGCTGTGTGTAGTTAATTTAATTGCATTCAAAATAAATGAAATCAAAGTTTGCTTTTGTCTAAGTCAACCCATTTCTTTCTCCTAGCCATGTCTGCTGTTGGAGGGTGCTCTGACCTGCTCAAAGGTCAAGTCCCCTTGTTTTTGTGTGGTCCTGCCTTAGAACAAACATCAGCAAAGAGAGAAGAGGGAAAGTGTTGCACTTGATTTTTAAGGCCATGCTGCAGTTTTTCTCCCAAATCTTTCTCCAAATGAACATTATAACTTAGAACTAACACCGTTCCCCAGGATAACATTTCCTAGTGATACAAATCTCTTAAAATTTAATAGCATAAAATGGTATCAGTCATTTGTCCTTTAGAAATTCTGCACTGGCAACTTTTATGAAGTACAGTGATAGTTATTCTATATCTGGCAGTTACAACCGACATTATAATTGGACAACCTTGCAATTTAGGATGCTGCTCCTGTGCACTACTACAGCATTAGAAAGCAAGAAGGAAAAAAAAAAGACCTAGAAAAGTCCACAAACTTGTCTTTAAGCTGCCTTTTCTACAAGTTATTTGGATAACATGGTTTCAGAGAATTGTGGCATGTGGTAGGACACTGGTAGTACTTGAAATGAAAAAAATGAATTTCAAGAAACACTGAATGGAAAAGTTGCACCATCAAAAGGTAGCCTTTGCATCAAATTTTGGCCAAACATACTGATGCCACGTTTCTTGCATATTTGAAATATGTTTACTCAGATTTTTGAAGTTCTGGTTCAATATTCACCTGTAAGCCTTGTGTAATCTCTTCAGGAAAGCAAACAGAGAGTTGGTCACTGCTGATGATCAGCAAGGTGGAGACTGAAATTTATTTTGCTGACCCAACACTTGAAATAAGGTTGGGGAGGTCATGTCACTATGACCAATAGGGCTTGAGTGGTTGAGCACATCGTTCCACTTAGCATGAAGGAGCAGGAATATCCTCATCATTCAGTGCTTGCCATGGTCCCTGTTCCAATGTTCCTTGAAAACATCGTAACATGTTCCCATGCCATGCTGGTGCTGACACAGGTTGCTGTAAAGGTGTAATGAATTGCCTATCCTGATATACTCAGACTCACAAGCAGATACTTAATGAAATCTGATTTATTGGTAGAATAGTATGCAAATACAGAGAAAGCTGAGAATGACTAAAAGCACGCCAAATACAAACTAAAAACCCTTGGCTCCAAACGTAATCCCTCCCCTTACCCAGCCATAGCAACCACCCCCCTCCCAGGTGCTGTTAACCATTTTACACACATTCTGGGAAAGCAACCTTGAACAATTGAGATAACCCAAACACATTCCAACCCAGCAGCCAACAGATAACAACTCCCCAAAGAGGAATCCTCCCTCCCGAGACCAAACATGTATCATGCGAAACGTTACGATGTACCAGGAACATTGGAACAGTGAACATGACAAAAGGAGGGGGCTGCTCCTGTTCCCTTGTACCAGGCTGTGGTGCAAGGAGTAAAGAATGCATGTTTGGGTTATCTTGACTGGTCAAGGACATTTCCCGAAGACCGGCAGAAACCGTTAGGGGCACCTGCAGGGAATGGAATTGTACTGACTCTGGGGGGAGGGACTGGACACTGCCTGGGTTTTTACTGGGAGAAATCCCACACTTTTACTATTCTCAGCTTTGCTTGTGAACCTGCATACTATTCATTATTAAATCAGATGCCCATGAAAGCCTTGTGTGAGTGATTTTGAATAGGGAATCATTACAGTGCTGCTGCAATCCATAGAATCATCTGCCTTGCAGAACAGAAGCTGAACCATCTGCTGAGGTCATTATATGGGCCACCCTGAACACCCCATTTTGATTATAGCTGGCCTTGTAGGAATGAAAAAAATAAAAATTACAAACTCATTGCATGTCCTACATTATTTGCTTTCTTTTACTCATCTCCTTTCCCCCATGTCATGCCTTTTTTTTTTATTAAAGCTTTATTAATTTTTAAGATATAATTAAAATACAAAATACAGAATATAGGACAGATAGGATACAAGTCTAAAAAAGAAACAAAAACTAAAATAGTGCAGGAATAGACAGAAAAACATATAAGACAGGTGGCTTCTGACCTTCTCCAACACAGATATAAAAGCACATACAAGTTAATCTCTTACTATTAATTAAACATTTAGTAACATTATTTCTCTAAAATCAGATCATTTAATCATCAAAACCTAAAATCAGAACTTCATTTTTTTGCATTACAAGCAAATAGTCCAAAAGTGGCTTCCAAATAGAAACAAATCCAGTTACAGTATTTTCTCTTATCAGTGCTGTCAGTTTAGCCATTTGCGCCAATTCCATTAACCTAATCATCCAGTCCTCCGTTGAGGGAATTTGTGCATCCTTCCATCTTTGAGCATATAAGAGTCTTGCTGCTGTTATCATATATAAGAACAGAGTTCCATGTTGCTTCTCAAGCTGTTGGTCCATCAGACCCAAGAGAAACAATTCTGGTTTCAGTTGTAAGTCCACTCTGAGAATTATTTGAATAATAATACATATTTGATTCCAGAATTTCTTAGCTTTTCCACAAGTCCCCCATAAAGGATAGAAAGTTCCTTCACCCTGTAAACATTTCCAACAAACATCTGATGCCCCATTATACCTTTTGGACAGCTTGTCAGGAGTTAAATATCAACGGTACATCATTTTATATCTCAAAGTCGGAATATTTACTTTCCATCATTTTCTCAGTCTCCATATTTACTTTCCATCTTTTTCTCAAAGTCAGAATATCTATTTTCCATTTTCTTCTCAAAGGCAGCAAAAGATTGTTTAAAAGTATAAGAAATTTCATCAATCATATTTCTCATCATCTCCCCATCATCACAACCACAATGAGATAGTCTCCTAGAAGCCATGATGAGTTCCCTCTGGTGGTTAAAATTAGCCAGTACAGCCTAATCTTAAAGTCAGTGGAAAAATACTAGTGACTGAGATCATTCAAAAGCGAAAGTCTTGCCACTAGAGGTGTTTACCGGAAGTATCCAATTAACTTGTTAAGAAAAAAGCAACAGAACTTACTTTCTCACGATAGCTATGAAAGTTCCAATTCCAACAAAACAGACTCGTAAAATCCCAAAAGGAAACAATAAAACAATAAAAATTATATATATATATATATATATATATATATATGTATAGTCCTTTGCTTCTATAAAACAAATCCACAGTTCAGCTTTCTGTTCTTTTGCCCAAAACATAAAGTACAAAACCAAGTTCGAGTACTCGACAGTTAAGTTTCAAAAATAATGTAACAGTTACCACGAGAAATCTCATCTCTGTGCTGGAAAAAGACTCTTTTAAGCAAAGAAAAGGCAAGTAAATTGGTGCATTAAGAAATGGGGTGGTCAGTTTTAGAGTCCGTTTAAATGGCTGCAGTGCAGTTTGGGAAAGAGATGGCACACCGCCTCCCAGCTAATCACTCACCGCTCTATCTATAAACTCCATTTACAATCTTCTGGCTATGATCGGCCTTCTGGAGGACACAAGGATTAATTCCTAG
This sequence comes from Candoia aspera, assembly GCF_035149785.1. NCBI lineage: Eukaryota > Metazoa > Chordata > Lepidosauria > Squamata > Candoiidae > Candoia > Candoia aspera. The sequence continues at coordinate 130,658,935 of NC_086155.1, read as the reverse complement.
GGTTCTTCTTTATCTAGGAAACATTCTGGGCTCTGGGAATCCTGCCTGAGCCCTAAACACCATGCTACCAGGTCTACTTCCAAACCTGTTTTGCAAAGAAATGCTGTTCAAGCCACCATTCTCATCAGAAGCCTGCCTTTTTTACTATATATTAAAAGCCTGAAGGCCAGTCTGTCCTGCTTCTAAAATTTTGTAAACCACTCCTTGAGATTTCCAGGCTAGAAAGCTAAGATAAATGCTACCAATAGATCGATCAGTTGATCAGTAAGAAGTTAGATGCAAGACTAATTCAGGATTTACTGTACACATCAAAAAATGTGCACTTTTCCCCTTTAAAATAATGGAACTTAATAATAATAATAATAATAATAATAATGAACTTAATGTTTGGATATGAAGCATGATGCTGCTATCAGGAGTAAATGCTACTATCAGGAAATGTATTAATACACACTATTCTCAGGAGTCTTCTCCAAAACTAAAGTTCAAAGGTGTCAATACTCTTCCTATCCTGCTGCTTCAGAGTCCAACTTTCTCTTCCATAAAGTGTCACAGGGAATACTATGGCTTGCATGATTCTGATCTTTGTAGGTATGTATAAAGTACTTCTTGAAACAGAGAGCTAGTGTCCATCAGAACATTTCCTTAGCTAAAAGTATTAGGTCGGTTGACACTTTATCTCTCCCAAGACATTTTTGGTTAAAGTTGTCTACAGTGCAGCATATTAATCACAGCTTCATCTTGGGAAAAGGAAATCCTGGTCTCTTTCAATTTCGACTTTGCTGAAGAGGACCTCAACCCCTCTTCTCAGCCTTCAGATATTGATAGGAAGGCCTATTTGGGGAGATGGCACTCATGTTCACTGGGATGCTAGTAGAAAAAGTGGAATGATTAGGAGTTGTCATGCCCATCTCAGTAAAGCCATTTAGTGGCTTGCTAGAACCATTGAATGAGCAGAGTTTAACATGGCTGAGAAGCTGTACACAGAAAAAGAATATTATCTTAAATAGCTTCAGTAAGTATGTCAGAGAAATACAGGCTATTGTTCTTATGCACTCAGCCCTCCCAAGCATAAAGAATTACATGCTTAGATAGAGTAAGTTCAAAGTAAAGTAAAAAAAGTCTTACTCATTTTTATTCTTGGTTGTTACATTCATCTTCAGCGGAAAATGAAGTTCCTTGTATCTTCTGTTCTTTCTAAACTTATTTCACCCTAAACTCTCAGCCCTATAGCTGCCAAGAGCTGTGTGGAAGAAAATGGGAATTCCAGACCCACCACATGGCACCCAGAGATGGAACAGCACATAGCTGTGTGGTTCGTTCCTGGTGGAGAAGAAGGAAAAGAGAGAGAGGAAGGAGAAGTGGCAACAAACAGCTTCCTCAATAGCATGGAGAGTTTGCATCCTAGAGCAACCATCTGTATGCTAATGAGGCATGCTGGACTTTCCAGCATTTCCAACACTCAGAAGAATCCTGAAAAAGCTGGAGCTTTTCTGCTCCCCTCCCTTAAGTCCTAAAGGGAATAAAAATGCATGAGGAAGGATTGAGTGGGTGTCTGAGACAGAAGTCTTGCAGGACAAGGAATTCATGCAATTACCAACATCTGGTCTCCAAGAAACCATCCTGATTGCAGCATTTAAGCTTGCAATTGTTGTTGTATTGTTGAACTGTTGCTCCAGTGAATAGTGTCTTCAGATGATGACTGACTTTTTTCTGGATCTTTGATGTGTATTCATGTAGCTTGATTTTCTCAGTTATCTGGCTTTCATTTACCTTGATTTCACTGATGCTTGATTCTTGTGGTCCTGTAAGTGGCTTATTCTTGGTGAGACCATAAACAGAACAGACACTCTATTAAAGCAAGCTTCCTAGATATCTAAAGGCTTCTGCTCACATTCAAGTGAATGGAAGCTGAAGTTCCTTCCACATTTAACATGAAGAAGTGAGTACATTTTATGTATTTCTTAACCACCTTTCAAAAGCACTGTCTCCTGATGACAGCTTACCATATGTAAGTGGAATTGACCCATCCAATTATACTCCTCATGGGATAAGTTATTAGTAGTCCCTCAATTGGGGCAGGTGTGGGGAGCATGTTTTTTTTTTTTTTTTTTTAGTAATGGCCTCTGCCTATAGAATAGCTTGGTCTCTTGAGGCCAGGTGGCCACCCACTCTGAGAACAGCTTTCCCAAATGCATGTAAAGTTGCAATTGTTCTAGAGAACTTTTTCAGGAAATGAGAGAAGTGGGCAATTTTGGATTGGGTTATCACTGTATTATCTATCTAGATCTAGATCTCTAGATCTAGATCTATCTACATATATCTACATCTATATCATCTATATCTATATCTATCTATCTATACAGTGTGTGTGTATGTGCTTTTGTATGTATATATGTATTTGTGGGTATATCAAGAGCAAGATTACAATTTTATAACATTCCTAAAATGTTATATGAATTTGAAACTACATACTGAACACACAGAAAGCTGTTTACAATAGCATCCAATCTAAAACATCAATATTCAAAGTTTAATTAACCAGCAGCAAATGTAGTAAAACTTTTTTGTTAAAAGATACAGTCATATCACTCTTACTCAGCAAACACTTTTCAAGGATAATCACCTCCACAGGGCTTCCTTGCTGATTGTTTTTGGGAGTTCTGAACACATTTCTGTTTAACCACACATCTGCAAATCCTGGTGGCTGCTGATTTAAAAAAAAAAATCTGTACCATTGGTTTTAATTCTACATATTATATACTGTACTGCAATACAATTAAAGTGCCTTGGATGTGGATTGTCATCTCAGCTACACAAATAAGCTAATGTAGCAATGTTTTTAACAGTTATCATAGGTAGGATTCCTCCAAACCCATTGCAACACTGTCAGAAAATCCCCATGCTTCTTTTGTGTAATAAATCTCCAAACTAATTAAAAAAAAAAACTTTTTTCAGCATGCAATCATCTATCTGGGTACCTAAATTAAGCTCCATAGAATTGTTATTTCTCATTTCACATGGAAATCATTGTACAATTAAGCATTAAGTACTCTTCCTTTTTCTGAATTGCCCCAACCAAGGTATGCTAGGCTTTTTCCTTCCATCTTTATCCCTCAGGTGGCTTCTCTTCCCTAGCAATTGGGGAAAACATTTTGGGCAATTACCTGAATAGGTATTTGAAGTCTCTCCAATTTTATCGGTGCAGAATAAGTAAGCCTTCAGGACTCCAAAAAGGCAAGGTAGGATAGGGTAGCTCATACCTCTGTTCTCCGTTAGTCAGAAGCTCATTGTTTCATGAGCAACTCATACAGGGCCAGTCCCAGCTTTCAAAGTACCACAGATAAGAAGCCTTCTTAGTGTCATCTGCCTGTACATTTTGTATTGCATTAGTGCCACTTTGACAATTTTGATTCATGAGCTGGATATGTGATTTACTAAAGTTGTACAATAGCCATACAACAGGTAATGCTAATAAATATAGCCATGATAGCCGTAAATAGCAGGCATATGGAGGATTATAAGGAGCATGACATGCAGAGAATGAGTTAATACTTTCTCATCAGGGATCTCCATATTCTGATCGTCATCATCCCATTCTGATTAGTTATAGAAGGAAAAATGGGAAGCTTCCATTCAGAGATTTATATCATCTTCTGGGAGAAAGTAGTTTTGTTGGGACTACTGCACAGGAAGTAAGGTTTTAGAGATATTAATGGAGAAAAAAGATTGCACTATTTAATCAAAAATGGATTTAGGGTTGTATAGATAGATAGATAGATAGATAGATAGATAGATAGATAGATAGATAGATAGATAGATAGATAGATAGATAGATGATAGATGATAGATATATGGTAGATAAAGTTCTATTTAAATTTATGTCCCTTTTCTTCTGGGTACTCAGCGTGGTGCGCATGGGAATCTCCCTCCTTATATCCCCAAACTAGCAACAGCTCTGGGATATAGATTGGGCTGACTAAGACAAAATGGTTGATAGTCACACAGTGGAGACTAAAACCTTACTCTCTCTTGAATCCAAGTCCAACAGGACATACTAGGAGATTATTGTATTCTTTGTTTCAACTGACAGAGCTAAGTAGATGGCTCAGAGTAGAAAATGGTCATCCTCTAGATGTTTGGACCATAATACCTAAAACTCCTTGTCATTGCCCTGAGACATTCCACGCATGATCTTCTAAGCCCAAACCTTTGAAAATGACCTTTGGAGCTCAGTTAACTGCTTCTAACTCAATTGTGTGCATGTATCACAGTGATATCATTGTTGACAGACATCCATGAAAATCAGTGAATCTGAAGAAAATCAGAGATATGTTTATTAACTTTACAAAGCAATCTAAGGAAACAACTCAAAACTCTCCAAATAAGACTCTGGGGATCTCAAAAATAATAAGGTTCTGAATTTCTTTTTAAAAAAGTAATCAAATGTAAATAGAACTAATATTGATACAGCTTCCCATTTGGTCAGTAACTCCAACAAAATGTTCTTGGGAGTAGTGTGATTTTAGTTTGGTAAATATATATTACTGTGGAAAAAGAATATTTCTCCCTTTGGCATTACGATGGCAAATTTATAATCCCGCTGTGTTTTTTATGCATTTGTTTTCTAAAGGAACTCATTATGTTCATATAAGGAAGGGCTTGAATCAACCTATTATGTGGCATTATGAGTATTGCTGCACCTCCAAGGAACATCAAAATGCAATGCTTTGTAGTCTTTAATTTTGGTTTTATATGGGGGAAAATGCAAGAAAAAAATGAAACAAATTGATTATCTCTGGACATCATTAAACATGGCATTTTATGAAACTCCTCTTAGAAGTATACATTTAATGTCCTATTTCTTAGGATACAATCAAAGTAAAACAAATCAATTCTGTGTCAGATATGGAAATGTTAAAATCTCAGTAGTGTACACACACTCTGCATTACTTATAGACTCACACATATATAAATATTAGTGCTTTCCCAACAGGCTTTTTCTCTTTTATTCTTTCTGAATATATTAGTATAATGTGCATCATGCATATTTGATGTATTACTACTATTGTGCTAAGAAGTTCAGAGAATAAATAAATATCAAAGGGAATATATATATATATATAGTATTAAGAGGAGTGATTATGCCCTGTATTCTTTTGTTGCTTTCCTCCAACTTGTTTTCCTATTATCATAATTCTAGGGTCCATGGAACTGTGTAATTAAAAAAAAAATCAGTATCTGGATTCATACTAACTTTCCTTTGAAAATTATAATAACTTTGGTGGTTATTTTACAGTACCATAGACATGTTGAAAGGGATATTTTGCTTCAGTGAAGGTTCAAGTGAAGTACTCTGTCAGAGCTTTTTTGCAAAGCAAGAAAAAATCACACCTTCACTTCTCCAAGTCAGTCAGCCGTATTGCTTTACTTTCCTCTAATCTACAGGACTCCCCTTCTGGCATTCACAAGAATGGAATTGGTTGCTGCATTTGAGTACTGTAGTACATGTGCAGAAGCCTCTTCTGTTTTCACAAGTGACAGAGGCAAGAGACACGGGGAAGCTCTGAGTCAACAAAAAGAAGCAAGCCATCCTTATGACATGAATTGAAGTTGCATTGCACAGGTCTGCTCTATTAACCTGGCCTATTGTATTTACTAGAGCAATGTTCCCATGATTCCTGAAATCCAATGCTAAATAGAACAGAAAGTTATAAAAGTGAAACCTGACCTTGTACATGTTGTATGCTGAAGAGGCAATAACTGCATAGGCACAAGAAGGGAAGATGTTTGGTACAGGCAATATTCTATGTTCCTTTAAGAATTGGTCCCCCTTTTCCAGAAGCGTGAAGGTATGGACAGATAATTGTTTGAAATGCATCCCACACTTGAGAGCCAGTGAGGAGTTTCACAATTCAGCTCCCACTTTCTGCCTAGCCAGACAGAAGAATACATATTTGTTTGTTTGTTTGTTTGTTTAATTAATTATTTACATTTATATCTGGCTGCAATCTAGTGACTCTCAGTGGTTTACAGTATATTGATATTCTATATTAAGTTAACATATACTTTACCCCACATCTTACAGTAAATTACAGCATATTCTCTAAGTGTTTTTCTGCACTGCAGTCTTAAGCTGCTTGGCTCCTGTGCATGAACCTGCAAGAAATAAAATCAGCTTAAGAAATCCTTTTCTGGATTTCAACCTCTTTCTCCAATTTTGCCATGGTGATGGCCCGGTATTACGTATGGACCATGCTTATCACAGCATCAAACAGGTCAATTCTTTTGCTTCTTTACCCCTCCCATGATGCCAATAAAACAAGTGGGAAGGCGAGGGAAGAGGAGGGGAGGGACCCCACAGTTTTACCATTCTTTCTGCCACTTGGATGAACAGAGAAACTGACAGAACTCTTGTCGATGTCACCCAATTTTTCTTTTTTTAAAGGTTCACTATTTCACTGTTTAATCAGTGAGATTGTTAAAAAATAAAAAGGAAGCAAGGGGGAGGAGGCTGGGGACAGTTTGAGGGCAATGCTGTGTGTTCCTGTCCTTGAGACATAGTCGGTGGGCCATCCTCAGGCTCAAGTAGGCAGGATGTGCTGATGAGCTCTAAGAACAATAAAATGATTGGAACCTGAATGGTTAGGGTCACCAGCTAGCAACAAAATGAAGCAACAATGATGCCAGCTTTGCCCTTGACAGCATGAAGAATGCCTTATCTCATTTAACAGAAGGCCTGTAGGAGAGCCCTGTTGACAGTTCTTAATGTTTGGATAGATTTGTGAAGAAAAAATGTCCCAGCTAAGATCACCAACCCTTCAGGTTTTCCCTGGATTTTGTGTGACCATGACAGGAAAGTTCAAGATTACTGGAAAGCTAGTGAATTGGGCTATCAAGTAGTCCATCAGAGTTCTTATGGGCCATTATCCTTCAAGCTCCCTCTTGCTCCACTCCTGGGAATTTTAGGTGTTGCTGGTGAAGCTACATAAGAGGAGAGGCGGGAACTAATAACATAGTCTTCTGGAAAGATAAGTAGCTAAGACTTCACATAAGGTCTGTTTTAGTAGACTTTGTAAAGATTTAGAAGGTTGGGGGGGAAAAGATAGATAATTTGGTGATGGTGGGGTTAGGAACTGTGATTGGCTATCTCACTACAGTCAGTACAGAAAGTACATTTGTACTTCTTCCCAAAACTTTGTTCCAAAACATTTTTGCCATGGATACCTCATGTGATTCTCACATTTTCTTTCCCAATATCTCATTTTTCCTGAATACCTAGAATGCAGAAATGTAGCAGCCTCAGCTTTACCTATCAGGGATCTATATTGCTAAGAAAATTGCACCTTTTATTTTTTATTGTGACACTAAACACTTCATTAGATACCACATCAGGGTTCTAAAATAATGACTAACAGGCATGAAGATAGATAATTGGAGCTTATTTTCCTTTCTCATTCTTCTAAGACTAATAACCATGCGAAAGGGTGATTTCCTTTGGGATCACAACTTGAGATATAAGGGTAAATACTTACTTTTCTGCTGACTGTGCTTCCCTGTTCCCCTGTGAGAATTGCCTTATCTGCTCCTGGTATAGCATGTAATGAAAATAAAACAAAAATAAAACAAACCCATTAGTCAAATTAAACATTTTAAAAAGGTAAATAAATAAATATGACTTGAAATTCAACCTAACTCCTGGAGGCTAGATAGATAGAACATGGATTTTATTTGCAATAATATGGAAATAGTTTTCCAGTGTTTTCTTCAGGATGTTTTCAACTTCCCAGTCTAGACTATGATCATGGAAGTCTCCCACTGAAGTATTAATTAGGCATGACACTACATAGCTTCCAAACTCAGACAAAGTCAGCTACATGCTTCCACCTGCTGAGGCATTCATGTAAATTACATTACACTAACAATTATAATGTATATTGATGGTTATTGTTTGTATATAAATGCCACAAAGTTGGATTACACAACAGGCAGAAAATAATCTATTAACATAGGACAACAACATATAGTTACCTCTCTTTAATTGGTGTTACGTGATTATTATCCTATCTGCTTTCATGAACTGCAGCCTTTTCACAATGTGTGCTTAGGTAGAATAGCATCTGGACATGTTCTGAGCCCAAATGACTTCGTATTATTGAGACAGAAGGTTTGCATGCTAAATCTGAGTATGATTTATAAAGGCCATGATAAAATTGGTTCCAATAAAGTTATTGTATTTCTTTCACTTTTGGATTAAATCCAGTACCTATTATGCAATAAAACTAGTTACAATCAATGGGCTCAAATAATCAACACTGTAGTCTTGTATATACTATATATGGAAATAATTTATGAAACATTATTCTTATAAAGAAATAAAACCCACAGCTGCTTATTTATAAGGTCATTAAATGACTGAGATTCATTGACATCTCTATTTTTAAAGAATCCTATTTCAAATATCCTAGAGATGCATTTCATTCCAAAAACAGCTGGCATAATGGAACTATAAAATATTACAAAATAGAACCATTTACAGTTGAAGACAAACTGTATTGGGCATGAAATTATAATTATAAATATAAATATAAACATTCATTTGCATACACTTTAATAATATAAACTTCACAGTGATTGGAGAAGGAGAAGAGACAGAACATTTGAAGAGGCTCAGGTCAGACTGGTGACAGAAAATGAGACTGTAAGATTTGAAGAGTGGAAAGTCATTGTTAAGGATAGAGGTGATTTGGAAGAACTAAGTGAAAAATGCAGCATCTGAAGTGCGGTCAACATGTCTTCATTAAAGAAAAAAACATAGCCACTATGACACTCGGCACCATGGTTACCATGGTAGCTGAAGCACAGTCCAAACCAATATGGGTCAAGGGTGCTATAACAACACAGATAATTGGACAACTAGGTACCAGCTGTGTCTGTGATAAAAGAAAGAACAACAGTATCACAAGCTGACATTTAACAATATGATGACTAACTCAGTGAAGCCAAACACTCATGGGTAATTGTACTATTGAAAGAACAAATCATCAGGATCTAGGCTTGTATTTGTTGTCCTAGGTGAAAAAAGAATGGTTGATATTGATGCTGTTAATGTAAAAGGAAAGAAAAACTTCTGATTACCTACAAAAAAGATCTTGGGGTCATAGTGGACAACACATTGAAAATGTCAACTCAATAACAGAAAGAAAAGAAAAATCAGTTTTGTTAGGAAAGAGACTGAAAATCAAACCATCAGTGTCATTACGTCTGTCCTGTTCAGTCTATGCACAAGACCAATTCTTAATAAAAACTCTTTATTAAATAACTATTTACAATCAAATAGTCCTTGCAATATGAAGACTAGATGAACCAAGGTTAAATGGCATGGCAAGGCAGTGAAGAGGATCTTCCACTGAAGACAAGACTGGATTCAACAGGAGTACAAGAGCTGGAGACAAGAGTTCTCGAACTGGGACAATATTGGAACAGCACGGATACTAGGTAATTGGCTCACTTGACCTGGAAGCAGGGCTACAAGCAGCAGACAGGGATGCACTGAAGAATTGAAGCAGGACTCAAACTCGGAGCAAGGTTAGACTCAACTGAGGTCTCTGGATTAGGTTGAATTCTATGACACAAAGGCTGGAAAAAATGTCATGGAACCTGAGCTAGGCTGGACTTGACTGGAAGCCCCAGACTAGGCTGGATTCTCTGGACAGGAGGCTTGGAGTAAGGCTTGAAACTTGGAACTTGGCTGGACTTGGCTGGAAGCCCCAGACTGGACTGGGTTCCCTGAACTGGAGATCTGAAGCAAGGCTTGGAACTTGGAACTAGGCTGGACTCAACTGGAAGGAACTTGTGGTCCACGAATGCAGATCCCGAACAGGATAGGTGTGAAACTTCTGAACATGCTGGAGTCTGCGAGGCACGGTCACATAGAACTGTGGGCAAATGGCAGCACTGAGAAGCTGAAGCCGACTCACACTGCTGAGAGTATTGCAGAGATTCACGACTAGAAGCAAGGTGAAGGCTGCTGGGCATGGCTGACTCTGTTTCCTTGCTGACAGCGAATACAAAGTTCGATTTGTCCCTGGAATGGAGCTCAAGCGCTGGTTCCTCTTCGGCCACAGATGCTGACTCTGATACTGGTAAGGACTCTTCTCCTGAAGCTGCAGGGTTAGAGGATTGATTGTCTCCGGCAGTTCACTGTCTGTATGGCTGCCTTTTATCCCAATTTTTGGCACACCTGGATTCTCCTGCAACCAATCAAGCTGCCTTCTCCTTCACGCACTTTTCTGCCCATCTCTGGCACGTGCTGATTGGCGTATTCAAATCCTCCTCTGGATCTTGCCCAATCAGCATTGTAAGTTCTTCCTGCTCTGCTGATTCATGCTGGAGTTTCGTTTCTCCAATTCCAGCCTGGTAAGTTTCCAATTCCTCCTCCGACTCGGAATTAGTTTCACTTTCTGAGTCAGAGGCAAGCTTGGTTCTGACAATACCTTTAAATAATCCAGGACATTGATATGATGACATCTTTAGTACCCCCGAGATATCCTGCCCAGTCTGACTTGCTTTTTAAGAAGTGATTTTTAGGTACTTCCGGTGGGGACAATGGTGGCTTGATCTGTTTTTTTTCTGCTGTCTGCGGACTGGCCTGTCAGAATGGCTTTTTTTCTTGGGCTCACACAGGCTTCCTTGGAGCTTAGAAGTGTTCTCCGGATTAAGGAGAAGCCCAGGAATCACCCCATGTGTTCTCCAGATGGCTGGTCATAGCCAGAAGACCGTGAAATGGCATTTTGTGATTGACTGGTAAATGATCAGCTGGGAGGTGGGGCTGTCATCTTCCCAAGCCACTCGGAAGCTATAACAGAACTAAAAGCTGCCCACCCCATTTCTGTAGCACTAAGGTTTTCTTGTTTGAATTTTACCAAAGAGAGGCTTTCTTCAACAAAGAAATGCAAAATATCTTGGTGACTCTCATTATTTTTGAAAATTATTAACTTGGTAATTTGGCTTTTTATATATAATTCATTAAATTGAGATTTAAAGAATTTTGAGTTTTTTATTGCTTTTTTATTTAGTGATTTTTGAGAAATATAAAACTTGCTCTTCTGCGTTGAATCTGTGGGTTGGAGTTCTGATCTATTTGCTTTCACTTTCCCATGGGAATGCTGTTTGTTATTACTTTTTATTTTCGTGATTGGCCACACTGGAGATAAAAAGGCTGGAGAGAGTGTTTAGTTACAGCATTAACGGCTTTACCTTTCCGAGGCACTAGAGGGTGTCATAATCTATCCTGCTGTTAAGAAATATGGAGGAAATTAATCTGATATTTAAAGATCTCTCTGCAATGCAGTTATTCAAGTCTTGGAACATTTCTCAGAATTTGTGAAGTCCAAATTATCACACAAATCGAGAGAAACTGATAAGGCTGAAAACTACCTTAAGAATAACATGGTTTCTCCAAAGAAAAAGATGAGAATTGGTGACCTACTGTATGTTTAAATAGTCAAAGGAAAATTGAGTGGTCAAAAGTTGAAGATAAGAAGACAGTGTTGCCACCACATCATGATCAAGAAAGAGAATTAAACTCTAGAGGCTGGAAGATTTTGGACAAATATTTGGGCTTTTTAAAGCAGGTTGTAGAATTTGAAATGGACAAGAATTTCTTTACATAATTTCTGTACTTAATACTGAGACATGTAAATGCCTTGGTTTACTTTGAAGTGGGATAATTGTCTAAATTTGTTTATCAGGAGGTTTCTTAAAGGTTTGGATCAATGGTTATGCTGTTTTGAAAATTCTTACGTTTTTGGTAAATGCCTGGGTTATTGTTTAAATGTGGTTATCAGGATGTTTTTTTAAGGGTTTAGATAAATGTTTATGCTATTTGGATACTATTTATATTTTTGGTTAATGTTAGTTTAGCTGGCAGATAGAAGCAAATTATAGTGAAGAAGGGTAATGTTTGTTACTATATTAGGTTCTGAATTATGTTTGAAGGTTTTTATATGTTTTCCTTTAATTGGGAGGGTAATTTTGTTTTAGAAGGGAATGCAATAATGAGAATTTAAATGCTTTATAGAAATATTTTTTTACTATAATATGAATTGGAGTAAGAGATTGATACTGATTTATGTATATCTTTGTTATAGAAAGTTGGAAGTCACTTTGTAGTAGTTTGTTTTGTGTTTTTTCACACCTTTTTAGTTCTGTTTCTTTTTCTTTATAGGCTTCTTTGTTTCAATCTTTTTAGTTTTTATGTATATTTTGAAAATGCTTTAATAAAGTTATCTAAAAAAAAAGAAATGTGTTTTTAATACGTCGGAATGTCTCAATTAAAAACGCACTAAAAGCAAAGCACTATGATAAATAAGAGAATCTTGGGGGTCTAATTTTGTCTTCTCATCCATGGCTGCCTTGTGACTGGCCAAGCCATCATGGTAATAGCCATTTTGAAAAAAAACATTTTTTTGTAGTGGCCATTTTGTGAGTGTACCCACCACGTCTTCTTACAATTCCAAATGTATTGCCTACTTATGAAATAATTAATGTACATAGAAGTAAAAACTGTTCCAGCCTTATCTGGATGGGATTTTCCATGCCCATATTGTAAAATGCTTTAGGAAAAAAAAAAAACTGGCCAACGTAAAAGAAAATACAAGTACTTTGCAAATGTGATAATTGGCCACTAGACCAGGGAACAGCATTAAAGGAAAAAAAAAAAAAAAGATTCACCTCTATTGTAATTGAAATTTGCCTCAAGCAACTGTACCAATTTTATTATAATGAAATTTCTTGTCATTTTAAAACTGCTTGAGAACTCTAGTGTTAAGAATTTGTCCTGCAGTGCTGTCTTCAAGTACATATTAAAATATTTATCAAATTGCAGATGGAGAAAAGAGTTAAATGAAGAAAAATGCTTGGTTTGTAGTCTGTTTGTTTGTTTGTTTGTTTATGTTTCAAATTTCCATCACCATCACTGCCCATCTCCCCCAAAAAGGGTTTTCTTGAAAAGAAAACAAAAATTGGGCTTCCAGTGGGAATGGTGGACTGAACGGCTGTGCCTGCTGTTTCAGCAGGCGGAGCAGACAGCACGGCAGCTTTTTTGGGGCTCAGGCAGGCTTTCCTGAAGCCCAGAAACATTCTCCAGATCAAGGAGAATACTTGGAATTATCCAACTTGACCTCCACAATGGTGCCTTGTAGCCAGGAAATCGCTAACAGAGTTTTGCCATCAACAGTAAGAGTACCCGGGAGATGGGGATGTCACCATTTCCAAGCCGGACTGTAGCCTTAAAGGGACACTAGGACTGGCTTCCACATTTCTAAATCACCAAGTATATGTACCCCAAGAGAGACTTTCTACAGCAAGGAAAAGCTGGTTCTTTTGGTGCTTGACATTATTTTTGGGATTACTTTTTATTTCTTATTTTTTTTAAAAAAATTGGATTTCATTTTCCTTCTAAAGGAAATTTCAAAGGTTGAGTAAATAATTGTCTTCTTGTTATTATTGTTGTATTAAATTTGAAGATATTAGCATTTTCTTACATATTGAATTGGCTGATTTGAATCTTCAGCTTTCTGTCTTCACTTTCTCTTGACAACAGGACATTTACTCTCACTTTGCATAAACTTTCCCTGATCTTCGACTTTCACTGATTAAGTTCCTAGGGAGTGCCATAATCTGCTGCATGAGACAGGGAGGATTTCAAACAGATTCCTTCTGACCTTCACCAAGACTTCAAACAACTATCTTCTGACTTTTATCAAACCTTTATGCAAGATATCCAGGACATTGTGGAAAATATGAGAAGTAAAATATGCCATCAGGTTGAGGATGTGGAGGATGAAATTGAGGAATCTAAGAATGATAGAAAGGTTTCATTTAAGACTGAGATTGGTATTTCTCTCAAGATTCTGGATGAAGATTGGATAATGGAGTTGGAGAAATCTAGGGGAGAGAGTGATCTGAACCCCATAAGTAGAGTCAATTTCCTGGTGAAATGCCATGAAAAGAATCTGGGATTTTGGAGGGGGACAGTTGGGCTATTTGATTTTCTTAAGAAGAAAGCACTGTGCATATCTTGTGAATATGTAACTGCTCTGGTTTATTTTGAAGTGGGATAAGGATTGAAGAATGTTTATTTGTTTCGCTTTAAGGATTTGACTGACATTATTTCCCTTTAAATATTTGGATTTACTGTTTTGAATTGGCATTGCTTTTCGTGTTTATTAAGATTTTGTGTTTATTAAGATTTTGTGTTTATTAAGATTGGGATTAGTAAAATTGTTATACCATTAAGTATAATAGCTGGCACCGAAGATGGTATACCATCGGAAGATGAGACCCCCAGGTCGGAAGATGGTCAAAATGCTACTGGGGAGGAACAGAGGATGAGCTCAACTAGCCCCAGACGTGATGACGCAGCTAGCTCAAAGCCGAAAGGATGGCTAGCGGCCGACGGTGCTGGTGGTGAACGGGGAATCCGATGTTCTAAGGATCAACACGCCATTGGAACCTGGAATGTAAGATCTATGAGCCAGGGCAAATTGGATGTGGTTATTGGTGAGATGTCAAGATTAAAGATAGACATTCTGGGCATCAGTGAATTGAAATGGACTGGAATGGGCCACTTCACATCAAATGACCACCAGATCTACTACTGTGGACAAGAGGACCATAGAAGAAATGGAGTAGCCTTCATAATTAATAATAAAGGGGCTAAAGCAGTGCTTGGATACAATCCAAAAAATGATAGAATGATCTCAATTCAAATTCAGGGCAAGTCATCTAACATCACAGTGATCCAAATATACGCCCCAACCACAGATGCTGAAGAAGCTGAAATAGAGTGGTTTTATGAGGATCTGCAGCACCTACTGGACAACATGCCTAAAAGAGACATTATTTTCATCACGGAAGACTGGAATGCTAAGGTGGGCAGTCAGATGAAACCTGGAATTCCAGGTAAGCATGGCCTGGGAGAACAAAATGAAGCAGGACATAGGCTGATAGAATTTTGTCAAGAAAACTCACTCTGCAGAACAAATACTCTCTTCCAACAACCTAAGAGACGGCTTTATACATGGACTTCACCAGATGAACAACACCAAAATCAGATTGATTACATCCTTTGCAGCCAAAGGTAGGGGGCATCTATACAGTCGGTAAAAACAAGACCTGGAGCTGACTGTAGTTCAGATCATGAACATCTTCTTGCACAATTTAGGATCAGACTAAAGAGATTAGGGAAGACCCACAGATCAGCTAGATATGAGCTCACTAATATTTCTAAGGAATATGTAGTGGAGGTGAAGAATCGATTTAAGGGACTGGACTTAGTAGATAGGGTCCCGGAAGAACTCTGGACAGAAGTTGGCAGCATTGTTCAGGAGGCAGAAACAAAATACATCCCAAAGAAAGAGAAAACCAAGAAGGCAAAATGGCTGTCTGCTGAGACACTAGAAGTAGCCCAAGAAAGAAGGCAAGCAAAAGGCAACAGTGATAGGGGGAGATATGCCCAATTAAATGCAAAATTCCAGAGGTTAGCCAGATGAGATAAGGAATTATTTTTAAACAAGCAATGCGCAGAAGTGGAAGAAGACAATAGAATAGGAAGGACAAGAGACCTCTTCCAGAAAATTAGAAACATCGGACGTAAATTCCAGGCCAAAATGGGTATGATCAAAACCAAAGATGGCAAGGACCTAACAGAAGAAGAAGAGATCAAGAAAAGGTGGCAAGAATATACAGAAGACCTGTATAGGAAGGATAACAATATCGGGGATAGCTTTGACGGTGTGGTCAGTGAGCTAGAGCCAGACATCCTGAAGAGTGAGGTTGAATGGGCCTTAAGAAGCATTGCTAATAACTAGGCAGCAGGAGACAATGGCATCCCAGCTGAACTGTTCAAAATCTTGCAAGATGATGCTGTCAAGGTAATGCATGCTATATGCCACCAAATTTGGAAAACACAAGAATGGCCATCAGATTGGAAAAAAATCAACTTATATCCCCATACCAAAATAGGGAAACACTAAAAAATGTTCAAACTATTGAACAGTGGCACTCATTTCACATGCCAGTAAGGTAATGCTCAAGATCCTGCAAGGTAGACTTCAGCAATTCATGGAGCGAGATTTGCCAGAGGAACAAGCTGGGTTTAGAAAAGGCAGAGGAACTAGGGACCAAATTGCCAATATCTGCTGGATAATGGAAAAAGCCAGGGAGTTTCAGAAAACAAACAAACAAACATATATTTCTGTTTTATTTACTATTCTAAAGCCTTTGACTGTGTGGACCATAACAAATTGTGGCAAGTTCTTAGTGGTATGGGGATACCAAGTCATCTTGTATGCCTTCTGAAGAATCTGTATAACAACCAAGTAGCAACAGTAAGAACAGACCAGGGAACAGCAGACTGGTTTAAGATTGGGAAAGGAGTACGGCAGGGCTGTATACTCTCACCCTACCTATTCAACTTGTATGCAGAACACATCATGCGACAAGCTGGGCTTGAGGAATCCAAGGCTGGAGTTAAAATCACTGGAGGAAACATTAACAATCTCAGATTTGCAGATGATACCACTTTGATGGCTGAAAGCAAAGAGGAACTGAGGAGCCTTATGATGAATGTATAAGAAGAAAGTGCAAAAGCTGGCTTGCAGCTAAACCTCAAAAAAAAACCAAGTTTATGGCAACCAGCTTGATTGATAACTGGCAAATAGTGGGAGAAAATGTAGAAGCAGTGAAAGACTTTGTATTTCTAGGTGCAGAGATTACTGCAGATGCTGACTGCAGACTGGAAATCAGAAGACGCTTAATCCTTGGGAGAAGAGCAATGACAAATCTCGATAAAATAGTTAAGAGCAGAGACATCACACTCACAACAAAGATCCGCATTGTTAAAGCAATGGTGTTCCCCGCAGTAACATATGGCTGCGAGAGCTGGACTATAAGGAAGGCTGAGAGAAGGAAGATCAATGCTTTTGAACTGTGGTGTTGGAGGAAAATTCTGAGAGTGCTTTGGACTGCAAGAAGATCAAACCAGTCCATCCTCCAGGAAATAAAGCCAGACTGCTCACTTGAGGGAATGATATTAAAGGGAAAACTGAAATACTTTGGCCACATAATGAGAAGACAGGACACCCTTGAGAAGATGCTGATGCTAGGGAGAGTGGAAGGCAAAAGGAAGAGGGGCCGACCAACGTCGAGATGGATAGATGATATTCTAGAGATGATGGACTCATCCCTGGGGGAGCTGGGGGTGTTGACAACTGACAGGAAGCTCTGGCGTGGGCTGGTCCATGAATTCACGAAGAGTCGGACGCAACTAAATGAATAAACAACAACCAAATAATAGCTGGCAATTTACGTGCTTTTCAATTTGATTTTTTTTATAATAGACATGTATAAAATAATTGTAGGAAGGGAATAATGAAATACATTTTATTTTTTTGGAGGGGAGAAAGTTGTTTAGGAGATTTATATGATTTTTTTTCTTTATTTCAATATAAGGGGGAGGAGTAACTTTTCTTTTTATTATGTGTTGAAGGCAAATGATTTATAGAAATAATGTGTTTTGGTTTTGTAAGAGATCGATTATAGAAGTTTTGTATATCCTTGCTGTTAAAAGTCGGAAGCCACATCTTTCTGTAATATTTTTTTCTTCTGTTTCTGCACTTTTTTTTTCTTTTTTTCTTTGTTTTTACTATAGTTTTTATTCTTTTTTTGAAACTTAATAAATAAAAGTTTTACTATATGAAAAGAAAACAAAAATTACTGTCAGATTTACAGTAAAATAAATGTTAAAATGCTATACATTCATTCCTAGCATTTCTATATGGTATAATATAGTATAATTTCTGACACAAGTTTTTATATTTTGTCACACCAGTGCTTCATTTTACAGTTGAGTTCATCATAGCTCCAAAAAGTATGTTGGGAAGTGCAAATTCTTGCCTCACCTCAGAGCTACACTTTAAATAATTTTATTCCTAAATTTAGTTCCTATTGGAACTAAAGAAAACTATTTTAAAGCAAGAACCTGGCTATTCATGTTTTAAAATGAAACCACTAAGGACTGTAAGATAGCCAGTCTGGTTTAGTGGTTAAAGGAATGGGGCTGGAAACCAGGAGACCTTGAGTTTTAGTCCTGCCTTAGGCACAAAGCCAGCTGGGTGACCTTGGGCCAGTCCCTCTCTCTCAGCCCTAAGAAGCAGGTAAGGGCAAACCACTTCTTAAAATCTTACCAAGAAAACTGCTGGAATGACGCAAAAGCACTATAAGGGACTATTCTAAGCAATAAAGAAAATGGGGATATTTAAAAACCTTTATTTGTAATTCCATATTCTTTTTCTGGAATACTCTCAGGAATAATGTGTGAATCTATTCTTATTGCAGGTGAGTATGAGCCCATGTATAGAAGTTTTCCCAGTCCATTTAGTTAAAATCTGGTTAATAGGCATGCCAATCACTTCCCATTTGTAAATACATAGTGTTGATCACTGTGGCAGACCAGGCATCTGTCAATACACTTCAACAAGCTGTCAGAATTAAGGATGTGTAAGAGCTTTATTTAGTTCATGTTTGATAAGCAGTCATCAGATTTGTACTTTTTATTCGGACATGTCAAGCAGAATGCCAGTATCCTTCAGTGTTCACACTCAAAAGAAACTTGCAAAGTAGCTGAAAAAATAAAGAAAAGATGACAAAAAAGAAAAGAAAGAAAAAGAGAGGAAACATGGACAAGATTAATACAAATATATCAAGGGAAAAAAAGGAAAAGAAAAATAAAGGATGCCAAATTCCCCTTGAATCAAATTTAGTTCCTGATGACTTCATTGAGGGATCCATGTAGTTTTCTTGGCAACAATATGAAACCATTTGCCACAGTCTTGGAATTTTTTTTAACAATACTTTTTATTGAAAATTTTAACAGTAATAAAAATAATACAAAATGAAATTAGAAAAGAAAGGAAAAGTACAAAAAGGAACAGCATGTGAAGAAAATAAAAGGAAAAGAGTCAGAGGAAAAGAAAACAGAAAGAAAAATATATTTTAAAAAGTGATGAAATTGTTAGAAGTCCTGGCAAATCCAGCATGCCTCATTAGCATATAAATTGAGTTTGTTCATAGAATGCAACTCTCTCCATGCTTGTTAGAAGAAGCTGTTTGTCGCCACACCCACTTCCTGCTCTTTGTCTCTCTTCCTCCTTCTTCCACCAATTGTATAGGCAGCATGGATGCTGCTCTCTTCATCAGGGTCATGTGCTAGGTGCTTGATGAATAATTCTGCCCCTATCTTCCACACAGCTCTTAGCAGCTGTAGGGCAAAGGGTGAATTATGTTTAGGGATAAAAGAAGAACAAAGATTTCATCTTTTCCACCGAACATGGATGTAACTGGACCAAACAATAAAGTCAATAAGACCCTTTTTACTTTCACTTTGAACCTACTCTGTCTAAGCATATTGTCCTAACAGCCAGGAACCACTCTGAGACAAGGAATAGGTCTCTAGTGTTTTATTACTGCTACATTAGACAGAAAATCCTAACAAACTGAAGAAGCATGGGAAAAACCCAGACAGATAAATCCCAAACATTAAGGCGGGTCTGATCTGTGTCTCTTTGAATGGCTGCTTGACTCCTCAGTACTACGCATGTGTTTTCCCCCCTGGATAGGGGCCCCCTCCTGCTCACCATCAGTGCTCATGACATCACCCTCCCCTCCAGATTCACATTCCCTTTCAGCCCCCTCCCTCCCAGAGGTCTCATGAGAGTCCATCTCCCCCTCCAATCTCCCCTGGGAACTGGGCAATGATGGAAATTCTTCAAAGGAAAACTCCTCCAAGGACGAATCAGTGCTGCTCTCCAGGTCTGATAACGCTTCTGGCCCAGGTGGCTGCTGCTGGAAAATAGCTAGATAATTAGAAGATTCTTCCCCCCTCCCCCTTGGGAAATGCAAGCCTGAGGTGGAGGGCTGCAGCTCCCCCTCCACCTCTCTCTGGCCTCAGAGCCTCTGGCAGGGGTGGAGGTTGCCAACTTACGAACTCCTCTGCTTGGGATTCCTCTGCTTCCTAAGTCAAGAGAGGAATCTCTGGTAGAGTGCGAGGCTTGGGTTTGTGAGGGAAAAGCTGATGGAATCATTGAACCAGCGCTGGTGTATGCACATCTCTGGCATTTTCCCATGTGCGCTCTTCCTCAGGGTACCCTTTCCAGTGTATGAAATATTGGATGCCCCTTCCCCTCCTCCAAGAGTCCAGAATTTCCTCGACTTCGTATTCCTCCTCCCCCTCCACAATTACTGGAGGTGGGGAGGCAGTTGTGATCATAAGGTACTTGGGGGAGGGTCTTTGGCTAGCAAGGCTCTGTGAAACACTGGATGGATCTTCATGGATGGTGGGAGCTGTAAACGATAAGCCACTGGATTTATCTGCTGTACCACAGTGAAAGGGCCGACGAACTTAGAGTCCAATTTCTTGGAGGGTCTGGTAGAGTTCAAAAACTTGGTAGAGAGCCACACTCTGTCTCCTACTGCAATTGCTTGCCCCTCTTGTCTGTGAGCACCTGCAGCTCTCTTGTAAGCACTCTTTGCCCTGTTCAGCTGCTCCTTTAACAACTCCTGTGCAGCTTGTTGCTCTTTAAGAAAATCAGCCATGGCTGGGACATTTCCCTGCTAGGAGGAGGTGGACAACACCCAAGGGTTAACCCTGTAGAGTGCTTGGAAAGGAGACATCTTGGTAGAGGATTGCACAGAGTTGTGATAAGTAAATTATGTCATGGGGAGCAGGGCTGGCCAATTGTCTTGCTGATAAGTGGTGTAACACCTGACATACTGCTGTAACCATTGGTTAATTTTCTCAGCTTGCCCATTACTAGCCAGATGATGCAATGATGATAGGTGTATCTGGACCCCTAATGACTGGAAAAGGGCCCTCCAGAACCTGGAAGTGAACTGAGGGCCTCTGTCACTCATCAAGTGATTTGCCATGCCTCTATACCTAAAAACATGGTCCATAAACAACTGTGCTGTGGCTTGCGCAGATGGGAGGCCCTTGCAAGGAATAAAATGCACCATTTTAGTGAAAAGGTCCACCACCACTAGTATGGAAGTCAGCCCCTGGACCGGGGGTAAATCAGTGATGAAATCCATGGAGATTATATCCCAAGGCCTACTGGGGGTGGGTAGGGGTTGCAAGAGTCCTGTGGGCTTCCTTGGGAGAGGCTTGGCTCATCTACAGGTATGACAAGAAGCAATGTAACCCTTTATGTCTGCAGTCATCTTAGGCCACCAATAGTCTCTTAGAGCTCTATGGAGAGTTTTGAAAACACCTCCGTGGCCTGCTGTTTGATGGTCATGGCAAAGTCTCAGTACTTCTTCCCTCAATGAGGGGGGAATGTATAATCACCTGCTATGCCAGAGGATTCCTGCCTCCACATTATAGGGGGAGGCAGTGTCTTGCAGGCCCCTCTGGAGGTCATCCATCCTGGCCCTGGCATATGGGTCCTGTTGCTGCTGAGCTCTGACTCTTGTAAATAGGTCCTCTGCTTGTCTGCCTGCTGCTAAAGTCTCTGTCTGGCTCCCCCTCATAGACTGATCAAAGTTGTGAGGTTGTAATATAGTAGCCTGTACCTCCTGGTGAGTAGCAGGGGTTGCCTGAATAGATCGAGGCCAGGCATCTGCCAAATGGTTCTGTGCCCCAGGAACATAAGAAATAACAAAATTGAAACGGGAGAAAAACTGGCTCCATCTGATTTGGCGTGGGGTGAGGGATCTGGTGTTTTGTAGAAGCTGTACATTCTTGTGATCGGTGCAAACTTTCACAGGAAAGGTTACACCTTCTAGCCAGTGCCTCTACTCTTGAAATGCTGCTTTAATTGCTAGCAACTCCTTGTTAAAAACATCATAGTTTCTCTCTGCTGGTGAGAGCGTGTGGGAGAAAAATGCACAAGGGAACAATGTATTCTCTGTTTTGTTTGTATATTGCAATAAAACCGCACCAATAGCAATATCTGAAGCATCTGAATGCATTATGAATTGCTTCGTGGGATCAGGGTGCTTTAAAAGCGGCTGGGATGCAAGAGTTGCTTAAATTCTTGGAAGGCTGCTTGCTCTCTCTCCCCCCAAATGAATTTTGATCCTTTCTTCAAAAGCTGTGTGAGGAGTTTAGCCCTGTCACTAAATTTATTTATGAATCTCCTGTAAAAATGGCAGAACCCTAGAAATTTTTGTACCTCTTTCACATTTCGTGGGGGTTGCCAAGAGAGAATTGCCTGGACCTTAGAAGGATCCATGGATATGCCTTCTGTTGATATTTTATAGTCCAGGAAATGTAATTCAGTTAAATCGAAGGCACGCTTCTCTAGCTTGGTGAACAGCTTGTTCTCTTTCAGTCTCTGTAAGACATTACGTACAAGGGTTACATGAGTTGTAGCATCCTCAGAGAATATTAATACATCATCTAGATAAATGACCAGATACTTATGTAGTAAATCAGAGAAAATTTGATTCATAAATCGGGAAAATATGGCTCCTGCATTAGACAAGCCAAAGGGCAAAACAAAGTACTCAAATTTACCAAACCTGGTATTGAAGGCAGTCAGATATTCATGTCCCTCTTTCATCTGGATCAGATTGTACGCATTCCTGAGGTCCAACCTCGTAAAAATGTGTGTTTTCTGTAAGTGATCCAGCAGATCAGATATTAGGAGGAGTGGGTAATTTTGCTTGACTGTCACTTTATTGAGGGAACTGAAATCATGCACCACTCTCATGGGTGCCTCCTGGTTTGCCGGTGCGAACGGGTCAGGCTTCTTTGGTATGAAGAAGGTAGGAGCAGACGCTGGGGAAGTAGATGGTCGGATGAAACCCTTTTGGAGATTAGAATCCAAGTAATCCTATAAGGTGGCTAGATCCTTGGGGGACATGGGATATTGTTTCCTTGCTTGGCTCCTGGTATCAACTCAATGCTGCAATCACAGTCCCTATGGGGGTGTAATGCTGTGGCCTCTTGTTTGCTGAAAACGTCTGCAAAATCTGCATACTTGGCTGGCAACTGGACCCCCCCTGCTTCCGTGACTGTGTTGGTTGCTGGAGAGAGGAGAGTGTCTTGAATCTTGTGGTGCTGGCATTCCTTAGCTGGGAAGGAGATTGCTCCCATAGTCCAGTTCAACAATGGGTTGTGGATCTTCAGTCAAGGTGTGTCCAGGACTATAGGCACATTAAGTGATGCAGTAACATAAGGTTCGATCCACTCAGTGTGGTCTCCGATTGTTAGTTGCAAAGGTTCTGTGAAACGTCTAGTTGGCCCTGTCTTGAGTGGCTGGCTGTCAACTTCTATGGGATGTGGCAATTCTATGGTTAGGATGTTGAGATCTTCTATGGTCTGTACATCAATAAAATTGGTGGAAGCTCCAGAATCCACGAGGGCCTCTAGCTTGACCTGGTGCTCTGGGTTTACATGCATTATGACTGGTAAGTAGTAAAAGGATTGCCTGGAATCCTCGGAATGAGCCCTTCTTAATTGATTGATGGTCTCCCTGCTGAGCTCTGTGGAGGGAGATCAATGGAGTTTCTGACATGCTCATTGAAGCTATTTAAGATAGTATTATTTTTCTGAGTACAGCTTCTCAGTTGTGTTAAACTCTGCTCATTCAGTGGTTCTAGCAGGACACTAAATGGCTTCAGGAACAATCTTCTTTACAGCAGATATAAACAAGGTTAATATCTCTCCTTCCCCTTTGAAGTTACATTACATAGATCATTTCTTCCATATCTCAGCCCTTTTCCATCAGCAAATCCAAAAATCATAAACAGTTCTATCCAATTTCAGCAGAAATTCCATAAAGGGTTTCCAGTATTTTATAAGAATATTTATTATATTATCCCTGATCAAACAAGTCAATTTTATATTATTTCCTTTTGCACAATATTCTGACATTCTTAAGCCTTAATTTGACATTAAGATGCTGTCATAGGACCTGGTCTCCATCCTCCCAACCTAGAATGTATTTTTAAAGCTTTTACACCCCTCTCTTGTAACTCTAATAGTAGGCCATCACTTAGGTCATTTTTCATTTCTTGACTTAATATTTGTACTTCCTCTCTATTTTTTCCTCTGTTTTATTTTCCACAACCTCTATTTTGTTTTTAAGACTTCCACTTTGACTTTAATTTGGTTTACTATTCCATTCAGTCCTCCTACAGATTCTTCCAAATTAATTTCTATCTCATCTTTTGTCTCTTCTTTGAGATCTCTTAAATGATGCATTCACATAAACAGATACTGATTATGTTATTGTAGCTGTGATTTTTTTCCCCAGATCCTCAGAGATCCTTTGAAATGTTTCAAATATAATATTGTTGTCCAGGCCTGCAACTAGGGTCTGTGTCCTAACAGCCAGGAACCATGCTGAGACAAGGAATAGGTCTCTAGTGTTTTATTACTGCTACATAACAGAAAATCCTAACAAACTGAAGAAGTGTGGGAAAAATCCAGACATATAAACCACAAAGGCTAAGGTGGGCCCGATCTGTGTCTCTTTGAATGGCCACCTAATTCCTCAGTACTACGCATGTGCTTTACAGCCTGGATGGGAGCCCCCTGCTCGCCATCCTTACTCATGACAGTCTGTGTCACCCAGGGCAAACATGGATTCTGTGCCCATTTTGGCGCCCCTCACAGTGCTCATTTTGGTGCCCCCCCAGAACAGCACCCAGGGCACATGCCCTGCTCCCCCCCCCCCAGTTGCGGCCCTGCCTTTGTCTGTCATTTCTGTAAGTTTCACAGCTTTTCTAGTAATAGCCATTTCATCAAACACAAAAATAAAAGGAAAGCCCCTTCTTTCTTTCTTTCTTTCTTTCTTTCTTTCTTTCTTTCTTTCTTTCTTTCTTTCTTTTCCCTTTTCCCTTTTCCCTTTTCCCTTTTCCCTTTTCAGCCTTCTCTAGTCCTTAAGTCTTTGGTCCCCTCTAGAACTCCATATTTCTATGATCAGATTGTCTGTCTCAAATTCCCTTTATCTCTTTATTTTGCAAAATCTACCAACTGTCTCTTCTCCGAAAGTCTAAATGGTCTGTGTTCCCATTAAGGAATTATTTTATTTATTTAATTTCAAAAACACTTTAGCAAAAGTCAAAAGATTTCAAATTTGACCAGTCCCTTATGTCATTTAAACTTTCTTAAACTAAATTCTTATCAAGTTTTTTGCTGTTAATCTTAAATTCTTAATCTTAAATTCTTCAAATTCTTCAAATTGTTATTTAACTGTTTTCTTTGGAATGAAGGATCACTCACTCGGTGGTTTTATTTTGACCTGCTGCCCAGAAAATTACTTTTAGCATTAGAATAGTTGAAATCCAAAAACACTCTAGAAAGTGAGGTTTAGCAAACTCAGTGTCCTTACAGGCTCTGCTGCGGCTGTTAGCTTATTGTTGTTCCTACATCTCCCAGTGCTCAGTCTCACAAGATGACAGCAGTTCTGCAGTCTCCTTGTGAGGAACAGCCATCCAGAGCACAAGTGGGCAATCTTGTGGCCTCTTCTTGTCTGGAGAGGCTCTGTTGGCCCAGGCTTATTGCCTGACTGTCAGTCTTCACTGCAGTGTGGTCTTTGTTCCTTTGGAGACATCTTAGCCTGCCATTGCCTCACCCAGAGGTCCCCACAATCTTGGTATTTTTAAATGGTATCCAAATACTAGGTACCCAAATACCAGGTAACCAAATACCTTGTCGAGGTTTTCAGAATCAACCAAAGACTGCCATCTAGCTAGGTAGAAAATGTGCAAAGCACATTATATAAAAGGGGGGCAAAAAAACTTATACCAAATAAACATATGGATATAAACAGACAGAAAAGGCTATACATTTTTGCTAGAGTAAAAATATAAAATGCAAATTGAAAAAAAAAAAAAAGGATGGGACAAACTGAGGATTAGAAGAATTAGCCACTGAGAGGAATAAAATTGACATATTCGTCCATCCCTAATTGAACTTAATACTAAATCTATAGATATGTAATATGATGCCTGTGGCTACCAGTGTGCTTGCAAACATCTCCCTTGGAGCCTGCTAGGCTCCTAGGATCAATGCCTTGAAAAGGCAAGGAAAGGCAAGGAAAGGCAAGGCTTTTTTAAAAAAAATGGAAATATAAATGGGAAATTTCTGCAGATCATCATCCTCTTCATTTCCAAGAATCCCAAGGCCTTGCAGATTCTTAAAAAAAATGAACATGGCTACTGGCTGTAGCCCAGTGTTATCCTTGGAAGTGTGCCCAGGCTCCTAGAAAAAAGAATAAAATCATAGGGAAGCTGAGGTATTATAGGGAGAGGAAGTGGGAGGAACATTTTTACCCTTTTTTTCTTCTGATTGGCAATTGGTCATGACTTTTACGGTGGAAAAAACATCCTGTTTTCTATTTTCTATTTTCACAAACTGGTAAGAATTTGTGTGCAGCATGCCTATAAATGATAATTTTTTGAACTTTATATGGATTTACCTAAATCCTGTTAATACTTTGCACATCACACCCTGTTGAGAGTAGGTTACATGAACCTATCAACTTGGGAGTGCCTACTTCTAATATACTTACGACTAAGCTTTCAACACTTCCACCTACAGTATACTAAGTAATTAGAGGCATCTAAGTTTGGAGCTGACATTGTGCCATTGCACACAATATAATGGTTGATTTAGATGTGTCTCCTTCTTCCATCTAACACTGATGCAGTCAGAAATGTGGAGGTGGTGCCACAAAGGCTCACCTCTTATTTACTGTCGCTTTCTTTCCACTTTCTCTTCCTCCCCCCCCCCCCATCTCCTCCTCCCATTTCAGCCTTTTGAGATAGAGACTTTCTTCACTGAACTTTCTGTAATGTGTGTCTGTTCTTTAATCCAAACTGTTATTATCCAGTGCTCTTCATAGTCTTCCAAATGGAGATAAATAGAACTTAAAGCCTTTTATCACTTAGCAGATTTGGGAACAATATAGATAAGATAGATGCAGAGATTTATTAGCATTCCCCATCTTTTAACAGGGAAATTGAGAAAAATAGCATTCCTGCTGAGTATAATGCTACTTAAAAGGCAGAAAAAAATATTCTTCTACCACCACCATTCACAACATTTTGATTTTTAAAAAAACCTCCTTGATCTGGAAATCATTAATAATACTGTTTACTTGGATAACTGCAGTGCTGCTGCTGCTATCTCTCCACCATAACTTGGAAAATTATGACACATTTCTCTTTAAGTGCACACATATACATTGCAATCTGTATCCAGAACTGCAATCCCTGTACAATTATGAAGATTTAGGTGCAATTTATTTTAAAGAGATAATTATAGTCTATTGGCTCATTTTAAAATGTATTTACTTGGAAGTAGGCCCATTTTATTTGATTTCAGTTGAATATATTTCTAGTTGAGTCCTGATTCAGTGGTGATACTGTTAACATCTGGAGAAAGGAGTAATGTTGGTTACTCACATGATGGAATAGTACCCTATATTAGTGATCTGCCCTCTGCAAAGCACAAGTATTTTTTTGGCTGAGTCCAAATTCCATTCATTCCAGGATTTGCCTTTGTGCACTGAGAGGTTATTACTCAGTACCTTGATTTACACACTGCAGTAGGTCAATATCTGCTTAATTATGGTATATTAAATAAATCACAATTGGCTGGATTCTAACAACTGGCTGAGGCAAAGAAACCAAACTGAGCCTTAAAATAAAAGTAAATTTAGTACAACAGGTGAATTCACATCATTGTACAAAGTATATGTTTTGCATGGAGAAGCTCTGAGGTTTAATCCCTGACCATGACTTCAGATAATCAGGAAGCTGGTGATGATGCCAAATACCCATCTGAGCCCTTGCAGAGCTGCAGCCTCTTCAAAGCTGTAGGAGCAGGGATGGTAGAGTAAGCATAACTAGAAGACATAGCTAAAATTAACAAATAGCTTTATCTGGTATAAAGCAGCTTCCTACAAAAGTTTTAACAGGGACCCAAGAAATGTTCTTAGGAAAGCCTGAAATATTTTGCAGCTGGATCTATAGCTTAGAAAGTACTTTTCCTCTTGTATAGTTCATCTCAACTCATTCTGTAAAACATATATGGCTAATGACATCATCATGGTCTAATTTTCCTGCAATGTTTCTTCTATTTGTTTACAAAAAAAATTGCAGGAAAATTAGACCATGATTATGAGATGAACCTTATTTTTTTTTCTTTCAGTTATACTTCATTACAGTCTTGTTTTTTTTTTTTTTTTAATGTCCATAATTTTTTTCCCATTTCATCAGAATGAAAAGGGTGGCATCTATAGGAAAGTTAGATCACTGATGAAATTATTAACTACATCAAATTTCACAGAAATCACTGCAGGATTTTCAAGTTACACTGTTTTTTATCTATGACCACTCATGTAGCACTTAGATTACTCCTATAGACCAAGCCTATAGCACTTATCCTTGCCAGCACAACCTGACTATGGTGCCTATTCCTGCCCATCCTCAAAATCTCTAGTGACACTTGTTAATATTCTCTCTCTCTCTCTTACACACACACACACATCAGAGGGCCATACTTGAGTTGTAGAAGGGTATTTAGCTTATAAGGGCAAAGGATATTAAGTAAGTCAGATAAAAATATGTATTGCACAGAAACAGAAAGAAGAGGAGAATGAAAAGAGAGAACAACTGAAAATGTGAATGAGAATGATGAAAAAATAAGTCAGTCAGTAGCTCACCAGACAAAGTGCATCACAAAAAGAGATCTTGGATGACAGTAAAGTTTGACCACAGTGGCAGCATATATGCATGGGTCTTTGTGTCTCCAGTTCCCATGATTTCTCCCTGTCCTAAAGAGTCCACCTTGAGGGTAGACCCATCAATCCTTTAATCTAATACTCTACTTTTTAGCAAGGTGTTACCTGAAGAAACCATGTATGTATGTATGTATGTATGTATCCTCTCCTTTTGGCATATTCTGCAACTTTATCCTTTCCAGTGCACTGGGATATGGGGCTGTATGGAGGGTCTTGAATTAGAGACAGAGATCTCTGTCCCACCTCAAATGAGTTTAAAAAAAAATCCCACTCCATATTGATTTATGACTTCGTTGCATCCAAGTATAGACCTCATGAGAAGAGACCATGCCTTTTTGCCAATCCACATGTTTCCTCTCTAGACCAAGCATTCGTAGATTTAGTACTGTTTGTTCATGGCCACCTGCTAATCAAATCAGTACAGGGCACAGAGGGTTTACAAAATTCTGCATTATCTGTTGAAAGGTTATGTAATAGTCACCCAAGCAATTTTACTTTCTACAGTACATGTGGATATTTAGACATATCACTGTATAAATAAATATCCAACTGACATGATTTAGACTACTCCTTAATATTGGCCTTTCTATTACCAAAAGGGAGACAAAGTGCCAAGATTCCAGCTTCATTGTCATTGCTAATGAAATATTATTAAAGAAAAAAGAAATGCCACAGTAATTTCCACCTGAATCAATCAATCATAGCTTATGATTGAATTTTGTATTTCTGTCTGTCATTGAACTAGACAGAGTTGTTGGTTTTGTTTTAATTGCAGGTATGCACAGTTAAATAACATTCTTCATGCAATCAAGTAATATGAGAGGTGACCTTGACATTGCAAAGCAAGTGCGGAATCAGGGTGAAGTGACCAGAAATAATCCATGAAGAAAACAGTGTACCATAGCAAGTAAGTGGAATGAAACCTAGAAGATAGAACCAGCTTAGGTTGCATCAAATTAAGAAGGATCATTTTTCACCCACCCCAAATGTGTATACTTTTGTTTCAAATGTTTCAGGGGTGTGGCAATACTCTTTCAGGAAAAGAAAAAAAAAATCCAAGTAGATTCCCTTTTCTTCTTCATTCAGAGGTTTTTTGTTGTTGTTGTTGTTTTGTTTTGTTTTTTGTTTTAATAGGAAACTCAGAATGGCTGCTGCCATTATAAATGTCAGCACCTGATCATTCGAGTATTCACACAATCACAGTCAGGAGGCTGGGATTCCTTTAACTGTTTTAATGAAGCGTAATGAACGGTACAGAAGGCAAGCTGCAAATAAAGAGTTCCCACTCAAACCTAACTTTAAAACTATATTCCCTTAGTTAGTCCCCTTTCCCATGAAACCATGTCACCCGCTCCCATCCAGATGGTATTCCTGGCATATCTCAACCCCGTGTCCTTGATGTCCTCCACAGCCATAATAAACCACTTCACACTCCAACTTCATACTCCCTCCCATCTGGCGACACAGATTCATTTCTTTGGAGAAGGAAATAATGGTAGATGCTCCAGTAAAGGGTTTTGTAAAACCTTTGATCAGGAGGATCTGACAATAACAGACAATAGCTGAATACATATTATTTACAGGGTGAAACCCAAACATTTAGAGAGGGTGGGCCTTTCCTTAAGCATTCACTCTATTCAAGAGGCACAACTATGAAATATTTATCTAGAGAAAGCACAATAATTGAAGCAGCCATATTAGAAGTATAAACTTAGTGTGCCGTTCTCTGCAACTGCATTTTCAAACATGAACTATTAAGAAAAATTGTCTGACCCTTTTACTGCTGTTCCCAACTCTGTTAGCAGAGTCAGCAACTTCCTTTAGCTAATGGTACCTGCTAATGGTCCTGCAGCAGAAATAATTTTTTTTTTTTTTTTAATGCAGTTGATATCCTTCCCCCAAACAGCAAAACATCATCTTACCAGACATTCTGCATTTCTGGAACATTCACATTTTACCCATTTGCCAGAAAATTTCCACTTTCCTGAATATTTTCTTCTCCTATGAGAGAGACTTCTGATTTTCTTCTTTGTTCACATCCTGCTGTAGAGTAATTTAGTATTTTCTTCAGGGTGTTTTTGAACTTATCTGATTGTTGTAAGGCAGCATTTTTTGATGTGCATTTCTTTTTCACCTGACAGCCTCCTTGGCTGTCCCTGTGTCCCCAGAGGAAGCATTCAATCCTGATGTCTTATGGGGTTTCTTTGAAATGAGACCCAGGGAAGCCGCTGTCGAAAGTGTGATTTATTTATTTATTTATATTTCGAATTTCTATCATGGTTATGTAATAATAATTAACACTCATGTAGCCCTTATCTATAAGTGCAGAAAATCTGTATCACACCCATAATTTAATTGTGATATTCTTCAACTTTGAGAGAAAGAGAGAGAGAAAGAGAAAGTGAGAGAAAAGTGTTCCATCAAATGGAATGAGAATAATTTAAAACTGCAAAGCACTTTTTTTTTTGGGGGGGGGGGATTACACTATTTTTAGTAGCTATCCTAAAGTTAGCTATCCTAACTTATCCTGGCATTCTGAATCACAGCAAAACTCTATCACAATGACTTCTGCACCATGTATACTAGCTTCTTTTTAGTGGGCAAAATATTGATGATTTTTTTTTAATTCCACCTCTTCCAACTGCTGATCCATATTGTTAAATATATTAAGGCATTTGTGGTCCCTGAAAAATTGAAACATTCTGGTGGAATTAGCATTGCTGAAATCTGGACTTCCAGTGAAGATTCATGGCAAACTAGACTTCCCTGAAGGAGTGGGGACAGCATTGTAGTGGAGATCAGCAGCCAGACACTGAATTCCAGCTGGCAAAATCTCTATGGAAAAAGGAAAGATTGTGAGATCATCCAGATATACTCCAGACAGCTGTATCTCATGAGTAGACTGCAGAAACTGAGGCTTTTATGGTCGACTTCTGAGTCAAGCAGCTAGGAGTCAAGGGATTTCAATCAAGCTCACAGCTATAATATATCCTATATGGATATAAGGTTCACTTTTCAACTATTAGGAACCTTTGGATCGACAAGTTTTATAGCCCTGGCTGAGTCTCTTTCAATCCTCAGTGAAAGAATTTTTAAATGCAAGTATAAGGGCTTTATTTTTATTTTTTTTTATTTTTTTTGAATAAACAGCAAAAGGTTGATTAGAAACATTGATTTTGGAAAGTTACAAAGAGACAAAGGGTCCAGCTGGATTTGAAATAAGATTTTGAAATTAATTATAAGAATCCTTCCTTTGGGAAAATGCTGTTGTTTTGAATTCTTTAAAAAATGATAGGATGGGACTTTGAAGGTTAGACAGTAAAGGAGAAGAATGTTTAAATTTCACTTATGAATACAGAATTGAGCAAAATACTTTAACATTAGATAAATCGAAGGATATTTGTGTACAGTGGACCCAGCAGTTAACCTTAAGAGAATCTGCCATTATAGATAGGCTGTTCTTGAAAGAAGCTATGGAAGAGGAACAAGTTTTACTGGACAAGACTGAGAGTGATTTGAATATGGCTTTAAAAATAACAGACTGCAAGAATTATATTGAAAAAGATGCTACACTGGATATAGAAATGAAGCTGGCTGATGTCTTAATAATTAAAAGGGACATACAAATAACAGACCAAGAGATTGACCTGGATACTTTCCTATATTGGATTTACAAAAGAAACATGTTAAAGATTTGAAGGATTTTGTGAGAAGGGACAAAGAAAAAATGAAAAGAAATCAAGTTCTAGGTCATTATTTGAAGGGATTAAAGGTCAAGATTGTTAAAAGTAAAAGGAAGGAATATACAGTTGGTTTATTTGATCAAGGTTAAAATAGATATGTTATCTCTGGTAACCCTTAATGCATTTTTGCTGACCAGGACTGAACAATGAGGCTTTAAAGATTTATTTATAGATGAGATATGGGAAAAAGAGATCATTTGTTGCATTTTAAAAGAAGGTGATGAGTTACTAAAATTGTTCATATGTGATGAAGCAGGAAGTCATTTCTTTATATATTTCTTTTTCTTCCCTATATTCTTTTTTCTTCTATTTTTCTTTTCTGCACTATTTTTTCTTCTCTTTTCTTTTCTGGTTTGTATTAGTTTGTATCTTTTTAATTGTAATGTTTATTAAAATTATTATAAAAAAATAAAAGAGGCAAGTTTTAACCCTTTTCTCCCCAAAAAGTGGGAGGAAAGGAATGAGTTTTGTCACCATCAATTCCCTAT
Source organism: Candoia aspera (assembly GCF_035149785.1). Lineage (NCBI taxonomy): Eukaryota > Metazoa > Chordata > Lepidosauria > Squamata > Candoiidae > Candoia > Candoia aspera. The sequence continues at coordinate 130,625,884 of NC_086155.1, read as the reverse complement.
ATAATGGTGTCTTTTGCTGGAATTCTCATGTTGTGGTGAATAAATACTACAAATCCAGAAGGAAAAAAAAAAGCATTGCTGAAATCTAAATCCCTAAGGACGCTCATACGAAAGCAAATGAATCATGAGAAGAGAGACTTAGTAAGATATACGGAACACAAGCAGTGGCGTTTACATAATGACTTACAAAACAACAACTGATACTAGGAAAGGCTTGTTTATACGATCTACATTAGGGCACACAATGCATTGTCAAGTTTTGCTTCAGTTTATGAGAAGAGTCAGAAAAGTTCAAAATCAATACTAATCCTTTCTGCTGTAAATAGCAAGCAGAATTTAAGAAAACAAGAAATTCCAACAAAGCACAATATTCCATGTCAACATGGGGCAAATCCAAAGCCGAGAATTAAATGGAGGCTCCACTTTGCAAAATGTTTGCAACAATTCTTATTCAGCTGGGAGTTACAAGATGTACATTTCTTAATATGCCTCAAGGGACTGTGAGTGTGATACGTCTCTGTGCTGGCAGCAGGGCTGCCTGCCAAAAGCAGATTGAGTGCTCCTGTGTTTGGGCTGTTACTGCACACATATTGTTCTCTATGGATAGAAACCATTTTCTATAGTTGTGTGATTCCCTGAGGTTCTGCATATGTTTGGTTAGTAGATAGACTACTCTGGAAGACAAGATACCATGCTAGATAAATAATGGTTCTTCTGCAATAAGGTAATTTCTGTGTCAGTTAAAGAGGTATTTATTGTCCAAATGTCTCACTGATGACAATCTTTGTTTTCTTCCTTGCAAATTATAGATGTGACTCTTGGGAAGTTCAGTTTGCTGCTGGGAGATGTGGTGATGGAAAAAAGCACTGGTGGTGAGTCTCCTGAATGGAGAAAAGCAAAATTCATTATGCAAGCGCAACAGATGCTTGTGTTTGTTTATCATATACTTTATATATAACATTGTTCTTGAGATAGCTATGTCTGAAGGAACAGCTCCAAAACATGGCCATCCACAGGGCAAATTGCTTTTTTTTGGAGAAGACATTCAGAATTGGAGGTCGCCACTTGCTTGAAGGGCAACTGTTCTAATATCAACATTGTAATCGTAACCAAAATGACTTCTATGCATCAGTTTGTTACCAGATTTCCCATGACTAAGTCCCATTCAGCCAGTACTTTTTTTTAGTAAATTTCACCATCTAAGGAGTGGTGAGCATCCCTTCCTCTTTCTATGTTGAGCAGATGACATAACTGAAGAGCCTGTCTCCACAGCACTGTGCCCTTGTCTGTGGTAGTGAACCTTGATGTTCATAAGAAAACTTCCATGAGAACCTTAACATTCCTAGTGGTTTGAAAAGCAAATTTCAGGAAGCAAGGCAGTTGTTTGAGTTACACATAGAACCAAATTGTCCCTTTTATGGTGCAGAAAAGAGGAAGGATCATCTGGTGTCCCACTTTCAATCTCTTTACTGTTGCTGTTGCAATCATACAAGGGTTAAAGGTGGAACAACCAAAGGTCCCTCTCTTTGTGACTCTCCACGCTAATAACCCACATTATTTCTTACAGCAGTTCTGGAAAGTTCTTTGTGAGAGAGAGAGAAAGAGAGAAAATGTTTGACTTTTGTTCATCTCTCTTTCTCCCTGCTTTTTGTCCTGTTTTGCCAGTTAACTGTTTTGTTGTTTGCTGATTTTTTCCCCCGCTAGCTCAAGTAAGTAGCATGTGTGTTTGCTCTGATCCGGCTATAGCGGTATTTCTCAACCTTGGCAACTTTAAGATGTGTGGACTTCCACTTCCAGAATTCCCCAGCCAGCCTTGCTGGCTGGGGAATTCTGGGAGTGGAAGTTCACACATTTTAAAGTTGCCAAGGTTGAGAAACAGTGGGCTATAGGGATTGACTGGATGTGTGCTGGGTGCAAACTCAGCTGGAAATTACCCCCAATAATTTCCCATCCACACACAAGCTGAGTGTGTTATTAGGATCAGTGATGATGAAACTCTTGCAGATGTCAGGTATATCACTTGTCCTTGCTTTTAAAAGTACCTTTAATCTGAAATAATTTAGCTCCATCATTATAATAATGTTTGAGCTGCTTCCTTGGTGTGAGAGAAGAGGCATTTTTATTCTCCTTTTACAGTATATACTAAAATTCAGGATGGTAGTTTTGCTCCATTATCTAAAATCCTCGGATGACAGGGGAGGAGAAAAAAGGGAGCCATCAACCTTGACAGCCTAACCTGTGTGAATAAGCAACTTCTATTAAAGAGAGCTCTTCTTCTATAATAGGCAAACACCTAATATCTGTCATTAGTTGCAGAAACAGAAGTGCCTCTTTGTTGGGAAACACATAACAGTATCTATTTTTTAACCTCTGAAAGTACTAAAATCAATGTGCCTTATGCATAGATGAACAATTTAAGACTAGCATTTCCTTTTGCTGAATTTGTGGAAGGCATGTATGTTTCTCTGCTACAGTCAATACACAGACAGAGACAATATTAAAAGGCACCTGCATTTCAGTGCTGCAGTCAACACACACACACTCACACATGTTGACTCTTTGTTAGCACTGAAAAAAATAAATCACAGGAAGCCATCACAAGATATGTATTTTTGCTGAGTATGCAGTTAAAAGTCTACTTAGATGTTAAGAATCAGCAGTCTGGACAAAAACCAAGGCACACACCATCTGATTACAGGCTAGTGCATATTAATGCTTATATACCATTAGTTGTATTTTTTGTTAAGCTGCATTGATAATATTACTGTTCATGTATATCAGAGTCTTTTTGGAATGAGCTGGTAATTGTATTTAAAAATGAATAAATGTGGAAATTTTCATGGTACTTGTAAGAGAGGATTCCCATCAAAGGCACCACTTCTTATGCTATCATTCCTCAATCAGGCATGCCTTGTTTCAGCCATGCAGCTAAGTTAAGATATCCTTCCAGGTGGCAGGATTTGCTGGCCAACTCAGGCAATAAGTGCTGAAGAGTGCAGAATGGACAGAAGTGTGTGTGTTTGACCAGCCCCTCATCCCCAAAGCTAGGATGTAGTTGCTACCCCCACTGACAGTGTTGGAGTAAGGTTCAACAAGTGAGCAGTGTGAGGGACATTTCCATATAAAGGGAGGAGGGGGCAACCTTGCCTTCATTTGAGGCAGCAAAATGTCTTGTACTAGCCCTGGTGTGAGTAGAATCAATATGTCAAAATCATGGAGAAAAGCAGGCTGATCTATATGTAGTGTAGGTTATGCTGCATATAATCCCCCCCAAAAGAGTGTTTGCTTTGTGGCATGCAATTGACTTACTGTATGTGCTGTTAAAGATCACAAATGTTACCAAGACCTCAGTCTAACTCTGTAATGAATGCCTATTCCAAAAATATTCTCAGACTCACAAGCCAAAGCTTAATAAAATCTAGTTTATTGTAGAATAGAATGCAAATACAAAGAAAGCTGAGAATGGAAAAAGCATGCCTAAAATCAAACTAAATAACCCGCGATACAAATGATGTCCCACCCACCCCCTACAATCGTCTCAAATTCAGAATCCCAGGTGCTCCTAATGAGTTCTGCTGATCAACGGGAAAAAGACCTTGAACAGAGAAGATAACCCAAACACATTCCATCTTAACGAGCACAGATAGAGAGCTTGGTACAAGGTCCCTCAGCAGCTCCCTCCCAACCAGACACGCGCATCAGCGCCTTGGCATGGGAAACGTTATGATGTACAATGCACATTGAAATGATGAACATGACAACCTCTAGATCACCACATGTAGATTAAGGTGAATGTTGAACTACTTTTCAAGCATGTAATGAATCCAACTATACAAAGCGAGGAACAGCACCAAAATTGATAAAAATGTGCAGTGTATGTGTGTAAAAAACAAAAATTCCCTTCTCACCTCTGAGTTCAAGAGTTCTGCACAGTATCTTAGCTGTTCCTAGCACTGCACTCTTCTGGACAGAGAGCTCTGATGTTGTTCCTGGGATCTGTTGGAGCCACTCTCCCAGCTTAGGAGTCACAGCCCTGAGTGCTCCTACCACCACTGGGACCACTTTGGCCTTCACTTTCCACATCCTCTCTAGTTCTTCCTTCAGGCCCTTGTACCTCTCCAGCTTCTCATACTCCTTTTTTCCTGATGTTGCTGCCACTTGGCACCACTATATCTATCACCACTGCTGTCTTCTGGTGAATGTTGAACTACTTTTCAACCATGTAATGAATCCAACTATACAAAGCAAGGAACAGCACCAAAATTGATAAAAATGTGTAGGGTGTGTGTGTGTATTAACAATGGCTTGGAGATACCTATTTAAAAGAAAAACTGGAATAGTTGATCCATATTAATTTTTAAGCAATAATCACTTTGCCAGATTAAGTATATTTATATCTTGTCCTGTCAAGAAACTTAAAGTGTTGAGAGGCGATGAAAGAAAAGACTGAATATAAAATAAAATTAGAAAATTCTAATTGTGGATTTTTCTCCCAAGGTATTTTTTCCCCCAAATCACTTTCAGTGCTGGGTGGCTTCCTTACCTCCATGTTGTCTTATGAAATAACAAGCACTCAAGATCTCTCAGGAATTATCTAGAGCAGGCCTTCACAACTTGGTATCCACTTAACTGATGCAAGTGAACAAGGAATTTATTGTTTATGTAGAAGTTTAGGTATGTACATAATTTCTACTTTTTGCTGATGGCTTCAAAGGAATGCAAGTTTATCTAAGTGAGAATGTACACATAACAAGGTATCTACAGTATATCCCTGTTAATTGTGTTGTTCAATTACATAATAAAAATATAATATATCTCTCATTTATATAACACTCAGGTTTTTTTGACAAAACAAGATGTAACTATCTTTTTAAAATAGCAGTGATGAAAGTAAAAATATGTTTTTTGTACTTGCCCCATACATTTATAGAAGTTAAGATCCAGATTAGGTAGGATTCTGGAATTCTATAAATGGAGCCTCTTTTCCTTTTTCCTTTTAAAAAAAAAATGTATCAAAAGAGAAGATGGGGTTGGATTACTACCCCAAATCACCCTGAGGTTCTTGATAAATGTGGGAAGAAAAACATGTGAACATAGGGTTCCTCTCCAGAAATAACTGCATCTTTAGTGTGTGGGGTGTATGTGTAAGATTGGAAAAAGGGGCACAGAAGTTTAACCCATTATTAACCCCACCCCAATGTGAATTACATGACAAATGAGAAATTGTTTTGTGTTAGGATGAAGGAGTTGCCAATTGTACTTAAGGACATATAATGAAGATATTTTATTTCCATGAACATTATCCAATGTCAGGCCCAGCCCAAGAACGACAAAGAATCAATCCAGTCAAACTTCAGTTCTTTATTTGCTCACACTGTATAGGTAGAATCTTGCCAGACTAAAGCTTCTCTACCTAACTTAAGGGGAAATAACCTGGAAAGGCTCTAGGGCATGGCTAGCCTGAACCTCTTAGTCTTCCTGCATCCCACCCCTGGACTAGGTTTTCTCTTATCTTGCCCTCCTCCTTGGAATGTGCTCCCTCCTTCCTGAGAACCAGCAGCATTACAGAAATCCACCACAATCAAGACCCAAGTAGGGATGAAAATGAAGCTCATCCCAAATCTAGTTGAAGTGAATGTGGGTATTTTACTCACATTTCAGGTGAGATGAAAACTAGCCTAATACCCATCTTCCCTCTCAACCCCCCAAAATGAGAAATTCACGAAGAAGGGGAACCACATTAGAAGCTCTACATTTTTTTGTAATGCTAAAAGCCTGATGTATTAATAGCAGCATCAGGAACTTTCAATAAGTTCCCACCCCTACCCCCACCCTCCCATATATCTTGTCACCATCATATGACATGAATTGCTTAATATAAGTCAACTCTCCCCTGCTCCAGGTTCTGATTTAGCAAATATAGGCTTTGATTTTTAATTAAAAAGAAAAAGAGTCCAGCAATTTGATTGTTCATCTGAAAAAATGAAAAATACAAATTGAGTGGATTTATTCTGGTTTGCTAATTCTAAATTCCAGGAGTCCATTCAGCTTTGATGTCATTTTCCTGTAAGATAAAGGGACAGGGTTGATTTTTAAAGCATAAATAGATGTTAGCTGAAGTTCAAGAATAACCTATCATTTGACAGATTTGACTATCAAGATTAAATTGGATGTTGGCAAGTGCCATAGCCACTTTGGGGCTATGTTTACAAGATTCAAGATTGTTCCATGTACTGTTCTAAAACAATGCATACATTCAGAATAGAAACATCCACCAGGAACAAACAAATGAAAGGCAGACAGTGTCACTGGCCATCTTAAGGGTGTTAGATAGGACTATACTTGCAGAGAATGTCAGCCTGACTTTACTGCAGGAAGGTTGTGGGTTTTTTATTTATGATCACTAGAGTAAAGGAGTAAATGTTTTGTCACCTGAATCAGAGGACCAGTTCCTCCTCCTCCTCCTCCTCCTCCTCCTCCTCCTCCTCCTCCTCCTCCTCCTCCTCCTCCTCTTCTCCTTCTCCTTCTTCTTCATCATCCTCTTCCTCTTCCTCTTCTTCTTCCTCTTCTTTTTAATTTATCCATGATGATTTTTCCTTCTTTTTTATTGGTATGTTTTTGGAAATCTTAATACTTTTTAATATATATATACAATGATATTTATACAGTATTAATTGAAGATTATTGACATTCTATTGTTTAGATAACTTAGACTATTGGAAATAAAGAAAGGAAGAAGTAGTCTATCAATATTAATTATGATTTAGGATGTCAATATTACAAGCATAAGATTATTTGCCTTTTTCATCCAGAAGTTAATATAACATTAAAAAAAAAAAAATCACTGCAGATTGCAGCAAAATATGTGTTGTACAATAAAGGTACAACAAGGGTCTTGAGCTTTATTGACCTCAATAAAGGTTTTGAGCTGATTGCTTAGTGTTAAGGTCTCCATTGCATTGTTACTTAATATTTTTGTACATGTTAATAAAAGAAAAAAGTAGATAAGCAAAACAAATTTAATAACAATTAAAATATAAAAAGGGGGGAGCGAAGGAAAAGGAAAAAGAGAAAGAACTATTGGGTTTCTAACTTTCCCCTTTTTGTACCTCTGCTGAGTCACAGTATTTGAAGACATTTAGGCCCTCTTAGAAGCCAGAGTGTAAGTGATTATACAGTACTTGCCATGCTGCATGATGTATGTATGGGAACAAGGGACTGACTCTTTAAAAGAGAGTGTGCACCAGAACTAATTTGCCAGCTATTCACCTCCATGTCCCATCATGTCTCCCTTCCCAGTTATAAATTATAAGTCCCTTCAATATATCCTTATGGCATAGGAAGTCAGACAGTGGCTTGGAATGTTGCTGACTGCTCCATTCTACCCCTTCCATCTCCCTCCTGGTCATGTGACCCAAAATGGAATGTATGCAGCCTGTCCTGTGCTTCCCAGTACATATACCACACACAGAACATGAAGGGAAGAGCAGAAACAGATGTATAGAGATGCAAGACAGAGAAGAAAATATAGATGCCTCTTATGGCCACTGCTCGTAAAGAGATTGGAAAACAATCTAGAAGTCAAACTTTGCATGTTTTCCATTCTTTTTTTCTTTCTTTTTTAATGTGGAGTTCACATTTTCCCCACTATCCCACAGAAATGTCACCAGAAAACAAAGCAGTACATTCAAAGATATGTTGATGGATTTTTAGATGAGCAGCAAAAAGCATTGCGGAAAACAGCCCAAGAAATACTGTCTGGTCCATCTGTTTGCCAGTTGCATCATGATCAAAAAGCAACTATCCGTAAGAAAAGAAAAAGGAAAGTTATGAAAGTAGAAGTAGACACATTTCTCAGTAGCTGTCTAGGGGAGATGAAGTCAAAAATATTCAAGATGTCTCTTCTGCAGTAGTTCCCACTGAGATTAATAAGACTTACTCCAGGGCATGTATTATAAGAGTTCCTCACAAGCTAACATGGGAGGAAAACCCTCAAAACAGCTCTAGGATCCTTCTGTAATATCATTGCAGAGTATATCAGTGACCCTCTGTAGAGTAACATACAGAAAGAGTGCAAACTTTGAGATGCCTAGATCTCATGGAGGCCCCAAAAATCTAGGGGTAGTTCTAGTGCCCCTCTACTGTTGCTGTATGACTATAATTTTGAATGTGATAAAAAAAGGGCAAGTTATTAAATACCTATGGAATAAATGTATTTTGTATTCAATTAACTAAATCAAAATATATAACTAATTCATGCATTATTATTATATATGGAATAAATTATATTCCATATGGTTGCCAAGAAAATGTGCCTATGGAGTCACTGTCAGGTGAACCGAACTCAAAAGACACTTTTTCCATCACTGTTACAAATCCACCTCCCTGACACTGGATGGTCAAGCTCCCATGGACAGGGATCCTGAAGAGAATGATAGAAAGGTGCGGGATCGTCAGTGCATCCTTGTGTCTTTCCACTCCATATTGGGGTGGGCAATGTCCAACTTCCAGATGTTTTTGGAATGCAACTTCCATTACCTTCTCATTCAGTCTAGGACAGATATGAGATAGAGTTCAGCAACTTATGAAAGACCAGGTTTAGCCCATCCCTTATTCAGTGCAGTGGTAATGGGACATATTTTAGAACTGTAATAAAACAAAACTAAATATGAGTCAGGAGTGTGATGTGGCTACAAAAAAACCCAAACCCTATTCTAGGCTGCTTCATCAGATGCAGACAAAGTGTTATTATGTCATGTTTCATAGTCTTCTAGTTTTAAATGTGTTGAGGGTACACACACACACATGTATACTGTATATATCTGCTTCCCCTCTTTTGTCCTCTGTATATACATATAATACATATACAGTATGTATGTATGTGTATATATGTCACCTTCTGTTACACATAATTTGGATGACAGTTTTAATCTGTCGTACTGTTCATGTTGGATTATTCTGTTAACAGTTATGAAAAGGTTTTATCCTTTATTATGAATGTTATCCAAGAATTTCCACTGTTAGGCAGCTAGTAAATAAGCAAATAAAACTTCTGTGAGAATTTTGATAGAATAAGAGCATTTAATGATGCCCTGATATCAGATTTGTGGGGAAACTGTTCAATTGGGCAAACTGTTTTCCTCGGTTACACTCACAATAGTCTGGGATTCTCAAGGTAATGACTGGAGGGAAGTGGTCATCTCATATATAATTTGTCTGACTACTTACTCTCTGAAGCCCAGAAGGGAAAACTAAGTCTATGTTTGTACATTAATGTTTCTGTCTCATTGGTCGTACATATTTAATAGCTGCCATAGGCCAGGTGCCTCTTGCAAGTGTTGAGAAGTAGGAAGCAACAAACTGTTCATAGATAGTAACATCAATGTTACTATGAGGAGCAGGAAAAGTGAACCCACTGTATGATGTAACAGTGTGTGTGTGGGAATTTAGGAGGCATTCATTTGGTTCCTTCTTTAAAATGGAGTCAGCGTATTGTAATAGTTAAGGTGCCAGACTTCCCACAGATTCTTAGGTCACTTTGGACCTGCTACTGATTCTCAGTCCACCTTAACTCACAGGACTGTTGTGTAGATAACATTAAAGGAAACCTTCATTCACTTTTGTACTATCTGTATTGTGCAGAAGGGGGTATTTTCACATAAATGAAAATGTATGTGAAAATAAATTTCACCCCTACACTCACCTCCAAGTTGAGCTTGACTCTTGGGGACTGCATATCTATGTCTATGAATTTCTCTTGGTAACAATACAGGAGAAGTTTGCCTTTGCCTGTTTCTGGATTTCTTTTCCCTGCTTCCCCCTCTAAATTATAATCCTGAAATTAGTGGTCTCCCCTCCAGGCACAACTCTACCTCTTTTTTTTAAGATCAGTCAAGGTTGGGTATCACTCGCTTAGGATATTTCCACATGAATATGCATACAGCTGTAGCCAGAATCTTTCTAACACCAGCATTATTCTTAACCACCCCAGCCCAAAAGAAACAATAACACGAGGATGTTGCTCACTGGCTCATATGAAACCAGCCATTACCTTTTCTTTAGCATGGCTGAAATGCATTTGACACAATCTGAAATGGTAATTCTCCTCTGTCACAGTGTGATACTATTTTTCCCCCCCTGCAAGGTTCCACTCCTCTCCACCTGCCCCCCCACATCCTTCCTTTCAGAACCCCTGTAAAAATAGTTCAGTGCTACTGCAGGGCTCAGAAAAATTATGCAAGTTTTCAATTGTAAGTTAAGATTTTTTTTTAAATCCATCTTTCCTCTTAATTTGGTTTTAAGAACATTGCAAGCCTTGAATTCTAAAGGCCTGTTTTCTGCAAAATTCACACTAATTTAATCTGATAATTGTCATTGCTTTGTAATTAACTTCAGTTCCCCTCAGTAGTTGCAGATAAGGATGGACAAATCTGTCAAATTCGATTACTTTCTCTCTCTCTGGGTCCTGAATTCTCTCTATCCTCTTGCTACATCACTCTGCAATTAAAAAAAAAAAAAAACATATAAAAATGTACATATTTCTTTGACAGATTTGTGTCCATATTTCCTTAGTACATACATTTTGCTATGCCATTTGGAACTACAAATACAATGTTTGGGAAAATACAGGCCACAGCATATCACTGCACTGATTTGTATGTAGGCTCAAAAATTGCAGTTTAGATAAATCCAAAAAAATATAAATCAAACTAATTCCTCTCCCCTTCTACAATTTTTTTTATTTTTATTTTCTTCCATTATCATATATTTAATTGTGAAAAATATTTGCTTCTTACTACACTGAGGGAAGAAGGGAGGGATCTGTTTCCCTTGTACCCCAAAAGCTATTTCATTAGGCATTCTTTCTCCTTGGGGTCTTCCTCAAGACCTCATTAATGTGCATTCCCCATGTCTTTAAGACAGCACAAAAGTATGCTGGCATAAATTTCAATGCATCGACAGCCAAGCTCTCAGTGACAAGGCTGACCACTGGTGCTTTCCTTATGATTATAATGAAGGACAATTCAGATTGGTGGATTCTTCTAGCTGTATCATCCCTCCCACCCAGGGTGACTTACTGGTAGGAAAAGCAGCCACCAATCATTGCCCTCAATGAGTGAGGCATGTTAGGGTGACTATTACTGGATACCTAGATGGAGCTTTAGCTACCTTTCAAGTCAATGTGGTGACAGGTTATTGACATGACAGTGTTTCAGTTGGAGTATTTCTGAACATAGTTTAGAGCAGTGTTTCTCAACCTCAGCAACTTTAAGATGTGTGGACTTCAACTCCCAAAATTCCCCTGCCAGCCATGCTGATGTCCACACATCTTAAAGTTGCTGAGGTTGAGAAACGCTGCTCTAGAGCATTTCTGAAAACCAAGCAACCAAGCAACCTAGACCTTTTTGCTTAAACATGGGTCTTGCAATCTTCTAGAAGTATGCTAAACCTGTACCCAAGAAATGGTATAGCTGAGAGGTTGGAATGAGACTGTTTCTCTCTGTGCAGAAACAGATCTTGTCTGTACATGGAAGCCTGATTGGGGAAAAATGGGGCAGCACCTATTGTGTTTTCCCAGAGGGAAAGACATGGAAGATTAGATTTCTGTCACAGGAAGGCAGATTCCATTTGATTGCTAGGAAAACATTCTTAATTGGAAGAGCAGTTTGACAATGGCACTGGTAGGAAACTAATAGGCTGCCCCTGGTTGGATATGTTCAAATAAAATGCTTTTATTTTGATTCCAGTAGGGAGCAGAGGTTGGATCTGATCATCCCTTCCAACTCTCTGTTTCTATGATATTACATTTTAGCAGATCAGGAATGCAGTATATGCAGAATGTTTTGGCACCTCCTTTCTTAGAACAGTTTTCATGCCACTTTTCAGCTGGCTTGAGTTCTCATTTTCCTTTTTGTATGGGGGACACTCTTTAGATAGTAATAGGTATTTTGTTGTTGTCTGCAGCTAGCAATCCAAACTAACCTTAGTTGATCACAAAAAAGCTAGGCAAGGTTAGGCATATTTGGTATTGGAAAAAAAAAACATCTCCAAAGAAGGCGATGGCAAACCACTTCTGGGCTACTGCCATGGAAAGTTTATGGACATGTCCAAGAAATCAATGGGAATCAAGCTCAACTGAAGGGAGATATATGTCAAAATATATTAATCTACCTTTGTGGTAGTATAGGATAGATGTTCTGCTCATTCTCCTGAGGGACACTCATCCTCTTGGCACCATGGTGACTGCCATTGATCATTAGAGGCATATAATTTCTTATTCTACTGTTATATACATTTCTTTCTGTCAGGAGAAAAATGCAGTCTTAGCATTATAGGATTCCATTTCTTTGGGAAGTGCTATGTCCTAAAAACAGGCAGCACAGAAACTATTTTAGCATCCGATTCCCCCAAAGAGCTTCTGCAACTTGATATGCTTCACATATGACCAATATTGTCCATACTGACATCTTTCTCTTGCTCTTTTTTAATATTTTAGGTGCCTCCTTCCAAAAGTATTGGAAGGGAATTTTCTACCTACATACCCAGATACATGTAACATTTTTCTATTAAGTCCTTTTGTCAGGAAACTCTACGTAACCCTTAGAAAAACTTTATTGTTATGACCCATGACCAAACAAAATAAAAATTTTACAGCATAGACATAGCATAATCTTCAAAGAAGAAAATGTAACCATTTTGATCTACCCAATATAAAAAAATACAGCTAGCATGCACTGAATAACTGTCTATGAATTGATATGGCAATTGTGCAGAACCTAGTGAGACAGCCAGAAATAATATCTTATCAGACTGACAATAGATGAAAGCATAAGCTTCCTCAGTCTTACTTGACAGCTGAATAAGGATTTTTTTATAAATAGAGCAGGGAATGCTAACAGAGCTGGTAGGGCAACAATATGTGGGGCTGTGCAGAGATCTGTGTTCAAAGGGCAAAATGTGATATGGCATGTGCATGATCATGCAGGTAGCACCCATCAGGAATGTTAAAACAGCTACATCATTTCCTGGACTTGTGTGTCAGCTTTAAGGTATTCTCAACAGGTAGTGAAATGGGTGCCCACACATGCTTTCAATAACATTTTGCCCTCAAACCTGGATCTCTGCACAGCACTCATATGTAGCCCACTGATTCTACACACAGAGTAATGTTCACCAGTGGAAATTTTCTAGTATTTTCCCTTTGCTACTAATGGTAAAGTAAAGGCACTTCTTCAGTTTAAGTGAGTAATGTTAACAAAGCAACAAAGCAGGACAAGGCCACTCTAGCACTAATTTGAGAGGGAAAAAAAATCACTCCTGTCTTGTTGGAGCTAAACGTGAGATACATTTAAATGAGGGGGGAATATATATCCCTGTCCAACTCTTAAAAAGTTAAGGATCAAGAAGCCAAAGGCTGAAAAGAAATCTTGGAGCTCAGTTTCAATCTTCAATTAAAGATCTCCAGGCAGACTGAAAACTCTCCTGGTAGTTAATAGTGCCAAAGACCCAGAGGCAAAAGCTAGCTAAATCCAACAGTTAAGGTGATTGAGCCAAAGCTAACTTCATTTGAAACCAGCCCAAGTTAGAAGGCAGAGAAGCATTAGATATTCAGAGGAGAACCATGAAAATGACTGTATTGAATCATCTCTGTATGTTCAAAGTTCTTGTATGGAAAGATCTGGGCACCATCTGAAAGAAGAATCACCATCTGTATTGGATGAGAATAATAATAAATCAAATACAGAGAATCTCCATAAAAAAGCCAAAGAATGTAAAATGAAGATGCTTTGCTGAAAACTTGTGAGTCTCTGTCCAACCATATTGGTCAAGCTGCCAACCAATTTCCTCTTGTTGGGACTAATCTTTCTTCTAGCAAAATGGGAGAGGTCCCCTACTCTGCTCTTTCCCAACACTCTTCCTTTGTTTTTTCTTTCTCTCCTTCTTTTGCTACCATACCCCAACTTAGAGTCTTTTATACACTTCAGAACTAACTCTTTGCCTATCCCCCGAACTAGTTTCTTTCCCTCCCTCCCTTCCCTGCTCTCACAAGGTGACCCCCTTGTTTGTCAGGGCTGGTTAAACTAATCTGGAGTAAGGATGCCTAGCAGTATATCTGGTTCCTATTTCTTACTTCCCACAATTTGGCTCAAAAACTTAAACCATTCCTGGCTTACCACAACAGTTGCATTATATATTGGAAGAGATGTTCAACCAGCAGCATCCATGGAAGGAAAATCAAAGAAGCCAAGATATCACTCAGGACTGTGCATTTGAAGCCCCACTCTTTGTATAGGTGCATGATGTCAACACATGTACAAAACCAATTGCTTGGTTGTAGTTGCCATCTTGAATTTTTGACCCCTCCCCCTGGATTTAATGATATGGAAAGTAAGATGGTATTAGCTCAAGCTATCTGCTATAAATATCCACCAAACCTGAGATATGACCGACTAAGCAAATACTATATTAGGAAGAATATAAAGGAGGAAATGAGGTCATGCTGAAGCCACTTCAGCTTCCCAGAATAGACCACTCAGATTTTACTGGTGTATGATTCAGATAGACCTGTTAATCAAATATTTCTCAAGCCTTGGCATAGAAATGTGTCTGTCACATTGTGTGAATGTTGTGCCAAGCTAAACCAACCTTGTAATCTCTTGGTACTGAAAGGTGGTTTTATCATGTAATATATTTTGGTTTTAGTAAAAAGAAAGAAAGACTCTTTTAGTCTCAGAGAATGATTTCAAGATAAATACTGTGTGTTTAAAACCCCAAAGAGACATATGTCTTCAAAGAAGTTTGATGGTATATATCAAAAAATCCTAAGTACTTCTGTGAGCAGCTAAGCTAATGGCTTAACTAAAACAGAGACATTTGAAGGGATTCTTTAAATCATTCATACTCATGCTCATATCATACTGACATGACCCCAGTTTCGAAAACTTTGTTTTGAGCAGATGAAATTTCCATCCTGGTGTAACAGAAGCTAAGAATAGCCAAGAAGCTGTTTTGGATACTCTATGGAACAAATCTATGTGGTTGCTAGGAGCTGAAAATGACTTGATGGCACATAATCAGTCAATTAATCAATCAACAGAACAAATCTTTGCTGTGGTTTCCAGGCACAAAAGGGATAAAGACAATGCTAGATATCAAAGGATGTGGCCTACAGTATATTATGATTAACCCATTAAATGTTCATGCATGACTAAGACTGTAAATTAGATTAAGTACTGCCAAGGTAAGAGAGAACTGTATGTCACTGCAGTCGATGTTACATCTCAGTAGCTGTAGTGCAACTACAGCACTGGGATGTTACTAGCTCCGTAGCACGTTCACACTAATCTTTTATCACATCAATACTATATGTTCCTGAAATCTTGGCATTGTAGGATCCTTCTAAAAACCTTCCTACACAGCAGCCAAATGCATTAGGATACTGTGTATATTATGTAGGAAATGCAAAAGCCTCCTTGACATGACGATCCAGGAAGCTCCTGGACCTCCACTAAAGAGGAATGTGTAGGAGAGGTACCTTGAAAATTACATTCTGCTCCAGATTCAGTTGTATAAATATACACTGTGGAAAAGGTATGACATTCTATTACAGCATTCTCAGTCTTACTGAAATTCAGGTTTCACCTGAACAGTGTAGGTTTCACTTAAAGCCGCAGGGAGTTGACCTAGAGCCATTAGGTAATTAGAGTAGGACAACAGGGATACTTATCCAAAACTTAATGTGGACAGCAAATGAAAACAAATTATGAGGTTGCTCAGAGGTTTAAAGAGGACAGCACACTAAGATGACAATGTTGTAGTGTGCCACTGATTCTGTACCTCTGGTCTAACCCTGTAAAATTCTTTCATCTGGCAGGAAAGGAAGATTGGACAGCACTAACCAGTGAGGTTTATTTTTTATATTTTGAGGAAATTTTATACAGAATCTTGAGGCATAAGAAATGTATATGAACAGTACTTTTCAGCAGTGGTACTTTATAAGTGCTTTGAAAGCTTGCTTTAGTGATGGTTCCTAGAGTTTTAAAGATACAAGGACCAAGTTTGATGTCAGTTTGTTCACTCTGCAGGAGTTACTGGATCTGAAAGGATTCACTACTGTACTAATGTTTTCCTAAGTTTTTCCCCTGTTGGAAGCCTGGATTTAAGCTGCCATTGGAACTTCTGCATAATCCCAGGGCATTGTGTGTGTGGAGGTGTGTGTCTGTGTGTTAAAACAAAAAACAAAAAACAGCTCGTGCCCAGCCTCCCCACAGCAATATCATTGTTGCTGTTACAAAGAGGATGTCTTTCTGAAACAGGGGTGCTAACTATCTGGTTTAGTCCAGATAATGAGAACCATTTTTTTCCCCTTGATTGGGGCACCTCCTTTAGAGGACACATCAGTCTGTACACTTAGAAGGATGAAGAGATAGTGGCACAGCCATACTGAAAGGACCTGTAATGCCAGACTAGAAATGTGAAACTAAACACTGATCCTACAGGCTCCCACCTCCCACTGCTTAGTTTGGCCCACTCCTTACCTGCTAAGGGAATTATTTTTTTCCTAATTTAGACATAGCAATGACACAAGCAAAAGCTCGCATGAGCAATGAGACTTCCTCTCAGTCATGTGGTGCCTGTGAATGCAAGTTGTGAGTTTTAATTCTTCTTTTTAAATGGAATCTGAATCTTGCTGGATGTCATAAGTGGGTCTGGCTTTAATCCTTTGTGCTTTCAGTTCCTTGAAAAGTCCCAGGGAGTTTAAAATGTTTGTCATTAATTTAAAAGGACTTAGAGCAGCGACATGGGTTAATGGGTTCAGCAGGAAATAATGTAATGTCATTACAATACATCATCACAATTCCCAGCGTTTCTGTTCTGCTTCTTCACCACAGCTGCTGGTGGCATTGATGTAATCTTTCATGATTCAAAACTGTTTCTCTAGCATGGAATTGAATTCTAAATCAGAACCCAAACAGCCCTAGAAGGAACATAGGCATTTCTTCAAAACTTACATAGACTATCCGTATACTTACAACTGAGCGACATTTTACATTCTAAACAGGGGGGGAAAGACAAGAGAAATATTATAATATCCCCAAAGGGGACAATAAAATAACAAAAGCATCTGAAAGTGTAACCATATAGATGGGGTCTGTCAGGATATCCAAAACAAGCAACAATTCATTGTGTTTATATTATATGTAGCACATTTCTTGAAAATTCCAAGTATTATATGGGCAAAACACACTTGGGATGTGTTGCCAGTTTTATCTAGCCTCCTTCCTTTCTCTCAACATTCTTCAGATGTCTTGCTTTGAAAATCACTTGAAGTGGAAAGTGGTGACAACTTGGGTAGCTGCAGATGCCCCCTGTTTGAGAATCCTCCCCCTCCCTCCATTTTAACAGATGTTCAGTGGCTCACTTGGCAGTATCATGTCTTGTCTAAGGAGCCTGGTCCAGGTTCAACTTTTAGGCAAGTCACTGTTTTATCTTCAGTTTCAGACAGCAAAAAGTTAATGCTTAGAGGGAACAAGAAGGGGAAAGCATGCATAACATGGCTTCCAGAATTTTTCTAATTCCTGAATAATAGCAAGGGCTCTTTGAATGTTATTTATCAAGAAAGTTGTCCAAGGAGATTGCAGGGTTTAAAGATGGAAAAATCAGCAATATTCCAAGCTGTTGCCTGGCTGCTCTTTTATAGGTACAAGTTGGGAGATCCTTTTCTAGATTTTATTTTTCTTTTTGCAACTCACTCCCAGTTAGATCCTGTCTATTTTTAACCTGATCTTTCTTTTGCCAGCTTCTTCCCACAGACAAAAAGTGATCCTGTTCTCTTAATTAAACATAATTATCCTGCTGATGGACAGACAGATCCTAACTTCATCATTTACAGAATTTATTTCCACCATCCTGTTGAGTTGAACAACAACAACAACAACAACACATAAAAGGAAGTAGAAATGTCTTTGCTTGGGAAGTCTCTAAGGAGGACTAGATCTGTGAACTCAAGGCCAGCTACACATTGCCAAATCTTTCATTCCCATGGCCATCTTTGTTAGGAAGTCCAATGTTTGCATGAGGGTCTAGGTTATGAAGCTGCCTTGAATTGGCTATGCTGATAAACAACAACAAAGCACTTTGGTGGAGACATGAAACATAGTACAGTTCTGATATCACCCCAGAAATCATGGCCAAGACAAATGATTGCAGAAATTGATCCATATCTGAAAGATGTCAAATTATTTCTTCCTGAACTCAGGAAACAAATGTGCAAGTTTAGCTCCTATGGTTACCAGGCAACATGAAGCCTGGCCTTCTCTTTGCTTATTCAATATATCAGCACATTCTGCCTGTTCCGCTTCATCTCTCAAGTTTTGTAGCTCAAGTCAGTATATTCTGCCCAGCTTGTCTTCACTGATGGTGCCTTCCAAAATGCATTTAACAAGATTCCAGGATTTTTCTCTAAGGCAGAGCTTGGGGTGGGGTGGGAATATTCATATTGAAGGATTGGAGAGAATAATACTGAGGGTTAGAGGATTTCCAGACTGTTGGAGGACAGGAGTGATCAACAGAACAGTTGGCTGGTTTGTATTTCCACTATTTTCTGTTCTGTGTGGAAAAAAAAAAAAAAATGTGAGTTGAGAGGAGAGTGTATAGCAAGCCAGTGTGCCAGAATATGCTTGGAACTTGGTGAGGAAAATATGGTTCCCCAACAATGCCCCAAACCCAGATTTTTTTGAAAATTGAAGTATGTCAGCACAGCTTTGCATCCAGCAACATATGCAGGTGATCATCATGTCTTGAGACAAGGGACTTTCCTACTTTTCCCACTGTTGATAAATGCAGCAATCTCTAAACACCACAGGGAGTGCCAGCTGTCTTTTTATTAAAGGATTCCTATCTCTTTCAAACAAGATCTGTAGAATTCAGGGCTAAAAGGATATTGTGTTCCATCTGGAACCAATTTAGAAACCATCTATGCTATTTATTTCAACTTCTTTTGATTAAAGCAATTACTTTCAACTTCAAAGACAGAGGCCTTATCTTTTACAAAGGAAAATATGACTGCATCATAAAGACCTGCTCTTCTGTATGTTTTTTTTATTTGCACAATCTGTTATACGAATCAGCCATAAGTCTAACCTTTCTATTGTGCCAAATTAATAGCAAGCAATCCATTTTTTTGTGTTTTTGTTTTCTTACCTACTTCTGAAAAAGTGATTTATATATTCAAATCTGGAAAAGAACTACTACTACTATGGAAACTTTCTCTAGATGTGATACCTAAATATTTATTCTTTATTCCAATTTCTATATATTGCTGAATTGGTGCCATAAAAACCCTCTCAATTACTTATTTTTGTTACATTAATGTTTAAATAATTATAATTAAATTGCCTACCTCAGGATTGGGCTCACTAAGGCTAAATTTTATACAGTTGTATGAAAATGTTGGAAGATGCAATATAGATCTATAGAATTTACTTTTATTCTTAGAGCTACATAGCAATAAGGAAGAAATTTCTTCAGTTCACATTTTCAAGTAAATTAATTCTTTATTCTGCCTGTTGAACTTGCCACCAGCAATTGGAACAAATGACCCCTTTTACCACCTTAATCCAGGCCATTGATCAAAATGTTGAACATTTTATTTATTTATTTATTTATTTATTTATCAAATTTGTCACTGCCCATCTCCTCCCACCAGAGGGACAGAGGGATGTTGAACATCCTAAATGAAGTCTTGTGGGATTTGGCTTAGCATGTTTTCCCTTCCTTCCTTCCTTCCTTTTACTACATTCCTTTGGGCATGTATGTGTTAGTTACACCTGGCTTTATAATTATTATCTGGAACCTACCATTTGCAGTGGTCTACAAATATTAAAATAAAATAAAATGAATGTAAGATCCAAGCCATGTTTATGCATATGTCAGGCTCACCCAATCCATTCCAGTGACATTCACTGACCAAGAAACAAGGTGATTCTGAATTACTGCAGGCTCTGGAAATTAATTGGTTACGCTATTTAAGTGGTTTATGTTTCATCAGCTGATTATTATTATTTGTCTAGAGATATAGGGAATAGCCCATCCTGGGTTATAGTGACATTATAACATCTTAGTTCTTTCATGTGCATAAGGATATTAATATTAGGCAAGCAGATTAGAAATCATAAATGTTTACAGGCCAAATTAAAAAAAATAAATAAATGTATTTACCTACAGTGGAGCCAGGAAAGGAAACCAAAGTA
Organism: Candoia aspera; assembly: GCF_035149785.1. NCBI lineage: Eukaryota > Metazoa > Chordata > Lepidosauria > Squamata > Candoiidae > Candoia > Candoia aspera. The sequence goes on along the minus strand of NC_086155.1, from coordinate 130,605,632 downwards.
GATAAGTCAGACAGATCTGGCACAACTGAAATCCCTTTCAGACATGATAGTTATGAATGTTTAAGGGGGTTATTTCCTTTTTGCAACCATTGTCTTCTAGAAGTTTTAAAATTGCCATAAGTATTTTGCCCCAACCTGTTGTGGGCTACAAAAGACATGAATTAGAATATTTGCATGACAAGTATGTCTTCAAAGGTGTGTACCTGTAAAGTGTGGTGAGATTATAAATTAAAACTGGATGGATGACACCAAAATGCAAAGCAATGTTGTTATTATTGTTGTTGTTGTCTTTCTCTTCCTTTTTCCAACTTACATGCTGCTCCATTTTCAAGTTCTGTAGATTATGAGAACCTTACAATATTAAAATTAAAAACAAAAATCAATTAATATAGTTATAATTAATCAATCTGATGCCACACTGATCATATTCATCCCCAAATGCCTTTCTGAAAACCCTTGATTTTATGGCTCCTGTTATGACAGTCTAATCAAGGAGACAATGCCTATGACTATGCAAAAGATAATGTCTGTTCATAATAACATCTTTGAGAAGATGTTGGACTATTGGACTTTTACAGTGAAAACAGCATACAGATTTGTGGCACTTTAACATTTAACACATTTATTATGGCATAAACTTTTAAAATTGCATTATTCAATGCAGCAGTCCAGAGTTTTCAAAAGCAGTTACCATTACTAAATAAAAAACATATATCTTAGGATTCAAGACACCACACGAGTTTTTGATCTGTTTGCAATACCATTAATTGAGACAATCAGTGTAAACCAAAAGCAGAAATTCACTTAGTAAAATGGAAATGAGGATGATAAATTCTCTGAAATGCTTTTTCTCAAATTACAGGGTAATATTTTGGGTGGAGGTAGGGATGGAGAGAAGTATTATTGTCACCATCCTTATGAACTTTGATCTCTATCTTGGTCTTTCTACATATTTCAATTAGCCACAATGAATGATCGTTTTTGGGTGGAAACAAACCTTGTAAATAATGAATATCTTGGTAAGGGCAGAATGCTAATCAGTGCAGGAGGTGGGCAATGAGTAGAAAGTGATGTCCTGGCCAGCAATGGATCAAGCTAATAAGAATCTTCACAGCTTTCTTAACAACATGATTTTTGTTGTTTTTTATTCATTCAGTCGCTTCTGACTCTTTGCGACTTCATGGATCAGCCCACACCAGAGCTTCCTGTCGGTTGTTGCCACCCCCAGCTCCCCCAAGGTCGAATCCATCACCTCTAGAATGTCATCCATCCATCTTGTCCTTGGTCAGCCCCTCTTCCTTTTGCCTTCCACTCTCCCTAGCATCAGCATCTTCTCCAGGGTATCCTGTCTTCTCATTATGTGGCCAAAGTATTTCAGTTTTGCATTTAGTATCATTCCCTCAAGTGAGCAGTCTGGCTTTATCTCCTGGAGGATGGACTGCAAATGGTAAAAAGAGATTGTATAGTAGATCTCTATGAAACAGCTTGATTTGCCTCAGTGATGTGATGACCATTTTGCTTCTCTCTGAGAAGCAAGGAGCCTCAAGATTTTGCAAAGCACCTTCAAGGCATTGCTTCACTTGACCTATGGTTGAAGCAAACCACCTCCTTGAAGATCTGCACAGCCTTTTTAGGTGTGCACATTTTTTCCCCTATCAAGACACATTTCTGCCTTTCATTTTTAATAAATCTGTTTCCATGTGACTATAACTTTGAAATAATGAGGATTCTAGGAAAAAAAAATGTTAGTGATGTTCCAAAACAAAAAGCTATGCTAATGAATACTGACAGCCACTTAAATGGAAGTGTGTCAATATTTATTGATAGGTATTGTCTGACACAGCTGGCTTATGAGCAGCCACTCTCATGTGGGATTGTTCACATTCAAAAGAATATTCAAGTTCCCATGTTCAAAGGGCCACTATTCTAACTCAAAGAAAGCTACTTCTTTTAAAATTTAATAGGATGAGTAGACTGGAGCTGTTCCTCAGGAACCTTTTCCCAGTATTAAATCTGCCAAGGAATGTACGTAGAACCAGGATTCTCAGTTTCTGAAACAAGTAGTTTATCTGGCTGTTTGCTTTCACAAGCTGTACAGGAAGTAGTGCAACCATTTGTCATCAGCACTGACACTATCTCCAAGAAAATCATTTGACTTCAAACATATCTGAATTTTGGCTTTGGTGAACCAGATTCATTCATTCCTTCATTCATTCTCTCTCTCTCTCTCTCTGCAGAATATCATGAACCTTTTGCAATTCCACTGTGCCCCCAAACTCACTGCAATTACTTTATTTACCATATATGCATACCTACTCATGATGATACCTACTTTCTGGAAAAAGCAACATTATGTAAAGGGGTAAGAAGTAGTAAACAAAAGACATCAGAGGCAGAAGATCATCAGATGTAGAGAGCCATTAAAATGAGCTTGGAGACACTATTCAGAGGCAGTTATACCAACAAGTGCAAAAACATGTGTTGATCCCAGGAAACAGGGAAAGTGTTAGGAAGAGATTCAGACTGACTCCTCCCTGGCTTCCAAGATTTCCAGAACACTTTCAGGCTTCCAATATTTTTTTACAATAGCCTCCCTCAATAAAGTAGAGTTCTATTCATCTTGTGGAGTCTGCTTCCTGATCTGGTCAACTTTGAATAGCTGATACCAGAAAGGCCCATAAATACTGATCCGTGCCATCTGTCATAGCTTTTTTCAACTGAGGCTTTCATAGAACCCCTTTAATAAAACAAAGAAAGAATAGATCAGGTTGCAAACCTTACTCATGCCCACATCGTATTAATAAATTCCCTGCTAATGATAATGACACAATTCCAGTCAGTTTGGGCACATTTGGGCCAATAAGCCACAAGTGCCATCAAAGCCCTGTTTTCCCTCTAGCAAGCTCACACTATTCTATGAAAGCTAAGATCTCTAAACTAAAGACTACCTTATAAGCAAATGTACTGTTGCTGTAACCCAAGGAGAGACACCAAGGTTGTTTATCTACTTTTTTGATGACAGTAAATGAAGTCAGGCAGAGAAAATGAACAGCTACAAAGCAGTAAGGATGAGAAATTTGACTTGGGGAAGAGGTAGGGAATAAATGCAAATACAGAGGATAAAAGGAAAGTGACCTAAGTCAAAGAGACCTGCAGAATTCAATATTTTAAAATCAAACACTGAAGGAGCTAGTCTGGGCAAAACCAAGCTGTCAGATTTACATAGACTTTCATAGGAGATGAAAAAACAGAATAGAGAAAATGAATATGAAGGCCAAGCCCAGTCCCCTTTACTGTTTGAGTGTAGAATGGCTTCATCCTATTCATAGGGGACTGGAAATGGGAGGAGAGAGGTAAGAAATGGATAAGAAAAGTCAGAAAACCTAGCTTATTACCCATCATTTTTTTCTTATTGCTTGGAAAATGATACTTAGCCTCTTGATGTATCAGTAGTTTGCTTCCTTCTACCCGTGGTCGATTTTCAGTTGACCAAAATGAATGGCCTATTCAACTATTCCAATTAATCTAGTTTACAAAAGGCAATATAGCACTTAGCAGAAACACTTCCATCTAAATACATAGCATTTAGCCTCTTCAGAGGCTGCAATGTTGGTATAAAAATAGCTAGCATTAAACAATTATGTGACAGGAGTGTCCTGTTCCTCCCTGTGCAAGTTTGCATTTTAAAAATTATGAAAAATAAGCCTTTGGTTCTTCCTTCCATATAGGATTGCTGTAATGACATGCCATTTGGCAGATGAGTACAACAGAGGGAATTTGTATGAAAGCTGAGCCACATGTTCTGGAGAATCACATGTGCAGCTTTTTCTGTACAGTGCAATTTAAGAATGAAGCATGCATCAAAAGTGTTGCTCATTAGAATTTTCCTTTGGAGGTTTCTGAAGTGAATCTGAATTAGGAACCCTCAGTAGCTGTATTTTTTTTTTTTTTCATATTTCAGAAGTACTGTATACACAAGGCCCTTTGTGTACTGTTTCTTGTAGCTTTCAGTTCCTTTGTGTCTTTTTGGCCCTCAAGATTACCAAGGTATAGGTAATAAAGCACTACAATGATCAACCAACAAATAAACACTAACACTGGTGTGGGAGTTGCAATAGAAATGCATGAAGATGTATTTTTGCATAGTGTTTTACTGCTGTGCAGGAGTACCTGGGTGCATCATTAAAACTCCACACATACAGGCAATCCTTCAGACAATCATATTGCTTTTCTGTACTCTTGTGCATTGATTAAACTCCATTGGGGGGCTGGGGGAAGAGGAAAAGATGTCCAAAGCTGGATTTCAAGAAGCATGAAACACATAGAAATGTCAGGAATATATGTATGTATGTATGTATGTATGTATGTATGTATGTATATGTATGCATATACACAAACACACACACACACAGCACATCGCAAGTACATGACTCTGGGCAGTCACAGCATTAAAATAAGTAAACAATATATGCAAATACAAAATGAAATGAGAAAGAAAACACAATCATAAAAAGCTCCCAGCATAACCAGGAAACAGCTCTGAGTCCCCAGGTTTGAGCACAGAGTCAGGTCTTCAAGGCCTTGTGAAAGGCCAGCAGGGTTGGGGCCAACCTAATCTCTCCCAGGAGAGCTTTGGTCACCTGCAACAAGGTTGCTGGGTAGATATCTGCAGATGAAATAAGGATGGAGAAATACTGATGTTTTGCTGTCTTTACTACCATGTGGTATACACTAATAGCATCTCTAGCCCATGTTTGATCAGGTTTGCTCCTTGCTGTCTGCCAGCAGTGCTCTAGAGGGATCTCTTCATCTCCCTTTGCTCTTCCTATAATCAGGAGAGTTCCAGGATTCTAGAAAAGGAGAGGCTGCTCAGGCACAATCTGATCCAGAGCCTCAGCCACCCTCCCATTCCAAGCTACTACTAGGGCTTCACTCAGACAGTGCAGCAGACCCTCTGGAACAACCCAGATTTCCTTCTGAAACCCAACTGGGTCACCTGGGGCAGACTGGTCTAATTGGTCTAGCCTCCCTGTGGTGGTGGTGGTGGGGTGATGCCAGAGAACTGCAGGGTTACTAGGCAGGGGTCTGACCATGGCAGGGGAGAGATCACTAACTCCCCCAAATCCAGATAACCCTCCCTCTGTTCTGACAGGAAAATCAGGTCAGGTGTGTGGCCACTGTTATGCATAGGGTCGTGGGTGACCTAGGACAGGCCCATGGCTGCCATGGTAACTTCTGAAATACCTCTGACTCTGCACCCAGGGAAGGCAGGTTAAAGTCCCCCAAGATAAGAAGGCTGGGAAACTCCACCACCAGGTTGGCCACAGAGTCAAGAAACTCAGGCAGGGATATATATATATATTATTATTTTATTTTATTTCTCAGATTTCTGCACCACCCATCTCACAAGCGACTCTGGGCTTGCTATACAGCAGGGAGGCTTGTACAGTGGGAACAGTTCCAGCTGAATCTTAGAGCCCAATTTAACAAACAGGGTCTTGCACCCAATAATCTGTGGAGCAGTATCCCTGGAAACCTTCCATGTATCTCAGATGACAACCACCACCCCTACCCTGGGGTCTTGGGTGATACCACACTGAAAACTTGCTGGGCACATCTCCAAGAGGGAGACACCTCTAGTCCCAGCCAGGTTTTGATAAAACATGCCAGGTCAGCTCTCTCATCCACGTTTAAATCATGGAGGAGGATGGCCTTATTATAGACTAACCTGGTGTTCAGCAGCAGCAGCCAAAAGTTCAGGGCCTTGAAGGTCTGCCGACTGGGAATCAGGAATGAAACCTGGGGGCTGGAATGCACCACTGGAACAGTATACCTGTGGCACAATTCCCGGGAGCATCCTGACCTTCATCATATCTCTCCTTACTTGTCACTAGTGAGATGTTATAACCTGCCCTAACCCTCCAGAGACTTCCCCCCTCCCCTGCCCATATTGGCCCATGCCCAAGCCATTAGCACACTCACACACCCCATGCTCATACAAACTCCAACTTACTCCAGGGGTTCACTAAATCCAGAAGCACTTCTGCAAAATACTCAGCACCTCCAGATAGACAGGGACCACCCCACCATATCTACCAAACACAAACTCTCTCTCAATGTCCCCACCAGTCCTCTCTCACCAGGCTGGCAAGGTACCCACTCAGCTATCAGTCTAGCAATCTAACAGTCCAGAGGATGCAATTATATCCAGTCCAAATATATTCATCCTTGTGCATAATGCAGGCTGAAATATGACTCAACCCCTTGAAAAATATAAAGTCAAAACAGAAATTAAACATTCAGTTTAAGGACGGATATAGACATATAGTCAGAAGGATAATAAGGAAGGCAGTACATGAAATCTGGAAAGCAAGTTGTACAAAACAAGGCAGAAGTCACTGGACACAAACAGGCTGGAAAGAAAAAGGCTGAAGATATGAAAGCACTCTGAATATTTATTTATTTATTTATTTTTCAGATTTTTATTACCACCCATCTCCCCCCAGAGAGATTGTTCAAAATTTTGAACAATGTCAGTGAAAGAAGCAAGGTTTTAGACCTTGCTTTCATAGAAGCCAAGGCTCATGGGCTTAAGTTATAGCAGGGCAGGTTTCAGATAAACATTAGAAGAATCTTATTTATTTACTTACTGTCTTACTGATCTTTATACCTATTTGCTGAGGCTCCTATGTTGCTCAGTTCCTCTTTGCTTTGAGCAGCTTATAAATAATCAAAAGATTAAATTAAAAAAAAATCACATCATATAGGAAACTCCTAACCAACACAACATGAATGTCTGCCCATAGGCATAAGCTAACTTTCCATATTCCCAAATGCTTTTCTGAAAAGCCATGACTTTATAGCCCTTTGGAAGCTCAGTAAGGAAAGAAGGACCTTATACATGGGAATAAGCTATTCCACAAAATGGAGGTATCAATGAGAAGACTAACCCCTGAGATCCATGTACATGGCATTTCCTTTGAGGAGGACCCTTGATGAGCTTCCCCTACCCAATCGCACTGAGCAGACAGATTCAATCCAGAGAAGATTTCATACAGGTCTTCAAAGGTGATGACCAGCAGTTTGAATTTCACCCAGAAGCTAAATGTCAGCCAATGCAACTCCCAAATTAGCAATAATTCACTGGTAAGTTCTGATGTGCTCATAAGTACCTAAGTAGCTGCATGTTGAATCAGCTGAAGCTTCTTATGGTCTTCAAGGGCAGCCTCATGTAGGGTGAGTTGCAATAGCCCAACCACAACATGGCAATGTCTTCAGTGACTGTACACAAAGTTTTCTGAATTATCTTAAAGATAGAACAGTTTCATAATTGAGTCAATTATACCAAAAAGCTTAGGGTCTCCCTGACAGAAGTTCATCAAGCAGGGGATAAAAAGGATCACAAGCCTCTCTCCCTCTCAAGTCTCAGCAGGGAAAAGAACTTTAGCATTGCTTTATCCATAACAGGCAAGTCAAGTTGAAATGATTTCCTTCTTAATTTTCTTCTGAAAATATTTCTCTTTGAATTTTGAAGATGAATATTCTATATTTTTAATCTCTTTGTTTACTTAAACATGCAGTTAGATTGTTATTCATACACAGTGTATTTTAAACATCACTGCTGAATTCAAATATTTTGTAAAAGCTCATACATTCATAGATAGATTAGATGGATGGACAGATGGACGGACGGACAGACAGACAGATCTCAGAAGAAATAGTCTACAGCTGATCTTTCTCCTGAGGAAAAATAAAATTTAAGCAGATTCTCATGGATCTCACAACCTACTTTCTTCCTTCCCTCCTTCCATTACTTTTTCAATCACTACAAACTGTATTGACCATGTTGGCAGCCATCTTGTTGCATCTTCCACTGTGCCTGGATGTACCCTAGTTCTGATGCTCCAGGGGTGGGAGAGGGAGTGGCAGCTATTACTATTGTGGTGCTTTGAAGTTGGTTAAGAATATGTCCTCTGGGATGCTTTTTTTGAACTAAAAGATGGGTTAATTTCAGTTAAACATAGATGCATTTGTTTGTTTGAAGAATCACCAGCATCCTGGAACATCATTTTGAAATTCACTGATGTGCCTAATTTTGACAGCATTTGATTGTTGATTGTTGGTTTGCACTTGCAGGACTATTTAATATCATTGGAATGCAGTTATAAATGACCTGCAGCATCATTTTATATCACTTGGCAGATAACATGCAGTGGTAATTACTATTTAGCAATTGACCAGCATAAGAAGTTTCAGTCATAAAGCTTACCAGAATCAAGAACAGAGACTCCAACTGTTCAGATATTGAGCTATAAATTAACTCCCAAAATGCAAAGATGTGTGATTATTTAGTTTCAGTTGTATTGTTCTCTATATGCAGAGAACATTATCTTGTGACCCTGCTGTTTCTATCTTTCACATTCAGAGACTTTCAGTCAGCCCACAGATTGCTATATCAATCAGTTGGATCCTCAGCCAACATGCATCCCAAATAACAATATCATTTCAGCTTCAAAATAATCTAAGTGGCAATCTTTAATATCTAACAATATTCAATATTGTAGCTGAGGAATTTTTCGCTGGCATTTAATGATATAAAAGACAAAGAATGAAATTATCTAGTTCTCCCAGTTGATTTTTTTATATTTCATTTTTTTTCTTTTTTACAAAAAGCAATCATTTCTAATTACAGAATCACTATTTTGCAGAACCATAAAAAGAAAATATTTGAAAGGCCTGGAAAGATGATCAAATCCAGTCTCCTTGTCATGGTAAAATCAATAGCACTGAGACTATCAATGCAGCACAGAGCCAATTTCTTTTCTTGTGCCTCCATGAAAGGATGTATCAGAGGTAAGATCAGAAGGATAAGGATTCCTCCCTTCATGGTGACACTTTTTTCTTCCTTTCCTATACTGCCAGAATGGATGGCCAAATTATTCCAACATTGCTACCAGTAAATGTGAACCGGGGTCATTACCTATTGAAATTTATGAAAGTAAACTGCAGTGTGTGACAGTCACTTTGATGGCATTGTGCTTTTTGAGAGAAAGAGGAAGATGTAGTATACACTTCTTCCTCTTAGCTCCTACTGATTCCTTGCCTTCTGCTACACCACAGAAGCAAATTAAGCAACATGGTTTATGCCCTGTGCTCCTTTGCCATTCACATTCCTATGTGAAGCTTCAAAGAGGTGATTTGATTCAATGGGATTCTGTCAAATTACTACTTTGAATTGCATCTTGAAAGCAACATTTGAAATAAATTCAAGATGTCAGATCAAATCAATTGTTTTAAAACTAAAAGGATGGAGTGGTGCATCTGGCTACCTGGTTTTGACACAAATAGCCAGCCAATAAGTTTTGTCATTTTTGCAAACTTTGCCCATCAGAGCACTTTAGGGAATGATGTTCTGCTGTTTGTGTCTCACTCTTCTGATAGAATTTATATAGACAGGTTTGCTTGGAGGAAGAAAGAAAGAGAAACTTATTTTTATTTTGTTGCTATATATACTTGGTGTCAGATTATTGTGTATTATTTGTATTTCACAAATACCTATTTCTTTATATCATGACATTTTAATAGGCAACTGTAATAACATTGTTATTGTTATTATTATTATTATTGCATAAGGATCAAATAGCTTAGTTTATTAACTATTAATACAAATAAATATAATGTAGCTTGGCAGCAGTTTTGGTGCAGGCTGTAATTGGGCGGAAAAGGTAGACACAGGCTCTTATATCAGCAAAGTTGTTCTGCCAGTCAGTGTTCCCTGTTGATGTGGCCAATTTTGGCGTGTGGAGATGGACTGAAGGGACCTCTTCCTGTATCAAAGGAAGTGGCAAAGAGAGAGAGGATATGGCACTTTTCCTTGCACCTGCAACAGTACGTAATGCTTCCATACAAAAAAGAGGACATTGCTGGGCTGGAGAAATAGCTTACAAAGAAAGAGGAAGATCTCATCACTCAGTTCCCCAAAATACTATTTCAATCAGCAAGCAGCATTATCACTTGATAATTTGAGCACCTTTGCAGTGGGGACAAAGGTGCTAAAGAGGCAGGGTCTACACCTTTGTACAAAAATAGATGCTCCTGAGAGGTTGTACAGCAATACAGCTATGTCAGCCAACTTGTCAGTAACTAGCATTGAACTGCAATACAGTTAAGGGGCTAAATCTGCTCAGAGAGGCAACTCTTCTAATCTCTAACATCTCTTATTGTCAGAAAGCTACAAGCCCCAGGTGTACATCACACTGAGACTTGTCATTGAGCTGCCTTCTACAATGATTCCCATAAGAGGCTATGCCTGCCAGTTTGAAGCCATGCTGAGATGGTAGCCAAGAAAGCAAAGATGGAAGTTAAATTATTTTATATATAAGATTATAGTTTTTAACAACTCTAGGAATTAAATCATAGAAAGATTTCTAATTTGACAACCACCTTTTTCCAAGAAGAGGCCAAACTTGCCAATAGGCCATACCAATAAAACTTCCAGTGGCTGAGGATATTGGATTCTTCCATTTTTACTAAGAGTTTATTTTTAAACAGAAAGGGGTGGGTAACAATTTATTTATCTTGTAGTAGGACACGTTGTCTATAGTAGCACTTTCTCTTTTGCTGTCCTTTCCTTACATCTTTTATCTTTGACCAAAAGTGACTAATCAAAAATATATTAAACTTTTGAAGAGATCCATTGAAATTTCCAAGAATTAATGTCCTCTAAAGAGTCCGCCGTTTTGCTATTCTACCACCCCAACAAAATTTACTTATTTATTTATTAATCCAATTTATATAGATGCCCATTTCACCAGAGGTGACTCTGGGTGGTATAGAACAATCAGATAAAAACAATAAATAAAAATATAAATAAAAATATAAAAGCCTTATAATAAATGTCATAAAAATCAAAAATACGAATTCTAAATGAGGATAAAAATGGCCTTCTTAATAATGCCATAGACAAACCCATCTAAGCAAGTCTCCAGTTCACTAGGAGCTTCAGGCCTGATCACATAACCAGGTTTTGAGGGCCTTCCAGAATATCAGAAGGGATGAAGGAGTACTAATCTTGGGGAGAAGAATGTTCCATAAGGTAGGCACCACAGCAAAGAAGGCATGTCTCCTGGGACCCATCAAATGCAGGTCCCTAGCCAATGGTACCTGCAGCATTCCTTCTCTACAAGTTCTGATGGAGTGGGCTGATGTGACTGGGGAGAAGCAGTCCCTCAGATAGCCCAGCCCTATCTCATAAAGAGCTTTAAAGGTCAGAACCAGCATCTTGAACTGGACCCAGAAGCAAGCTGACAACCAGTGCAGCTCATGGAGCAGAGATGTAACATAGGCTGTTCTGAGAGCTCATGTAACTGCCCACTCTGCTACATTCTATACCAGCTGAATGTCTGGTACCAGATACTGTACTGGATACTGTTTAAGGGCAGCCCCATGAAGAACGCATTGCAGTAGTCCAAGCTGGAGGTACCAGGGCCTGAATGACTGTAAGCAGGACCTGCCATTCCAGGAACAGGCACAACTGGTGCACAAAATGAAGCTGTGTAAAGGCCCCCCTAGCCACGACTGCCACCTGCTCCTTGAACAGGAGTTGCAAGTCTAGGAGGACCCCCCAGATTACTCACTGGGTCTGTCTGGGGTAGTGCAATTTCATCCAGTAGCAAAGGTGGCATAACCCTGGAACCCACAGACCCCAACAACTACAGCCACGCAGTCTTGCCAGGGTTTTGCTTAAGCCTGTTGTTCCCCTTCTAGACCCTCATAGCCTCCAGACACAGGGATAAGATGTAAAGATAAAATGAAGCAGCTTTGGTATTTTGATGCATTATTGCCCATGATCAATTCTTTCATCAAACTGACCTTCAAATTTCAAATTGCTTTGAATCATATGTACTGCCTTTTAGTCTCAGATCATAAATACGAATCAAATCTTGCCACCCTCAAATTTTAAAAATGAATCAGATCTTGGCTTACTCCCTCAATCTTCCTATTGATCCTTTCCCAAAATAACAACTCATGTACTCACAATGACTCACAATGGAGCCAAATCAGCAAAGATGATGTGATGGGAAAATACAAGTACTAAAGTCATCACTGCTATGCATGCATATTCATATAATCTCATAAATTCCCTTTGGGTGACTTTCTTTTTTATAAAGATCTAAAAAAATTTCTAAAGGTCAGTTGAGTAAATGTGGTGCCTCAAGCTAAAGTAATGACTGCTAACTAAAATATTTATCAAACAATTAGATTATCTGTACTAATAACTAATGTGCTTACAAGTGTATATATTGAGACAAAATGTTTCTTTTTAAAAATGTTACCAGAAAGATAAACATCTAAATGCAAATTTTCATTAGGATTTCTTTTTAATTGCAGATTATTGCAGAAACTGCACATAATAGATTTCCAAGTAACACAGTAGACTGGAAACTTACTACATATACAAAATCAGAATGTACTATGCATTCTTTACATCTCACTATAAACTAATGCTATGGGCAATCATCAGAGAAATTTTATTTCCACTATGGTAGAGTTTGTGAAAATTCCAGTGATATTTCTTATAGCCATCAGATTGTGTCACATCATATGTAGTTCCTTTTTATGCATATCAAAGCTGTTGAAGATAATGAAACCAGAAACATTTCAATTCACTAAGATAGGCTATAATAATAGAATCTAGCTAACATGATTGTACTTTACCTCCCTTTCTCACACTCCAGTGAACCAGGGGGAACCTGACTGACTTCTGAATACTATCATGCTACTCAGGACTTAAAGAGTGTTTCAGCTCTGTTGCTTAGGTAATGGTTCTTGCATTAATGTCATCTCCCATAGTCTTTGTTGAATTAGACACTCAAAGCTATGAGATGGCCCCTCCTGGTTGGATAAGGCCTTCTGGAAGAAGATAAGTTAAAACATAATGTGATCACAATTACATTGTTCAAAATTGGGAAAGGCACATACCAAGTTTGAAAATTGTCATCTTATTTATTTAACATATATGCAAAATATATCATGAGAAATGTTAGACTAGAAAAAGATAGAAAAAATAAAATTGCTGGGAGACACATCAACAAATTCAAGTATGCTGATGATAACCATATAAGAGAGGAATACTTAAGGAATCTCTTGTTGGAGGTGAAAAAAGAAAGTGCAAAAGCTAGTCTCCTACTCAATCATCATCATCATCATCATCATCATGGATTATGCCAAAGAGAAATGCCACCCAATGCAAATAGATGGAGAAGTTTAAGTGGCAATAGACTTTATTCTCCTCAGTTCAAAACTGCACAAGGATGGTGACTGTGGTCATGAATTAGACAGCTGATACTTGGCAGATCTAGACAAAATATTAAAGCACAGAAATATAACACTGACAATTAAAGAATATGATATTTTTTTCCACTTGTAACATATGCCTATGAAAACTGAGCCATTAGAAAGTGTCATGTTCTCATTCTAATGTCTGGTTAACATTGTAACGTTTCACATGTCATTCTCTGTTCCGTATCCCTTCACCCGGGGTTTTTCCATTCTGTTGCACTCCCTTGTTTTGAGGGCTTGGAATGCATGTTTGGGTTTGCGCTCCTGTTCAAGGTTACGTTCCCAGGCGCGTCTAACGGCATTCAGCACCTGGGAGGGGGAGCGTCCTGACGGGCGACGGGGCGGGACCTGCCCACAAGCAAGGCTTTTAAGTTTGTATTTGGCGCGCTTTTGCTCATTCTCAGCTTTCTCTGTATTTGCATACTATTCCTTTAATAAATCAGTTATCTTTAAGCCCGAGCTTGTGAGACTGAGTATTTGGGTTTAGGCAATCATTACATAAAGCTGAGAATCATTTTTTCCATTTTCCGCTGGCCCCATCCAATCCTGGGATAAGAGGGAACGCCAGCGATGACCGAACCTCAACTTCGCGTAAGTGAGGGAGGCGAAGAGGAGCGGGAGGTGGCCAAAAGCCGGCCAGCGCTAACCTCGAGAGCGCAAAGAGCAGCACGTCGGGAGTTGCGAGATACCCAATTGGACGAGCTGCTGACATCCATACAGGAGAGTCTCAGGAGTGAACAGAGATCTGTTATGGAAAGAACCACGGGGAGGGGGTCTCCCCAATTGTCCTGGGAGCACGAAGTCCCCTTGTCACCGAAGGTGGTGATAACCAACCAACCCCCGGAGGAGCCGGTCACTCCGGCCCGTATGAGGGCATTGGAAGATAAAATGGATTTAATAGTGACGATCCTCAAGGATCTACCCAGAGAGGATCAGCCCAGAGAGGCAGAGCCCACCCCGGAGGATTGGGAGGAAGAGCCGTCACAGTACCCCAGGCACAGCACCCTGTCGACCCGGGGGAGAAGTAAGACTCGATCAGCCCATCAAAGGGGAGAGCGAGAGGCAAGACCTCCTAGGGATCGACCACCTGTGGGGGCTCGGCGTACGCTGTCATTCGCGGCACCGCCACAGCCAGCTGAGCCGGTAAGAACCTTCCCACCATTTGGAGTGAAGTTTGATGGGGATCCCGCAACGCTCTCCTTCTTTATTACGAATGCCAAGCATTATATAGAAGATTGGGGTCGGAACTTTCAGTCTGAACATGGCAAGGTCAATTTCATTGCCAACAAGCTGAGAGGAAGGGCAGCGGATTGGTATGTGCAACTATGCCAAGCTGAGGCAACTGAGTTAGAGGACTTCGATGAATTTTTGTGGGCACTCAAGGAGCATTTCGAAGACCCCCTAGCTCAAGAAACGGCCAAAAATGACCTGCGCAAACTCTACCAAGGGTCCCTCTCAGTTGCTAAATATGCGTTGGAGTTTAAAGCTTTAGCAGGAAAAGTGGAAGACTGGTCTGAGCCAACAATCATCGAATTGTTCAAGCAGGGGCTAGAACCCGAAATCCTTCGATGGGCGCTAGGCAGAGACGATCCCAAAACGCTATATGGGTGGATTCAGTTGGCGGGAAGCGCAGAAAATGCCCTACGAACCTACGCCCATACCAAAGAGCTTAGACAAACACGTCTTGCTAGAGGAGCGCGCACATCTGGACTTGCCAGCCGCCCCAAACCGAAAACCTGGGAAGAGGAGAGGGAGCAACGGTTCTCCAAGGGTCAGTGCCTCAGATGTGGGAAAGACGGGCATCGAGCCACGTCGTGCCCGAGACGCCGTCCTGAGGACCGACAGACGAAACCCACGGTAAAGACGCCTGCTCCTGCTCCACCGCGAAAACTGAAGGCGGCCCTCGCAGAACTGGACCCCCCCGACCTACCCTTCGGAGAAGAGGAGGAAGAGTTGCAATTCGAGCAGCCGGCGGGAAAAGCCTACCACCTGCCCTGAAGGGCGCCCTAGGGCAGGTGGAAGAAACCGGGCGTAACCATGATTCGGTGAACAAAGAAAAAAATATGCCCTTGAAACATGTTGCTAGAGAAAATGGTTGAGAATACCTTGGACTGCCAGAAAAACAAAAAATTAAATACTAGATGAAGTGAAACCAGTCTGCTCACTGGAAGCACTAATAATAAAGCTAAAGTTGCAATATTTTGGATGCATAATGCAAAGGCAAGAGTCACTGGAGAAAACCTTGATCCTTGGGAAAAAAATCAAAGGCAATAAAAAAGAGGCCCCCAAAGACATGGTAAGCAAGTACTTTGATTGATGACATAAGCATAAGCTTTCAAGAACTGAAAGAATCCTGTATTGACAGGCAATCCTAGGGAAATGATGTCCACCAGGTCACAAGAAATTGGAAGTGACTGAATGTGATTAATCTACATCTAAACGCTGTTATGTCAACTCATTTATACCATTTCGGGGCCATCTTTTTCATTCCCACATCTTTCTGTTGTGCACAGAGATCAAAGTACTGCAGTTGCTATAAACAATTCATATTTAGACGTCTATTTTAGAACTAAATTTTATATTTCAGCAGGGGAAAAAAAAACCACATTCAAGACAATTAACAGATGAAAAGGAATCGGTCAAAAGAAGTAAATGAAAAGCTCTTGCCCTTCCCACATACAATCCTGCCACTGAAGTTTGCCTCTGATGGAGTACCTTCAGGGGAAGATAATAGTTATTCAAAGGGCCAGGTGAGTACATACAGACTATTAATCAGTAATACATATATACAGGGATTGAATGCAAGATTATTCATGTTCCCCCCACCCCCACCCAAAAATAATGCAATTTAAGGTAATCAGTGGAGCAAAATATTCTTGGTTATCCTGCCCAGAGTTGTGCAGCCTGAGCAAATGTTATGAAGAAGGAGGAGGAGGAGGAGGAGGAGGAGATACAAGAGACTGTACTCTGTGGAAAGGAAATGGGAATAGGATGTCGGCAGTTTTTGATCTGCCTCTGAGCTCCTGTTTTGATTTCCAATCTTGTAAACGCAAGTCTGGTTAATGAGCATGGTTATTTCTCCCGACCCCTTCCTCCTCCCCATTTAAAGTTGTTTCCTATAGTCAGAAATGTGTCTTTTCAAATTATCAGTTTATCATTGTGTATGTATTTTACTATTTATGTTTGCAGATATATTCATAATGGAAATGTATTTTCATACCATAGCTAATGTCTATTTATCCTGCTTGTGCTCCTCTGGGCTCATTATTTGTTGATGAGATTTTCTTTCTTTGTTGCTTGCATGTTCAGCTTCTTACAAAGAGCCGTTTCTAAAAATGAACTTTCATTCCTTCTGTGCTCGAAGGAAATGCTTCCAAGGCAAATCCTACAAGGTGCTCAGCTTTTGTTCAGCTGAATGCCAGGATTGTTATTTGAAATGGCCATCTGACAATCCAGTGAGGTATACAGGAGCAAACAGTGTTCATCACCAATCAACATATTGGAATTAGAGAAAGGTGGGAATGGTCTGATTTGTTTAGAAATGGTAAGATAGAACAATGAAAAAAACAACAAAGAAGAAGAAAAGAGCTAATTAGTTCAGACTCATTTTTGAAGTGGTTTAAATATGGTTTTATAGCATATTCAACATAGTTTGAATTATTACTTCTCACTCATTCCAGAAATTTGCTCCCTGGTTTCCCCTGTATCTTGGTACAAGATTTTTGTGTTGGGCAGTATGTTGAAAGGGAAAATCCAGCCATAACAATATGGTGTCATGTTCACTGTTTCAATGCGCACTGTACATCGTAACGTTTCACATGCCATGGTGCTGATGCGTGTTTCTGTTGGGAGGGAGCTGCTGTGAAACCTTGTGCCAAGCTCTGTATCTGTGTTCATTTCAATGGAATGTGTTTGGGTTATGTGCTCTGCTCAAGGACTTTTCCCGTGGACCATCAGAAGCCGTTAGGAGCACCTGGGATTGTGAGCCTGGGAAGATTCTACGGTGGGAGGGATCTCGTTTGTACCAAGGATTTTTTAGTTTGCATTTGGCGTGCTTTTTCCATTCTCAGCTTTCTTTGTGAACCTGCATACTATTCTTTAATAAATCAGATATCTTTGTGATCCTGCTTATGAGTCTGATGGTGTTTAGAATAGGCAATCATTACATAAAGCTGAGAATCACCAAAGTTGTACCATTAGCTCCTACCAAGATTAGTTTCTTGTGAGGGAAAACAGTTAACAATGGCCGAATCCAAACTCATGACTGGGAGACTTGAGGAGCCAACTGGCTTGATACCCGAGTCAACGGTCAGGAGTGGAGAACTGAGCCTCACCCCAGAACCTTCAGATTTACAGCAGGATTCGAGTTCCAGCCCTGAGGGAGAGGAATCTGAAGATGGGAGAGCACCAGAGCAACCGACACCCAGCGAATCGCCCACAAAGTTGATCACCTGGGACTAAATGGGACAACCCCAGCCAGGAACATCCCAGGCGTCCTGGAAGTATCAGTTCCTGCTGATCCCAAATGTAGAATCTACCACAGTATCAGCAGGGAGACAGCCTAACGTGTGAGGGAGGGGGGGATCTCCAGCCCCTGAAAGGCTAAGAGTAGTAGAGGCCAAATTAGAATCGATGGAGTACATGCTAAAAGCACTGTCTCTGTCATGGGGGGGGGGGGGAGACAGCCAAGGTGCGAAGGAGATTCCAGCTCCACACAATCATCCTCCATTCCCTCACCCAGACCACCGGCAGAGCGGGGCCGGAGATGGCGCCGGGATGAATCTTCACCCAGCAGAGTTCGTCCATCAGTGTCCCCACCCTGAGGAGGAAGAACTACTGTAACCTGAGGCCCAACCACTCAAGCAGCCACTAATTCAGCTCCAATAGGAGCGGGGGTGAAAGACTTTTCTGTCAAGTTTGATGGGGATCCAACTAAGTTGTCTTTCTTTCTCACTAATGCTAAAAGTTATATGAAGCAGTTTGGACCATACTTCCCTTCCAAAGAGGCTAAAATAACTGCCATTGCCACCAAGCTGAAGGGACAAGCAGCTGACTTACCAGTATGTTCAATTAAGTGAGGCTGACTCCCCTGAGCTTGAGGATTTTGAGGAATTCATGTGGGCATTAAAGCTGCATTTTGAGGATCCTCTAGCCAAGGCAAGGGTTAAAAAGGCACTGAAGGATCTTACCCAGGGCCAACTGTCTGTAGCTGATTACGCCCTGGAGTTTAAGGCTTTAGCTGGGAAAATCCCTGACTGGTCTCAGTCAACCTTAATAGAATGGTTTAAAGAGGGACTCAACAGGGATGTCCTGTGGTGGGCGTTGTGTAGAGATGACCCAGAGACATTGTACAAATGGATCTGTCTGGCCGGCAAAGCTGAGCAAGCCCAGCATACCTACATGCAAACCAAACGACCTGAAAAACAACCAGCCACCATGAGGGGACCCCGAAGTGCCGCAACTGCTACCCGGCCAGGCTATAGAGCCTGGGAAGAGGAGAGAGATCGGCGTTATGTGAGTGGTCAGTGTCTCTGATGTGGAAAGGAAGGGCACCGAGCAGTTGATTGCCCAAAAGCCAAGGCTGGAGACTGAGCGGGCAAACTGCCAGCCAAATCGCTGCCCCCATTGCAGAGGCTGACAGCAGCCAAGGGGGCGGCTGATGCTGAAGAAGTACCCTACTTCTCGGGAGAGGCTGAAGATGACTCTAAGGAGCCAACAGGAAACACCAGCCACCTGCCATGAAAAGTGCCTGTGGGCAGGTGGAGGAGGATGGGCACGAGGATGCTATGGTGAGTGCTGACTGTCCCACTCTAGCAGTGAAAGTGAAATTGGGCTCCCGCACAAAGACTGCAGAGGTCTGGGCTTTAGTTGACTCTGGGTGTTCCAGGTAACTGATTCACCCTGATCTGGTTGCTGCTTTGGACCTGCCTAGCTTTCCCCTCCAGCAGCCTTTGATCTTCACATAGTTGGATGGTTCAACGGTGGTGGGGGGGGGGACCCATTTCACTGGAACTGTCGCAATGCAAATGGGCAGCCACTGCGAGACTTTAAAATTTATAGGAGCACCTGTTGGCAACCCCTTAGTAATTCTGGGAATTCCCTGGTTGACCTATCGAAGCCCCCATATAAATTGGGAGCACAGAACTCTGACTTTTAAGGATGGGTTTTACCAAGGCCCTACTGCAGAGAGGGCTTCAAGCCTGGAGGTTGGAAGGGCTGCAATTGCCATGCTGCACCCTAGTTTGGCACATTTAGAGGGCTTGCCCAATCGATACCAAGATTTTGCAAACATTTTTGGAGAAATGGAACCAGATCAGCTACCTCCCCATCAGAAAACTGATTGTGCCATAGTGTTGGTTCCTAACGCTCAATTGCCCAAGCCAAAAAATTATCCAATGACTCAGAAGGAGCTTGGGGCATTACAGGACTTTATTGACAACAATCTGTCAAGTGGGTTTATTGAACCTGCAAATTCCCCAGTTGGGGCCCCTGTGCTATTCTGGGAAAAGAAAGATGGCACTCTTCGACTCTGTATGGACTATCGGGGGTTAAATTCCATCTCGATCTGCAACAAATACCCTCTACCACTAATGAAAGACATGTTAGCCCATTTGTCAAAGGGCAAGATTTTCTCCAAGCTCGATCTTCGTGAAGCCTATTTTCGCATCCGCATACGAGGTGGAGACGAGTAGAAAACTGCTTTTAATTGTCCACTGGGTTCATTTCAGTACAAAGTCCTCCCTTTTGGGTTAGCGGGGGCATCTGGAGTCTTCATGCAATTGATTAATGAAGTATTACATGATCATTTGTTTAAAGGGGTCCTGGTTTATTTGGACGATGTGCTCATTTACACTGAATCTGAGGAGGAACACGAACACCTTCTCAAACAAGTGTTAAGTAAGCTTAGAGATGCCAAGCTTTATGCCAAGCTTTCCAAATGTGAATTTCACAAAACCCAACTTGACTATCTAGGCTATAGGGTATCTGACAAGGGCATTGAGATGGACCCTGCAAAAATTCAGGCAATTTTATGTTGGGAATGTCCCCGCACCCAGAGGCAATTACAAAGTTTCTTAGGGTCCAGTAATTATTATCGGCAGTTTATCCAGGAGTTTGCTGAGATTGCTTTGCCCCTTACTGACTTGCTATGTACCAAGGGTTTGGGAGAGACACACAAGGTAAAAAACCCTGGGGCAGTGCTGAATTGGATGCCTGAATGCCAGGCAGCATTCGAGAAGTTAAAAACCCTCTTCACTGTTAAGCCTATTTTACAGCACCCCAATCCTGAACACCCCTTTGTGGTCCAAGTTGATGCTTCTGACTCCTCAGTTGGGGCTATATTCTTACAGAGAGATTCTGAAAATCAATTGAAAACCCTGTGCTTATTTGTCCAGAATTTTTTCTGAAACTGAGCGCTGGTGGCATGTTTGGGAAAAAGAGGCTTTTGTTGTAAAAGCTGCTTTGGAAGCCTGGCATCACCTCCTGGAAGGCGCTAAATGTCCTTTCGAGGTTTGGACGGATCACAGGAATTTGGAAGCCCTCTGCACCCCCTGGCATCTCAGTCCTAAACAAATTCACTGGGCTCAATTTTTCAGTCGCTTTAACTTCCAGTTAAAATTTATTCCGGGAAAGAAAAACTTTCTGGCCGATGCTTTGTCATGTTTACCTCAGGACCTTGACCACGTGGCAGATATAGTTGGGACTGTTCTCACTGAACCACAACAGGGCTTGGTTGCCATCACTCAGAGCTAGACCTGTGCGCAGGCAACCCCGCCCCCAGCCCTGTCTGGGAAGTGGAAAATGCAAGTTCCTTGTCAGTTACCAAAGGACTTTCTCCAGGTGCTGAAATCTGACACTTGGTTGCTAGCTAATAGAGACAATGTTTCTTTTGAAAATGGTCTGGCGTGGGTGGAACACCACCTTTATGTGCCTGAAACTTTAAGGGCTGATGTTTTGCAGTGTTCCCATGATGACAAACTTGCTGGACACTTTGGTTTTGTCAAAACCTTGCATTTGGTTTGCCGTCAAGTTTGGTGGCCAACCTTAAGGCATGATGTAAAATACCATGTTGCTTCCTGTCCTGTTTGTGCCATGTCAAAGCGTAAAGGAGGTAAACCACAGGGGCTTCTGCAGCCAGTGGCCAGCCCATCCCATCCCTGGGATGAGATTTCTATGGATTTTATTGTGGACTTACCCCCCAGTCAGAAGAAAACTGTCACTTGGGTTGTAAAAGATTTTTTTCTCCAAACAACCCTTTTTCATTCCATGTGCATCCATCCCGTCAGCCCCGCAATTGGCCCGCCTATTTCTCATCCACATCTACCATCTCCACGGTAGCCCCTCCCATTTGGTCAGTGACCACAGGACACAGTTCACTTCCCAGTTTTGGAAAACATTTTTAAAATTGATTGGCACAAAATAGGCACTGTCCACATCATCGCATCCTGAGACTGGTGGATCTACGGAGGTTTTGAACTCTGCCCTTGAACAATGCCTTAGAGCACACATAAATTACCATCAGGACAATTGGGTGGACTTGCTGCCCTTTGCTGAAGTGGCTTACAACAATGCTATGCATCAGAGCACCGGGCAAACCCCTTTTTGTGTGGTTTCTGGTCACGACTTTGTTCCTATCCCTGAGCTGCCACAAACCCCTCCCCAGTCCTGTTCTGCCTCTGACTGGGCTGTTTAGCTGGCTGATTCCTGGCTGGTGATTCAACAGGCTTTGGCTGATGCCCAGGCTGCTTACAAGTTTCAGGCCAATAAACGTTGTTCTTTGCAACACAATTTCAAAATTGGGGATCAGATATAACTTTCTACCAAATTCATCAAGTCCCCACAGCCCTCGAAAAAGCTTGCTCCCAAGTTCATTGGTCCTTTCCCTATTGTTGGTATTATCAATCCAGTTACTGTTAAGTTGGACCTGCCTCACAATTTGAAACGCTTGCACCCTGTTTTCCATTGCAGTCTGCTCAAGGCTGTCCACCACTCTTCCTGCTGGTATCCCCAACCTCCTCCTCCTGCTCCAATCATGATTGACGGGCAACAGCACTTTGAAGTCAAGGAGGTCGTTGATTTTCACAAGCTTCGGGGCACCGTCCAGTACCTGATCCGCTGGAAACACTTTCCTCATCCTGAATGGGTGCCTGCTTGCCACGTTAATGCTCCTGATTTAGTTAACCATTTCCACTTGGCTTACCTGTTAAAACCTTCTGCTTAATGCTTTCTTTCTTTTGGGGGGCAGTATGTCATGTTCACTGTTTCAATGTGCACTGTACATCATAATGTTTCACATGCCATGGTGCTGATGCATGTTTCTGTTGGGAGGGAGCTGCTGTGAAACCTTGTGCCAAGCTCTGTATCTATGTTCATTTCAATGGAATGTGTTTGGGTTATGTGCTCTGCTCAAGGACTTTTCCCACGGACCATCAGAAGCCATTAGGAGCACCTGGGATTGTGAGCCTGGGAAGATTCTATGGGGGGAGGGATCTCGTTTGTACCGAGGGTTTTTTAGTTAGCATTTGGCGTGCTTTTTTCCATTCTCGGCTTTCTTTGTGAACCTGCATACTATTCTTTAATAAATCAGATATCTTTGTGATCCTGCTTATGAGTCTGATGGTGTTTAGAATAGGCAATCATTATATATGGAGACTGGAGGTATCTACAGTACCTGCTCTTTCCTTTACTTTATGTCCTTGTTGAATGCAGGGAACTCAGTTTCTGAAGGAAGCTTTTGATTCACACCATTCCTTTTTTTTTTTAGATAGTTTTTTATTAAAGGATTTTATATAGAGAATAAGAAATACATTCAAAGAAAGAAAGAAAAATACAGTAAAGTAAATGTGAAAAAAGAAAAGAAAAGATAGAAAAAACCAAAAGTAAGTAAAAGAATAGAAAACATGAAAAAAATAGATATATGCAAGGGAAAAATAAACCACAAGTGAAATCCAAAGTGTTACAAAATGTAAAGGAAAGAGGAGGATTGGGTTTATCAGATTTGAAATTGTATTTTGCAGCTTGTTGTTTGGTCTGGATGAAAGAATGGGTGTTGCTGAGAAAAAAGAGACTTTTAGAGTTAGAAAGCGATGACTTGAGGTTTGGATAGCATGGATATTTATGGTATGATAAAGTTAAAGTGAATGTGGATTTTACAAACCATTTTATTAGACATGCCATTTTGAGAATATGGAATAGATATCAACTCAGGCTATGCCCGAATACACCTCTATGGATCTCAGCACAAGAAGCATTTTATGGAAGAGAAACAACAGGCAAAGACAAATGGTTAATGTACCAGGAATTATTGGAAAATCACCAAGGGGGATATAAATATAAACCAAGAGAGCACCTAATGGCAGAAGGATATAGTTGTCAATTGTTTTCCTATTTACAATTATCAGAAAGATTTAAAATGGATAAAAAGACTTATGGTATGGAGCAAAATAAGTGCAATTGTGTCCTGATGATGAACATGTAATTGCTAAAATGTATAAACTTTTGTTGGAATTTGAAATGTAAGAACAGGTTAAAGAATGTATGATAAAGTCAGCTAAGAATTTCGGTTATAATATGCAGATGGATCAGTGAGAAAAATATGTGGTTAAAAGGGTCGGAATTTACATTATGATCATAAAGACATTTTTTATAAAACAATGTATCATTGGTCCATTACACCAAATATATATCTATATCTATATCTATATCTATCTAGAATGTATAAAGTATTTCAAACGTATGTTGGAAATATGAACAACATGAAGAGACATTTTATCATGCTTGGTGGACATGTAAAAACGCTAAACAATTTTGGATTCAAATACACTCATTGATACAGCGGATTTTAAAGATGAATATTCAATTGCAGGCCAGAACTTTTCCTTTCAGGACTGATGGATAAACAATTAGAAAAGAGCCATGGAAGATTATTTCAATATATGATTACTGCGACAAGATTTTTGTATGCACAAAGATGGAAAGATTCAGCATTACCCACCATGGAGGAATGATTGGTGAAATTGACAGAACTTGCTGAGATGGACAAAATGACTTCTTTGATTAAAGAAAGATCATTATTGACATCCATCAGTGACTGAAAACCCCTTTTGGACTTTTTGCCTAAGAAAGAAAATGATTTTGTGACATATGGTTTTGATGGTTATACAAAGAAGTGAATTATGATGAAAACTAGAGAGAGAGGTTTGATTGGAATTGTATGTATAACTGCTGAGAGGAGGATCAGGAGCCACTTCTTGATTCATACAATTCCAATAATATATTGATAATTGGATTCCAGTTGTTCATACATATATACATATATAAAAAAATGCCTAGGTAAAGGTAAAGGTTTCCCTTGACATTAAGTCCAGTCATGGCCGACTCTAGGGGGCGGTGCTCAACTCCGTTTCAAAGCCGAAGAGCCAGCGTTTGTCCGTAGACACTTCCGTGGTCATGTGGCCGGCATAACTACACAGAACGCCGTAACCTGCCTGCCGAAGCGGTACCTATTAATCTACTCACATTTGCATGTTTTCGAACTGCTAGGTTGGCAGGAGCTGGGACTAGCAACGGGAGCTCACCCCGTCACGCGGATTCAAACCGCCGACCTTCCAATCCGTAAGCTCAGCAGCTCAGCGGTTTAACCCGCAGCGCCACTGCATCATGCCTACTTATGCCTACTTATTGCCTACTTATTCATTAATGCCTACTTATTCATTAATGCCTACTTATTCATTAATATAATATTCCAGGATTCAAATGATAAATACCAAAATACATACAGTTATTGTTATCATCACCACAGTCAGAATAAGTAAGCACTATGATGCCTTTAACACATTGTAAAATGTCTTTTCAATATCTATGAATCACTTACCATGTATGATAAACATGCCTCTCACTTTCACATTTCCAGCATAAGTAGGACTATTATATATGGGCTATTAAAATCTGGACAGTTATTTACTTATTTAAATGCCTTTGAGTCAGTGTTGACTCCTGGTGGCAGCCAGAACAAGTCCCTGCAGTTTTCCTGGCAAGATTTTGGAAGTGGTTTGCCACTGCTTCCTTTCCAGGGCTGAGAGAGAGGGATTGCCCCAAGGTCACCCAGCTGGCTTTGTGCCTAAGGTGGGACTAGAACTCACGGTCTCCTGGTTTCTAACCTGATGCTTTAACCACTACACCTAAGTGGCACCTATTAGATGGCAGCAAAACCACAGCAAAACATCTAGTTTGTTCGTTTGTTTTAAAAGACTTATGTGGCTGCCCATCTTGTGAAACACAACTCTGGGCTACTAACAACAATAATAATAATAATAAAAAAAAAACACAACAAGAAAATAATACAAGGAACAAAAAAGCCAGGTGCCCAATCCAACAATGACATCCTTCCAGTTCTTGCTGCCATCTAGTGGTTGTGCAGATTAATGCAGCCCGGACATGGGAGCTGTGCTTTAATATATTTTGATACTGTATATTGTTGCTAGGCTGTAGTACACTCTCTATAGAATCTGATGAAGGCTTCCTTTAAGCAGGATTTCCCAAACTGTGAGGCGTACCTCTCTTGGGGAGGTGCAGACAGTCCAGGGGTGGTGTGAAGATCCTGTTAGTTTTACATGGTTACAATAAACCCACCTTTCCCAAAGTTTCATTGTATTGTTTTCATTGTTCATTTGTGTTTCTTTTGGTGTTTGGATTTTTAGGGGAGGTGTGTACATTGAGATTATGCGAAAGGGAGGTATGACGGCAAACAGTTTAGGAACCCCTGCTTCAAAGGATACAACCAGAGTTTATCTAATCAATTACTTTCACAGCTATTGAGTTCCCCACATGCAAACACTGTGAGGCGCTGTAATTCAAGAAAAAAAAAAGGAATTCCTGAATTAATCATACCAGTTCAGGCTTTCTTTGAAGTCTTACTTACCTGCTAGGAACAATGCAGTCTGTAGTCATCTTTGGGACTTGGTCAGAGTTTTACTTAGTTAATAATGGATGCCTCATAGCAAAGGATCGTTAACTTGTCATGGTGCTGGAGCTTGAGCACCTCCATGATGCCATGAGCTAAACCGTGAAGGGCCACCCAAGACGGAAAGGTCATGACAGAGAGGTCAGACTAAATGCGATCCCTGGGGAAGGTAATGGCAACCCACCCCAGTATTCTTGCCATGAAAACTAAATGGATCAGTACAACCAGAGATATGTTGGTATACCATTGGAAGATGAGACCCCCAGGTCGGAGGATGGTCAAAATGCTACTGGAGAGGAACAGAGGATGAGTTCAACTAGCCCCAGACGTGATGACGCAGCTAGCTCAAAGCTGAAAGGACGGCTAGCAGCCGACGGTGCTGGTGGTGAACGGCGAATCCAATGTTCTAAGGATCAACACACCATTGGAATCTGGAATGTAAGATCTATGAGCCAGGGCAAATTGGATGTGGTTATTGGTGAGATGTCAAGATTAAACATAGACATTTTGGGCGTCAGTGAACTGAAATTGACTGGAATGGGCCACTTCACATCAAATGACCACCAGATCTACTACTGTGGAAAAGAGGACCACAGAAGAAATGGAGTAGCCTTCATAATTAATAGTAAAGTGGCTAAAGCAGTGCTTGGATACAATCCAAAAAATGACAGAATGATCTCAATTCGAATTCAGGGCAAGCCATCTAATATCACAGTGATCCAAATATATGCCCCAACCACAAATGCTGAAGAAGCTGAAGTAGAGCGGTTCTATGAGGATCTGCAGCACCTACTGGACAACACGCCTAAAAGAGATGTTATTTTCATCACGGGAGACTGGAATGCTAAGGTGAGCAGTCAAATGACACCTGGAATTACAGGTAAGCATGGCCTGGGAGAACAAAATGAAGCAGGACATAGGCTGTTAGAATTTTGCCAAGACAACTCACTCTGCATAACGAACACTCTCTTCCAACAAGCTAAGAGACGGCTTTATACATGGACTTCACCAGATGGACAACACCGAAATCAGATTGACTACATCCTTTGCAGCCAAAGGTGGCGGACATCTGTACAGTCGGTAAAAACAAGACCTGGAGCTGACTGTAGTTCAGATCACGAACTTCTTCTTGCACAATTTAGGATCAGACTAAAGAGATTAGGGAAGACCCACAGATCAGCTAGATATGAGCTCACTAATATTCCTAAGGAATATGCAGTGGAGGTGAAGAATAGATTTAAGGCACTGGACTTAGTAGATAGGGTCCTGGAAGAACTCTGGACAGAAGTTCGCACCATTGTTCAGGAGGCGGCAACAAAATACATCCCAAAGAAAGAGAAAACCAAGAAGGCAAAATGGCTGTCTGCTGAGACACTAGAAGTAACCCAAGAAAGAAGGAAAGCAAAAGGCAACAGTGATAGGGGGAGATATGCCCAATTAAATGCAAAATTCCAGAGGTTAGCCAGAAGAGATAAGGAATTATTTTTAAACAAGCAATGTGCAGAAGTGGAAGTAGACAATAGAATAGGAAGGACAAGAGACCTCTTCCAGAAAATTAGAAACATCGGAGGTAAATTCCAGGCCAAAATGGGTATGATCAAAAACAAAGATGGCAAGGACCTAACAGAAGAAGAAGAGATCAAGAAAAGGTGGCAAGAATATACAGAAGACTTGTATAGGAAGGATAACAATATCGGGGATAGCTTTGACGGTGTGGTCAGTGAGCTTGAGCCAGACATCCTGAAGAGTGAGGTTGAGTTGGCCTTAAGAAGCATTGCTAATAAGAAGGCAGCAGGAGATGATGGCATCTCAGCGGAACTGTTCAAAATCTTACAAGATGATGCTGTCAAGGTAATGCATGCTATATGCCAGCAAATTTGGAAAACACAAGAATGGCCATCAGATTGGAAAAAATCAACTTATATCCCCATACCAAAAAACAAAAACACTAAAGAATGTTCAAACTATCGAACAGTGGCACTCATTTCACATGCCAGTAAGGTAATGCTCAAGATCCTTCAAGGTAGACTTCAGCAGTTCATGGAGCGAGAATTGCCAGCTGTACAAGCTGGGTTTAGAAAAGGCAGAGGAACTAGAGACCAAATTGCCAATATCCGCTGGATAATGGAAAAAGCCAGGGAGTTTCAGAAAAACATCTATTTCTGTTTTATTGACTATTCTAAAGCCTTTGACTGTGTGGACCATAACAAATTGTGGCAAGTTCTTAGTGGTATGGGGATACCACGTCATCTTGTATGCCTCCTGAAGAATCTCTATAACAACCAAGTAGCAACAGTAAGAACAGACCACGGAACAACAGACTGGTTTAAGATTGGGAAAGGAGTACGGCAGGGCTGTATACTCTCACCCTACCTATTCAACTTGTATGCAGAACACATCATGCAACAAGCTGGGCTTGAGGAATCCAAGGCTGGAGTTAAAATCTCTGGAAGAAACATTAACAATCTCAGATATGCAGATGATACCACTTTGATGGCTGAAAGTGAAGAGGAAGTGAGGAGCTTTATGATGAAGGTGAAAGAAGAAAGTGCAAAAGCTGGCTTGCAGCTAAACCTCAAAAAAACCAAGATTATGGCAACCAGCTTGATTGATAACTTGCAAATAGAGGGAGAAAATGTAGAAGCAGTGAAAGACTTTGTATTCCTAGGTGCAAAGATTACTGCAGATGCTGACTGCAGTCAGGAAATCAGAAGACACTTAATCCTTGGGAGAAGAGCAATGACAAATCTCAATAAAATAGTTAAGAGCAGAGACATCACACTGACAACAAAGGCCCGCATAGTTAAAGCAATGGTGTTCCCCGTAGTAACATATGGCTGCGAGAGCTGGACCATAAGGAAGGCTGAGAGAAGGAAGATAGCTGCTTTTGAATTGTGGTGTTGGAGGAAAATTCTGAGAGTGCCTTGGACTGCAAGAAGATCAAACCAGTCCATCCTCCAGGAAATAAAGCCAGACTGCTCACTTGAGGGAATGATATTAAAGGCAAAACTGAAATACTTTGGCCACATAATGAGAAGACAGGACACCCTGGAGAAGATGCTGATGCTAGGGATAGTGGAAGGCAAAAGGAAGAGGGGCCGACCAAGGGCAAGGTGGATGGATGATATTCTAAAGGTGACGGACTCATCCCTGGGGGAGCTGGGGGTGTTGATGACTGACAGGAAGCTCTGGCGTGGGCTGGTCCATGAAGTCACGAAGAGTCAGAAGAGATTAAACGAATAAACAACATAATGGATGCACCATCCCACTTCCCCAAATACTTTCCTTCATGGTGCAAAACTGAGGAGGGCTCACTTGGTGCCCTACTTTCCATCTCTATTCTACTCTGGCAATGAAACGTCTGCAAGAAAACAACAAGGCTCAGAGAGCACCAAGGACTCCATCTCTATTCAGTTACCATTGAAAAGGTAAAGCTGGAATAACCAAATGCCACTCCCTTTGGGATGCCCATGCTAATTATCCACAGTATTGTTTCCAGTGGCTCTGGAAAACTCTCTGCCTTTTTATATAGAGAGATATCGTAAAAGTGTAAATTGGAGCCTGCTGTTCATGTCTTTCTCTCTTGCTGGTTTTGCTCAGCTTTTGTCTTGTTTTGCCACCTGTTTTTTACGTTTGCCAATGTTTAATGAATAAACATCAAGCTATTTTTTGGTCGCTGAACTGAGTGGTGTGTGTGCTTGCTCTGATCTGGATATAAGGAATGACTGTGAATGTGCTGGGTGCAGGCTAAACTGGAAACTATCCATAGTAATTTTCCAACCGTTTAGGCCATATAGCATATTCCTAATTCATATTCATATAAAAAGATAATAATAATAACAACAATAGTGCAATCCAATACCATAGCAACGGTTCGTTGTCTTTTCCTTTGCCAACTGAAGAAGCGCTGTATTCTACTAGAGACTTGGGCAAGATTCTTCACAAATTGAGACAAAGAATATTTTCTAACCAGATGTTCAGAGCAGCCAGGATGGGAGGAAAGAGTTATATCAAGGGGCAATATTTATTTGATCACTCACGACACCAGTTTTGTATACTGAGCATCATTTGCACATATGATGAATACTGACTGATAATTCTGGAGTGAGATGGCAAATACGTAAATTGTTATTAAGGAGAAGGAGAAACCTTCCAATAATTTATCAAGGGCAGGGCACAGATCAATGTCTTTTGTGATGTCTTCCCTCAGGATTTAAGTGATTTAAGCATGGCAGCAAGCTAAGGCAGTTGCAATGGAAAGATGACTGTATAATGAAAGACAGAACAGTTGTGCATACACACACACACACACACGCACCCCACAATCCTGGTTAATTCATGACTAAGTTCTATAATCTCTCACACACAAACACTACCCTAGTTCATTCATAACTATGTAAGAGTAAAAGATTCACACATCACTCATTAGAATAAGAACAAGACAAAACCACACAGCAGTTCTTTACCAGGCACTGTCACTTGAAAACTTGGCCCCAAACTCCCTAGATTTGTGTTCAGTATACATCTGCTATAGGTTCATACGCACAAGTTCTAAGACCATCAGGTAACTGAATAGCTGACCTATTATCTTCCTCTTACATTGGGCAAAGTGAGTTTTCCTCAGTGCTCTGCTATCAGTGGAGTTTCACCAAACAATGGCTTAACTCTGAATGGAACACTTAATTTTCCAAATTAAAAGCAACTAGCAGTTTCTTTGTCTCACCCAAACTTTCAGACAAACATTAGGCTCTTGCTGTTTTAGCATTTAGCAACTTAACCAAAGCATAAAATATGTCATGTCCCATGGAAGGATTTTATTTTTGATGATGCATATTTAGTGTCTGCAACTTTTAATTATTTAATGTCTTTAACAGTTTATTTGCCCTAAATTATAAACTACTTGGGGGATATTGCTTGTAGGTGGCCATAGAATCATAATAAATCATTTTTAAAAAATCAAATCAGATTCAAGATTCAAATAACTCTCTTCTGTACTTTGTAATTCAACAAGTAGATTAATTGATGCCTACAGCTCATGATTATGCATTGTCTTAGTAAGACTAATTCTGAAAATTAGTAAATAATGGCATGTTTCCTATAGACTTCAGTGCTTTGTATGAGCAGTTGACAAGGTGATAAAGTATCTTAGTTTAAGAATAAAAATGTTATCTTCATATATTTTCAATCTTCAGGTTATTATCTCCATATGCTTGGTGAGTGGAGTAATCAGTTTCATTAGGAACCTTCAAGAACCAGTGTGTGTAGCAGCCAAATTAGGTGGCATCATCCTGAATATGCAGTCAAGGCCAAAACTGAGATCATCAAGTCCATCCATTTTAATCAGCAATACACCAGGGCAACACAGTTTGAGCTCAGCTGTTAAAGTGTTAATTAACTCACTACAGAGGAAGAGGCAATCAACTTGAGAAAACACTGGCTTCTGTCAATTGACTCACTCTAGAAATTCATGGCCCACTTACTCTGCTGGTAATGAGAACTGTGGTTTGCTGTTGTGTTAACTCAGTGTTACTCAACAGGAACTGCTGCTTAGCTGCTCACTTTCTCTTTTTAGCTGAGGAGGTGCAAACCCATGACATTCTAGCTACTGCTGCCTTGTGACTCCCAGCAGGTCCTCAAAGATGAAGCATCTCAGCTTGGTACATATGAAACAGCACCCCACGTTGTATTAATATAGACAAAAGAGTTTGATAAGATATGGACCATACACACCACCCAAAGCTCAGTGCAAAGCCCAATGCCTGGGTAGAAGGGGACAATTTGGCAACTTTATAAGTGTGCCTTCTTCCTTCTTTTGGCCATGTAAACTGCTTAAGTTGCAGAAGTGGTCTGAGAAGGCAACTCCTATGGTCAAAAAACCTGCACAGATTCCTGTGAAATTTGGCACACCCAAGTCTCTAACATTCCTGCAAAGTTCATCCTATGCTGATAAAAACAAAGAAATAAACACACAAATGAACAAGTTATACATGCTATTAGGTGTTTTGTTTTCCTATATGCATGTTAATGGAAAGATGCACCTCCAGTTTTGATTCACATTTCACAATCAGGAATGACTCAAAATAAGCTACCTGACCTGATATCCATGGGATCTGGCTATATCCAGAGCCAAGGTTCTGAACATAAAATGGTTGCAGTGGTCTTCTCATAGGCCTTATATGTATAAAAATAAATGTTTATATTACTATATATTTACTATACATAGCCAAGGAGAAAAGGATTAAATATCCCCTTTTTTGCGTTCTGAGAATCAAATCTGCAATAGGCCTCTTTGACTGTATTTCTGTTGTTTAAAATTCATAAGTGCTTGCTTCACATTAAAAACAAATAGCATGTAACTAGTTCCTGAGATTATGTGCATGGGGAGAGCTAGGAATTTTATAGGAGCAAAATATGAATATGAGGAGAAACTTGAATGACTTATAGCAATTCTCTTTCCCTTAAGAAATTAGGTCTGGCTCAAATAGTTTCATTTAGGACCAAAATAGGACTTACCTAATCTGTTCATCTTGAAAGACTATAAAACAATTAAATGGTCACAAATAAATTATTCAATTAATATATGGTTGCCCACCAATCATAATTAATTATTTGATGCTTTACCATTCAGATTATTTCTATAATCAGTTTCCTCTTGTTAAATATTCCCAACAATCATATAATTATTTCCTCTCTCTTTGCTGGCTAAAAATAAAAATAAAAATTAATTCAAATTCATATAACTACTGAGGTCATATAAGGGGATTCAGTGGGTAAACGTTGGGCCAAAACTGTTTAAAGTGGGATATTATATTGACATTGTTTTGATTTTACCAAACTTGAAACTGATTTCAGATAATTTATCAGTTAACACTTTTATCATAAACCTCAACTTAAAGAATGACTAGGTCTATTCAAACATGTTAGCATTGCATAGATATGAAGCACCATGGAATTTATTTGCTTCATTCCTAAGATTAATTTTTCATGTAAGCTATAGTCCACTAATGAGTTCAGTTAAAGATATAAATAATTCAGACAAATCAAATCTCTTCTAGCTTGGAAGGCTAGCTAATTTAGAGAAAAATATAATTCCTAGATTTCTGAACTTTGTTTCTCTTTCTTTTTAAAGCACATTTTAATACTTGTATCTATGACAACCTTGAAGAAGTGGCTTAATATTTTGTTTGCCAAACTTCTGACTATGGAATAATAAGAAAGCTAGAATCTCCATTAATAACTTGCTGGAAAGACAAAACAAAAAATCAGATTCACTCTTTATTAATTGCAGTGTAAATACAGAACAATTTAAATGCAGTTGGAAAATTACTCAAGAGTAAATACTGTTATAAAAGAGAAGCATGTATAAAATACCCAAATGAAATATAGTCCCCAAAGTCCTGAGGACTAAATTGCCTGCAACAGTCCATTAATAAAAATATCATCCTCTGCTAAAAGTTGTGTCCTCTTATCTGAAATGGTAGTAAAACATAGCGCAAAGGAGATGAAATGCTGTTTCAAAATATTCCAAGGAAACCTTAATACCAGACACATTTTGAATACTTCCTCAGTGGCCTCAAATCTTAACTTCTCACCAAAATCATACTGCGGAAAGAACTAGTTGCAATGTCCTCAACATTAAAATCACTGCACAACAGCTTGTAGAAAAAGTGAGGTCTAAAGTGTATCTGCCTACATGCATCAGGCCCAAGATTACTTATGTCAAGCCCATGATCAGCAAAACTTCCTGAACTGTCCCTGA
Organism: Candoia aspera; assembly: GCF_035149785.1. Taxonomy (NCBI): domain Eukaryota; kingdom Metazoa; phylum Chordata; class Lepidosauria; order Squamata; family Candoiidae; genus Candoia; species Candoia aspera. The sequence goes on along the minus strand of NC_086155.1, from coordinate 130,571,571 downwards.
CTTGGTCCCCAGAGGATGGAGATTGAAATCTAGTACTAATAAAGGAGGCGATCCCAGCTTGGGAAATGATGATGCTGGGCAGCAGAATAGATGGGCACCAGCAGAATCTCTAAATTGTCCCTCTGACCAAGCTTAATATATAAACATTCACACTTTCTTACCTCAGAAGCAAAGTCCCTGATCACAAGTATGGTGTCTTTAAGAATCCTGGCCCTGGCATCAAAGCTGCTGAAGGACATAGAAATGGAAGAATGTATCTCAGAGACAGCAATATTCCTGGCTTCACCCAGCCCATGCCAAGTCTGCATGTTGGTCCACCATCAAGTGGTTGATGTATGAGGTCTTGTTACATACTGACCTGGCAATTACAAACAGTGGCTTCAGGCCAGGAATTTCAGCAACAACTACTGGAGCCCATGTATAAGAACATCAAGCCATAAGTAGTAATTGACATCAAATTCTCTGCCATTCTTGTAATGGCATGCTTCATGTCTCGTCTCTCTTAATGCATTATAACTGGGATGCCCCTAATAATCCCCCCATCCAAGATCTCTAAGTCCTTAACATTCCAACAATTGTTCAGTGGTTGCAATCTCACAAGCATAATGTCACACCCTGCTGTTAACAATTTGGCAATGCAATTAATAGGAGTAAGGGAAGAGCTGCTTCTCATGAGTGCAGGCTGCAGAGTTGCGTCTCCTGGTTGCCTTAATTTTAGCACAAAAAATGTGTGGTGAGGAGCTGGGTTAGAGTGGCAGAAATGTGAGTAAATGCTTCCCTGTGGCTTTGGTGCAGGGAGACATTCTAAACACATGTCCAGAGGTCTACTGGAAGAAAGGCAAAATTTCAGATTTTAAGGGATTGAAAATAAAACCATCAACACTGTAATGGCCTTATAGAAATCTGTGGCCCATCTGCATCTGTAGTAGTGTGTACACTTCTAGTCACATCGTATTAATAAAATAGAATTTGGTTGGAAATAGTGCAAATCAAAACAACCAAAATTATCAGGGGCTCAAACATATTCCTTACAAGAAAAGGGTAGAAGATTTAGGATGCTTTAGCTTCAGAAACAGGTGACAGAGAGGAGATATGATTGAAGTATATAAAATCAGGCATGTCATGAAGAAAGTAGACAGGGATAGTAGACCAGGGTTAGCCAGACAGGAAGGAGACAAAAGATGTACTTTTTCACATAGAATGTAATTAACCTCTGGAGTTCAGTACTGCAAGATATGTTGATGGCCATGAGTTTGAATAGTTTTTATATATATTTTTTTATTAAATATTTTTTTAAAAGAATAAAAACAATACAAATTTTGAAAAAAAAAGTAAGGGAAGAAAAGTAATAAATAAGTGAAAAAATACAAAGAAAGAAAAAGAGGGAAAGAGGGAAAGGAAAGGAAAGGAAAGGAAAAGTTATACAGAAGCAGCTTCTGGTCTTCTTAACAGCAGTTACAAGGACATTTATATTTTACCCTCTCTCTCTAAGGTTACAACATAATTTCCTTCTTTCTATAGTCTACTCTTTCTAATCATCAAACTCATAAATCACAAGTACATTTTATTTCAGCAAAGAAGTCCATAAGGGGTTTCCAGTCACCAATGAATGTAATTATTGTCCTTTCTGTAATCATACAAGCCAATTCTGCCATCTCTACTAATTCTCTCATCTTCACCAGCCATTCCTCCATTGTGGGTATTTCAGAGTCTTTCCATTTTTGTGCATCTAATAATCTCGCAGCAGTTATCATATATAAAATCAGTCTTCCATAACTCTTTTCTAATTGTCTATCCATTAGTCCCGACAAGAAGAGTTCTGGTTTCAGCTAAATATTAATCTTTAAAATTCTTTGTATCACTGTATGTATTTGAACCCAAAATTTTCTGGAAAGCTTGAACAATTTTAAAAGGGGATTGATAAATTGCAGAAAGCCTATCAATTTTGGGGGGAGCATGCCTCCAAATACCAGTTGAGGGAAACAGTGATGGGAGACAGATATTTCTGTATCTTGTCCTTGCAAGCACCTCAGAGACCACTGTGGGAAACAAAATGCTGGACAAAGATGAGCCTTGAACTGAGCCAGCAGGACCATTTTTACATTATTAGTTGTCACTAACTTTTGTATAAAATGAAAATCAAATGTTGTGACCTACTCCCAAGCAATGCCTTTGAAACATTTCAGCACAATAACTACTTTGTGTAGTTTTGCCCCCATGGAATTCAGAAATGGAAAACAAAGACCTTTGCAATATCTGATCCAAGTGAACAAGGTGCTTAAGTCTGTTCACTCACTCCCAATTAATTTTCTGTATATTAAAGTTGCAATTGCAACAAATGTATTCTGAATGCTCTGCATTTCCCTAGGGAAGTAAGTGATCCTCCACACCTGGAAGACATGCTCCATTGTAGTTCATAATCATTCTCACATCAAAAGGAGGAACAGTGACAGCAAAAGAAGTAGCAGAAGAGGAGGAGGACAATGACAAGTTGCCATTGCATTTGGAAAAAATGGCACAACATAATAATACATCTATTTTGTGTAATAAAAAATCTAGTATGGCATGTGGTGAAAAAGCAATTATCCTCCGTGTTAGCACAATATGGGTGGTTTGTGATTGATTGATAGGCCAGTGACTTAAAGGAAATGTGAGTTATGTTTGATGTCAGTCAGTTTTGACAGATTCCCCACTTACTATAGCCATACATATCATTACTTTACAACATGCACTTTGAAAGTTTAAAGTCTTCAAAAACAAGCCTCAGACTTTATGAAATTAACAGAAGCAGAGCAGCATCTGGGTTAACAAGACAGAGAATAAACTCCAATTCCCATCAAGATCCAACTTGCACCACTTCCATCACTCTAAGCAGCATTCAACACATGAGTCATGCACTGTAGCTTGCCAGGTTTTGACATCTTTTTCAGTCCTAGTCTGGCTGGTAAAACAGGAAGTTGAGGGCTGTCGACAAAATAAAGCTAACAAAATAGAGGTTTTACCCTTTTCCTCTCTGTCTTTTAGAAGTAACCAGGGTCAAACCCAGCTCCTCTCTTTGCTTAATTCTATCAAACCCAAACTGACCCTCCCTGCCCCAGACAAAGCCCCCTGCCATCCCATCTAGGCCAAAGGACAGAAGCCTCCTCACCAGCTCACAGCACAGCCCAAGGGCAGCCCTAACAAGGCAATTGCAACATAGAGAAACCCCAACCTTCCATCCTCAATCAGCCTGATGACCTCATCATTCCTCCTCCTCAACAATGGCTCTGCTGCTGCTCATGAAAGGCAGTCTTGCCTAACCATATAAGTACCCCAGGTACTGGGACAAGGACCTGACTAGCTTCCACGAACTAGCCAGCAAATCAGATCCCTAGGATTTCTTACCTTGTAGCCCTCAGTATGTATGCATGTATGAATGCATGCATGCATGCATGCATATGTGTGTGTGTTTCCCCATTGTTTGAGGTCCCTCCCAATGATTGGTGCAATAAACATGGTTCTTCTCCTCTGTTGTGCTCTGTACTTCTGAATTTTCCATGACACTAAATGACAGGTAGACAATATTCATGATGGGAGAAATGGGTCTGGTTGAGTTTCAATTGCTACAGTAGGTATAGCAACACCTAGACAACCTTTAATGATCCTCCCTACCTCCAAAGCTAAGCTGGGTTGTATTGAGCTATTACTTGGAAAGGAGACCTTCAAGAAGTCTCACGGTTATTGGTTGGATTGGGAAGTTGAAAAAAACATCCTGGAAGAAGGAACTGGCAAAGCACTTCTGTATTGCTGTCAAGAAAATGATGGACATTTAGTCACCAGGAATTGAACTTAAACCAACTAAGCTTTTATCTTTGGTTTCACAGCTTAAAGGGGTTGGATTACTATCAGAGGTGCCCTCATGATCCCTTATCTTGCCATCACAATGAAAGCTTTGCCCTTTCATACATATGTGCAATGTCATGGTCCACATACAAAAGGGGCAGAGCTTGTGACATGAGGGTGCAGCAGTGCTTACATTCTTTGCCCTCCCCTTGCTCACCTCTCTGGACCCCTCTAATTACTATAATCTGCTCTATATAGGCTACTCTGAAGTTCACTTGAGAGATCTAACTAGTGTAAATTGGTGCTGTAAGACCTCTGACTGGAGCAAAATGTTAAAACTATGTGATTCCTTTCTTTTATCAGCTGCACTGATGTTGTTTCTGAGCATAATTCAGAGAACAGTAATCCAATTACTGTATTGGAGTACCCTGATATGGAGCACTGCAATACATAAATAGTCCTGTTGGCAAGAGTAGGGCAGGGAGAATATTGCCTAGGCCTTTTTCATTTATATTATATTTTTAACGCTATTTCTCTCACATATTTATTTTGATCAACTCAATAACTGGTCTAAACATTTCACCAAATTAAGGAAATGGATGAGGGCTGTTATTTTACTGATGAGCAGGGTGGGTCACCTGTGTCCTCCAGAAATTTTGGTATAGTTCCTAACAACTCTTGGTGACACAATCAGTGACAAATAATGATAAGTAAGTAAGTAAGTCTTTATTATGTTATTGGAGTTGCAGTGCAAAGTATCTGGAAGATCCAAGTGTCCTACTAGTCCATAAGTATATGCAAAATATTTGGAATGACCCAGTTAAACAAATTATTTAAGGAAAATAATCTGTTTGTATATTATTGTTCATGTAAAAAATAGAAAACCTATAGCATAAGTCCACATCTGTTCTGATGCCATAATGTCAGTCTGAGGTTGAAATAGCTAAGTGTCCTTCCAGTGACTAGCAGCTGCAGAAATCAGAATATATTGCGGAAAATTAAGCATAACAATGTTTTCTTAGGGCTCCTCCTCATGGCTGCATTAAAATGGTTTCCTTTAGCTCCTGAGCTAGCAGAATGCTATGCTGGCTTACTGAGCACTTTCCTCATTGCTGAGCCTTAATTTGTCTCAGCAACCAAGGTAAGCATCCTTATAGATTTACTGAGGAACAAGTTAAGAAAAGTGATTGGCTTTGTTTCTCTCTCACCAAAGTTACCAGTCAGCAGGGAAAACATCAAGTAATCATTCTCCCTAATGTGAGTTGGATCTTAGGGTGGAGGCAAGCTTTGACTGATGATTGGACTCATAGGCGTAGCCATCTGCCAAGCCTGGTTCTGAGACAACTGACCTGTGATTTGGATCAGCACTGCCTGCTAGATCAGGAAAGACTCTCTGCTATGCTGAGTAGCCCTCCCCAGTGTCATAGAAAGATAGATCATTGCTGCCCAGTAAAGCAGGAAGCTACCATCCATCCTATGTTAACTAGTGGGGAGCTGACCTATCAACACTTGTTAGTCTGAGAAGTAGCTGACAAGCACGATAGGGAAGCTGCAGTGAAAAAGGAGAGGCCTGGTGACAGTGTCTATCTGTTTTTAAAAACAGTTCTAAAAACAGCTGATGGTGGGGAGTAGTTGCAAGATGCAGGTGGGATCACTGCTTCTCACTTCACTTCATTTCACTACCATTGCATTCCTCCATGCCGGTACTTTGAGCTCTTTTAAACAGTATTTAAGAGTGGTAAACCTAGGGTTCAATGTAATCAGAAAACAAACTTGAAGAAGTTGCATGAGCCATGTTGTGAAGCAGGATCCCTCCCCCTTCTCTACACTCCCCCTCCACCACTCCTGCCTGCCAACTCTCCCTCCCTCCCTAATTTTCTCCTCTCCTCTCCTCTCCTTTCCTCTCCTTGGCTGACTGACAGGTTTGGATGCTTGGCAGCCAACTGTTTACCTGCCCGATCTCTAACACATGGGACCAGAGACTTGGAAGTAAACAGCTGGATCCTCTCACCATTTTTCTTGCCATCTATTTTATAAGCTGTCAGGAGAAATGGGAAGAGATGCTCTTTATCTTCCAGGACTACAATCCCATAGATCAGACTGGGTGGGCAAAGCTGGTTTCCTCTCCTTCTCATCCTGGTAGCCTGAGGATTAGCTGCCAGGTAAGGGAGGGATAAAACCAGCTTGGTGTAGTGGTTAAGGCATCAGGCTAGAAACTGGAAGACTGTGAGTTCTAGTCCTGCCTTAGGCACAAAGTCAGCTGGGTGGCCTTGGGCCAGTCTCTCAACCCTAGGAAGGAGGCAACTTCTGAAAAACCTTGCCAAGAAAACTGCAGGGACTTTCCAGGCAGATTCCAAGAATTGGACATGACTGAACAGATTAGGAAAAAAAGGGGATGGATGGGAGGAGAAGTGAAAAGACCTAGTGGGTACACAGAGAAAGCCCAGTTTGAAAGAACTGGACTCCCCCATTGCCAAAAGCAGAATGATCCTATAAAACCAGACTAGAACAGAAGGGACTTGCCTGAAGTAGCCTGAAATGGCCAACAGAACATGGGCAAATCCCAGAATCATCTAGAAAGCATTGTACATCATCTCATTCCAAACTCTCTGTCATGACAGCTTAAAATCATATATGTATAAAATTGTGACTTCTTTAAAACTGGATCAGTTATTAAGCTGTCTCTGCAGTGGGCTGGAAATGAGAGGAAAGCAATATCATGTCATTTAAAAATGGTTAGTTGTGCATCCTCATGCTGCAGTTCCAGGAATGCATGGAGGAGCCATGATCTATAGAAATTATAGTGGACTAGAAGCCTTCTAGAATAACCTCAGGAACATTTATGACATAAAGAAAAATCTAAGTGTCTCAGCAAATCTTTTGGCTAATTTAACCACAGTGATAAAACTGTCAATGGTACCTTTTGCTCAGTAAGTGACTGATGGTATAGAGTATTATGACCTTTTGAAATGTCAGCTTCTGAGATGAACCCGAGGAGGAGGAGGATTATTTAAGGAAGGGGATCCCTGTACAAGTTGAAAGAAGTTGCAATACTTCTAAGATTGAGAGCCAATTTGGTGTAGTGGTTAAGGCACCAGGCAAGAAACCAGGAGACCGTGAGCCTCCTCCCTCAGACACAACTCACATTATGGAGAATGATTACTTGATGTTCTCTCTGCAGACTGGTAACTTTGGTGACTGTGAGTCCTGCCTTAGGCACGAAGCCAGCTGGGTGACTTTGGGCCAGTCATTCTCTCTTAGCTTTAGGAAGAAGGAAATGATAAACCACTTCCAAAAATGTTGCCAAGAAAACTGCAGGGACTTGTCCAGGTAGTCACCAGGAGTCAAAATGGCTTGAAGTCCCCCCCCCCCAAGAAAAAACCTTTCTAATTTTAGTGACTATTTTCTCTTTTGATTGACAGTAGAGCTATAAGGTGGAGTCATCTTATGCTGCAGATGATGAGTTTGCGGTACTTTGCTCCTTTTATATGTCTCTTTGGGTTGAGGTACAGGTTTCAGATCAATTATGCCTAGGACAATTTCTAATTTTGGAGAAGGCATATTGATGAAATATTTTTAGGAATTATTATTATTATTAATATTTCCCTGCTGATTTGATGAAATGAGAATGGAGTCCAACCAATTTTCCCTCTCATTTCTAGTGAACTCCCATCACAAGTCTTTCCCTTGCATTTCCCATCCCCATTCTCAGGGTCTAGAGGGCAGTCTCATGCCTACAGTACCCCAAAATTTGATGGTGTGCTATCCAGGCAAATTGTTCTCTGCCATTGAGCGAAGAACTAGTACCTCTCTAAAATAATTTAGTGAATTCCATGGAATTTGGGTCTCCCTGATCCAAGTCCAACATCTTAAACATTGTACTACATTTCTGTTCATACTGCACTGTGATATTGATAGCCTGAGCCAAATTTCCTGAAGTTCAGCAATAAAAGATGGTTTGTGGTTCATCTAATGATAGCAGGGAATTCATTCAAAAAGGAATAAAATTACTTTTTTTAAAAAAGTAATGATGAGTTGTGGTAGAGTTAGGAGTTCTAATAAATAAAAATAAATTTGATTAATTAAATAATGCATTTATAGTAGCAGGGGTCACTTAGGATGAGGATCTAATTAACTATTCTGCATTTATGTGGCCCAGTAATTCTGTCAAACTAAGCTTGTCTACTGAGTTTCTTGTGTGAATTATATGCTGTGCTTTGTTTACAAGCATTTCCAGTTTAGTTTACTGAGAGTTGATAGAAAAAAATTGTCTTTTTTTTCCCTATTACTTCATTTCTGTTGATTTTGCTTTACTCTTCAACTCCATCACTGCTTCCACAACAATCCCTTGAAAAACGTTGCTTCAGAGGATGAATCCCTAAGCACAGTTGGATTTGTGGATGTTATGGGCATTCAAACATATTGGCTGTCATGGTGGGTATGGCCAATAACCAAGAAAAAAAGTCTAGTTACTTCTCATCACCCCCTTGCTTTCTAGAATACTTCTTACCACTTCAATTTACCATCAATTTTTATTTTATTTTATTTATTTTATTTTTTGGCAGATGGACACATTTCCAAATGAAGAATTGGATATTTTAATTTTCTAATAACACCCCCCCCCCCTTTAATGAGAGATGTGGAGGCATTGCTGTAATACAAGTGATATTTGAGGCTGGGATTGGCAACATGCTCACTTCCATTTTTTTCATTAAAATCTTTGAAAAGATACAGAGGGTATTTCAGTCTGGCAAATGCCAATGGAGATATTATTTTGGAGCTTTTGTGTTATTTATTTATTTGTTTGTTTGTTTGTTTGTTTATTTTCTATCTCCTCTGATTTGTCTCTCCCCTCTAAGAACTCAAACTCTTTAGCCCTTCCGTTCCCAAATATTATTAATGATGCATCATTTTGCTTCCATTTTGTGTCCATTTGCATTTTTGCTTTTAGGCTCTCTAAATATTCTGGTGTAGGACTTTCCCCGTGGCATGAAGTCATGATGTCTTTCCACCATCTGACAATTGCCTCAGGAAGACAATAATGAATGGGTATGAGGAAGCTCTGAACATCATACTGTAGAGTTGAATGATGAGAAACAGTTGGGTAGATGTTGAATGGTACAGGAAGGAGTCAGGATGGCTTTTTCAGGAACAACCATATATTTATCCTGATGTGTAATTTCAGCCTGACAGACAGAAGCAACCCAGAAGAATTCCAAAAAGGAACAGTCTAATTAGAAAACAAGTGGATAATGTGAATGGAATGTCAACCATTACATTGTGCTTCAGAATTGGAAAACCAAAAATACATGTGCCTAATAATGTAAGCCTACTCATTAAGATTATGGAAGATTATGGAAACACAGTGGGCCTTCTCTTCATATCTATTAGACATGGGCATCTGCAGGGGGAAATGGTATATGTGTGTGAAGGGACATCACATGCATCATGACATTAGTGGGCAAATGAAGGAAATTATGTAATGTCATGATGCAAATGCTCCAAAGTTTATTCAGTCATTCATGCCTTAGTCACCTCTTGACTGGATTATTATGCTTTACATGGGGCTGCCCTTTGGAAGCTACACAGGGTCCAGAATGCAGAGTCTCAAGTAGTTATGGGTCTGCCTTGGTATTCCCAAGTAACATCTCTACTTCTAGTACTACACTGGTTACTAGCTGGTGCAATTCAAGGAACTGGTTGTCATTTTTAAAGTACTTCATGGTTCATGGCCTGGATATCAGAGGGACTGTCTTCTCCTAGTAACATCTGCCCTTCCAGTAAGATTGGGTATGGTGGGTACACTCCATGGCCCTCCTGTCAGAGACCACAATTTTCAGTGACCCCAGAAGTATGCATTTTCATTTCTGGCCCATTCCTCTGGAACAGACATCAAAATGATTCCTTTTATTCTGGTTTTTAGAAAATCCATTAAACATGGCTGTTCCATCAATTGACAAGGGCCAGAATATTATGACTGTGCTTTCTGGTGAGGAATGGTATTTTAATTTTTGAACTATTATTTGTGGTATTCCCAATTGTTTTTATTGTTTCTTTTTTTCTTTTTTAATCCCCCATACAGTTTTGTTCTTTGTTTATTGTTTACATTGATATGTTTAATTGTTTGTTTTTAACCTGAACTTACAAAGGTAAGATTTGTACACCACTCAGGGTCAACTTGTTGGAGCAGCATGTAAGTCTTGCAGATAAATAAATAGATCTGCATAATTGTGGGATTGCACAATAATGATCATGACACACATGGTGCCATCATAACCTCTACCAGATACCAAAACTATTAGCCCATGTGAGGCAGCAACTCTCAGTAAGGTATCTTGGACTGCAAAGGCAACACACACACTGAGGCAGTGTTATAATTTACCTCACTGAGACACTGTAATGATTGCCTTATCCCAACAGACTCAGTCTCACCAGTGGTTACTGAATAAAACTGATTTATTGAAAGGATAGTATGCATATACGAAGAAAGCTGAGAATAAGCAAAAGCGCGCCAAATACAAACTAAAAACCCTCGCCTCTAACCCGATCCAACCCCTCACCCCAGCATTGCAACCACCCACTCCCGGGTGTTGGCAGCGTCACACATCGGCCTGGGAAAGTAACCTTGAATACATGTCATAACCCAAGCACACATTCCTTCAGGGCAGCACAGAGATAACACCCTGGCAGGGCTGAAATTCCCCACCCTGCAGATGATAGACACGGAGCAGAAACATGACATGCGAAACGTTACGATGTATGCAAACCATTGGAACAATGAACATGACATACTGCCCCCCTTAAAGAAACTAAGCAAAATTAAGGAGCAGGCTTATCAGGATAAGCAGCGTGGAAATGGGCAATCAGAATAGGGGAGTAAACATCGTGGGCAGCAACCCACTCAGGATGAGGGAAATGCTTCCAGCGAACAAGGTATTGTAAAACAGAACAATATTGTTGGGAATCAAGGATTTCTCTGACTTCAAAGTGTTGTTGACCATCAATCATGATAGGTGCAGGAGGGGGAGGTTGTGAATGCCAGCAGGTTGATTCGTTGAAAGATTTAAGGAGGCTGCAATGAAACACAGGGTGCAAACGTTTAAGATTTGTAGGCAAATCTAATTTAAAAGTAACAATATTAATTTGAGCAATGATAGAAAAAGGACCAATAAATTTAGGTGCCAACTTTTTTGAAGGCTGTGTGGACTTGATGAACTTGGTGGAAAGATAGACCTTATCACCGACTCGAAAAGATGGTGAGGATGACCGCTTGGAATCTGCATGACGTTTATAGGTGGCTTGGGCATCTGTAAGTGCTTGTTGTATTTTCGGCCAGGATGCTGCCAGGCGTGCTGCCCAATCAGCAGGTGACGAGGGGGGGGGGGATGTTGGTTGAGGCAGCTCCGGGATTGGGACAAAGTCACGGCCAAAAACTGTATGGAAAGGCACTTGGCCAGTGCTTTGATGAACAGCATTGTTGTAGGCAACTTCAGCAAACAGTAGAAGGTCAACCCAATCATCTTGTTGATAATTTACAAAAGCACGCAAATATTGTTCAAGTGTAGAATTAACCGCTTCCGTATTTCCATCAGTCTCCGGATGCGACGCAGTTGACAATGCCTGTTTAGTGCCCAGTAATTTCATAAATTCCCGCCAAAACTTGGATGTGAATTGTGTGCCCCTGTCCATCACCAAGCGGGCGGGGCATCCGTGAATCTTGTACACGTGTACAATGAAGAGGCGGGCCAGCTGCTGCACAGATGGGATGGAGGTACATGGGATGAAATGGGCTTGTTTAGAGAAAAAGTCTTTTACCACCCAAATGACAGTTTTCCTCTGGCTAGGAGGTAAATCAACGATGAAGTCCATAGAGATCTCCTCCCAGGGGCGGGAAGGATTAGCCACAGGTTGTAACAAGCCCTGGGGCTTTCCCACTTTTCGTTTAGAAGCAGCACATACTGGGCAGGAACTAATATAGTCTTTAATGTCGCGCCTGAGCGTTGGCCACCAGAACTGGCGCCTAACCAAATGAAGGGTCTTCCCAAACCCAAAATGCCCAGCCAATTTGTCATCATGGGATCGGGACAGGATGGTTTTGCGTAAAGCCTCAGGCACATAGAGACGATCATGCTTCCATGCAAAACCCTGTTTAAAAGTGACCTCGTTGAGGTTTGCTTGCAACCAAGTGTCAGTTTTCAGTTCGGAAATAAACTGTTGTTGCAAGTCTGAGGGAACAGGCAAGCGAGGTGAAACTGAAGCGTCTGTTTGCTGTGCACGAGTTTGGCTGCAAGTCACAGCTGCCAGACTCATTTGGGGCTCTGTCCAGAGGGTTTCCACTACATCGGGCACAGTAGTGGCATCCTGAGGCTGGCACGATAGTGAATCAGCCAGAAAGATTTTTTTCCCTGGTATAAATTTCAGTTTAAAGTCAAAACGACTAAAGAATTGAGCCCATCTAATTTGCTTTGGGTTCAGTTTACGAGACGCAGTCAGTGCTTCAAGGTTTTTATGATCAGTCCACACCTCGAAAGGGTGGGTAGCCCCCTCCAATAAGTGACGCCAGCTTTCCAAAGCAGTTTTAACAGCAAAAGCCTCTTTCTCCCAAACGTGCCACCTCCTTCTGTCTCTGAAAATTTACAGGAGAGGTAGGCACATGGCTTTAACTGTCCGAAGTTGTCCTTTTGTAATAACAGAGCTCCAATAGAGAAATCAGAAGCGTCCACCTGCATTACAAATGGTTTGTCAGGATCAGGATGCTGTAGAATAGGTTCGGATGTAAACAGTTGTTTAAGGGTTTCAAAAGCCCTTTGTCATGCGGGGGTCCATTTTAGCAGCGCTCCCGGATTTTTCACCCTTCATGTATCTCCCAAACCTTTAGTTTTGAGCAACTCAGTGAGGGGTAGCGCTATTTCCGCGAACCCCTGGATGAAGGGCCGATAGAAATTCGCAAATCCAAGGAGACTTTGTAGCTGCCTACGCGTGCGTGGCGGCTCCCATGCCAAAATGGCTTCAATTTTAGCAGGATCCATTTCAATTCCCTTATCTGAAATCCTATAGCCCAGATAATCAATTTGTGATTTATGAAATGCACATTTAGACAGTTTAGCATACAATTCCGCCTTTCTCAATTTGTTCAGTACTTGTCTGACTAGATTAACATGCTCTTCCATCGTTTCGGTATATATTAAAACATCATCCAAATACACCAACACCCCTTTAAATAGGTGGTCATGCAAGACCTCATTGATCAGTTGCATAAAAACTCCTGGAGCTCCCGCCAATCCAAATGGTAGCACTTTATATTGAAAAGCACCCAAAGGACAATTAAACACAGTTTTCCATTCATCCCCCTCCCTTACGCAAATACGGAAATACACCTCCCTCAAGTCCAACTTAGAGAATATTTTCCCCTTTGCCAGAAGTGTTAGCATATCTTTTATTAAGGGCAAAGGATATTTATTTAATATCGATACTGCATTGAGCCCACGGAAATCTGTACACAGTCTTAAAGTGCCATCTTTCTTTGGTTGAAACAGTACAGGTGCGCCCACTGGAGAGCTGGATGGTTCAATGAAACCTCTAGCTAGATTTTTGTCAATGAACTCTCGTAGTGTTGCCAGCTCCTTCTGGGTCATAGAATAAATTTTAGGACTAGGAAATTTCACATTAGGAACAAATTCTATGGCACAGTCAGTTTTGCGATGAGGCGGCAGCTGGTCCGCCTCCTTTTCACCAAACACATCTGCAAAGTCCTGGCATTGCTCCGGCAGCCCTTCTAGCGGCTCGAGGACTTGCAGAGAAGTGGTTGCTGCCCGTCCCACCTCACTGTCATCTAGTTGGTCCTTAGCAGGGGCTTTATAAAATCCATCTGCGAACGTCACCGTTCTATGCATCCAGTTTATGAAGGGATTTTGCCGTACAAACCAGGGCATCCCTAAGATGACCAAAGGTCCCCCTACCGGTGCCACAATAAACGGTAATTTTTCCCAATGGCTGCCCATTTGCAATGCAACCATCCCTGTAGAGTGGGTCACTGGTTTTCCCCCTGCCGTGGTCCCATCCAACTGGTAAAGATCATTGGCCACTTTAAAGGAAACATGAGTAATCCCAATGCAGTTACCACGTCAGGGTGCATCAAGGACCGTGAACACCCCAAATTGATCATGGCCCACAGTTCTATAGTTCTGGTGCTGGACCCCAACTTCACCTTAACGGTCAGGGTAGGGAAATCCCCACACACCGAAACATGATCGCGCCCATCTTCTTCTTCTTCCACCTGCCCCATGGCGCCCTTCAAAGCAGGTGGCTGGCATTTCCTGCCGGCTTCTCGGTCTCCTGTCCCCTTTCTCCAAAGAAGGGGATGCCTTCAGGTTCCGCCTCGGCCAGTGCGGCTTTCATCTTCCTCGGTAGGGATGGCGACTTCCCAACTGGTTTAGCTGGGCGATCCTCGGTTCTTCTTTTTGGGCACGCCACCGCTCGGTGTCCTTCCTTCCCGCAGCGCAGACATTGCCCCTTGGCAAAGCGACGTTCCCTCTCCTCCTCCCACAAATGCTGGCTGGGTCGTCCTGAAGAGATTGGAGCGCGGGTGCTTTTCAATATAAAGTGCTACCATTTGGATTGGCGGGAGCGCCAGGAGTTTTTATGCAACTGATCAATGAGGTCTTGCATGACCACCTATTTAAAGGGGTGTTGGTGTATTTGGATGGTGTTTTAATATATACCGAAACGATGGAAGCTTTATGTAATGATTGCCTTATCCCAACAGACTCAGTCTCACCAGTGGTTACTGAATAAAACTGATTTATTGAAAGGATAGTATGCATATACGAAGAAAGCTGAGAATAAGCAAAAGCGCGCCAAATACAAACTAAAAACCCTCGCCTCTAACCCGATCCCACCCCTCACCCCAGCATTGCAACCACCCACTCCCGGGTGTTGGCAGCGTCACACATCGGCCTGGGAAAGCAACCTTGAATACATGTCATAACCCAAGCACACATTTCTTCAGGGCAGCACAGAGATAACACCCTGGCAGGGCTGGAATTCCCCACCCTGCAGATGATAGACACGGAGCAGAAACATGACATGTGAAACGTTACGATGTATGCAAACCATTGGAACGATGAACATGACAGACACTTTACAACCCTTCTCAGCCTTTGGAAGTGTCAAAGGAGGCTAAAAGAAGCTTCAGAGGAGTGTTAAGCAGAGTTGTCCACCTTGCCATTTTGCTTCACTTTTCAGAGGCCATGTTGCTCCATGAAGCAATTTCAAGGTATGTCCAACAGGAAGAAGTGAGCAAGTGACAAAACATACCATGACATGGTGCCTTACATATTTGCACTTGATCTGGAACTGGAATTGGAAAGAATCAAGTTTACATCATGATGTCCCAATCCACATATTATTTCTTCATCATTGTTGTTACTTGCTGATACCTATGTCCAGATGGTGCTTCATTCAAACCTTTGCAGAGCTCTAATACCTGTTGTTGCCCTGTTTCCCCCCAAAAATATTTCCCTTTACCTCAGAAAGGTTATGAAGTGTTTCTCAGTGACTTTGAAGCACATGCATACAAATACTGAATCCTTTTTCCTCCAAAGACTAAGCAGCTTCAATTATACCAATTTTCTGAATATACTAACTGCATTATCTTAAGAGCCATTTCATGTATATATGAGTGCTTTTGTTCCATTATAAAACAAACAGGTTTCAGTTCTGCCTTTCTTTCCTACTGTCAGCATCTGAATGTGAGAGTTACAGCCCTTGTTAATGACTCATCCAGCTAATCTCCATTCTATTCATAACTTCACACTGCCACTGTCACTTTTCCATGGCTTCCATTGCTGAATCTTTTGTTTTAAATAAAGAAACTGGCTGTTCTGATCTCCTGTGGTGCAAGGACTAGAGAGAGTGAATTGTCTTTCTTAAAAAAAAAAAAAAGTAATAATATTTGAAAACATTGGAAGAAATTAAACCATTTTATCCCAAGGTAATATATGCAATATACAAGCTTCCCAAGTATACCAACTTCAAGAAAGTATCCTTCTGATAGTATGTAAGTTCTGATCCATCAGTGTATTATTCTCCATCAGGAGTATATAAATATTAGTTTCTCCTTACCATCTCAACAGCTCCCTAGAAAGTAAACATAAAGAAGCTAAAACCACTCAAGAGTCACTCTCTGAGATGGACGGTGACTAAATTTGAAGTATAAATAAATAAATAAAAAGTCTTGCAATATGTTTGCATTTTGTATACAAGTTAAAAAGGTAGATATGCTCACAAGTCAAGCTTGACTCTTTGACAGAGCATGGGCACAAATCCTGTAGTTTTCATGACAACAGCATTCAAATAATTTGCCGTTATCTTCTTCTGGGATATTTTTCAGCTTCCCAATGTAGCCTACAACTTTTATATTCCATGGGGGTTTCCCATCCAAATGCTAATCCAGTATATCCCTGCTTAGCTTCCAAGCCCAGACAAGATCAGCCATTGCTGCCACTAATGAGACATAGTCTTCTAGTCTGTACATCTGGAAGTCACCAAGATTGGAGAAAGCTGAAGGAGGCTAATCATGCCGCACAGGGACCATAGGCATGGCTCCTATATGGCATGTAGGTTACCATCATGTCAGTCCTTTTAAAAACTTTTGCCTTTAAGGTTTAACCTTATTGCAATCTTCTTTAGACTTGGAGGCCTCCAGATGGGCTTCGACTCACAGAATTCTACAGTTACCATGCCCGTGCTCTAGAATTATTAAGGTATTATTTTCCATCCACATACATACTGTAAATCATAACAAGCTCTGAACAGATGCATGGTCTCTCTCCCTCCAATGCAAACATAATAAAACTGTATTATCATGTAGATACTATTGGCCATAAAGACTGCTGTTTGCTTCTTTGCTTCAGCCTTCAAAGGAATCCTATGTAGTGAGGCATGTAAGAAGGCTATTTTTTTTTTTTCTGAAATCACTGAGTTCAGTTAGATCCATATACATATTTCTATGAAAAGTAAAACAGACCTTACTTTTATTATTATTGCAATGGCAGTTAACTCTCATTTCTTTACCTGAAACTCTCTTTCAGTTCTGGAGACAAATATTCTTCAAACTCAGAGGAGGTGTCTTGCCCACATACCAAATGCATTACAATCTTTTTCTGGAGAATTTAATGCCAATCTACTCCTTCTCCTACTATCCTTCTCCATACTGCATATCACAGGTCTGAAGGAGGCAATGTGGTGGCAGTGTTCACTTGGTAAAAATACAGAATGCAACTATTTCCCTACATTCTCTTTTGCACAAGTAAGTCTGCAGAGTGTTAATATAATTTGGGTTACTGCGTATAGTGAGAAAGATTTAGAATCTCCTCTTGCTTGCCTCAGACTATTCACACCAACTGTAAAAAACAGAGGCTTTTAAGAAAACAAACCACCAGTGGCACTAATGGAGAGTGTAGTGTGCTATTTCTAATACCTACATGTAAAGAGACAGGAATCGGTGGGGAAAGGTAGGGTGGGGGATGTAAGTACATTGCCTCCCAGAGGCCTCACATTCCTATTTCCGCTCTTAATCTCATCAACACACTGCAGCAAGCTTTCTCCTAAATCATCAGTTGTCTGGAGGAAAATTGCTGCTAACACAATATCTGATACATCTGTTTGAATGATAAAAAGGCATATGGGGTTTGGATGGTGGAGGAGGAGCTGTGAAAGAAAAGTCTGTTTGAGTGAGTGAAAGGCCTGTTGAGCATAGGAATGTACTTGAAGGGACCTCGTAGTGAGATGAAATATATTATTCATAAATCTCATGAAGACTGAAGGCTTGAAAGCAAGCCAAATGGCATACTGTGTGTTCAAACTTGCCATAACATTTGTCAAAGGCAGTTAAATATTTGCACCCGTGTTTCATGGAAATCATTCTGTAGGTTTTTCTAACTTGATAAAAATTACTGCTTGGTGTAGCAGTTGTAAGTGTTCAGAGATGAGAGGAAGAATATAGAGATCCCTAACATCTACAGAGTTTAGAAATCCATAAACATATAGTAAATGGCACCAAAAAGGACCATCTTCCCTTTTAACCAAAATGATTGAGGCACTTACTGGTGATGAAGAGGAGAAAGTAAATTCCTTCTGTAATTTTCATCAAGAACTTTTTTGGGCAATCCTATTCCAGGAATAATTTCTTTCAGTAGGATGTTGTGCTTTGGGAAGAAGCTTTATACAGCAGTCCTAAAACTGAAGGGAAGGGAATGTTTGTGCCTGTTCTTTCCCAAAAGTGCTAGCATAACCAGAATATTTGGAACATACTGTGCAGGAAAGATATTTCAAGATCTGGAAGCAATGAGGTTGGAGTTCCTGAAAATCAAATGTAATGAATTTTCATTCCCAGATTATGGATTTGAAACCAATCCATCCTTAATACTGTATGAAAATGCAAAAGAGAAGTCAAATGGCATGTAGAGATTCTTCACAGGGTTTTGGAGATCCTGCCATCACTGATTTCCATCTTCACTGGAGCTTCTATGGGTTGAATGGACAATAAATATTTGCTTGCAATGGAAGAGTCTGGGAAGTTATCTGTGGTGACAAAATCTCTTATGTTGCAGAGCTATGTTGCAGAGTTTGAGGGTGAAGAATAACATGAGATACCAAATATTAGTGCCTTGTATCATAGATATGAGTCCCACTTAATTTTCAGATGCTCTTCTCTGAAGAGGAGGGAGGGGAGAGGAGAGGAGAGGGAGGGGAAATTGACTTTTATTTCAACAAGTCAGGTATGGAGTACTTAGGCCATCTTCTCACAGCATGCTATCCTTTTGAACAGATATGGCACTTAGCTGCTGCCTCAGACAGGAAGGTCTTGGCAGGGCATTCTTGTGGTAGATGGCCAGATCCTCCACAATATAAATGTAGACCATGTTTGTACTGGTGTTGTTTCTCTCTACCTGATAGTAGAGCCCTGCTGGCTCCCATGGGTTTAACAAGCAAACTGTTTGGTGAGTGAACGAAGGAGAGGAAGAATGAATGAAAGAGAATAGAGGCATTTCTCTCTTCCATCAGAAGTCTGCCACAACTCCTCATTCCTTCTATTAATACCCAAGTCAAGCTGAATTAATGTTTCCAAGGTATCTGAGATCCCCTGTTGAATTAACTTTTTCTGTGGTAATGCCATCACTCTAAGATCCTGAACTAACTTTTAGAATTCAGGTAGGCTATAAAGAAATTATTTCATGAGGCTGAGTGCCTGCCTTATCCTTTGGTTTGGTCTATGTATGTTGTTTGAATTGATGTTTATGATATGTTTTTTTATAAAAATTACTCAGATTCAGTGGAATTGAGCAGAATATAAATTCTGTAAAATAAACCAATGCAAATTGCATACTTTCTGAAGTATACCTGAGCCTTTCTTTCATAACTACACTATCATTTCCCTGCACATACCCATCAGCTCCACTCTGTAAGACTAGACTTTCATCAGTTCTATAACATATTTCCCTTTTCTTTCTGTATGTTTATCTGTTTTGACTCTTTTTCTCCCCTCTTTTTATTTTTTTCTTTCCTGTTTTATTTGCTTGCTAAAGGCCACAATGAAGAAGACAGAAATTTATTTATTTATTCATCAAATTTGTATACAACATATATACGACGACTCTGGGCAGCTTACAGATAATAAAATGACAATCGAGAAAAAGTATAATATAAAATCGAAACAAATATAAATATACATAAATACCAATATAAATATAAAAATACAAGAGTATAAAGTACAACATTCAAGATGGCTAGGATCTTATCCTTGGCACGATCATGGTGCCAGCCACCCACATGAATGGCTATCCCCACTCCCATCCCAAGCGCGTTAGCATAGCCATGTCTTCACCCTCTTCCAGAAGGCTGGGAAAGTGGGGGCCTGTCTTACCTCCGAGGGTAATTGCCTTTTTCTCTTAGTTTCAGACACATACTTGCTTCTTTTAAATCCATTTCATGTATTAATTCATGTTCTTTATTATTCTTTATTAAACATATTAGTATGCTGCCACAATCAAAAATAACTCTCAGCAACTCATACAGAAAGCCTCTTACACTTTTTACATTCAAAGTCACAATTTTCCTTATCATCATCATCATCATCATCATCATCATCATCATCATCATCATCATCTGAGCCTGTAGAGATTGACTTCCACTGTTTTATCATGGACCACTGAGGCTTTCACATGTTGCTTTTTAGTATGATAGAGAAAATGTAGACTAGAATACCAACTATAGTCAGACCTGTACCTCATGTGGCCTTTCCTGCTAACAGGATAGACAGTAAGTGGTTGGTTCTGTCACATTTTGATCAGGATGTCATAAATACAACTAAAGTTCAATTTTATCTCAAGCAAGCTCACACTATTTTATGCAAGCTGGGATCTCTAACTGACAGACTACTTTGCAAGGCAAAACATTGTTGTCATGGTCCGACCAATGGGACAATGTTCAATCTCCAACTCAGAGATGTGTTTTACTGATTTAACTAAAACAAAAGTCAAATGCTAATATTGAACATGAGCTTCTATCCTGAATAATAATAAAAAAGAAGTTAGTAATGACTTATCTATTCTATTCCCTTTAATACAGTACTTCTAAAAAATCAGGGATGAGTCTGAGATTCAAGCAGAAAAATATTTACTGAATAACATAGTTATTTTTGATCCACATATGGCAGTATGAAATAGATGATACTTCTTTTCAAATTAATATCAAAATTTGAAGTAAGTTCTTACCCATTGGAAAAATGTATGTGTTGGGGAATGGGGGAGGAGGAAGAATTTGCAATACTTTAACAACAATAATAATGGAATGAAGAATGTCTTGAAAATCTTACCTGTACCATGAATTCATAAAAGAGATGAGACAGTTAGGAGGCAACGTGAAGGGGAGAAAACCATACTGGACCTTCTAGCTTAGGGTGAACATATTAGTGATATTGCCAAATGGTGTTAATGATGGAGTCACCAAGTTACAAAAAGAAAATTGGTATAGTTGCTTGAGATCTTCTTCCTCTTTACCAACATTTTACAACCTTTCACTGCAGTCTTTGGCAAAACATTAGTATATTGATAAGGTATTAGAATTATTCATCTCAGATGTAGGGGACACTTACAAATAGTTCCTGCTTGCACATTTATTGATTTAAGTATTGATTGTCTTTTTTGTCAGAACTTGGGCTGGAGGGTTGGTTCTTTTTTTTTTTTTTTCCTGGTCATTTCTCATAATAAAGGCAATGTTCTCTTACTTGTATTATCTGTTCTTGTTTTATCAAATGCAGGTTTTCTTTCCATCACTATCCATACAGACTTTCACAGACCCAGGACAAAAGAGCAGCAGTATCCCTTTTAGTAATAGTTTGGAAGCTGCTATTAGTGCAGAGTGTTGCAGCCTTCTTCCAGGCAGGGACAAATCTCAGAGAGTATCTTATTCCTGTTTTAGCTCAAGACTGACCTTCAAATCTCTAAATAGTTGGGCCCATTTCCAAATCTGACCGTTCAGGCCTTCGATGGCTGGGTCCCGAGTATTTGAGGAAGCATCTGCATCCATATGTATATTCCCACTGCTTCATCTGCAAAGATGCTAGTCTATGTCCTGCTTCATTTTGAACCTGTCAGCTGTAGAGCCAGGCAACCATTTCCTGTAACACCCTCATGGATGATGTTCACACAGTCCCCT
The DNA here is from genome assembly GCF_035149785.1 of Candoia aspera. NCBI lineage: Eukaryota > Metazoa > Chordata > Lepidosauria > Squamata > Candoiidae > Candoia > Candoia aspera. The sequence goes on along the minus strand of NC_086155.1, from coordinate 130,550,031 downwards.
TGCTGGCACTTTTTCTGGAATCATATTGTAAATTGGCTTTTTCAAATGGCATTTCCTGCTGAGAAACTGGATGTGTTTTAACTGCTGTATTTGCTTTTATTTGTTTTTCTTTTTCTTTCTTTTTCTTTTTTTGGTGCCTATTATCTAGTTCTTCTGACTGTGACTTTATTAACAATTTTATATGTCTGCAGTTAAATGCATTTTTTTTTTTTTTGGTGATTTGAGAACATTGCCATTCTCAGAGTCATGCTGGGCAGAAGGAATGCAACACAAACAACCACACAAACAAACTTGCTGTCCCCATCCATGCTTTATTCAAATTCAATGTGGAAGGATGAATTTTCTGCTCATTTGCAAAGTCTTTCAGCTGAACTTGGTTCAATCACTCTCTCTCAACTTGCAGTAGAGTAAAAATCAAATCAAATCAATCCAATCATTTCTTTAATGTAGGAGAAGTCAAAAGTGATTTAACACATGAACAGAAATTAAATTGTGGAAATGAAATGGAGTTAAATTCTTTTGTTTAACCTCACTCCCTAAACTTGGAAGTAAGCCCCTGGCATTCCACTCAAAATCTTGCACCTATGTTAAAATCTAGTCATTCTTCCAATTCACACCTCCAAAATGCACAAATAAATGTGTTGATTAAGAGAAAGTTTGCCCCAAATACACATTATAATCAAGCATCCACAAATGCATTAGCTAGCAGGCCAGCTCTTTGAACAAAGTGTGTAATCTAGGAGAACAATATATAGTAATATGTCCTAGGAGAAATGCACATAATATGTCAGAATTTTCATGTGATTTTGTTTAAATCAATTTCTCATTGATGAAGAAACAGATCAGAATGGAGGTAAAGGCTCCCACATTGAGCTCAACTCATTATTACATGAGGCATGTAGTTTTCTTAGCAAAAATATGAACATGGTTTGCTATTGTCACCTTCTGGGATTTTTTTTTTTTCAACTTCCCAGTTTAGTGTATAACTCCAGGAGTTCTAAATGGCCTCTCATCCATATTATCCATATAATAATAAGGTCCAGCCCTCTTTAGCTTTTTGAAATCAATCAAATGAGATAAGTGCAGATCCTTGCAGAGTGGAATGATAGATTAAAAATCAGATAAAGCGTTATTTGATGTATGAAGTTGTGTTATATATTTTTAAATTATCCTGGGTAGTCTTTGTTGGGCTAAAGTGACTGTGACAAACTGCAGTGTGATTTCATTCATTTTCTTATGACCAAACTGTACAAAGAAATGAATTGGCATCATTTTAGTGGCTAAAATTTACCTGGGATCCAGTCTTTTGTGTATAAATGGATGGCAATGCTATTATTATATAACACTCCTGGAGAGGCTATTTTGCATTTAATGATTATTTACAGTATAAAATGATGGGCAATGATTCCTAGTTTCAGACAGGAGGATGAGGTATGTTTCCCTAGAATTATTTTCTTCTTTTGCCCATACCCTGAAATATTGTGACTGAGCAACACTTTACATAAGAAGTGCAAGTTGTCATTTTGAAATGAAGCTTTGCAGCAGGGGGCAAATAAAGTTGCCTTCTCTGGGCTGCACTTTGAAGGCTTCCAAACAAAAATGCACATTTGATTCCAGACAGGAAGGAAAACCAGCAGTTTTTGTTATTATCTCTATAGGTGGTATCATTCAGATTTATTATCTCTCTCTCTCTCTCTCTCTTTCTTTTCCTTCCTTCCTTCTTTCCTTCCTTCCTTCCTTTTCCTGAGTAAATAACATCAGGAGATACATGAAGAAAAGCTGACTTTATTATTTTTTTTTTTTCCCAAGAAATGACATTATTTCCAGATTGAGACTTTTGTCCCCAGTGGTATGAGAGCTGATAATAGCTTGTCCATTTCCTTCTTAAACATGAATGTAAAGTGGAGAAGAGATATAGTTGAAGGAAGCTCATTAAGCATGTGCTGCACATCTCCCATTGTAATCCATGAGATTTAAAAGGGCTTAATTTTGGTTGGGTTCTGCCCTTCTAAAAATTATACTTTTCATGTTATATTTGGCCTCCTGTGACCCCCTTTTTTTTTTGACACAATGAAGAAATAAATGATGGAACTATTGATGTGTTGCTTCTTTGGGGCTGTAGCTGAGATATACTTAAAAGGGAATTAAATTAATGGAGGCTAGAACTAGAAATAGGGTGGCCATGGGATTAGCCATAATAGCTAATTGGGGATTTCATATTCAGAAGTAATAATTGGCAACTCCAGTGGGAGCATATAGGTGCTATACCAAACAACCCAAGTTTAAAATATCTATTTTCTGTTTACTGAGCTCCAAATGCTAATGTACCGTACATTCAGAAAGTTTTGTCTCAAGGTCAGGGTCAGAACATCACTGTTTTGTTTTGTGCTTGCTTGGAACAAAACATGCCTGCCTGGAGTGGCAGTCTTTTAAGTGCTGCAGAAGAATTTTGATGGTCAGGCTAAAAGCCCCTAATTCAAAAACACTTTCCTAGGGAAAGTAAACTTGTCAGCTCAGCCATAAAAACACTGAGAAGGCCAAGGGATGTTGATCAGCTAGGACAACTTACTGGAAGCAGAGCTGTGGGAAAGGAAAACAAACTCACTCCTTAGAAAGTAACTGTGTTTGTGGAATGTTGCCTCTTTGTTCTTTCAAAACTCCATTGTCTTTGTAGTCCTGCCCTGTTACATTATAAGTACACCCTAACTGCCCCACTAGGTACATGACGCATTACATCCAATCAAATACTTGTTGTCGTCTATACCCAATACAGCACCTTGCTATGGTATCCAATTATATGTATATTCTAATTTGCATAAGTTTATAAATAGAGACTGTAGCTCCTCCCCTCTTTGCTTCCACAGCTGTCGATAAAGTAATGTGGGCTTCATTGCAATGTGTCCTACTCAGTGGTTCAAATATACTCCTGGGAAAATTCTCCAACAATGTCCTAGGCAGTTTTGAGAGCTGCAGTTGAATTTTTTGCAGCTTGTGGATTGTTGTTCTTTGAATGCTAAGTGTCATGTTCCCCATTTCAATGTTCTGTTAACATCGTAACGTTTCACATGTCAGACCATTTTCCGTGTCTACCCGCCTTGCTCATGGCTGGGTTTTTCCATTCCTGCGCTCTGCCTTGTTTTGAAACTTTGGAATGTATGTTTGGGTTTGCATTCCTGTTCAAGGTTACTTTCCCAGGCGCATGTAACGGATCCTAGCACCTGGGAGGGGGTGCGTGCTGACGGGTGCTTGGGGTGGGACTGAATTGAAGGCAAGGCTTTTAAGTTTGTATTTCACGCGCTTTGGCTCATTCTCAGCTTTCTCTGTATTTGCATACTATTCCTTTAATAAATCAGTTATCTTTAAGCCCGAGCTTGTGAGACTGAGTATTTGGGATTAGGCAACCATTACATAAAGCTGAGAATACATTTATATCATTTCCGCTAGCCTCATCCAAAGTTTGGGTAAAGAGGAGCACTAGCGATGATCGAACCTCCGCTTCGCGAGGAAGGGAGTGAAGAAGAGCCGGACTCGGCGAAGACTCTGCTAGCTCCAACTTCGAGAGCGCAAAGGGCAGCACGTCGGGAGAGGCAAGAGGTCCAATTAGATGAGCTATTGTTGGCGGTGCAGGGTGCCACAGGGGGTGAACCCCAACTTGAAGTGGAAGCAGCACAGGGGAGGGGACCTCCACAACCATCCTGGGAACCTGAAATCCCCTTATCACCGAGGGTGGTAGTAACCAATAGACCCTTGGAAGAGCCTGTCACCCCTGCCCGCATGAAAGCAATAGAGGACAAAATGGAGATGATAGTGACCCTATTAAAGGATATCCCCAGGGGCCCGGGGTCCCTACAGGAAGACTGGGAAGAAGACCCCTCCCAGCTGGCTTTCCCAAGACAGAGGTCCCTATCATCATTCCGGGGAAGAAGTAAGACTCGGGCTCCCTGTCAATTGGGAGGAAGGGAGCTGAGGGCATCCAGAGATCGACCACCACTGGGGGCTCGAAGGACGCTGTTGTTTGCAGAGCCACCACAGCCGGTGGAGCTGGTAAGAACCTTTCCACCCTTTGGGGTGAAGTTTGATGGGGACCCTACCACGCTCTCCTTCTTCATCACAAATGCTAGACATTATATGGAGGACTGGGGGCGAAGCTTTCGGTCAGAACAGGGCAAGATTAATTTCATTGCCAACAAGCTGAAGGGGAGGGCGGCTGATTGGTACATACAGCTGTGCCAAGCGGAGGCCACGGAGTTAGAGGACTTTGATGAGTTTCTGTGGTCCCTTAAACAACACTTTGAAGACCCATTGGCTCAAGAGAGAGCGAAAAGCTCCCTGAGAAAACTTTATCAGGGAACCCTCTCTGTTGCAGACTATGCTTTGGAATTTAAAGCCCTGGCGGGAAAGGTGGAGGACTGGTCCCAATCAACCTTGGTAGAGATGTTCAAGCAAGGGCTGGAGATGGAAATCCTCCATTGGGCTTTGTGTAGGGACGATCCTAAAACTTTGTACGGCTGGATTCAGTTGGCGGGCAGTGCGGAAAGCGCTCTGCAAATGTATGCCTATAGTAAGGAACTGAGACAAGCTCGAATCGCGAAGGGAGCACGTCCAACGGGATATTCGAGTCGCCCTAAACCAAAAGCCTGGGAGGAAGAGAGGGAACGACGATTTGCGAAAGGTCAGTGCTTGAGATGCGGGAAAGATGGGCATCATGCCACTTCATGCCCAAGACGCCGAGCAGAGGAACGGCCAGGAAAAGCGCCAGGGAAATCGCCATCCCTCCCATGTAAGATGAAAGCTGCATGTGCTGAACTCGACCCTCCAGACCTCCCATTCGGGGAAGAGGAAGAGGAATTACAGTTCGATCAGCTGGCGGGAAAAGCCTTCCACCTGCCCTGAAGGGCGCCGTTGGACAGGTGGAAGAAACCGGGCGCGACCACAGTTTGACTTCCCTACAATGACTGTCAAAGTAAAATTGGGCTCTAGAACCAAAACTGTTGAACTCTGGGCCATGCTGGACTCGGGTTGCTCCCGTTCACTGGTGCATCCTGATGTTGTAGCTGCCCTAGAACTGCCCACGTTCCCTTTGCCATGGCCCATGATCTTCACGCAATTGGATGGAACCATGGCGAGGGGGAAGGCAGTCACCCACTCTACAGGACTGGTGTCTTTACAGATGGGGACCCATTGGGAGAAATTGCTTTTTGTCATAGCTCCAGTGGGGGGCCCTTTGGTGATTTTAGGAATGCCTTGGTTTGTGCAACAAAACCCTTTCATCAACTGGCTGCACAGAACTGTAACATTTTCTGATGGATTTTATAAGGTACCTGAAAAGGACTTGTTAGAGGACATGGAGGGAGGACGGGTGGCTAACACTACAGTACAAACACTGACGCCGCTAGAAGGATTGCCCGACCAATACCAGGATTTGGCTGATGTGTTTGGGGAGAAAGAAGCAGATCGCTTGCCCCCTCACAGGAAAACAGACTGTGCCATTGAATTTCTCCCTAATGTAAAGTTACCTCACCCAAAAATCTATCCCATGTCTCCCAAAGAGCTAACTACGCTAAGGGAATTCATTGACAAAAACCTGGCTAGGGGTTTCATTGAGCCTGCAAACTCCCCGGTGGGGGCCCCTGTTCTCTTTAGACCAAAAAAGGATGGCTCCTTGAGGCTCTGTACCGATTTCCGCGGGCTCAATGCAGTCTCAATATTAAATAAATATCCTTTGCCCCTTATCAAAGATATGTTATCACATCTGGCCAGAGGCAAAATCTTCTCAAAATTGGATCTGAGAGAAGCCTATTTTCGCATTTGCATAAGGGAAGGGGATGAGTGGAAAACAGCGTTTAACTGTCCTCTTGGGGCTTTCCAATACAAAGTCCTGCCCTTTGGTTTATCGGGGGCACCTGGGGTTTTTATGCAACTTATCAATGAGGTCTTGCACGACCACCTGTTTAAAGGAGTACTGGTGTATTTGGATGATGTATTGATTTATACTGAAACCATGGCAGAACATATTCACTTGGTGCGTCAAGTGCTTACTAAATTGAGAAAAGCTGAGTTGTATGCTAAACTGTCCAAGTGTGCTTTCCATCAGTCACAAATCGATTATCTAGGATACAGAATTTCCGCTAAGGGTATTGAAATGGACCCTGCCAAGGTTGAAGCTATTGTGGCATGGGAGCCTCCACGTACCAGGAGGCAATTACAAAGTTTCCTTGGATTCGCCAATTTCTACAGGGCATTTGCCCAAAGTTTTGCAGAAATCGCCCTCCCCCTTACTGAACTGTTAAAAACTAAAGCTCAGGGGGATACACGATGCTCTAAAAACCCGGGAGCGCTCCTTAAATGGACTCCAACTTGCCAACAGGCATTCGAGGCGCTCAAACAAATCTTCACTACCGAACCCATTTTGCAGCATCCAGACCCCACCAAGCCTTTCGTGGTACAGGTGGATGCCTCTTATTTCTCCTTTGGGGCACTACTGCTCCAGTCAGACCAGTCTGACATCTTAAAACCCTGTGCTTACCTCTCTCGCAAGTTCACCGAAATGGAGAGACGGTGGCATGTTTGGGAAAAAGAGGCTTTTGCTGTAAAAACCGCTTTAGAAACTTGGCGCCACTTATTGGAAGGGGCTTCAAACCCTTTTGAAGTCTGGACTGACCATAAGAACTTGGAGGCATTAAGCACCAGTCGAAAACTCAGCCCCAAACAACTTCGCTGGGCTGAATTTTTCAGTCATTTTGACTTTACCCTCAAATTCATACCAGGCAAGAAAAACTTTTTAGCTGATACGCTGTCCCGCAGACCCCAAGATGCTGGCCCAGGGCCAACGGTACAGGGTACTGTGTGGACGGAAAAACAACTAAGTCTGGCAGCTGTGACACGCAGCCAGGCGCGAGCACAACAAACTCAACCTCAAGCCGCTCTGCCTCCCTCCTGGTCACCTCACTTGCCAATTCCATCAGACTTGCAACAACAGTTGCTGTTCCACCTTAAAAATGATACTTGGTTGCAAGCAAACCTACACACTGTAACTTTCACTGACAATTTTGCCTGGCGAAACGATCGTCTCTATGTGCCTGACGCTTTGCGGAAAACAATCCTCCAGCGTTGCCATGACGACAAATTGGCTGGACATTTTGGATATCTTAAAACACTCCACCTGGTCAGGCGTCAGTTCTGGTGGCCAACTTTGCTAAAGGACCTTAAGGCATATGTCACTGCATGCCCTGTCTGCGCAGCTACAAAGCGCAAGACCGGCAAGCCTCAAGGTCTCCTCCAACTGGTGGCCACCCCGTCCTTCCCATGGCAGGACATATCCATGGACTTTATTGTCGACCTGCCACCCAGTCAACGAAAAACTGTCATTTGGGTGGTAAAAGATTTTTGTTCTAAACAGGCGCATTTCATCCCATGCGCCTCTATCCCCACCGCGCAACAGCTGGCACGCCTCTTCCTCGTTCACGTGTACCGCCTTCACAGAATCCCCGCCCGTTTGGTGAGTGACAGAGGCACACAATTTACGTCACAGTTTTGGCGGGCATTTTTGAAACTGCTGGGCACCAAACAAGCCCTATCCACCGCTTGGCATCCGGAAATGGATGGCTCTACTGAAGCGGTTAATTCTACTCTTGAACAATACCTTCGAGCTTTTGTCAATTACCAACAAGACAACTGGGTGGACTTACTCCCATTTGCTGAAGTCGCTTATAACAACGCTGTGCATCAAAGCACTGGGCAAGTTCCCTTTAAAGCTGTCTTCGGGCGTGAGTTCGTTCCGATCCCTGAACTCCCGCTCCCAGCCTCGCTGACTGACTGGGCTGACACTCTCAAGGACTCGTGGCTCAACATTCAACAAGCTCTGAACCATGCCCAAACCACCTACAAACGCCATGCCGATGCTAAACGCTCCCGCGAACCTACTTTTGCTGTGGGGGATCAAGTCTACTTATCTACAAAATTCATCAAATCGCCACAACCGTCCAAAAAACTTGGCCCTAAATTTGTGGGCCCTTTTCCCATTGTAGCACAAATTAATCCTGTTACATTTAAACTGGATTTACCCCATAACCTTAAACGTTTACATCCTGTTTTCCATTGCAGCTTGCTCAAGCCCTACCTGCAGTCGGACCACTGGCATCCCCAACTGGCTCCACCACCTCCTATCATGATTGATGACCAACAGCACTTCGAGGTTGCTGACATCCTTGACTCCCGCCACCAGCGTTCCACTTTGCACTACCTCGTTCGCTGGAAACATTTCCCTCATCCTGAATGGGTTTCTGCTCCTGATGTCTGCTCACCCTGCCTGATTGCTCGTTTTCACTGTAACTACCCGGACAAACCGGCTCCTTAGCATTGTTTTTTTGGGGGGGCGATATGTCATGTTCCCCGATTCAATGTTCTGTTAACATCGTAACGTTTCACATGTCAGACCGTTTTCCGTGTCTACCTGCCTTGCTCATGGCTGGGTTTTTCCATTCCTGCGCTCTGCCTTGTTTTGAAACTTTGGAATGTATGTTTGGGTTTGCATTCCTGTTCAAGGTTACTTTTCCAGGTGCGTGTAACGGATCCTAGCACCTGGGAGGGGGTGCGTGCTGACGGGTGCTTGGGGCGGGACTGAATTGAAGGCAAGGCTTTTAAGTTTGTAGTTGGCGCACTTTGGCTCATTCTCAGCTTTCTCTGTATTTGCATACTATTCCTTTAATAAATCAGTTATCTTTAAGCCCGAGCTTGTGAGACTGAGTATTTGGGATTAGGCAACCATTACACTAAGCCTAGCCAAACAGCCTGCAAAATAAAGAAGATAAATGAAGATAAATGTAGGCAAATAAATGTGAAGTGATATGTGGGTGTCCATGTTATTTGTTTCACACAAGATCATTGCTAATGCTGATGAGACTATAGGCTTATTTAGTCATTTAAGCTGCAAATGCAGATTACTACTAATACTAATTTGGGTTGATTTGTTGATAATATGTTTTAGCACTGTGCATGGTCTCATGCCTTGCTGATGTTAAGTTCAGGTGGAACTTTTTTTTTGGGGGGGGGCTTATTTGTATAGATTGGGATAGTAGTGTTGTGAGGTTTGAGTGAGTCAGACTCCGAAAATGAAATTTATCCTGGACAGTCTGAGGAAAACAAAACTTAACTGGGGAAACAGATACCCAAAATGACGCAGCAGAGCAGGAAAAAGTGTAAGAGCTGATTGGGCAAAATCTGGAGGAGGATTTGAAACCTCCAATCAGTGTGCGAGACCAGAGAGCTGAGAAGTGCACAAATCAGAAGGCAGCCCAATTGGTTGCAGATGAGAAAAGGCACGGAAAGGAACACATTAAAAGGCAAACACACATTGAGCAAGCTGCCTTCTGACAACCAATTCTTCAAGCTTATTTCAGCAGATGAGTCCTTACTGGAGTCAGAAGCCTCGTCTGTAGACATTGTGGAATCAAAGCCAGCTTCTTCTAAAGTTGTGGGACTGCCTCCTTTGCAAGTCACTCCAATTGAGTCCAGCCTCACCAGTCCATTGGATCTCAGCCTAGCTTTCAACACCCAGCCTTGCTGCGTTGCTTCAGCCAAGTGCAATCCTGCCTTCGGCATCAGGCCTCATTGTGCAGATTCAGTCAAGCCCAGCCAGAGTTCCAGCTCTAGGTCTTGTCTTGCAACTTGAGTCCAGCCCAGCCTTGCTTCCAGTTCCCAGTCTAGTCTTGCCTTCTCAGTCATGTCCAGCCTTGCCATTCCTGTCCAGCCTAGCTCCAAGTCCAGTTCCTCGCCTTGTTCTTCCATTCCAGTCAAGTCCTGCCTTGTTTTCAGATCCAAGCCTTGCATCGCTGCTCCAGTCCAGCCTAGTATCACTCCAAGTTCCACCTTTTGCCTCGCTGCTCCAGTCTGAGTTCCATTTCTTGCCTTGCTGCTTTGGTCGAGTCCCATATCACCTCTAGAACCAAGTCCTGCCTTGCAGATCCAATCAAGCCGTGCCCAGCCCCCGTGCCAAGATCAAGCCCAGCATCTCCAGTCTCCTCCTTGCCATGTGCATTTGCCTCCCTGGGTCTTGCTGCTTTATTGTGGGATCTAGCTGAGTTCTGCCTAGCTCTGTTGGCTCAGTCTTCATCGGATCCTGATCCTGCAGTCTTGCCTAGTTTTCCCCCTCTGCCTGGGTGGACCTGATTGATTGTGTTGCTACTTATTGAGGATCTTATTATTGTAAATAATTGATTGAAATAAAAGTGTTTTAAGTAATCCTGCCAGGCTGTCTATAGTCTGAACAGGACAGGTGTATATATGTGTGTATTCCTCTTGTAATGATTATTCTTTATCCAAGATTAAACCAGCAGCATTTTTCTGCAGTAACAAAATTGTCCGGAATTGATTTGATTTGATTTGATTTGATTTGATTTTAATTTAATTTTTAATTTAATTTATTTTATTTTAATATGCTTATTAAAAAAAAATCCAAAACATTATCTTGGCCAATTTTTCTGTAGGTGGTGTAAGGTTCCCCAAGGGAAGCACAAACATGGCTGAAGATTTCCACATACTCAACACAAAACATATAGTTAGAACTATATCCTTAATGTAACTTAAAATAGGAAGCCGTTATAACTGTTGACAATTGCTGAGATGTTACAAGTTAATTCAAAAACTTTTACCTCATTTGGTTCAAATGTAACACCCGTGCTTACCACATATCTCTATAACAGTAAACTGGTCTTTTGTTTACCCACATTCATTTATATGTGTAGTTGCATTATATTCCATATATCTATGCCCTGGGAATTTCTAGCTACTAAGGAAATCCTAACAGATTGAGTCAAGGTAGCAATCAGTACAGACTATCTACTCTTGTTTCACTGGGTGAAAAACAAAGGAGCAAAGGGCCAGGTCCAAGTTCTCAGTATAGCTGGAACATTCATATTGTTTGAAATTTAGTTCTGAGGTATATGGAGCATTTAAGCTATTTCTGATTATTTTTTTAACTGAGCTTCATGAACTTGGAATGTTCCAATAGGTAGGGATATTTTGTTCCAAGTTCAAAACATAATGTGTTTCCCATTTCATGTACACCCCAGGCCTTGGAGTGATATATATGTTTACTTCATCTATATAATACCTTTCCATTAAGATGCCACACATGGTCTTTCCCTTGCTTGTCCTCATAGCAATCCCTAGCTGGGCTAGGCTGATAAATATTAGTGGAAATCATACAAGAAGGTTCATGATGGATGGAGAGTCAACCTGGAGAATCTTGCATTCTAATTCACTGACTAATTTATGACTAATTCAGTTAGACAAGAATTCATGATTTATTGATTGATTTCTTGATTTTTATTTATTTATTAAACTTATATAGCCATCAATCTCACATAGGTGACCCTGGGTGGCTCACAAGATTAAAACCACAATAAAACATAATAACAAAATGCAAATATCCAATACAACTCATTACAACCAAATTAAAAATGTTAAACAATCAATCAGTGGCATTTGCAATCCATACATCAATCCATACATCACAAGTAGTGACATGATTACCAGAAATTATATAGCTTCTAGCCAGTATACCACTTTGCCCTTCCTCTGCTAGGGAGAAATGATTGAGAATGCTGCTGTAGGTGGCTGCATGTTTTGTTTCAAGATTTATTTAAATCCAATGAGGGCACAAGTACATAATTCTTTTTACTTCTTTTAAAATTAGGTTCTAGTCCTCAGACTTGCAATTAGTCTATACTTCTCCCTGAGGGCAGGGTCATATGAGCAAGAGTCACCAGTTCCTTTCATGCATATGGTGAACCTGTAGGAGTTTGGAGCAGAACCTAAATCTGCACCTTATATTGTACAGTGTTTGGGTTGAGCCAATAGACCCAAGGTGCCAGGTTCAGGACTTGGTGAGAAGCAAACAGAACACCAAGACGAAAATCAGACTTTTTATATCTACTTTATTTCAGAGCTCTGAGATATGTGGAGACTCTCTGCTAAGGGGGAGAGCCCAGAGCAAGCCACAGACCCCTGCTTTTATACTATCTTGAGACAAAAGAAACACAATCAGCTCAGCTGGTTTCTTAGAATTTCAGCAATTTTGGAAAACTTATCAATTTTGTATGTCCTGTCAGCTGCCTAAGCCATGACCCACCTTATCAGGCTGACCACAACTGGTCCCCTGCATCCCTACTCCAGGTCAAACTCATACAAGGAAATCACAAATCATACAGTTATCTTCAAATATACATGGAAATCAATCACAAAACATATAGTTGTGTTCAGAGATTACAAAAGCAAGCAAGGAAATCACAAAGCATACAGCTGTTTTCAAAAATTACAAAAACATGTCATTGAGTAAAAGTATATCACTTCTGACAAGGACATTGAATACAGGTTTCACCACAAATACACATATTCTCATATGCAGGCTCATTGTCCATGTTTTCATATGCAAGCTCATTATCAAATGCTGACCCAGTATTTGTTCCCTCTATTTCAGTTTCTACCATTTCCGTTCTCATCAACGGACTATAGACTATAGGCTATATTTTCAAATGTTGGGATTGCGGCCAATACTGCCAAGGGCATTGAAGGCAGAGCTTGTATATATAGTACCTACATGCATTAGACTTTGTGTAGGGGAAGAAGTGTAATCATGTGTGGCCTGGACAGTGGCTGAATGTCCCATCAGGAGGACTCAGCTAAATCTTCATTACAGCTTTACTTTACTTGAATTAGGTACAAAGCTTATTTCATATCAAGGGTAGGAAGGATGGCTGCCTAATAGTTTAATGTGGCCATAGGTTTTCTGCTTTCTTGATGGGGAGCAACTGCTTGCTCAAAAACTGTGGCATGTCTGTCTCTTTTTCTATGCATCCATGACAGAGAAAGAACTGGCAAGTGTAGTAACCAAATTAGCTGAAATGAGATACCTGTGGCCATAGTCTTAGTTAGGCTGATATGCCTTTGAAATAGCCACAGCCATAATTAGGATCATAGTGAGCCTGCAGCAATGCACAATGATCTGAGACTTGTGAAGTTTTTCAAAGAGGTTCATTTTCCTAGGGAATAGCAAGGTCAACATAAGGCAATAGCAGCAGGGGGGAAATATATGTTCAGACTATTATGAACACTAAAGTACCTAAAGATGTCCTTCACTAATGTACCCAAGGAATAAGCAGTTAGTGCATTTGGGATGCAACTTTAACCTTCGCATTGAGATTGCTGACGAGGGGACCCATTACTGACCATTCTGAAGAAAAATGTTTCCCATGGGCTAAAAGCATCAATCCCTTTTGCAAAGGTTGCTAACCATCTGCCTGAAGAAAATTGGTTTGCCTGCTGCTAGACTGACCTTAGGTTGAACTATAGACCTGAATATAACAGTTGCTCCAACATTCTAGGGGAAAAAAAAGATACTTGGGTCTAATGGATATAAAATCTGTCTTTATGACAAGCTCCCAGTCTCTAATTCCACACACAGAGACACACTCACACACCATGTTTATAAGTCATGCATGGTAACTCAGGCTTTTTAAAAACTGTTTTTAAAGCCCAAGTAGTTTGTAGAAAGTGTGCCTCTTTCCCCTTAAGATCTCACAACAAGCAGCTTCACATTTTGATAAATTAACTATGTCAAAACATTTGCATTCAATAGCTACATTCTAGCATTCAGTATATACTGAAAAGAGATAAATGGGTATGTCAAAATGCAGGCAGTTTCCAGCATATTTCTCCTTGTAATGGCATGGGTTTTTCTTCATTTTCTTCATTGTTCTTCCAATCTATATGCAACTTCTTAGACATCAAGTGTTTTAGAGTGGAAGTAAATATTTGCCATGTTCACACTTAAGAAACAGCCAGGTGTCTTGGCTTATTAAATCACTATATGAACAAGCAGCATGCTTGTTGGTATTCACTGCTAGGATAATTTAGACCACAACTAAAGGATTGATCTCCTTCTCTTCTGCAAGAAAGGGAGAGCAGTTGCCCTGGAAAGGGAGTTGGTGTGGGAGTAATAAAGGTAAGATGAAAAAGAGAGGCACAGGAGCAGCCTAGAGATAAGGAGACTCCCTTCAACATCATATCTCTGGCTAGGTTCAGCTAACAGATTTGTCTATCATGACCACAATCCTCAGAATAACCAGATAGGCAAAACATGCAGAACGTGGCATCTGAAAATTTTCCAGCTCTCTTACCTGCTGTGATCATAAGTGTCTATTTTTATTTCTTGTAATGAAGTAAAACATTACATCTCTGTGCTGAGTTTCTGCTCTCCTCTCATGTTGTGTTTATTTGTGTGTATGTGCACTAGGAAGTACAAAGCATACTGCACAGACTCTAGGTGATGTGACCAGGAGGAAGGGAGGAGGAAGGAAGAAAGGGTTAGATGGAACAGTTGCTAAAATATAAGCTTTTTCACAGCTGCCTCTCCCATAGAGATTCACAGGGGATTTCGGGGTGGGGGGATTTTTTCGTTACAACTTCCTTCTGGTTACCTTCTGAGCCTACCAGTGGGAGCATCAGAACTGTTGTATCATTGAGACACTTCTAGGTACTTTTGGTTGGTATTTGGTCAGGAAAAGGATTTCCAGGAAGCCAAAGGGGAAAAAAAAATGGGATATGAGCTGGAAAAATTGAAGGACACCCCACTAATGCCTAGATGGTTTCTGATATCTTATGGAGGTTTTAAAAAGTCATAAGCCTGTTTTGAGCAAGGTTTATTGCTGGTCTTCAGTGTGGAGATCATGCTAAGCTATCCTGACCTGATTATTTGACTGACTGATAAAGAGGAAGTAAAGAAGTTGCATGGACCACAATACATTCATACTTCAGAAGATTTAAACACTGTAGGAATAAGGGGCCAGAGTTTTGTGGTCAGGTGACATTGGGTAATTTCTTCCTCTCCCTTTTCGTTTTGCCACTGAGTCTTCTAGATATGTGGTAGAGTTGCAGCATGTAATCAGGTTAGGCAAGGCAGAATTTTCATTAATCCCTCCCCCACAAATAGATTTGTGTTGTCAATGATGATCAATCAAAGGTTAACCTTTGTTCTCTTAAAATATTCCATATTTCTCCAGACAGTCCAGTTTATAGATTCTGAATGTCTTGTCTGGCCAGGAATGTAAAGAGCTAAAATCTCCATGATTGTTCATTGATTTTATAAAAGATGAAGCAACCACTAAGGAGCTTCACCTTTCACATCCCCCAATCTTTCCTTATCTACTTACTCTCCCCTGTTTTACTTAATCTCCTTGTTCCCAATTTCCTCCATCCATGTGCCTGCTCTTTTGCCTTTCTGTTTTTTTTTTTTTTTTGTTTGTTTGTTTACTTTCTGCTCACTTCAGGCCATTGCTTTCTTCTGCCTATGCCAGCCACAGTGGAATCTGCATGTGTGTGTCAAAACAGGTAAGATTATGGTTTCAAAGCCTGCCCCTTTTGTTAGTGCTTGTATCATGATGCCACATCCCCAATCTTGCCTGTTTTGACACTCCACCCTCTATCCCCATAGATGCCACTGGCCAGCCATTGCCCTCCTCCAAATGCTTTTCTATTTGCTGCCTGCCCATCACTAACCTTGGTCTGCAATCTAATATCCAGTTCTTCTTGCTTGTTCCACAAACTAGGGTTCACTTTGTCCCAGCCCAGGATTCCCTCTTCTTCTAGCATCTGGTGGGAATATATGAATGTGTTAATATGGAGTTTATGTGTGTTTTCTGTGTGTGTTTTGTATGTGAGTATGAATGTGTTGGACTTTGATCAAGAAGATCTGGATATCCAGTAGTCTCTGAAACGTTCTAGTTAACTTTTTCTCTAATTCCAACCTATCTCACAAGGTTGTTCTGAGGATACAATGAAGGGAGATTCCAAGTAAGTCACCTGAAGTCTTCAGAGAAAAAGCAGGATATAAGAGCTTAACCACATATATGTACTTTGCTACATATAGCACATTAGGTGCAACAAGCTATCTCTTAAACCAGCCTTTCTCAATTGGTGTTCTATGACACCCTAGGGTTCTATGAGAGATCATGATTGAATATATCTACCTCTACATCTACATTTTCTGGTCAATCATGTTCAATTCTCAGAGACTGCCTGGACAAGTCCCTGCAGTTTTCTTGGCAAGGTTTTTTCAGAAGTCATTTGCCATTGCCTGCTTCCTAGGGCTGAGAGAAAGTGACTGGCCCATGGTCACCCAGCTGGCTTTGTGCCTAAGGCAGGACTAGAACTCACTGTTTCCTGGTTTCAAGCCTGATGCCTTAACCACAACACCAAACTGGCTCCTCTCTCTCTTTCTCTCTCTCTCTCTCTCTCTCTCTCTCTCTATATATATATATATATATATACACACTGTGTATTCTCACTAGAAATATTGTATATACACTATCTCTATCTCTATCTTGATCTCTATATCTGATAGGCTTCTCATGTTTAAAAGCTTCATGGCAGCATATCCTGGGTATAGCAATGTCTATGGAATTTGGCTGATGTGGATTTATCTGCAGATGTCATGAGTGCCGTTGAGCTGAAGTCATCAGCGCAATGGCACACATGACAATAGCAAGGAAATAGGTGAAGGGGTGCAAGATAAGTAGCCATCAACCCACAACGACTAACGGCCAACAAACAATAACTAAACGGATCACGGAGCACACCCAAGCCATCAGCGCCAATACAACGGAGATCGCCCAGCTGACAGCAATCAGCAGAGGAATAGAAAACCTGATGATGGGCGATCCCGGAACCCCTCACCCACCGGCAGGGCAACGTATTGGACAAAGGGGGGTGACGTGACCGCGAGTGAGGGGGCGCTGACCGGCGCGGGGTATTTAAACCCCGCACCGGCGCGCTCCTGTCACTCTCAGCTTTTTTCTTCCAACGCTGTAACTGCGCTGTGAATAAATCAGAGCCTGATCCACGAACCAGTGTCTGAGTATTATTCAGAGGCAGGCAGCGCATGACAGCAGATTAGTTAATTTCTGATAAAAAATTGAAAACACTAAAACTTGTATGTATCTTGATAAACAGAATGGAAATAACTTAAATGTGGAAGGAATTTGGAAAAAAGATTTCTAGTGAGAATTCTTTGATTTCTGCTTTAAGTTTCATGGTATAAGAAGTGTGAAATATAAATGGGCTTAATCAACTAATAGATCAAAAAATAAACACTTTCTAAACTGAACTCACTGGGGCTTGAGAACATTACCCTAGGGATAACACAGTGTGTCCTTGACTTTCATCTCTGAAAGGACCAGATTTTAATCCCTTATTATTATAAAAGTGGCTTGTTCATAAGATAGTTTAACCCTGTCCATAGGTATGCACAGGAGGGGGGCAAGTAATAAAACATTGGGATATAAGTATGAAAAGCTGGGGTTAGCATCATGACATCACCACATTTGTCTTTTTTATGTGTGGGGGAGCTGTCATTGTAGCTACCCATGAATTTCTATCTCCCAGTCAACGATTGTATTTACTAATACATTGTAGGAGAACATTTTTCTTAACCAACCTCAATGTACTATCATCTAAGCTTTTGGAAGAGAGGTAACAATAATATCCCATTAAAAAGATAGTATTTGTCTTTGGCTTAATAATATATTTATTAGCCAACAGTCCAGTCAATTGGATAAGAAGAATTCATCCTGATTCATTTACAGAAATTTCTAGAAAGATTTCTACGTTCGCCTTGACTGGGATTGCTGTTAAGGGGCTATTGCTGGATCTGATATTAACTTTAAAGATAGATAGATAGATAGATAGATAGATAGATAGATAGATAGATAGATAGATAGATGCAATCTGAATAAGGATGAGTTTACTTAGTTTACAACATTGCTCTAATATTTTATTTGTTCTTCTCTTTTTATTTATTTTTTGTCTGTATACTACATACTACATAATTAGTCAGTGTAAATGAGGCAAATAAAATAAAAACATTCTAAAAGTTTAGTTAATTTCATTTTACTGTATCAAAACTGTGACTCTGTAGATCTACCCAAAGTATTCACTCATCTGGGAGTTAACAGCAAAGATGTTTCAGATAAATTTTCATGCTTTTTGCCAATGTTTGATTGGCAGCTGTTGTTTGATTGGCAGCTGGGTCATCCTGATGACAGGGGAGGGCCAAGAAGGGAGAGGAGGAAGGAGCACAGGTGTTTATAATCTACTCTGGCAGTTCTGTCCTTCCACACTGCTCTAGCTGTGTAGATCACCTTTTACCCTTCTGCTTTTTCAAGAAGCATTGGGATTTTTATGCCGCTTGCAAAATACTTGGCTACAACAAATTCGAAAGCATGGGCGAGCATTGTTAGAACAGCTGACAGTTGACAGAATGGAGGGAGGGAGGGAGGACTCTAAAATTTAAAAGAGATTATACTACCCAGTCATTCAATTTCAGTTTCCCAAATAGAACTAGAAATTATATTCAGCAATTCCTTCTGCTAATCCCAGGTATATGTGAATAATAATGGCTAATGAGTGGGAAAGGAAAGACACAGATTGCCTGTTCATGGGTACTAGGTTATCCCTTACATTATTGTGAAATAAAAATAGTATTATAACAAAAGGAGCCTGGCCTCAGACTTGTAACGTCTTATTCTCTGGGGCAGAAAAGAGCATCAGGTCCTAACAACTGAGCCGGTATAGTCCAGGCCCTGCAGAAATGGTGCTATTGGGAAGCTTGAATAGTGCAGAAGGGACAAAGGCTATTCTATTTCTGTGCCGGGCTAAAATACTGCAAGTGACTGGAAAGACCTCTGCCTGAGTTCCTGGAAAACCACTGCCAATCAAAGTAAATGGTACTGGGCTAAAAAAATACATACCAGACATGAGAAATTGAAGTTATCTATGTCCCTGTATGGATGTCGCAACTTGTTGGGCTGTAACATTTTACCTTCTCAGGTTGGGTATAGATTAAATGAATGTACTTCATTTAAATGTTAATATGCCTGCTTTCTGCCTTATAACAGCCTTTCAAGACAACTGGGGAGAAAAGAAATAAGATACAGGAAGGTGGACTGATGAGATGATTTACTGTGGGAATAACCGTGTGGAATTACAATCTGAAAGGAGTTAAAATATTCCCATAAAGCATCCCTACATAATAGAGATAGTGAGTTTCAAACTGACAGATTGATATAAATTATTTGTTTTTCACTCCCATTTCTGTACTAGGCTGCAGTTTACTTGAAATCTGCATGAATACACACACACGCACACATGGTGCACTTTTTCATTTGCTTCTCTCTTAATGTGTATATTTTTGCAATTTTTCTCAATTTTGGGGAGGGCATCTTTCCTAATAAAGTGCAATTGGGGACACACTTTCCCCTAATATGTACATGCCTATACTCTCTTTATAATTGCACCTTACTTCAGAAAAATGAAGAAAATACAAGATCTAAGATCAAATTGTGTGTTTCGATTTGCATACAGGCTTGGGATGGGCAAGTTGCATAAGTATGCAGTGAAGTGCTAAACAAATTTCTCCTCTTACTCTAGTGCAAAAAGAATGTTTTTAATCTGAAAGCACACATTCCCATAGCTTTACTCTCCTCTCCAGATTAGCAGTATGAGGGCAAGTTATTTCCATTTTCCCCGAATCATGCCGTTTCTCTCTAAGCGGAAACTATAGCATACTGTATCTCCTGGATAGCAACTATTGCCAGATTGTTTGACACAAACAAACAAACAAGGTAGGGCAAGCAGAAGCTTCATATTTCTAAAGATCTAGGAAAACCCTGGCTTATGTAGAGAAGCCACTGCTCTATTTATAGTTTGTTGTATTTGGCTTTCAAACTCAGAAGCCAAATTTGCTGTAAGAATGAAAGAACTCTGGTTCAAAATACATTCTGTGAATCATTTGCATTGAGTCCAGTATCAAGATGTGTCTCTTATTCATGTAAGAAACAGTGATGTAATCCTAAGAAATATCAATGAGATACCAAAATCCAGCCCATTCTTACAGCTTTTGAGTTTTTGTTTTCATGTGTACATCAAAGCATCCCTCAGATGTTGTATGCACTTTCAGTGGCTTTTCTTTTGCAAGATAAAGGAAGTATGGTATCTAGGTGGCTTGTGAGACTGTATATTTTATTTTTTTAAAAGAACTTCATTAGTTTTCAGAATATAATTAAAATACAAAATATAGAACATAGAACAGATAGACTACAGAACTAAAGAAAAATCTATAAAATGGCAGAACAGAGAGAGAACAGAAACAGAAAGTGACTTCCAACCTTCTCCAATACCAATATGGATACATTTAAAAATATAATCTCTTACCATTAGTTAAACCTTAGTAACATTATTTCTATCAAATCAAACCATTTAATCATTAAAACTGAAATCAAAACTTCATTTTTTTTTTGACACAAGCAAGTTGTCTAAAAGTGGTTGCCAAGTAGAAACAAATCCAGAAACAGAATTTTCTCTTATCAGCGCTGTTAACTTGGCCATTTGGGCCAGCTCCATCAGTTTGATAGTCCAGTCCTCCACTGTAGGTATTTGTGGATCTTTCCATCTCTGTGCATATAAAGGTCTTGCTGCTGTAATCATGTATAAAAGCAAAGTCCCAAGTTGTTTCTTGAGCTCCTTCTGCATCAGACCCAAGAGAAACAGTTCTGTTTTTTCTTTTTTTTTTTGGGGGGGGGAGGTAAGTCCACTTTAAGGATCTTTTGAATATTGGCACATACAGTTTTTTGTCCCAACTTTTTTTGGCCTTTTCACAAGTCCACCAAAGATGATAAAAAGTTCCTTCACCAAGAGGACATTTCCAACAAACATTCATTACTCCATTATACATTTTTGACAACTTATCAAGAGTTAAATACCAGTGATACATCATTTTATAAAAAAATCTCTTTTAAGTTATAATTCAAAGTAAATTTCAAATCTTTGTTCTACATATTCTCCCATTGCTCCAACATAATATTGTATCCAAAATTCTTAGCCCATTTAATCATACATTCTTTCACTTGTTCATCTTCTAAATTCATCTGTAACAACATTTTGTACATATTTGTAATAACATGTTCATCATTTATACAGAGTTCCATTTCAAACTAAGTTGTTTCATTAACAAATCTGAAATTCTTTTTATCCACTTTAAAATGCTCTAACAATTGTAGATATGTAAACCAATGGCATGGAAAACCTTCCAGCTCTAACAATTCCCTTGTTTTAAGCTTTGGTTCACCCTCTTCAAAATTTAACAAACCTTTATAATTAACCAACTTGTTCCCCCACATTTTCTCTTCTAACAAATGCTTCTTGAGGTGACAACCACAATGGCACATTAGGAGACAGTCTTGCTTTATATTTGTTCCAAACCCTCATTGAGTGTCATGAGTAAGGATGGCGAGCAGGGGGCTCCCATCCAGACTGTCAAGCGCATGCGTAGCACTGAGGAATTGTTCAGCCATTCAAAGAGAGACAGATCGGGACCGCCTTAACCCTTGGGGGTTATATGTCTGGGTTTTCCCATGCTTCTTCAGTTTGTTAGGATTCCTGTTAAGTACTAGCAATAAATATTAGAGACCAGTTCCTTGTCTCAATGTGTTTCCTGGTTGTTAGGACATTGAGGCTGTATACTTTATTAATATGTATTCATTCCACTTCACTAATCATTTAGCAAGGCAGGCACTATGAACAGATGTTTGATTACTCTCTGAAAAAGAAATAAAAGAAATAAAAAGAATAAATAAAAAGAAATAAAGGGACGCGGTGGCGCTGCAGGTTAAACCGCTGAGCTGTCGATCGGAAGGTCGGCGGTTCGAAACCGCGCGGCGGGGTGAGCTCCCGTTGCTCGTCCCAGCTCCTGCACACCAAGCAGTTCGAAAACATGCAAATGTGAGTAGATTAATTGGTACCGCTTCGGCGGGAAGGTAACGGTGTTCCGTGTCGTCATGCTGGCCACATGACCCGGAAGTGTCCTATGGACAACGCCGGCTCCAAGGCTTTGAAACGGAGATGAGCACCGCCCCCTAGAGTCGGACACGACTGGACTTTACGTCAAGGGAAATCTTTACCTTTACCTTTTATTGAGTAACAGATGAGATATCACACATCCTTATCTTATTATGTGTTTAATGTTAAACTATTTGCTAAGCATTCCAGTCATTTTCAGACGTGCTTTGCTTGCACTATGTACTGATGTTATTACGTTCAGCAACAAGCCTTCAACTTCATATTTGTGTAAAACATTCTGTTAATTCAAGCATATTCACTTTATCATACACTTTCTTTAAGCATACAAAGCATACAAGAAATTATACAATAATATTTATTTTTTCACATTCATACATTCATATCACCTGCTGAAGGGCAAAACTCTGATCTGCACACCACCTGCAAGACACAAAGTGTTACTACACTTATTGGACTTTGCTTGTTGTTACTTTTCATACCTTGTTGATCAGAATTTTGCCAAATACTTTCCCAGGCTCTGTGAGCAAGCAGCCTCTCCCCCACTACCCCATGGCATTTTCATCTATTCTTTCTAGCTTTCTCTTTCTATAGGGGAAGAATAATGGCATTCTTCCTATTATTAGGCACTGATGCAGTCTTTACATGTGTACATTAAACAAGCCACACAGTGAGTCTAATAAATAAATAAATAAATAAATCCCTAGACAGTCTGCTCCACTATAAATATTTAATGCTATAGGCAACATTTATTGTTAATATAGTACAGAAACCTGAAATTATGTAGAGCACTATGGATTAATGCTATTTTATTGCAGCAGAAAACAAGTATTGTATGTAGGAAAATAATTAGATCTGATCAGCAGTCTAGATTAAGAGCATTTATAAGAAAAAGGCAAGTACTTTTTAATCTCATAATACAATAAATATATACCAGAATAATAAAACAGCATTCTGAGAATCATAGATTTAACAAAATAGTGTTAACTAAACCACAGTTGCTGTTTTTTGTTACAAGTTATATGTACTAATTTATTTTTGCCCCTTGCCTACACACCTACCCACATATATCTCTGGAGGTGTCCCTTCAGAAGCAAACCTCCACAGTTTTTCTTAAAGCTTTGCTTAGGCCTGACTGTTTCTTTTAGCAGTTGAGAGAATTGTCACTTGTCCTATTAGAAGGTCATTTTGCACTGACATTCAAGTCTCATTCTCTTTGGTACCTTTGTTTCAGATCATCCTAAGCTTCTTCCACAGCATCCTCCTGCTGTTTCTTGGAGAGCTTCTTTTGTCTTCTTTAGTTCCTCTTAGCAATTCTTCCTCCACTGTGCAAACCAACTGCCTCTTTGCTTCCTACACCATCCCACTCACCCCCTTGAGCCTGCATGCTGCATCTCCTGCTGCAATATTTTATCAATGACGATCAAATTAGAATCATGACTACAGAAGCTCCCCAGGCTAAAATGTGGCTTATGCTTCATATGCTTTTCAAAACAGAGCAGTAGCATAAATCAGAGAGTGCTGTTTTAATTTCAGTTGGAATAGATGCACTTACCATACTGCCAACCTCAGGACTTAAGCACTCCCAGACTCCATACCTGGAGCTCTTTCAAGGGAAAAGATGCCCAGTCAGGTGCAGGTAAATTCTTATCCACATAGATAAGGTCTTCTGCAAGCATCAAACCCTCTGTCTTCTCTGGATTCACTTTTAGCCTGTTGTACCTTATTCAGTCGGCAATCTGATCCGAGCAGGAGTCCAACAAAGAACCTGACACACATGATGGTCGTGGTGATAATGATAACAATCAGAAAGAAAAATGGGCCTGAGTGTCATCTGTTTATAGGTGGCAGACAGTTCTTCATCCCCCCAGCAGCTTGATATACATTTTGAAAAACATGGGGGGGACAGAATAAGGAACATGTTTAAAGAGCTAATCAGGATGATCCAAACCAAGAGATAAATCTGATGCCCCACTGTCAGCTACAGAAAAGCAATGCAGATGCATGTTTGGTTTCTGTATTGTGCAGCTTCTGGATACCCATATGCCCTACCTACTAAACATTCGTGCTTTGAATTGTCCATGTAGTGTTGTGCTTGTGGAATAAAGGATCATTTTGTAAGTAAGTACCTGAACTATACCAAGCCACAGGCCTCCCTTCCAATAGCTCAGAAAGAGGGTGTTCTGAAGGGAATTCAAACATATAATTAAAATAACATTTTATGTTAAGTGTTTGATGCTGGGAGGGGGCAGGTTCTTTGCTCTCAAATAAGCTCTCAAAGCTTTCAGACTAAATTGATTCTGGAGCAATGGTTAACTTCATAGGCTTGGCTATTTCTTCAGATATGCCTTACCACAGGCCTATTGATGAAGGTCAAGACTAACAACAGAAGGCTTGTGCACTCTGGACCAATTTCTGAATGTACTGTTCATCTTCACTTTACCTCCTTTTCCCAGTTACATCAACCTGACCCACCAGATTTGGGATGGTTCCCCCCAGTTAAGGAGGTCAATCTAGTGGGACTGAGAAGAAGGGCCTTCTCAGTGGTGGCTCTCCCTCTGGAATATCATCCCTGCAGAGATAAAATTGGCCCCTATCTTAATACTCTTTCAAAAGGCCCTGAAGACATAGTTTTGCCAGCAGGCCTGGGGATCCCAGGTTGATGTGGAGCCCATCAAGTGTTTGAACGTATTGTTGCTGCCAGGGGGAGGGGGGTGTAGAGGGTTTTGTATTTGGGGTTTCATTTTTGTAATCCACTTGGAATCACATGAGTGAGTTGGATGGCCATATAAATCCCTTTAATAAATAAACAAATACATAAATAACTTTAATTCATAGATATGCCCAAATCACCATTAGCTAAGGTACCCCTTCAGGAGTATCTGAAAGAATGATCAATGATATCAAAATTATGGGCAATACAGGGTGATCAAAACTCTGACCCTTTTTATATGCGGGCGATGCATCCAATGCATGTTTTGAAAGGGTGGGACTTCAATTGCTCATTTGTGTCCACCACTTTGATGTCATTGACAAACCCTGTAGATGCTTCTGTGACACTTCCCTCTTCACCTTAGGGCACTGTCCTAAGTAATACAAAGGACAAGGCTTAGGTTCTCACCCAGAGTTTCACTCCATCCCCAACCCCTCCCTCCCCCCTACATACACCAATCGGGAATTCTATAGCAAGACTTTAACCAGGGGGAATTTTTTTTTTTTTTTATGTATCATACTGAATGTATGTGAATGTTCTTTATCCTTAATATGTCAATCATTAGTCCTTGGCCTTTTCTCAAGAAGTCACCACTTGCTGTAATATTAATTGAGTCCCAACCAATTTAAGAATAACAAAATCAGAGATGCAAAAGATTGAACATTGTCAGTGATCAAACTTCCAATGTTGAAAACCTTGTTAATTTCAGACACAGCTCTAAGGAAAAACATCATTACTAATTCTTTGCTTCATGTAACCCAAAAGGAAAATGTTCTGAATGTTATACTGAGTGCAAAACAGCAAAACTGATCCTTGAGAAAACGTGCTGGTTATTGAGAAATGTATCTGTGTTCTGTGCTTAGGGATATGAATGCCTTAATGAAATCAGTCGGTTACTCCTAGGAAATAACCTATCATTCATTCCATACAAAATATTTTAAGTTATAGTTTTGTTTCAGTTGATGCCACTGATAATAAGAAACCTTTTAGTGGGGGACAAAAGCTGAGAAAAAGCCATTTCCTCTCCTTACCAGAGTGATTTGGGGCATCTGCTGAGAAGAGTTCAATTACTGCTACTATTTTAGTCAGTGACTGAAAAAAGAGCAAACTATAAAACAGATAGATATCACTCCTGTATACCTCAAAGCCTTTAAAAATATCTCCCCAGTTGCTCCTAAATTACAATTAACAATCTGTAAATAGTACAGATTTTTTTTTAAAGATGGCATTTTATCTCAACTTTAAACGTTGCCACATGTTATTTATTAGATTTACATCCTATCTTTTATACAGGAACTCAAAGCAATGTTGTATGTGGGGCTCTATCCTCCCTGTGAATTAAGTTGGGCTGAGAAAGAAGGATTGACCTAACATTGTAATGGGAGCTGAGGGAAGACTGGACCTCCCTGCTCCTAATCCAGCACCTTCACCACTGCATCACACTGGCTGGCTGGCTGGCTGTTCAGCATTTTCTATGTCAGCTGGCTTCTCACAGATCTTCCCCAGACATGCTGTCAGAGGGATCATTTTAACCAAAGATTCTTTAGGAATTAATATGTATATCTGACTGCTAGAATTTACCACCTAGCTAAACCCAGTCCAAAATCAGCTATTATGGCCATGAAGCATTTTATAAAAAGTTTACTGAGCCTAATTTACTTTGGTGGGTGATAATATGCAGTTGTGTTATACATTCAGATCACCAAGTTTGATTGTTCTGATCTGAAAGGCAATAAATGTGTAAATGTAAATGTTCATAAACTATCATTTATTTCTTCAGGTTTACTGAACATTCTTCCCACTTCATTTTAAAGAAATAATAACTTGAGTGGTGGGATATGTTCATTGTGATTGCATATTTTTTTTTAAATAATAGTTTAGCAATCTGTTTTAATGTTTGGAAACCTATTAATCTCTTTTCTGTCAATGCTTATTATGTATTCCTTTCCTGTAAGAAACCAAAAGATGTTAGGCATTTGTAGACATGATGTGCAACTAATACATTTACACAGCCCCTTATTGAGGCATCCTGAACTTTATATGTATCATTTTAGTTGTTCTAGTCATTACAGTAGGGATAAAATTTAACCTCCAAAGCTATAATGTTTTTTTCCCTTAACTTAAGGAGGGCATCTTTGAATGCCACATATAATTCATCTGATCATCATAGCTGAGAACTAGCCAGGATATGAAGTTGTGAAAGACTTACATAAAGGTGTTGTGAATCATTTGCAGAGCAATCAGAATAGTATTGATCTCAGCTGTTGATGGAAGTTAGAAACAAATATTGCCTAGCATCCTTTACTATTGCCTGAGTGCCCTAAAGGGCTAGAATCTTCCTAGTAATTGAATACACAAGAGGTCCATTTGGTTTATTCTGCTACTTTAGAAAGCTTTGCTCAGATTCCCCACTCTCTCTCTCTCTCTCTTTTTGTTACAGAAATAACATGAAGACAATCTACCGGCTCTCACATGAATTAGTCTATGTCATCAAGGATGGCATACTTATTTTTAATTTGCCATCAAACATAAAATACCACAAACAACATTCCTCTTGTCACAGATTTTACAATACCTGCTTTCACTGAATCGAAGTGCTAGATATACTTACAGCAATATTAGGTTCTTGTCATGAAATGTAAATTGAAGAACTGAAAATGTTTCAAAGTTATTATTTGGAATTATAAGTAGACAAATGTATTGATTGTACTGCCCATGATTGCACACAAAAGTAACTTTGCAAAGAATTATGGGTAAGTCATGTCAAAAACTAATGAGCAATTTGGACAGAGAGAAAATCTAAAGAGAGAATACTGTGCTAATGTCCATTCCTCAAGAAGAAAGAAGAAAGTTTTAGGTAAATGGTGAAAAGTTGTACAATGTGTATTTGGTGTTTTGCTTATCAGTTAATGAAGAAATGAAGAAATGTTAAACTTTTGAGTATGCAGGTGTTCAGTATGATTTACTGTATTTAATAACATTGAACAAGCACTGTCTTTCCTAAGATCTGCTTCAGAATTAAACTACTTGTCTGACTTGAAAGAGACATTTGACAGACAGTATGTTTTAAATGTCTGGGAATTTTCTAAGATTCTGAGCTCCAATTTGGAAGATATTTAATTAACAATAAAATAGTATTTTAAATACAAGAAATATTAGAGTTTCATTTTAGTTCAGGATAGCTTCCTAAGGAAGTTTATATCATGCCATTTGAATCTGTCAATTAACAGTTAAGATTTTTAAAAAGTGCCCTTTTTCTGCTATAAGCTATAAAAATGGTTGAAAAGTGTTTTTTTTTACTATAGTGGATGGTAGTAGTACTACTATCTATTACCGCTGTATTTGAAAACGGTTGCTAACTGAGGTAGTCGTTAAAGGACGACTGGCTGTATTTGCTGGTTCAACTTTATGATGACTTGAGAAAATTCTGTTCAGACCAAGGTGCTTTGGCAGCTGTCTGCAAGGTATTCAGCCTAAACCCCAGGCTATCATCTCCTCCCATTGGGCAATTCCTCTGCTGCTGTGCCTCCCAATTTGGCGTTCCAGAAGAGTAATTGCCTTCCTCTGGGTGATCCTTAGTGGACACAAATATATGTCTCTGTGTGTGTGTGTGTGTGTAACTTAAATTGGTATATACAAAGTCAAAGCATTTATTTATTTATTTATTTATATTTCAAATTCCATTACTGCCCACCCCTCTCAAAAGAGAGTATATGTGTGCTTGCATATATCCAAGTTATATGCAGGCACAACAGCCAGCTTTAAAATTAAATTTCCATTTTTTTTTCCTGCTGTTCCTGAGAAACAAATGCTGCAGATTCCGTTACAGCAAGTTTTCTTTGTAGCACAATGGTTACAACACTTGTCTAACTTGTAGAAAGTTCAGCAGATTTTTTTTTTTCTTCCTTTCCCTGAACTGCCTACGTTTTGGCTGTTTTCTTAATTAAGTGCACCGTTTCATTATTTTTTCAGTCTCTCAAGTCACAGAAAAATAAGTAGCACAAGGAAGGAAAAATGCTAATAAAAAAAAAAGCTGCTGGGTTTCGAACCAGGGACATTCTACATATCAGGCACTTGTTCTAACCATTATTAAGAAGGGCATGTTGTAATAGAATCCGCAATTGGGGTAATTCAGGTAAAGCACAGGAAATGCATTGGGTCTTCCTGCTTCTATGAAGTAGCCAATCAAAGCGCAGGGGTTGGCTTAGAAGAAAACAAAGTGCATCAGGAAAACTGGACAATGGTGCTTGAGCGGACCGAAATAGGAAAACACTCCTTTGGAAGCAGAGCAGGAAAATGTGCCCAGATATCACATTCACAGTAGGTGAGGATGAAGACAGGGCTATGTCGTCTATTCCAGCCCTCCAAGATTACTTGTCCATACTGGTGATGGGACAACCTGGCTGTGCAGATAAGCTCTATGATTTGATGTTCAGTGGAAGTCTTTAGCTGTCAAGTTCCTGAGGTGAGAAATTATAACTGTAAAGCATGCTTAATATAGTTTTCCCTGAGTAGATTATCTTCTCAGTATAAGAACTGATAAGACTCTGTACTGAGAGTTTCTTCTACTGCATATGTTCCTCAGCACTTTGAAAATATAATCAGTATGGTGAAATGCAACCAATCCAATTGCAAAATTCATACCCTAGGAAGAATAATCAAATTCCTTTGGTCTTTCCTGATATTTTGAAGCTGTAGAGAACTAAGAAAGGAAAGTAAGCAAATACATTGAATTGAACTGTCTTTTTGTCTCTGAAGATCAGACTTCTAGAATCTGTAACTTACCAAGTTAGATGTACTTTACTTTGCCTGGCTTGAGATTTTAAAGATGAGTCAGTGAAAAAAAAATGATGTGAGTTACCAAAAAAACAAACAAAAATGGCATGGAAAGAAGACTGGAAGGAATTATTTGACTCATGATTATATCAGCTTTCAGAAACTCTAGGTACTAAAGCAATAGGGTTCTCCGCTTAAAGAGCTTGCTATTCAAAGGGGTCATTTACAGTAAGATTAGATACTAATAAGAGTACTTCCGTATGAAAGTTTTATTCTGTAAACACCACACTGTGTTCATATAACATTATAAAGAGTTCACATGTTGTCACCTCCAATTTCTGACCTCTTCTTTCACTTTTTTTTTTAGCAAAAAATCCATTAAGGGGGAAATAGAATAGTGATCAGAGCCCAGGTTTTGGTGACTTGTGTCGCATATACTGCATGCTTTTAAAAGGAATGGGGCTTTGATCACTTACTCATGCCTGCCATTTTTACATCATTGACCCCTCAGTTTTTTTTTCCCCTCTCATCATTGCATTGACATTATCATCATGATCACCATCACTGTGGCGATGTGGCTCAACCATTTGAATTATTGACCACCAGCTGGGAGTAAAGAGACAGGGTTTTTAAAAAAATATATATTCTGACTGCTATCTAGTGGTCGTCAAGATTTGTGCAGCTGAGATGCAGTCACTGGATAAGCATTATTGAAGAGCTAGAGTTCTAGAAAAGGGTTTTGCTGGCATGGGCACTGTAAACTACCCTAAGAACATTTTGGGATAAGGGAAAGTGAGAAGACAGTGGCCACTGGGAAGGTCATTCCCTGTCATGCAGGCTACAGAAGCACAAGAACCAATCCATTCAACTGCATTTTAAATTACATGCATTAAACTGGGGATTGGCTAGTCAATTTCAAGGCCTTATCTATCACAACCAGTTGAGAAAGAAAGGGGCTGCAGAAGCTGGATTTCTCAAACCAGCACTGCAGAACAAATGCTGAATGCAGGAACCAGATGAAAAGGTACAGTTCCAGAGCAGAACTGTATGCTAGGCCAATTTGAGCCAAATGGATCACCACTCAATCATGTCACCTCAAGCCTCCTTCTTCATGCACCATAGATTATCCAGATGGAAGGTCTTGAACTGGGATAAGAACAAAAGCACCACTTCCAAAGTGGAACATCTAAAGCTATCTTTGGACTGCAGGCTAATGATGAAATACATATTCTAGCATAAGTCCTGTTTAGCCTAAATTGTTTAAAGACCAATTATTCTGTGTATAATAAGAAACCCATTGTATAACCACATTAAGCCATGGGATATATTCAGAAGGAAGAGGAATATTTAATAGATAAAAATAATGTAATAATTTTTCTCCCATTAGGCAATTAGTGGGTGGTGGGACATCTCAGAAGATCTGAAGGTTGTCTTCTTGCACTTTCATTTTCTCCAACCTTGTGGCAATAACTTTAAGAAACATCGCTGGATGGAAATTCACAGTTAACAATATAATCTAGAAAACAGTGATAGTTATTACAGCTAGGCCAGATGTTTAAATATCTTGGAGGTATGAGGAAAGGATGGGAGTTTTCAAGTACATGTCTATGACTATTACACAATATGCAATTTGAAGTGTCTTCATGGTGTCAGGTTATATACAACCAAGATGTAGCTCAAGCTCCAAGGAAAAGGGCTGGGCCAGGTAGTGCTTGAAGCAAGATAAATACAAATTTGAAAATCACGATATTTTTCTGCATCATCAGGTTTCTCTCCATCCATTCTGTACTGAAGTTTGTTTGTTTTTGTAAGAGTTGTATATTGGAACATAAACAAGTCAGATGATTTCTACATTGGGAGAGAGAACTTCAAACTTTGGATTTATGACTGGGGGAATGGGGCAATTTTTCTGGAACTCATGTAGGAAGAAGGGCCATTCAGAATATGAGTTAGTCTTTAATATGACTGGATGGATCACTATGTCAAGGAAATAAAATTAATGAGTTAAACTACAACCTCAAAAGTTATTTCAGCATTTAGGATTTCCCCCCACATAATCTAAATGCATAAAAAACAATTCAGAAAAAAACAGTGATGGAGAAAGCAGTGAGGGGGGAAAAAAGGAAGGCATTCAAACAAACATTTTGCTGCTGAAACTAATAAGGTACTTAAAAACATACAGAGACAGTTGGCTAAGATAATTTATGTATTATAGCACATTAACACCCCTCTGCATGGAATCTGGCTTTAGAAGCAGATACATTGATTTTCTGCACACTTTTGTTTATGTTTGTTTTTTTATGTTTGTTTTTTTTTGGGGGGGGATATGGGGAGCTGTTATATGGTCAATTTTATAAAGATATTTCTCTTTTTTATATAGTATATGTATAAATGTATAAGTAATTGGTGGTAGATCACATAAATAAAAATCTCAATTTTCTTTGCAAATTCTAGTGATGATGTTACTTTTAAAATTGCCAAATGCTATTCTGAGCCTGTGCTGTTAGGGAACAAACTTGAAACCTGGCAATATAATCTATTGTTCACTTTACGTTACTTTACTTTACTTTCTTTTTAAATAAGATTTTATGAATATTATTATATTTACTTTAATATATAGTTAATATACATATATTAACTAACTCTTACAAATTGCTTGGGATATGTCCCCCACCCCCAGCCTACCCTGGTCATGGACTGTAATAAACTAACCTGTGGAGGGATGATGATGATGATGATGATGATGATTCCTTCTCATTTTCCATTTCCCCACCACACAAGGACAAGTTTGAGCTGATATATTCTTTCTTGATTTTGCATTTCATTTTGAAAATGGGGGCACAAAAAGTGTGATCTGGAAGCCACACACAAGCTTTGAGCATTCCTCTTGTAGTGGCTGGGGCTGATGCTTGCAAATTATTCTTTTGACTTGGAATAGTTAAGAAAGTCATTTCATCCCTTGGATTAGTTTAGAAACTCATTTCCATCCCTGGAAAATCTCCCCTAAAAATGGGTTCTGGCTCCAGCCACTTTTGATGGGTAGCTCTTGACATGTTACCCAAAACCTGGGCAGCTTTTGAAGCAAGGGAAAATGCAGAGTCCTTTGTAAAGTATCAAAAGTATTTTCAGAGTTTTATAGAAACAATATATGGTCATTTACCTCAGATGCAATGAACTGAACTGTGTTTACATTTAATAAGCATACTGTCACTATTACAGTCACAAGAGTCAGTGACACAGAATATTTGAGTGATTGGTGCTAAGGCAGTTTATCTTGGTGGCAAGTTTGCAGAGAACTTGGAGCTGCAATATAAGAACAGCTGAAACTGGAATGGCTCTAGCTGCTTGTTGATTACTCATGCTGGAAGAGTGTTTCCAGAGGGTTTCAAAAATACCTTCTGCTGCACATTCCCAAAGGAAAGGCTGCATGGTGTCCAAGCCCACATCTCCCCACTTATGTTAATGCTTGGCAAACTACTCATTAGATTTATATCCCACATTTCCTTCAGGTGCTCAAGGCAGTGTGTGTGTGTGTGCATACACATACACATACATTTTATTCACAGCCCATCTCTCTCAGAGAGCGACTGAAATATAACACTCCACTTTCTGTTCCCCACCCCCACCCCCAATAAGCCTGCGATGCAAGTTGGACTGAAAATGAGTATCTAGCCCAAAACAATCTAGTGATATTCTATGGTTGACAATAGACTGGAACGTCAGTTGCCCAGCTCCTACTTTAACATATATTGCCTCTCTTGTTTTGACGTTCCAGTCAGATGGCACATCAAAACAAGAGAGCCAATATATTTTTATGATTTTTTTTTTTTCATGTAGCAAATGTAGCAGATAACCTGGTGTCCTCCACCTGGGTAGACTTGTTTTAAAGAAAAGATTGTAATTTGTTTATTTATTTATTTATTTTGGCTGAGGACCACATTTAATCTTTGAGTGGCATGCCAGGTAATTGCATTATAAGGTGGATAAGACAAAGGCAAGACAAAGAAGTGGGAAGAAGCCAACACAAAAAATAAATGTGAGTTTAATTTAATCTGTACACAGTTATATCATATAACTGATATAATTATTGCCACATTGTCAATAATTTTCCCCATGGAAACAGAAACCCTTAAAGGTAGCGCCCAAACTCTTGGGGAGGAAACATGTGGCTCTGATGTTGTACACTACTGAGATGGGGCACAAGGGACAGATATTCTATGGCTCCCAGTGGTGTGACTTCCATTCCAAACAACCTTGAATCGAAGTGCTGCATTGTGAAAGGGGCATTACTAATTGAGGACTTAACATCAAGCCTACTTCTATTTAAACAACTTTCATTCTCTTTTCCATATACTGCTCTCCTTCGATTTTCTGCATACTTCTCTCCAAAAGATAGAAAACAAAATGCAAGAATTCAGCGGTGATAAACCCACTGCAAACTCAAATCTCTTGTAAATGTTTATCAAGACCCATCACATGAATGAAAACTTCTATAGAAGAAAGAACTCTTATATATCCCTGAATGGGCCTCCAGGAGGTGACATGTGGCTGGGTTCGAGTGGTAGTTCCATTACTGCACCCAGGTGTACTGGACCATTTTTTGTCCAGTGTCTAACCTTCCCCCTTTTTTTTTTTCTTTTGTAGATGGTACCTATAGCTTTAAAGGGCTCTGGAGGAAGTAGATTATCTGGAACTATTGCATTCTAGGTTCAGGTTAGCATATAGCACCAAGACGGCAGTACCTGTGGACAACCTCTGATTTTGGGATGGGAGTCGTATATCAGCCCTTCTTGATCTCTCAGCGGCTTTTGAGACCATTAATCATGGTATCCTTCTGTTTCAGCTGAGGGGGTTGGTAGTGGGAGGCACTGTTTTTCAGTGGTTCTCTTCCTTTCTCCATGGCTGGTTCCAGTCAGTGTTGGGGGTGGGGAAAAGGTGCAGCCCTAGGCCTCTGCTAGGTTCCACAGGGCCTGATTCTCTCCCCACTCATATTTAACGTCTACATGAAACCGCTGAGTGATGCTAACTATTTACATGGGTTGAAGTTTTATCAGTAAGCTGATGATACTCATACATCTCTGCCCCAGGCTGTCCCAGTGACACTGTCAACATGATTTCCCAGTGTCCGTTAACTATGCAGGTCTGGATGAGGTGGAACCGGCTTTGACTGAACCTTGACAAGACTGAGTGGCTGTGCATTTTAGGGCCACCCATATCTTGTGATTTTCCATTGTTAGCTCTGAATGGGGTTACCCTCCCACAGGGAGTTGGTATGCAAATCTGGGGATCCTCCTGGTCTCAAAGCTCCTGCAAGTGCACATACATCTTGTGTACCAGTTACACTCATTCTTAGATTGGTAGTCAATGCTCATGGTCACTCATGCCTTAGCCACCTCCCAGTTAATAGTAGAACATTGGTCATGGATTAGCATAGTTTTTTTGGGGGTGGACTGACTGAATAAACCACATTTAAAGTAAAACATGGCTTAGTGCAATGTATAAACCATGCCAGAATAACCCATATTCCAATATACTTTTCTTCTTATCTTTTAGCAAAGCTTCTGGAAAAGAACACTAGTCATATTTCCATCTAAGTTGCTGGCTGACTTTACAAATATTAGAAGAAGCTCATTATAGCACAGGTGTTTTGGAGGGATCTGTACAAAATTTAAATGGTTTAAATTGAACAGTGCCAATCAGGAAAAAATGTCTAATGTGTGTTAGACATTTTTCCACTTGCTAAAATAATGGAACGAAAAAAGATCAAGATTCAAAACAAATTATTGAAATATCTTTAAAGTAGGAAAGGTTTCAAATAATTTAGAATACTCTCTAAAACAAGGAGGAGTCTGGTAGTACTCACTCAGTACTTCAGACTCACACATTTTATTAAAAAGTATAAGCTTTTCCGATGCATGGAATAACACCTGTTGTTTTTGTTTATAATTCTGCCATTTGAAGAATTATATTTTTAATGTAATTTTTTATGCTATATGCCATTTTGCCTGTTAGAAGTTACAGTATTGTTTTGTAGAACACCATGCATGATTTCACTAAAATTGAGAATGATCATGGCGCTGCTTTTAATTTTCATTAAAGCCCTTTATAAATCCTACAGTGCAGGACCTATTTGCAAAAGCTTCTTGCTAATGGAGGGTTTGGGGATCCATTCAGAAGATGAGCCAGAATGTTTGTCAAGAGTAACAAAGGAAAATATAGATCCAAATAAGCTATTATAGAATTGAACTGGATGATGCCAGCGTTCTCTGAAATTAGCAGGCACACATTTGGATTCAGAAGGCATGACTTCCAGCATAATTAAGCATTGGACATTATCTGATAGAATGGCTTTCTTCCTTTCAAGAAAACAATCCAGTGATACAAATAATTCATCATTTTTTTAGCTGGTCCTTAAGCCCAGCTTATTTGAAATTTCAACCATTGATCCGTCTTGTAGTTGTCTTGTTTTCTCTGGGGTTCATAAGTTCAAATTGTCTTCCTTTTCATTTTTTTTAAATACCAAGAGAATGTTAGAATAGAACTGAGAATCTTCTGAGAATTTGAATATGTTCAAATTCATTGATAGCCTACATATTGTAAGGTATTTTATTCAATGAAAATGAACCAGGGACATCATTCAAAATCTTGGCCTGTTGATTCTATCAATCATCATCATCACCACTACCACCACCACTACCACCTTGCCACTGACCATTGGTACTGAATTTGAAACTTATTAAGTTATCTTTCCTTGCCCTGACAAGTTCTAGAACTAAACGTCTTTCATTTGCTGAAGTGAAAATTTCCACTTTTAGTACTGGAAGATTCCAATTCTTTTCTACACTATACTTTGTTCAAACTTTCCTTCTGTCAACCAGAATAAGCTCTTATTTAAATAGAACTTCCATAAGCAAAATTAGCTGCATCTTCCTGAAAATCACATTTTTAAATTTGTAGGAAAAATATGTACAATTGATTTCACAGAATAAAAATGGAAAAGCCACAATATGGCGGGTTAATATCTCTAATATTTTGTGTAAAGCAATCCAAAAGTCATACGTAAGATCGATTTTTTCTTTTTTTTTACTTTCCACAATATGTATTGGGTGGTTTCCTTCTATGACAAGAATGGTCAATATTTTGGGAATATATCTAAGGACAAACCTATTTATCCTTGAAAAAACTTTGGGGGATCTTTTGGTGATTATTTGAATGGATGGGATCAGTGATGAAGTGGGGTTCTTGAAGAAACAGGACCACAGATAAACATACACATGGATACAGAAATGCTAGCATTTGGGGTCAGAATATCTAGGGCACCCCCAGCTTCCTTGAGCATGGGTCCTCACAATCCATACTGTAACCTCCCAACCCCTGGGGACAGCTCATTTGGTATGATGCCAATCATCCACTTTATTCCAGAGGAAAATATCTGCAATAGCACTATTGCATCTTTTATATTGCTTAGTAATATATAACAATATGTGGGAGGACATTGTTTACACCATGACTGCTACTTTAACCAACTGGCTCCCCAACCCCACATCCCCCAGGCAGCCTGGTTGAGGAATATAGCCAGATCAGGACTATAGCAAATGTTAAATATCCCCTCCTCCACCCCACTTCCCATGGTAGAGTCTTGAGCCACATTGTCTTTCCCCACTATAGTATTTACAAGAGCCAGTCATATTCTTAGCATCGTATCTAGCTTGTCAACAAGTGATTACAGGTTAAATCTACTGAGATGAATCCTTGAGAAAGAAGAAAAAGCAAGTTAACAATATTTTCTAGCACTGGTATTGTCTCAAACAAAATTGCCAGCTGATGGATACATAAAATCACTTAAGTGAGTTCAATTATATTTTAGTGGCTTCTCCATTCCTGCCAAATATGCACATCTTCATGTATCCTAGCTATTTTTTTTCCCATTCCGCAGCCTCTTTTTATGATTATTCATCCTAATGTCCATAAATGAAACTCTATTAAAGCTTATTTCTTAGGCCGCTGTAAATTCAAACAGATATAAACAGTACACACAATGCTGAGCACACAGAATTGCTCATACAACAGACATTTAAAAATACTTTTTTTTTTTTAATTTGAAAAGTAAATCAAGGAACTTTCCAATAGGTTGAGAGGGAAATCATAAGTATTAGGGTTTGCCTATTGTTTTAACAGTTATATTGCCCTCATAAAATAAAATATTAATAATTTATCTTGTGTGCCTCAGTGTAACCCCCCCCCCCACCTTAAAAAGCAGCTTACTGAGTGGCTTAACAACAAATGGGCTGTAATGTAAGTGAGAAATTTATAGGTTTGGCTGGTTAACATTAGCCAATGGAAAATATTGCTATAAAATTTCATTTACTATTTACCAGAATACTGCTCCTAAGCACTCAAAGTCTCTTTATGTATGTTCATAAATTACACTTTAAAAGAAGCTTTTGTTTTTATTATGTAGCCCCATTAAGTACTGCATAGAAAGAGTGAACTTATCACCTTTAAAAATATAGTCTCATCATGTCAGGATTTATGCCCACGGATGGAGCCATGATTGAATATGTGCTGGGTTTTTGTTTTTGTTTTGGCATGGATAAAATTAGGTGCTTGGTATATGGACTAGAGGAGAAATGCTAATGTCAAATCCTCAGACCCCCCCCCCCCAAAAAAAAAAAAATGCCTGGAGAGCTGGTGAGATGCCACTTTTCCAAGTCATACAAAAAGAAGCATATGTTCAAGGGAGACAATATTCATCAGAGGATGCCACTGGGAATGCAACAAAGGTTTTATAATGGTGTTATTTAGAAGCTAGGCTACTTTGTTCTATTCTCCTTCTCCAGGTTCTCCAGGCCCCTACTCCAAGAACTCTTGAACGCCCCATCTCTATTGGCTGTTGCTTGATGGCTCCCTTTGGATTCCTGGCTCCTTTCGGATTCCTGCCTCCCTTCGGATTCAGCTGTTAGGATTTCCCCCAACTTAATGTTCTCTCCCCATGGCTCATATGTAGATCTATTTTGGATATAGAAAGACCCTTACCGCTTATATGTCAGAAATATTCAAGAAAATATTCAGGATAAATGCCTGATCCTGCCAATTTTTTCTTTGTTATTATTCCATAGTTCTATTAGGTCCTAGACTCTTGTCCTGTAACCAAATTTTTAGAACACTAAGAAAGGCTTCTGGGCACCATACTACTAGTAGTGCTGATCATAATCATAAATCACAAAGCTCACAAGACAAAATGTCCTGTAATAACACCATGTCACCCAAGGTTATATTGGTCCCAACCCTGCTGGTCTTTTAGAAAGCTCTTAAGACCTAGCTGCTTTCCCAGTCATGGAAGTCAAGAGATTAAGTGAACCTATGATGTATTGATTGATTGGTCTTCCTCAGTTGCTGTCAGCCCTGCAAGATAGTAAGGTTATTTTAACAGAATCTTGCAAGTCTGAAAGTACATTTCTCCCCTGTCAACTTTATAACCCCAGAAATCAGGGAGGGTCCCTTCTGAGATATTTACTATACCCCCATTCCTTTTGCAGGCTAAGCTGCCTTTTGTCCAACCATTACCCTGGCTGTGGTTCTTCCCCTGTCTCCCAAGGTCATTCCCACATACCATTACAGTTGCCATTTTATGCATTATGTTATTTCATTACTGTTTTGTATTAATGTTTTAACTCCATCCCAGTCTTATCCTCGTCTCCACAATAACATGGACAGGTTCTATTCTATAAATGTAAATTCTTCTTCCATTCACTGAAGAATCTGGAATCCATCCATAGACTCAAGGAAAAAAGGTTGAATAATTTTAATTGATACCCCTTCTTCCATGTGTCCAATTGCATCATGTTTCATGTCATCCTGGAGTTTCTGTCAGGCCTCCTGATCCATTTTCTAGAAGCTACAGGAAGAAGGGAAACAAATCATGAAACTCATCTCTTTGTCCCTTTTCTCTAGCAACAGCAGAATTTTGCTAAGCCTTAAACTGGATCCAAACCTTTATTAATTATTTTATTGCATTTTCCTTTAATTCTCAACAACAGTGAGAAGAGAGCCAATAGAGTCAGGGGTGCAGCAGCTGCATCCAGTGCCAAGCCAAGAAATTTTGGTCAAATACCAGACTCATGTACAGAAGACAATTCAACCAGCAATCTGAAATTATTTCCATATTGCTATGAGATTGTCCTTCCTACCTGAGACAACTGCTTCACTTTTCTTAATGGCAAAAGTGGCCCTGGTGCCTTGGAATTTTCTAAGATAGAAACAGGATGCCTTGGCTGAAAGTTGCCCATCCTGTTTCTCGATGATTCAAGCAAGAATTTAAATAACCTTGAAAGAAGAATTGCAATGACCTTCATTACTGCAGGCCAGCCTTACCATTACGAAGGTTGTAATGGCAAAGCAGTGGTTGTAATAAAACTAATTGCACATCTTGCTCTTACTAGAAGCCTTAAGCATTTCAGACACAGTTTGGGTGTATCAGATTTTCCCTCCTTTCTTTCTCTAATAGCTTTCCTTATACCTTAATCCCACCTGCTTTTATTTGGTCTTTGAAATCAGACAGCAATGGCAGAAGGTTAATCTTTACAACAGTGTGTGTTTTGTAAACCGTTTCTTTCCTGAGAAGCTTAACCTGAAGGGGAAGAGAAGGAGGTGTCAAAGGAAGGTATAAACTTATATAAATGTGCAGAGCAACGTTGTGTCTGTTTGCATTGCTAGAAGCAATACCCTATGTATGTATGTATGTATGTATGTATGTATGTATCTGTGGCTATCTGCAATTTGATGGGCAATATACTTGCAACTGAATTTGGAAAGTTTTGATTCTTACCATGTTGACAGTATTGCTTCTAGCAATGGAAACAGACACAGTGTTGCTCCACACATTTATAAAATGATATACAAAACACATATTATTGTAAACTTTAATCTTCTGCCATCCATATCTGTTTTTGAAGATAAATACTTACATAGACAAATACATACATACCTAAGCTTGGCCATAAGCAAAATTAATGATGACGGGATTCTGAACTGACGCTCATACTTCATTCATGTACACATACCTCATTGTCTGGTTGGATTTACACTCTATAGGGTACTATTCAAATCTAGGTTTGCAAATGGATGCATTGTTGTTGTTGTTCACAATCTTTACTAATATCCAGAATTTTTGTAGTCAGTTTTCCCTAATCTATATACTTAATGGAAATTATACATGAAACCGTTTTACTCAAATATTGCCTATATTGTCCATTTAGGTATATTTTCTTTAATATAAATGTTCCCAATATGTGCTTAAAAATAATGTATTTGTCCATTTTTATATAACTTGCAGGAACAGGTTCTCTTTTTGTTATGCATATGTCACAAACAAATATTAGCTTTGTGCTGCTGTAGCAATGTCGATTTTGATGGATTGTGCAGATCTATTAATATAGAAATCTATGTCAGTTTTCTTTATATTTTTATTACTAGCTTTCTTTAAACCCTTGATGTGATGAGTAGCAGCTAGCTAGGATTCTCTCTGAGGTGATAATATTTTTTATTTATTTATTTATTTATTGGGGGTATCTAAGAATCCAGTAAACATTTGGATTTTCCAATGAGGTCACAAAGTCATCAAACCACTGCTATTGAAGTGAAAACCATATTTTCTTCAAGACTCTTGAAAAAAGTCAATTGGGCTTTTAAAGTGCCCCTTGATGCTCAGAAACCTTAATGGATTGGTTTATCTCTGTGAAGAAGCTGAAAAGAAAACTTCACCACTGAAAAGGGGGATGGTTAATGGGCAGTAAGGAAACTCTGTTCTACCTGTCTGACTCTAAGCTGAAAATCGTATTTTTATGAGCTTTTGCCCTGAGATTCTGGCTTGAGGATAGAGACCTCTGCAGTTACAATTGAAACCTCTGTCCCTTCCATTTAAAACAAAACAAAACAAAAAAAAACATTAAAGCAAATGAATCATGTTCTGATTTGCAGAAGTGAAGAGTTTCAGATTAAGTTCCCCCTTCCCAAACAGAATCCAGCATAGGTGTGTCACCTTTTCTGTGCCAGGAGTTGCACTTGGACTTTGAATGACGTTCCAGGGCCACATTACCAACACTGATGGCGAGGGCTGGGAGGAAACTAAATTTGGTAAAAAATTATTTACACTTAAATTTAATCAGAAGTGTTATGACTGCTCTCCAGTCCTTTATTTATTCATTTTCTTCTTCTACATTATTAAACACCTTCTAACATTATTAAACATCACAACTAATAAATAAACAATAGATTAGTCTATTGCGTTGTATAGTTTTTAATTCTGTAAGCCGCCCGGAGTCACCGTGTGTGAGGTGGGCAGCCTTATAAATCTGTTTCATAAATAAATAATAAATAAACTAAGCAACCACTTTTGGAGGTTTGCAGGGATTACACCCAAAGAATCTGGTTGGGCATGTTTGTTTTGTAGTATTCCAATCTTGGCAACTTCCAGATGTGTAGATCTCAAGTCCCAGAATTTTCAGCAATGGCCATATTGGCTATGGAATTTGGGAAACTGAAGCCCACACATCTGGACATTTCTGAAACTGGAGAACACTACTTTAGAGGAGAAGAAGGAGGAGGAGGAAAGGAAGAAGAAGAGACATGCTTGCTAGCTACTTATTTAAAAGAGCATTTAGTTTGCTGTAAGTATAATGCAGCACACTGGCATTCATTGAATTTTCAATTCATCATTACACTTTCATGTTATTTTATTTTGGGGGACAGTCATTTTATTTTATTTTATTTTATTTATTGTTTTGTTTTGTTTTGTTTTGCTTTGTTATTTATTATTTTTTTAACAAGAGCATCAAACTCCAGAAATGACAGAATGATCTCAGTTAAGAAATAAGCAAGTCAATATTACAGTGCATATGCTCCAAATATCAATAGAGAAGAAGCAAAGGTTGAACAGTTCTTTGACCACTTTTAATACCTTATCAGCATAACAGCAAAAAACACCATCCCAAGACCATACTAATTATAGGAAACTGGAATGCTAAACTTGGAAGTAAAATAATATCTAAAAAAATAGGGAAATTAGACCTTAGTGTAAGAAACAAAGCAGGTGATAAACTAATCTATTGGTTTTTTGGATGATATTGTTGTAAACCACCCAGAGTACCTCTGGTGGGAGGAGGTGGGCGGTGACAAATTTGATTGATAAATAAACAAACAAATACATAAATAAATAAGAAAATTCAATATTTATAGCAAATATTTTCTTCCAACAATGTAAAAGATGATTCTACATATGGATATCATTGGATGAATAATACCAATATCAAATACAGACTAGATCAGGGTTTCTCAGCCAGGGTTCCATGGACCCTCGGGTTCCACAAGAGGTCACTAGGGGTTCTCGGGGAGATCATGACTTATTTAAAAAATGTTTCAAATTTGGGCAACTTCACATTAAAGAGGTATGTTTCATTCTTTATTTTTACTTTAAGGACATTGTTGATGCATATATACAGGCCTACCCATGAAACAAATATCATGATTTTGTACCTTCTGGCCTATATTTGAGCTTGAATGTGCAGGGCTTCCCCGAGGCCTGAAAAACATTTCAAGTGTTCCTCCAGGGTCAAACGGTTGAGAAAGGATGCACTAGATACTCTGCAGGTAAAGCTGGAGAAGCTCTATTCAGTCAGCAAAACCAAGTTCTGGTGCCAACTGTAGTTTATATCAATAATGTATTCATGCAAACTTACTATACCTGATGCCTTTGGATTGTGGTTTTTGGACCATAAAAAGATTACATTAAAGCATTCCATATAAATAACTCCTATGCATAATAGATCTTACATCAGTCATTTTGTTACTGCCATTTATATATATATTATTTGCATGTTTATAAAAGCAAGTTCTATAAAAGCTCATTATAAAAGCTCATTCTGTTTAGTGCATTGTATTTGCTGCAGTGATGCCCCCTCTCCACTGAACATAGGAGAGGTGTTCGTGAAAAATCCCCATGCCTAGGTTAGTATATGCAGACAATTCTCCATGTATATTTCTGAGGGTTCTGTTGACATAATACAGCTATGGCTAATAATAGGCACAGCTATTGTTTGCAGCCAGAAGAACCTCTCCATATTTTCACTGACCACTTGGAGAGATTCAAGTGAACTCCTAAATCTTTGTTGAGGACTATATATATAAATCCTTAGTTGAAGGTGCTGTTCTCAACAATTATTGTTCAGCAGGTTTGCTAGTTTTTAGGAAGCCAGAAAACTCTTTGCCTTTTATTTTACTTAATGGATCAATAATTTCCTGGAATTAGCTAACTTGTTGTTGTTTATTCATTTAGTCGCTTCCGACTTTTTGTGACTTCATGGACCAGCCCACACCACAGCTTCCTGTCGGTCATCAACACCCCCAGCTCCCCCAGGGATGAGTCCATCACCTCTAGAATATCATCCATCCATCTTGCCCTTGGTTGGCCCTTCGTCCTTTTGCCTTCCACTATCCCTAGCATCAGCATCTTCTCCAGGGTGTCCTGTCTTCTCATTATGTGGCCAAAGTATCTCAGTTTTGCCTTTAATATCATTCCCTCAAGTGAGCAGTCTGGCTTTATTTCCTGGAGTATGGACTAGTTTGATCTTCTTGCAGTCCAAGGCACTCAGAATTTTCCTCCAACACCACAGTTCAAAAGCATCTATCTTCCTTCTCTCAGCCTTCCTTATGGTCCAGCTCTCACAGCCATATGTTACTACTGGGAATACCATAGCTTTAACTATGCGGACCTTTGTTGTCAGTGTGATGTCTCTGCTCTTAACTATTTTATTGAGATTTGTCATTGCTCTTCTCCCAAGGATTAAACATCTTCTGATTTCCTGACTGCAGTCAGCAACTGCAGTAATCTTCGCACCTAGAAATACAAAGTCTTTCACTGCTTCTACATTTTCTCCCTCTATCTGCCAGTTATCAATCAAGCTGGTTGCCATAATCTTGGTTTTTCTGAGGTTTAGCTGCAAGCCAGCTTTTGCAATTTCTTCTTTCACCTTCATCATAAGGCTCCTCAGTTCCTCTTCACTTTCAGCCATCAAAGTGGTATCATCTGCATATCTGAGATTGTTAATGTTTCTTCCAGTGATTTTAACCCCAGCCTTGGATTCCTCAAGCCCAGCTTGTTGCATGATGTGTTCTGCATACAAGTTGAATAGGTAGGGTGAGAGTATACAGCCCTGCCATACTGCTTTCCCAACCTTAAACCAGTCTGTTGTTCCGTGGTCTCTTCTTACTGTTGCTACTTGGGCGTTATACAGATTCTTCAGGAGGCAGACAAGATGACTTGGTATCCCCATACCACTAAGAACTTGTCACAATTTGTTATGGTCCACACAGTCAAAGGCTTTAGAATAGTCAATAAAGCAGAAATAGATGTTTTTCTGAAACTCGCTGGCTTTTCCATTATCCAGCGGATATTGGCAATTAGG
Organism: Candoia aspera; assembly: GCF_035149785.1. Taxonomy (NCBI): domain Eukaryota; kingdom Metazoa; phylum Chordata; class Lepidosauria; order Squamata; family Candoiidae; genus Candoia; species Candoia aspera. The sequence goes on along the minus strand of NC_086155.1, from coordinate 130,505,175 downwards.
TCCCTAGTTTCTCTGCCTTTTCTAAACCCAGCTTGTACATCTGGCAATTCTCGCTCCATGAATTGCTGAAGTCTACCTTGCAGGATCTTGAGCATTACCTTACTGGCATGTGAAATGAGTGCCACTGTTCAATAGTTTGAACATTCTTTAGTGTTTCCCTTTTTTGGTTTGGGGATATAAGTTGATTTTTTTCCAATCTAATGGCCATTCCTGTGTTTTCCCAATTTGCTGGCATATAGCGTGCATTACCTTGACAGCATCATCTTGCAAAATTTTGAAAAGTTCAGCTGGGATGCTGTCGTCTCCTGCTGCCTTTTTATTAGCAATGCTTCTTAAGGCCCATTCAACCTCACTCTTCAGGATGTCTGGCTCTAGCTCACTGACCACACCATCAAAGCTATCCCCGATATTGTTATCCTTCCTATACATGTCTTCCGTATATTCTTGCCACCTTTTCTTGATCTCTTCTTCTTCTGTTAGGTCCTTGCGATCTTTGTTTTTGATCTTACCCATTTTTGCCTGGAATTTACATCCAATGTTTCTACTTTTCCAGAAGAGGTCTCTTGTCCTTCCTATGCTATTGTCTTCTTCCACTTCTGTGCACTGCTTGTTTAAAAATAATTCCTTATCTCTTCTGGCTAACCTCTGGAATTTTGCATTTAATTGGGCATATCTCCCCCTATCACTGTTGCCTTTTGCTTTCCTTCTTTCTTGGGCTACTTCTAGTGTCTCAGCAGACAGCCACTTTGCCTTCTTGGTTTTCTCTTTCTTTGGGATGGATTTTGTTGCCACCTCCTGAACAATGTTGCGAACTTCTGTCCATAGTTCTTCCGGAACCCTGTCTACTAAGTCGAGTCCCTTAAATCTATTCTTCACCTCCACTGCATATTCCTTAGGAATATTAGTGAGCTCATATCTAGCTGATCTGTGGGTCTTACCTAATCTCTTTAGTCTGATCCTAAATTGTGCAATAAGAAGTTTGTGATCTGAACTACAGTCAGCTCCAGGTCTTGTTTCTACCGACTGTATAGATGTTGGCAACCTTTGGCTGCAAAGGATGTAGTCAATCTGATTTCAGTGTTGTCCATCTGGTGAAGTCCATGTATAAAGCCGTCTCTTAGGTTGTTGGAAGAGAGTGTTTGTTATGCAGAGTGAATTGTCTTGGCAAAATTCTATCAGCCTATGTCCTGCTTCATTTTGTTCTCCCAGGCCATACTTACCTGTAATTCGAGGTGTCATCTGACTGCCCACCTTAACATTCCAGTCTCCTGTGATGAAAATAATGTCTCTTTTAGGCGCATTGCCCAGTAGGTGCTGCAGATCCTCATAGAACTGCTCTATTTCAGCTTCTTCAGCATCTGTGATTGGGGCGTATACTTGGATCACTGTGATGTTAGATGGCTTGCCCTGAATTCGAATTGAGATCATTCTATCGTTTTTTGGATTGTATCCAAGCACTGCTTTAGCCACTTGACTATTAATTATGAAGGCTACTCCATTTCTTCTGTGGTCCTCTTGTCCACAGTAGTAGATCTGGTGGTCATCTGATGTGAAGTGGCCCATTCCAGTTCATTTCAGTTCACTGACACCCAAAATGTCTATCTTTATTCTTGACATCTCACCACATCCAATTTGCCCTGGCTCATAGATCTTACATTCCACGTTCGAATGGTGTGTTGATCCTTAGAACATCGGATTCGCTGTTCACCACCAGCACCGTCGGCTGCTAGCTGTCCCTTCGGCTTTGAGCTAGCTGCGTCATCATGTCTGGGGCTAGTTGAACTCATCCTCTGTTCCTCCCCAGTAGCATTTTGCCCATCTTCCGACCTTGGTGTCTTATCTTCCGATGGGATACCGACATATCTCTGGTTTTACTGATCCATTTAGTTTTCACGGCAAGAATACTGGGGTGGGTTGCCATTACCTTCCCCAGGGATCGGATTTAGTCTGACCTCTCTGTCATGACCTTCCCATCTTGGGTGGCCCTTCACGGTTTAGCTCATGGCATCATTGGGGTGCTCAATCTCCAGCACCACGGCAAGGTAATGATCCTTTGCTGAAGTAAGCTAACTTGGATATAACAATTCTATCTTCTAAATAAAACTAACAATGTGTTTAAAAATGGGAAAATAATTCCTAGTGTACAAATGATTTGTTTGCTGTTGGTTATCTGTCTGTGTGGTTATCTTGACTGTATAATTTATAGGTTTTTTGAGTTTTTAAAATATTATAAAAGAAATGTTTGTAAAGAAATTTCTCTTTTTACAAAAGAAAGATTTCCCTTTGAATTTTCTATCTGATTTTTCCCCTTTCCATCAACACTGTTTTTCAATACAAATATTAAATGACTTCCTACTCCTGACAATTGCACAATTAAAAAAAAAAAACTATTGGATTATAATGGGCACTTCTGAGATTTCATGAGACAACTCTGAAATCTCAAAAAGGTTATCTATCTTGTGAGATGTTATTTGATTTTGAAATTTCATAGACACAATCGAAGGATGCCAAGTTATGTTGGTTAGCCCTGTACTAGCCCTTGTTTTTACTTCCTCCTTTTTTCCATTCCTCCCCTGCTTCATTAACATTGGTAAATTAATGAACTTTGATTATATACTAGCTGGCTGAAGAAATACTACACATCAACAACTGATATAACAACATCAACACATTTGTTAAATAATTTATATTCAATGCCAATTATGTTTACTCTTGGAATTCTATTGCTGGCATCTATCAGATTTTTTTTTTTTTTAAGTTATATTGGTCTTCTCTTAAACAAACCAACAAACAAAAATCAAATTACAAGACCTTTGGGACAAGACCTTTATCAATAACATTCTGGATTTTAAAAGACATTGGCATATTTTATATTTGGAAGTTTTTTATTATTATTAATTTACTGAAAATCCTGTAAAACTGACATATGGCTGGTTTCTGTCCAGAGAAACATTCCCAATCTGGGGCTATAGCTCTTGCTCTGCCACATACTTATCAAGCTAAGCTTTAGGCAATTGGCCTTGGACAGCTGTTTCTAGGAGTTTATAACATACTGGATCTGGGACAACAGAAAGGAGAAACTAGACATTCATTACACACTTTCTAAAATGAAATGTTTATTTAACTCAGTACATATCAATGAACTAAAGCATGACAGTTATGGAGAATGACTAAATTCAGAGTAAATGGATAGACAGACAAACAAATGAGAGAAATAGTTTTTTTTTTTTTTTCATTCCTAGTGATCATGTAAACATGTCTACATAGTTTTATTAGAGCAATGTGGAACTGTTTTGACATTTCCATATTCCAGGATGTTTCCCTCCCCCCCACCACTTCCCAGCCTACCCACAACCTTGGATTTTCATGCTGTTCTCCCATCACAGTACTAACCAAGTCTGGACATGTATAGATTTTCTGGGATGACTCATGATTGGCTAGGTTGAATTGTTTCCATACCTATTCCAGTATTTATTTATCTATTAAGATCAGAAATCTGGAAATAAATTTATTTATCTATTAAGGTCAGAAATCTGGAAATAATAATAATAAAAAAAAAACCTTTATTCATTTCCCAAGGCTAATTATTAGGGAGTCATAAAGCTGTTTTACTGTCTATGTCATGCTTATGTTTTACATTGTACTATACTCTGTATGCCTCCAAGTCTCTTTTTGATTGTAATAGCTTAGAAATAAATTTCACAAATAAATACAGTAAATACCCTGAGTGGCAGTTCTGAATAATTCCACACAGAATTAGGATTTAAATATGGTTTCTTATGACCTGCATTGCAATTTACTCAGAAGTGACTAATACACATGTCTCAACCATTTGGTAAAAACTTTTGGAAGTTCCAAGACAGATTTAGAAATCTGCCCTTGTGGTAAGACTACTGCTGTTTTAATAGTAATGCCTCTTGGCAGAATTTTCACATCAAGAGAGTGTGCTGCTTGAAATGAGTATTCTTTTGATTACATGAAGTTATAACTTTTTCTTGATGGATTCTCCTGGAATATCTGGGGAAAAAGTGTATTAGAAGAAGATCCAATTAAACTCAGTGTTTTTCATTCCAATTTAATTGGGTGCAGAACTGCAGCTTAAATAAATTATTCTTGGTCCATTGGAATAATGTCTCAGTCTTCTATTGTCACAGCAACATGAGAATCATCATGATTGCTCATCTGATAGGAACAAGTGCAGGGTAGAATGAATATTTCAAACTTGTCTGAATTTGGGAGTATTGCTTGTATTCTGAACAATGAAACCAAAGTGTTATTCTGACTGGTGACATTCCAGACACGGTCC